>NC_044323.1:172616685-173251406 GCF_007399415.2 Gopherus evgoodei | reverse complement strand
CAAAGTTCCTTCTAGCCTACTATCCTGTCTTCCGACAGTGGCCAGTGCCAGGTGCCCCAGAGGAATGAACAGAACCGGTAATCATCAAGTGATCCATCCCCTATCGCTCATTCCAGCTTCTGGCAAACAGAGGCTAGGACACCATTCCTGCTCACATACCCTGGTGATTTGGTGCAGATGATAGATTCCATAGATTAGGATAGCCTGTTGGGGTACAGTGGAACGGCTACATTCCTTACAGGGCTCGCAATACCTGTTTGCTCTTAACCAATCTAGTCAGTCCTTGCAGGCCCATCCACATTTTTCCTCACTCTTTGGGAGTCCAGTGCCACCAGCAGGGCTATCACTTCCTTTGCTGCGCCTGTCAACCTCTTCTTCTGTGAACCTGCACAGCACCAACCACATTCTAGCGCCTTGTGTATGAAAGGAAAGTTAAATGCATGTAAAAGCTTACATGTGACAAAAGGGGAAATTTAACTATGAGCAGACAACTATATGCCCAGCCAGCTATCAAGGCTCTAGAGGAGAGAAGAGATGAGGAACAATAGTATGCGGAATGGTTCTTCAATAAATCTAGCCTGTTCACACATACACAAAAAAATTATTCAGGGAATTAAGAGCACTTTGTGTCATGCTGCTTCAGTTCTTTATCTGAGCTGGGAAACTTAGTGATTGTGGCTTTCCCAGCTGAAAATAGGTGTCTATTGTTTTCATTTTTGGTAAGAAGCCAACATGTCAAATAAGCTCATTGTGAAATCATTATAGTGAATTATATGGCAAAAATACACCTAAATGCTCACACTCTGCCAGAAATTCAACTGCACCTATTTTCACCGGGGATAAGAGGAAATACCTTTGCTCATATGGCAATAGATACACAAACCTGCATGAAGTTATGTTTGGAGGGGTGAGTTCCAAATACTAGACAATGGATTGATCTCATTTTCAGAACCTGAAATACCCCAGAAAACACTTAAACACAACAGGCAAATCCCATTGAATAATATTAAAGAATTAGCACAAAGCATAGCCCACTGAAATCAGAGAATCTTTGGGCATTGGACCTGGCCAATGTATAGCCCTCTTCATCCACAGATCTCAAAGTGCTTACAATTGCAACTAAGCATTACTCCCACCTTCCACATACAGAAAGATCGAGTGACTTGCCAGAGAGAAAATAGCAATTCAGTGGCTAAGCCAGGAATAGAATCTAGATCTAGTGAGTCCAATGCCTTATCCCCAAACCCCTCCTGCAAAATCAATGACAAATTTCCTATAGATGCCAACTGGAGGAGGATCAGGTTCTATATAAGCCACTCACATTGCAGGTACCAGTGCATTAAGTTAGGATGGGATACCCTTTGGCTCTTGGACAGGCTTGGCCCTCTGTGCCACTACATTTCTGCTATGTTAAATTATCCTTCCAGAAGCACATCCCTTTTATGCCTGCCATACATAAGGGTGACATATGTATCTTTACAATGTATGTACTGTGGGTTATAGCACCTTACTAATATTTCTGATCACATACAATATGTTAGGCATGCTATCCAAGTTTCTTTTCAAGCACTTGAGAATGTTTCTCCCCAGGATGTATGTGTTTAGCTTGTTTAAATTCAAATGCTTTTGTGTGTGTGTGTGTGTGTGTGTGTCTGTGTGTGTGTGTGTGTGTGAGAGAGAGAGAGAGAGACAGACAGACAGACAGAATCCTTAATATACATTTGTGTGTTGCAACTAACATATAGTTGGAACACAAAGTATTGTGAAAGGCTGCACTTCTGAGGGAGTAGATGTAATTAAAAATCTTGCAATCAGTTTCCCAGTTCTTTAATGACGAAAAGCAAATTTCATTTAGGTGCAAGCAATCTGTTTCCTGCAACTGCATTGATGTCTTCCTTTAAAGCAAAAAAGGGATAAAATAAAGATTTTTTTTTTAAAGGAGAAAGGTAGAGATAGATATTTAAAAAGGCCTAGAAGGTTTTTGCCTCTACTTCCACAAGCATCCTACTGCCAATGCTTCCTTCCTGTGCAAAGCTCACCTTAGCAAATATCCTATTGCTTCTGCTATTCTTCTGACAGCAGGCCAGAGGAAGGGTTCGTCTCCTCCAGGGTGGCGGGTTGTTGGCTCTCATGGACCAAAATAGTAACTTGTGGACTCTCACAAAAGAAAGAAAACATCCTTGCATCCTGTCCTGCTGCCGGCTTTCAAAAGGTAATTAAACTTCCCCCCTCTTCAAAGAGTGGAGGTCTCCAGGACCATGGAGTTTGGGCTCTGAAGTTGTCAAACAACAGGGGGTTGCTTAAGCTTTGATTGACCTTTCTGAAGACCTACACACAATTTAATTGGAGGCCTCTTTAGTAAAGACACAAAAGTCCCATTATCTGCTTCCTGTTGTCTTGATTACTTGGGTAATGTGGTGCTCAGAGCTAGCCATTCAAGGCAGAAATAAGGTTCATGTTCATCTGTACCTTAAAAACATGCAGAAAGCATTCTAGTGAAAAGAAAGGTTTTGCTTTGCCCAACTTATTACCTCTTAATCACTTTAATTATGGATCTCTTTTTCTCTACTCTGTCCTCCTCATATAACATGTGTTCGTCCCTGTTCCTTAGATAGTTGTTTGGTAATCAGCTCTGGAAGGGTCTGATCCTGTTCCCAAGTATCGGGACAAATTCTCAGCTGATCAGAGCACCTGTTCTACACCTAGGGGCCCCTTTAAAGTGTGACATTTGGTATGCCCCCCCCCTGAGTCATTTGCCAGTGAGGACCTGCCACAGCACATTCCAGTCACACCTGACCCCTCTCTGCCCTTTACACTGAGGCATACGGAGGGTGTGTGTGGGATCTTTCTAAGGATCTATGTCAGCTGAGGACTCCCCTACCCCAAGGGTATTCCCTCAGTAGGGAAATCTTGCTTTACTGTCCATTTGAGATGTCAAAAGCAGCACAAAGAGGTAGGTTTGCAGCTCAAAACCTGCTGCATGGTTTGATTGTTTTGTTTTTACTACAGCTTTAGTAATGACTACAGTAAACATGACATGACAGTGGGCATTTTGAAAAGTACCACTGATGCCACTTATAGAAACATCCTTACAAAAACCACTCAGAATTTCTGCTGTCCCACAGTGCTTTGTTCTGTGTTCTCAGAACAGTGGTTGTACACTTGGAAGGCAGAACAAGTATGATGTGATGCGAAAATTATTAAAGTAAATATGTTTTGTTAATTATCAAGTCATAAGTAAAGAGCTGCCTGATAAACCACAGAGCTGCGCACACACTTAGTGCATAGTCTGAAAGATACTGTTGCACTGATATTCCAGTAACATGCAATCTGGCGTCCAGATTCTACTCTCATTAACTCTAACTCCCATGGAATAACCTGAGATCATCACCAGTATAACAGAGCCAAACCCCATCCATGGAAAACCCTATTCAAGCTTCTATCATGTTATGTAAGGGATAGGCAGAATTCGCTTTCCCCTTGCCCTGCAGAATGGGCAGGGGGGTTGGAAGTCAGGAATCAGAGCTCTCAGAGATCGGCTAAAGCCAGTCATGACTCTTGGATTCTTGCAGCTTTCTCTTCTCCTTAGTAGCACAACTCTGGGCAGTGCTTCCCCAATGACCCCAAGAACCCATACTAAGAGACATATTCTGTGGCATGGAGAGCCTCTGTGCAAAAGGTAATTTGGCCTCTTTGGAGCAGATTCTGCATTGGTTTTAGGGTATGCAATGTGTGTACTGTGCATCCCTCTGCTGACTCCATCCCCTCCCCACACCTGGATCCCGGACTCCAAAGAGGGAGGGGAAGAAAATGCACAGGAAGACAGGTGCTAGGCAGTGTAGATAAGGAGGAAAAGAAAGTTCCCTAATTTGCTTTCTCTTAAGATGAACATTATGAATGAAGCTAAATCAAGTGGGAATATCAAAACAGGAACCAAAGATCTTTCCCGTCATCCTCAATGATTTCCCATCATTCTCTGCCTTGCCCCCACAACCGTCCTTTGTAATAAGAGACTACAGGTAAAATGTTCATAGGTGCCTAAATCACACTCACTTTTAATGGATTTACACTCCTAAATTACTCAGGTGTTTTGGAAATGTCACCTGGCTTCTTGGTAGAGGAAATGGGAGTTGGAAGAGAAGCCAAACAAATACAATGTAGGAAAATAGTGAGCCAGATCATCAGATGGTGTAAATCAGCATAGCTCCATTGACTTCACTGGGACTTTAATTTACACCAGCTAAAGATATGCCCCAGCAGAGAGAACTGCCTATTTCCATCTTTTCCAGGATCTCATGAGAAGGTGCCTAAGAGTTGGTCTGGTTAATTAGTTTGCTTAAAACTAAGTCATAGTAGCAGCACCAAACAGTTGAATCCTTTGCCATCCAGGATTCATCGTTTTCATGCACTTGTTTAGTTCATAATCCCCTTTAATGCCTCTAAAATCTCTGTTTACCAGCTCATCATAACATTTTGCAACTTATAAAAAAATCATAGTGCAAAGTAATCCATTAAACAATGCCAGTAGTTGGCATCCGCTAGATCAGGGGTCGGCAACCTTTCAGAAGTGGTGTTCCGAGTCTTCATTTATTCACCCGAATTTAAGGTTTCGCGTGCCAGTAAAAATTTTAATGTTTTTAGAAGGTCTCTTTCTATAAGTCTATAATATATAACTAAACTATTGTTGTGTGTAAAGTAAATAAGGCTTTAAAAATGTTTAAGAAGCTTCATTTAAATTAAAATGCAGAGCCTCCCGGACTGTTGGCCAGGACCCGGGCAGTGTGAGTGCCACTGAAAATCAGCTTGTGTGCCGCCTTCGGCACCCGTGCCATAGGTTGCCTACCCCTGCACTAGATTGTTTAAAAGGAAAAAAAGGACTTACCTATGTCAACGGTCATGTTCATAACCCCCTCTCTTGCATATGATATTGTATCACTACCTAGTTTTGACTGAGAATATTAATGTTTAAAAGATACATTCTACCATGTGGTCTTGAACATGCACCTGCCTACAATGCAAAATTGAAAAGCCTAATATTTTCTTGATAGCTGGACACCATACTTTCCCTTACCACTAACCTATTTTTGATACCTGCTACATGGAAGAGCTCAGAGAGGGAGAGGAATAAGAGTTATTGTATCAGGAGATGCTCCTTCTCAATATTACTCTGCACCATTAACAGCCACCAAATTCAACATCATGATGAAACTGGAATGAGAACAACAAAATCACACAAAAGAATGTGAGCAGACTGTCAGAAGTAGATGGGATGAGTTGGGGAGACTCCTCACCTTCCTGGAGCACATACCCTCTCCTAGTTACCAGGTGGGACAGTGGCACAGAGACCAAGGGATAGAAATCACGTGAACAACGCAACCTGTATTTTAACTGAATCTGGATAATAATCGACTCAAGCTCTGAAAGGCATCAGCTTTGCAGCCTGCCTGGAGAGGACCCATTTTCTACTTCTCTTATATTCCTTCCCCACGGGGAAGCTGCAACTGTTGTGTACCAATGAAGTAAATATCTGGAATCTCCTAAAAACCTAATGTTAGAGTGGTCTATGAATGCTGCCTTAGCCTATAACAAGAGACAAACTATCCTGCATAGAAGGGAAAGGAATTTTTCTGCAGACAACGTTCAAAGGCATTGAAAACAAAGAAAAGAGAAAGAAAACAGTACAAATGAGCCAAGATAACAGTGAGCTGAATAAAAATTGTTTAGGAAATGTCATAGGCCAGATCAACAAAAGGTGTAAATCAGCTTAGCTCCACTGAAGTCAATGGAGCTACATCAGTCCACACCATCTGAGCATCTGACCCCATAACTCCAGCACTATTTGTTTATTCAGACTTGACACTGAAATTATTAGCAATCAACAAATACTATTGCAATGAATTCTTCCTGAATTTAACCTTAGAAATAAAATACATGAGAATCAGGTGAAGGATTCATTCATTCAGTTTAAAAAAGTAGTTATTTTTTTCCAAAAAACCCAATCTTGACATGGCTGTTCAAACTACTGGATCTAGAGTGACAGACTTAAAATAACTATCAAGAAAAAGGGGTTGAGACGAAGAAAATTATATGTTGGTGTAAATGGATGAAACTCCATTGAAGTCAACACCAGCAGAGAATTTAGCCAATGATACGGTGACAAACCAGCCCAATTGCTGTGATGTCTCTCTACATGTAGTGTATGATGAGACTAAAGGAAGGCTATGTTTGTCAGATGCTGGTAGCACATTGCTGGAACATGAACCAAACCAGTAACTTCTGTCTTTTTGGATCGTGCATGATGGTCAGTATTACTGATTTTTACTTGTCAAATCAACAAGTTCTATTTGTAATATTTCTCTTTAATTAAGTGCTTTTTCCCAAAAGCTATATCATTTATAACCAATTTCCCTTCCTGAAGTTGTGATCTCTTATGACAAGCAGCACTCCCAGCTTTACTGAGATTGTTTCCAAAATTACACTGATACTTCCAGAGTCTCATTTCAGCCTTACTTTAATAACTCACTTAAATGCGAGCAAATCTTAGTCGTCACAAAATGATGCTTGACATCTTCAGGCTTCTCATGCTGAAAAGCTAAAGGCTTATTACTAATTTGGTCTCCATGTTTCTCTGATGTGAGATAGCAGTGCCTTCCCACATTTGTTCTATAATTCTCTTGCCTGATAAGCTGAAGTTGGCAGGTCTTTGCAGGAGTTGTACAAGGTAATGAAACAACATGTAGACATCAGTTTGAAAAGGACATGACATATTAATCCTGTCATTCCTGAGTGTTGCCTTCAAATCATGTCTGTTACATATAAAACTCCTCATCCCGTGCAGCTAATTATGTGTCAGCCAAAGACTCGGTTCTGCAATACTCATATGATCCAGTTATTTACTCAGGGTCTGATTTTTACCTTGGGACAGCTTTTTGAGAAAATGGCTGAATTTAATAAGTCATGCACAGAACTTTTTATAGACTTCCATCATGCCTTTGATTCAGTGCATGGAGGAAGTTTGTGGGATCTAATGATGTGACTTGGGATCCCTGGAAAGCTAGTGTCTTTGATAGAAGAGTTCTATTATAGAACGGAAAGCTGTGTTTGCATCAATGCCAGATAGGAAACCATGGTTTCCGATTTCCACGAGAGTTTGGAAAGGCTGGGCTCTGTCACTGTTGTTCAACCTCAGCGTGATTGGTTGGTAGATGAGCTTGAGGAGACAGCTGTTGAAGGTATTCGGGCTGAACATAATTTTGCTTCAAGATCTTGAATACGCAGATGACATTGTCTTTATTGAATCAGTTTGGTGAATCACAGCAGCTGAGGGCCGACCTAAAAGAAGCAATGTGCATTGGTCCATTTATTAACCTGGCTAAAACTAACGTCCCTGGCCATCATCAAACATCCTCCAGCTCCAGATAACAACCAGCTCAGTACTAACCTGTCTGGACAGGATATCAATCTGGTGGCAGCTGTCAAATATTTGAACAGAGCCATAGACACTGCTGGAAGATGCTCAAAAGATGTAGATCCTCATATAGTAGCAGCAACCATGTTTCAGGCCTTTCAGCAGCCTTTGTGGGGACACCTTGACATCAGGCTTGCTACAAAGCTGTGGACCTAGAGAAACACAGTTACATCTGTTATACATAGTGAAATATGGGAGATGAGAAAGGCTGATGAACACTGGATTGATGTTTTCAATTCTCATCCTCTTTGTCAGATGTTCTGTATCAGGTGGCAGGACAAGATCAGAAATAAGGATATTCAAAACCAAACCCAACAACCATCTCCATCAACACTGGTTTGGCTTTGGAGGCTTTCTTGATATGAACATATTCTAATGGAAGACCAATGCATTCTGAAGCATGTGTATCAAGGAATGCTTCTGCACAAGAGCAGCCAGCAATCACATCAGTGTCAAAAACTTCAGTGATGAGACAGGATTGCAGGTGATGGACTTAAATGGAATATCCAGTCAAATGACCATAAGTACCTTGCCAGAGTTCAATCTGAGAGGTGCTCAGTTTGCAAGGAGGCTATATCCTTTTGGGATTTGCCATGATGATGGTGCCAATAATGATGAATTTTTCAAAGGTTGAGCACCTGAAGCTCCCATTGACTTCAGCTAGAGCAGTGAGTGTCTGAAAAATCAGGCCCATGGTGCCTGGAAATGTATTCCCCACCAGACCTATACAGGCATTTTCTTAATATATTATCAAAAAATCAATTGTCATGGGGATCTTCTGTCTGCATCCTGTATGGTCAGGAGGAGATGGGATCCTTATCTGAAGGTCTGGGCTGAGCTAGAATCATTGAGCAAGGCTCCTCTAGCACTTCCTTATCTTAGCAACTTATTAAGGGTTGAGTAAAAAGTTTATTTGGTGACTGGACTATAATTTAGGTTGGTATTTGACTAGAACTTCTGTCTCACTGAAGAATATATCATAAGTATTGCTCTATTCACCTGTCCCTACTGCCACAGTCAAGGGCAACTGCACCTGTATTTCTCCTCAGTGGTCCAGCAAGGGCACCCACCCTCAGCTTTCAGCTCCCTGGTGGTTGCTTTCTGGGTGGAGATCCTTGTCTCTTTCACTTTGGACATGGGTATTCCCAGTCCCCACAGTTCCTTGCCTTCACTACGTATTTCCCAGCCGAGACAGTCAGCCCCAACACCTGCTTGCTTTCTCTTCAAGGCTGATAGGGTGATTGCAACAGATATAAAAGTTACCACTCAGTTTTTTCTAGGCAAGCCTACTTTAGTCTGAAGGTAAAAAGAATTACAGAGAAAACAAACAATGGAAGAACCTATACACATGCTAGTAAGCTTACTGGACTTCATCCCAGCTTTCACATAGGATCTGGCAAAAGCAGTCTTTCAACACCCAACCTAGGCTCTTCTTTGTGTTACAAGTTCATCAGAGCTTCAGCTCATAACAAGCACTCAGTTTTATGAGGCCTCAGTAGGCCAAGTCCTTCCAATCCTTCTCTAAGAATTAGGGTCCTCTTTGAACCAGGGGTCCTGTCCATCTCCTGGATCAGGAAGCCAACCTAAACTCAGGCTTTTTATCCAAACCCTGCTTTTTGTCCTTTAGTCTCAGGAGAATCCAGTTTGAACTAATTATGTGAATCTCTCTGCAGGGATCTTCGAAGACTGATAAGAGGCATTGGTATGCCCTTCCTTACTAAAGAAGGTACATACCATGTCACACCACCACAAATATATTTTAGTACAAAGGTATTAACCTAATTTAAAAAGGTTTAACTTAATTCCAACAGGTTGTTTGGGATATGAGAGGATATTGTCAGTCTGTCACACCTACATCTTTTGTTTTTAATGTACCCAAAGTAGGAACCAGGAAAGCAGGGGAGGCAGCGTCAAGAAACCTCAAGGAAAGTCTTTTACTTGGGTAACTTTGGGCTCCTCTAAGCAACAAGAGAACTTCAGATTTGGATCAGGCATCTAGACACCAAGGACTATGACAAAATGAACCACATATAAGAGTTTATTTCTAGTTTAATATCCTAAGTCTGATCTTCCTTCCAGCTTCTATTTAGATTTGATTAGTCTGAGGCCAGAGAGACTTAATTCATGGAGTTTAGGGATAGAAAGGAACATTAGATCATCTGCTCTGACCTCCTGTATACCACAGACTACATTAAAGCACACTAAACAAATGTTAGTGAACATCAACAGAGTCTACATGGGTCAATTAATGGAGAATATGTCAGTGTACTTTAGAAATCACAGCCCCATAATGTGCATTACCCCCTCCACTGTGACTTCCCACCTCTCTTCCCCACTCCCCCATGAAGACAAGCCTTTTAAATTGCAGTCAGTAGAGTTAAAACTGGTGTAAGTGAAGGAAAACTTGAGCTCAATGTATTTGATTCTCCAGAATTTAGAAGGGCTTCTGTTTGCTGCTTTGAGATTGATTTACTCAAACTATTCTTCTACAGCCTGAATGGACATTCCTTGGTATGCAATACTGAAGTTAAAACATACAGCCCTAAAAGCAGGAAGCTGTAAGGCATTCCCAAATCTTAGCTACTGCTTTGGGGTTCCTTTAACCAAGTACCAGCCTTGCCAATACTCACAGATGACTTGAATATCACAAATTCTGGGATCTTTTCATATGCCTCATGTGAAATATGGGATTCTTCCCTCCCCCTGGCAGAGAGCGCTGCTCCCATATATGGGCTGATTTGCTGTGAAAGCCTGCAGATGAGCACTGGACAAGCTCTGTCTGGGGGGAGACAGAATGCCATTCATGGAAGATCATCCGGCTCAGTCTGGCAGAGTGGGGAATGCTAATCAAATGGATGCGGGAGGGTGGGAGCCACTTGGTAATCCTGCCCTTGTCTCTTTGGAGTTAGATGGAATTCCTCTTTGGAGGGATGGGGTAGGGGGAAGAGAGGAGATATACTTGCTCTTTCTCTACAAAGAGGGAATGTGCAGTATCCCATCTCTCCCCAATAAGAACAAATGACATTTGTATTTTTAGAAAATCCCTTTTTGTTATTCCCCTTTCTTCATGTCAATCTATCCTTACGTTGTGAGCACTCAGGACAGGGAAGTTCCTACTCCTTTTTGAGCATCTGTGAAGCATCTAGCACATAGTAGGTGCTGCCGTAAATAGTAAGAACAAGCAGAGAAAGAGAGAGAGACCACGCACCCAAATTCAGCGAACTAGCAGCTAGAAGACAGCACCTGCTCCTAGCAGCCAGGAGAACAAGGAGAACCACAAAGAGACCGATCTGCCCTCATCACCATATCTTGCTCTTGAGTGTAAATCTGAGGCTGAAAATCTCATATTTCATATCCAACCCCAGGTTGTTGAATTGGTGAGGATGGTAATGTTGCAACACCGTGGGCATGGCACAGCTGCTGGTACCATAACCCCGATTCCCATTCCCTCTATACACAGTGGCGGATTAGCCACTGAGCCAATGAGGCCCAGGCCAATTGGGGCAGCCCCCGGGAAAATGGGCACCCTGATGTCCCAATCCACTCTGCCCACCCAGCACTCCTGCCAGGGATCTGGGAAGCCCCCTTGCCCTGACCCTGCTCCCCAGCAGAAGAGGGGGGAACTGCAGGTGGAAGGGGTTGGGAGGGGGGGCCCCCCACTTCCTCTGGCCCAGGGCCCCACAAACCCATAATCTGCCTCAGTCTATCCATTCTCTAGACTAGCAGCCATCAAAAATAGGTCTGCAAGGGAGCACTGTGTGGACGGGATGGAGAGCACGTAGCTGTTCACCTGAGCACCTAATTCTGAACCCTGCTGATAACTATTAGTCACGTACACAGAACCTTATCAGCTGATATGTTTGAATAAATCTTAAAATCAGAGCCAAATTCTAGTCTCAGGTACAGCTGCATAACCGCATGGACTTTGATGGTGTTACACAGGTGTAGCCAAGAACCCAGTTTGGCCCTTTATATGTAAAAGAAAAGAAATACTACCCATGGCTGTTACAAGCTCATTTCACGATCCTCTCAAAACAGCAAGCACCAATTAAATGATTCACCACTATCACGTCCCTATCTTTATATCTGACTCTGCTGTCCACGTATCATTACATAAACTACAGATGCGATACAGACTTTAGCAATCC
This sequence comes from Gopherus evgoodei, assembly GCF_007399415.2. Taxonomy (NCBI): domain Eukaryota; kingdom Metazoa; phylum Chordata; order Testudines; family Testudinidae; genus Gopherus; species Gopherus evgoodei. The sequence goes on along the minus strand of NC_044323.1, from coordinate 173,239,790 downwards.
ATCCTCCCCTCCCTTCAAGATTTCTAAACAACCTTTTGATACATTGAGTGAAGCATGCATACCACAGAAGGGCTTGTGCACATGTCCATTCCCTCTGATGAAATGTTTTGGCTCTCTCCAGCAACTGATGTTGTAACAAATATTAGAAAAGACCTTCTTTTTAATGCAACTCGCAATTGGATGCTGAGAATCTGAGGGGTCTGCACTCAGATGGAGAGAAATGCACTGGCTCTTGGCAGGGTAGCTTTCCTAGCGGGGCTGCTGTGGGGATATTGAATACTGACTTGGTGCCTGGGACACACAAGCAGTTAGCAGTGTCCTAGTATATAGGTCTGAACATGGGCAGAAGTATGAGGAAGCGCCTGTTCCAAAATTTAACCTACACCCCAGTGACAAGAACAGCAGTCACAAACATGTTGAACTCACCCCACTGAACCCATATTTCACACACTTCATGTACTTGCCCTAGCAGATATTTTTATTTCCAAACGCTACGCCTGCAACCAGCCAGCCCAATGAAACTATGTCAGAAATTCAAAGAGCAAGTAATAAGCTCCAAGTTCCTTTACTCCATCCACTGTATGCTGAACAGACTTTGACAGGTGCTTTGCATTCTTGTATGCCTTTTTGCCTACTGGGGGCTGCCTCCAGGTTATCTTTAAAAATTATTGGCAACTCTTGTACTAGAGGTTCCAAACTGCAGGGCAAAATCCAAATGAGTATTTGACCTTTCTGACCCCTGACATACCTGCCTTTTGTTGGAGGGGTCTGTTTATTTCAAGAGATGCTTTGCAGATAACTCTGTCTTTGAGGCAGCACACTGCTGGCAGTGTAAATAGGCAGCTTTGAGCAGGCTAAAGCACAATAGTAAAGTGGGGGATTTCTGAAGGGACAGTCCTAACACAAAACCCATGCTTCCCATTGTGTCTCCCCTACTTCACAGGTACATTTTCAAAGCTCACCTGGAAGAAGAAAAGAATAAGGAAGCTATTTGTGAGAGACTTATGTAAACTTCCTTAAAAGCCTTGGAGTTTACAGATGGCTGAGGACACAGGAAAGCACCCATCCATTGGCATTGTATCACCTGATTAGAAGCTTTGTTTTACTTTGGTTAGTAGGGAAAAGCGGCCTTTTTACCTTTAATTATCAGATACACCTGATGGACCAACACAGCAGCAGCCAACAAAAGGAGGTTTCATCACCCCAAAAGGAGGTCTTGCATGATTCCAGATTCCTAGCTGATTTGCCGAGGTGATTTCAATAGAACATCAGTCATCTTTAGAAAAATAAGATGACCCCCTGCCATCACCACCCCCACCTGTTAGCTAGACAAACATATTGCTAGATTTTTCATTTTAGAGTGGCAGTTTATCGAATTTAATTCTCCCAATTAACCCTTTATGAAATAGCAACAGCTCATATTCTGAAGTCCCTAGTTTTTACAAAGTCCTTACACTCAGGCAAAATTCCCATTGACTTGGGAGTTGGCTCAAGCTGTAACACATTGCACTTGTATTGCACCTAGAGTTAGAGCTCAATGCACTTTACATAAATTGGGAAAATGATGCTTACCCACTTACAAGGTAGGAAAATTGAGGCAGAGACATGCTGAGAGTCTGCACAGCTACAGTAATGCAGGATAGTATGCCTAACTTGTCAGACAGTAATGGTTCCCACTGACATACTGACTAGTTGTTTGTATTTAAGGATAATCTGATTTTGCAGAGTGATAATACAAATGCATTCTGAACATAGTTAGCAAGAATAAAATGCCTAAGCACTGTAGAACTACTGTTAATCTTCACTGGCTTTCAGCAAAACTTTTACAACAATGTCGCTCTGATGATTTCCTTTCTCAATGAGTTCATTCGCTGATCAGATAGCTATACAAAATAGGAACATTCAGTTTGCTAGTAACAATTCCATAATGGTTTTGGAAAAAGAACCAAAAAACAAGCCGGGTTGTTTATCCCAAATGAATTAACCATCCCTTCTAATAACCCTCCCAGCCTAACCTATCCTTCTAAAGGCAACAATATTCAGTGCTAGTGCCAGCTAAGTAGATTGCAATCACTATTCTGGATTCTGACCCAGTTCATGGAAGTGAAAGATTGTGTTAGCTCATTCTGCTTCTGGTAAAAACGAAATATTATCTTGAAGCCCTGCCCTTTGTCAACACTGCACTCCTGTCTCCAAATCTGTGTAATGGATTTATTAATTATGTGCCCACATAATTCTTCCAGCATAGTTATCACGCCACTGTGCCACTCTAATGTTAGAACACCAGAAAGAGCTGCTGCTCTTGGCGACTGTTAGAATGAAAAGAAGACAGTGTGTAAACTTTAAAATGGAATTTGGACAGAGACCAATGCTGGAAAATTTCAGAGATGAAAATTTTAGAAAGTTATGAGCAACTGAAATGGGGATTAGAATAGAAACTGTTCGGCAAACTTAGAAGGGAAGTTATGTATAGTGAGGTTGCACACTAGTTGCATTTAAAGCTAAACTTGATACACAGCTAAACTTGAAAACATTGATGCTGTTGATAGATTTGAGAATTTGAAATATAAGTGAAATCTTGTTTACTTAACCTAGTCAATACTTAATATTTACTGCAAACCCATTATTTCAGAAATATCTGAATAAAGAAGCAGCTCTGCCAGGAATGAAACAAGGACAGGTGATCAGAGAAAGCCACATTCTTCCCTTTGTTGTTTTGGTGTGACTGAAGGAACAAATGCTTTAGCAGTCTGGCTCACAGGTAGAATCCCAGTAAACAAAGACAGGAAGATATGAATATGTGAAAATATATGTCAAGAACTAAAGAGGATCCATTCCACCCAATGTATCACTGAAGCGGAATCTCTCCCCACCCAACGAATCAGCATGTAGCCAGAGACAGCAGAGTCTCTTCACTGTCAAAGCTGCCAGTAATGGCTGCACCCCTGATGCTGAGGAGAACAGCTGCCAGATAGGGAAACCACTTAAAAGGTACTGGGTAAGCCTTGGGCTGAAAGATACTAGACCAGAGGGTGAGAAGTGGAAGGATGGAAAGATCTGTGGGGAGGGGGGCACAGAACCAAACTGATGTGGGAGTATACTGAAAGGATGGAATTTTGGGGGTGGTAAGATGGATATTTTCTTCAGGAAATGTGATCACCTCTGATCTGAGGGAGTAGTCTATTAAAATTCTGGTGGCACATCACTGCACTCCAGAGCTGTCTGGCTGGGGTTGCTATATAGTCACTCCATGCCCACAGACTGGTATCTCCACACAGATTATTCATTTGTTCATTTTTGGTTGGCTTTTCTCCTGCCATCCTTGCTTTCTCTCTCAATTTTAGTGCAATGAATAAGAATGTACAGTGCATTAGGGAAGCAGGGCCTCATTGAAGTTAATAAGAGGTTGCTACTGAGTACAATGGGAGCAGCACTGGGTTCAAGGTCAATACATAAGCCATAGTCACCATTCAGACAATAGCTTTCATGTAACAAGACTTTCCACTATGACGATGTAGGGTTTGGTTGGATTATTTTGATGTACAGAATGTGCTTTCTATTACAAGCTGGCCCTTTTAGAAGCAAGGGATTCCCTAGCAGGAAATGGTGGCACCTCAAACATTGGCCTTGACCTTACAGCTGGAGACACATGGGCACAAGGATTCACCTTTATCGATTCTATTGTAGGAGTAAAGAAAAGATAGAGCCAGTGGCTCAACTCCTGCAAGGCTAGATTTTAATATTAAGTCAGTGGAATTAGTGGATGCTCAGTGTAACAATACTGGAATCTGGGCCAGAGTTATAGAGCACCTGGTTAAGTTTGGGGAAAGCAAGAGTCTTTCTTTATAACCAGACCACTGCAGTATGTTTTCCCCTCACTCTTCTTTCCCTCTCTTTTTTTTAGAAAATTTAGCATATTTTGATTGGGCCGAGGGAGGGTCCCAACTCAATGACTCCCGTGTGTTTCTGATGCCTAAACCAATTCTGTATATTTCAACCTGAATTCACAGTACCACTTATCAAATTTGCCAACCCCAGAATGATTAATATGAAGGGGAGAAAGAAGTGAAGCTTGCAGCTTGAAAGTAGGCAAAGAAAAATGCCATTCAGATTACACACAGGGGAAAATAAATCCCCCATATTTATCACAGAGAAGAACTGGAAGGAAAACAAACGCCAGCCTTTTTACTGGCATATCTCCAGCAGGGACTATCTGGGTCCCACTCTTTCAGTTATTCCCATTAAAAAAAAATAAAGTTATCAGAAATGTTTATTCAGCAGTGAATAAAATGCACCAATCAGATGGGCCTTATCTGATAGCCAGGTAATGACTGACTACTGACTATCAAATCTAGTAGCAGAAAAACAGTTCTCATGTACCTTAAAAGGCTGTGGTAATGTGTCCTTACCTACAAAACTCTGATTAAATAATCATGGGGTAAAAATAGATAAGGAAAGAGAAGTCACGCAACTTAGCAATAATAGGAACACACAGCAAGTCTCCATAATGAGGAAGAGAAACCAATATAGAAAGCCAGATCATTTCAGCATCCACCTACAAACGCAATTCAGGGCCAGCTCTTCTTCTGAATTGTTGCCTGCTGAAATTCCTCCCAGCAGTTGAATATACTCCTGCATGTTAAGCATGGGCCCCTCATGCTACCATTCCAGCCAATGGCACCAAGATGTGCATATCACTACAGCAGTGGTTCTCAAACTATTGTACTGGTGACCCCTTTCACATAGCAAGCCTTTGAGTGTGACCGCCCCCTTATAAATTAACAACACACTTGTTTATATATTTAACACCTTTACAAATGCTGGAGGCAAAGTGGGGTTTGGGGTGGAGGCTGACAACTTGTGACCCCACCCCCATGTAATAACCTCACAACCCCTTGAGGGGTCCTGACCCCCAGTTTGAGAACCCCTGCACTACAGTAACTATAGGGGACAGGGTCCAATGACGTGGGTGGGTTCCAGACTCAGGATCCAGCCCAAGCCTGAACAAAAACACTGAAATTCTACCACCCCACAGCTCAAGCCTGAGTCAGTGGACATGAGCCAGTCATGGATGTTCAATTGCAGAGTAGACATATACCCCTAGTGATCTCACGCTTCTAAACCTTGTCCTTTCTCTGCACCATCTCCTGACAGTTAGCCCCAATTATAGTGTCATGTCTAAAATTAGATTGTTGGAAGCAAGGACCATACTTTGCTATTTGTACTGTAAAGAGCCAAGAAGTATTTGGCTACTGTTAAAATCATACATAATTAGAACTGGGTGAAGTTTTTCCATTGAAAGTTTCCTCTTTTGACTCAAAGTGGCTTTTCAGTGAAACAGAAATTTTAGTGAAAAAACTTCCATCTTTACCTGGTTTCTGCATTTTTACTGGAAAAAAATAAAAAGGATTGTGTTTCAGCAACCAAAAAACAAAACATTTTTAGTTTGTGTTTCAGATTTTCAACCATAACCTGAAAAATGTCAAAGAAAATTTTTGGATCAAAAAGACCCATGTTTTTTCTTGAAAATTCACAGGAAATAAATCATGTGCCCCACTAGCTCTATAAGTAACACTATATTAATGCCAATAAAGTATTAACCCAGATATATTTTAGGGCTCCATGTTCCACTACTCAAAAATAACCTGGGTAATTTACTGTGAGTTTGTATTATCAGTGTTTCTTCTGGATAATCCCTTGTAAGAAGGTGGTGAGGAAATCTCTCTTCTTTCCAAGAAGTGGGAAGTTCAAGACCCCCAAACTTGGAGGATCTTCAAGAGTGCATGGCTTGGAGCACGGGGGGGGGGGGGGGGGAATGGCACAGGACCAGGCAGGATTTCTAGAAGTCTCTGGAAGCTCTGCTCCTTCACACTTGATCCCACACTGGACTAAGCGACTCCATGAATTTCCATAACCACCTGAACTCCTGGGGAGTGGTTTGGCAGTGTGGGCAAGCTCACCTAACCCCATCCACCCATTCTTGGAGAATGCACAGAGGGGCTTTAGTGTGAGTAGGGAAAAGAGCATCTGATTTTAGAGATGTCCCTACTATCTAGATGCATGTCTGTGTGTTGCGGGGTGACACCTAACAGCGTGGTACTTCCTGCTGGTTGTCTCAGGAATTAGCTCTTCACCAGCTCCAGAGCGCTCTCTGCAGGCTGGTGTCTTGTCTGCCGCTGGCCCCCGTGTCCCTCACGGACCCCAGTGTCTTTTACCCAGGGTTCTGCCCACTACAGCAACCCACAATCTGGGTCTCCCCACCTGGGGAACTCCCAACCCCCTATCCCCACCTCACCTCAGTTCTTGGCTACTGCCAGTCGCCATCTAGCCCCCACTCACTGTGGCAGACTGCAGTATAATTGCAACTCATCACTGGCAAGGGGGGTTTGGACTTGCTGCCTCTGCCTACCCTTGGGCTGCCCCTCTGCAACCCCAGTACCCTTCTTGGCCTTTAACAAGGCCTGCAGCCTGGGGGTTTTCCAGGACGGAGCTCCCCAACCCCATTTCACTTTAGGTACCCTGCTCATCTCCCAGCAGCCAGGTCCATCCCTCTCCACAACTAGAGACTTTGTCTTCCTTCTCGCCCACTGCCCCCTTATAAGGGCCAGATGGGTCCTAAATACACAGGCTATAGCTATGGCTGTTTTCCCCAAACAGACCATCTTTTTCCTTCTCAGTCCTCTCCCCGGGCTGTTTTAAGCCCTTCAAGGTGTGACCATGCCTTGCCCCTACATTTTTGTTATATATTGCTATTTTCCACATCGGGACAATCAGGATGCCACATGACTCCTTATTCCAACCTAAGAAAACTGCAAACAGGGCTAGGCAAAGTCACATGCAACTCAAGCATGGTTGGTTGAGTATCTACTGTCCCACTAGAAAGCAACAATGAAACCAAGAAGGTAGTAAGTAAGAATGGTCCAGTGGCTTGAGTGCTAGCCTGGAACTTGAGACACTTAGATTCAGTTCCCTGCCCTGGAACAGACTTCCAGTGTGACTTTGGACAAGTCATTTAGTCTCTCTGTACCTTGTTTCCCCTCTGTAAAATGTTGTACCTTATGGGGTGGTTGTGGGGATAAATACATTAAGAAATAGATGGTGTTCAGGTTTTTACAGTAATGGGAGCCATATAAGTACCTAAGATAGATAGTATTCATCATGCCACCATTAATCAGAGAGCTGATTGGACAAGAACAGACCAAAATACCCATGGCTAGATCCCTCTTTCAATATACCAGCAACGGAAGGAAGATACTCTCCACAACACTTCTATTTATATAAAAACAGAAATGGGAAATCTATTTGGTTGTCTGACCTAACAATGTGTTTAATTCTTCATAGCACCTTGGTTTAACTCAGAAATACTTGGTGATTTTCTTTTAATTGTTTCAGAATGTTAACTAGATTACATAACACCAAAGATTTCAAGCAGTAATTTACCTGCTAGGCATGCAAAATAAACTAAGTTGCTGGCAATTTTCAGCCTTAGTGTATCATAACTGATGTAGCACTCTTTAGAAATAGAGGGAGCACTCTTTATTTTTTTGCTAGTCATTAATCGTCACATCTTTTTTGAAACTCATAAGACCCACGTCAAGCCAGGAAAATAATGCACGCACAATTGACAAAACAAGTGAAAGACCTTAAAGAATACAGACTGAAATCTTTCAGATATTCTCATTCTACTCTCTCCCTGGACATGCAGATCTCTCAGTTAACATCAACAGAAATTCTGCACACGCCTGGAGTTTATGAATTTGCAAGCTTCTTAAATTTTCAGCCTCCAAAACCTACTGATCCCAAGGAAAAGGCACAAGACTGCTGAGTTTTGTTCTAAATGGAGCTTTTTTCAAGTAAGCAGCTTCTTTCATAGATATGGGAAATTGTACTAATCAAGCCCAAATATGTGGCTCACTGACTATGACAGAGTCTGATGGTTTAGGATGCAGTCTGCTGGTCAGTCAGAGAGAGAAGAGGGTGCTTTTAGAAGTTGTAGATGTACGAGTTTCTAGAAGTAAGGTGTCTAGAAGGACCATGAGTCTGTGGACCTTCTTGGTGAATTGGAGGACAAAAACCCTCAGTGAAGGACAATGTTATGGATGAAGAGAGTTCTCCTCCTCCTCGCCAATATAGTGAGTGTCTTGCTCAGTTCTACGAAAACACTAAGCTCTGGAAAACACTAGTATGAAAACACTAAGCTCTGGAAGAAAGAGGCAAGACACGATAGAGAGTCTTGACAAAAACTAGAGAAGAGAGGTAATCAAAAAGATGCAAAGGAAACCTTTCAGTGAGGAAGGTTACTAGAAAAAGAAAGTTAATATTAAAAAACAAATTAAAAAGCACTTTGCTCCACATTTATCAACTACTCTTCCTCTTGAATAGGTTTCAGTAGATCTTGCTCTTTCATGTAAACATTCTAAGCACTCATTTATTTTGCCTCCAGAGACTTAAAGGCACCCTAAAGATTATTTACATACTTTGTAAAAACATCATTCACGGTGACATAAAAGTGAAAGCAGAAGTCATTGGATTATTCAAGGCAACCATGTAGTTCCCTTAAGGGTTTAATCTTTCCTCTTATGCACTATGCAGAATTCATGTTGTATTAAAAATATAAACAATGCTGAAATGACTATTTTTCCCCATAATTTTTGTCACCTCCACACTAATATTTAGAAAAACATCAACCTCTTCTTACATCTGACTCAAAGAAAGCAGCACTCTCCAACTGTTTACAGGAAATAGGGGAGGGTAAAGCCCCTATCTGCTTATGTGAGTGGAGAGGAGACTGCCCTCAGGGAACATGGTTGGAAAGCTGAAGAAGAGGGAAGGTAGAGGATCTTTGGGGTAAAAACAGATATGTAAAACAAAAATGCAGCCAACAACATACATGTCTGTGTCAAGAGAATCTCGAGAACCAAGCTTCTCTAAACAGATGTAAATGACTTGTGTGGCAATTCATATAGCCAAGTCTCTCGGTGACTCATGTGTGTCTCAGGGTGTGGAATAAGCTTTTAATTTTTGTTATTAATGATCAATTATTTCCACCCCACAGATATTAGTAATTAGACTGTTGCCATTCAGTCCAGCAACAAGATTCTCATAAATGTTTTCTGAGCCAGGTTAAACAAAGTGCAGGAAAACATTTTTTTAAAGTTTGTTTCCCTTTCTACCTTTTCAAGTGACTAAGGAGAAAAGAACCCTTGATATCATTACAACTGTACATTGCACGAATACACATTTCCATTGTAAATGCAAATCATTGTACATAAATGCATCCAAAACACCACTGTTATATAACATCGCACTAAGGCAAGTAAGGAATGACCTGTAAGTAAAATAAGAAACAACTTGCCCTATCAAGCAACTTTACAACAATTTATAGCGTCTTGCAGACTCCCATTTAGTCAACCACAAATGACTCACCAGGTCAGATGACTGACAGCTGAATCAGTAAAGTCTCCAAAATGAACATTTAAATACAAAACACTGAAGGGAGTTAAAGAGGTTTTCATGGTTTTGTAACAATAGGAATGCCAAGGCTTTGAGAAAGAAATTCACAGCAGTTAACATTCTTCTTGTTTCATGGGAAGGGTAGTTTCTGGAAGTGCATCATGGTCTCTGTACTGATCCAAATGTAAAAATTTCTAGGCAAGAGATTCAGATCTGAACTACACAAAAGAGCAGACATCAGGCATGTTTCTGGGTATGCAGACATAACCTCTCTCTCCTTCGATTTACTGATCTGTCATTAGGGCACATTTTTAACTTGGATTAAAATGGGGCAACTATAGCTAAATAGTGAAATACAAGTTTGTGCCCTCTCCCAATGACTTCATCAATAACCCTACCAAAAATACACTGTGGTTTATGGAAGAGTTTTTTTTCTCTTCTGGCTGGCTCAGTGTACTGAAAATTTATTGTAGACACTGAATTCTGTGTGTTCCTTCATATTCCACAGATCTACATTTACATTACGTTCTGTGATATACTAAGTGTTGTGTCCCTATCTTGTAAACTATACGGATGACAAAGACAAAAATAAATCATATATGTTCTTTTAACAATGTAAGTGATCAATGCATACTGCATTATAGGATATGAGCCTCAGCTGGAAGATGCACTCAGTAGCACTTTCTAACACACATGACATATTCTCTCTTAAAGATGCCATGAATGCAGAAAACAGTAATGGCCCTAGATTGTTACTAAAAAGATGAGTAGTTTGTAGTGGATACCAAATGTCCTTAAGAAAAGAAATCTAGTAAAACTTTTTAGATTCTTTATAGAAGTTTAATACTGTGAAGACGTCTCTTTGTGGGTGGGTTCTCGGACATTAGTATTTCCTGTTTCCAGGTGGATTTTTGGAACTTAACATGCACGCGCGCACACACACACACACACACACTATTTTTACGCTACGTGTTGTGGGTGTAATCCCCATCTCCAGGAGACATACACTTCATTTTTAGCAGCAAGGGCAGGTAACTGTAGCAGCACAAGTGGCAGGATGGGCTAATCACCCTCCCAGTGCTTATTTAGTGTCTCAGACTGGTGCATTCTCAGGGCTGCTAACCCCTCCCACCACTGCAGCTACACTCTCGTTTTACCACACTAGCTAAATCAGCGCTAGTGCAGGTACGTTTCCATGAGCTGGAAATTACTGCCCAGCTTGAAGTGCAACCCAAAATGTTATAGAGGTGTAACGTCTCTGTTTTTACCTCTAAGTACCATGCAAGGAGTTAAAATGTAAAAATCACATTATTATAGTAAGCAAGGGCTACCCATCTAAATCCCTACAGTCACTGCACAGAAAAGTACCCATTTGACCTTCTACTGTAGCTACATCTCCATTTCAGAGCGTACAGCCATTCCAGAGCTCTGCTGAGTATCTGACTGTTCCAGGGTACAAATTGCAGCGAGTCCTGGAAAGAACCCATTTCTCTAGCATAAAAACATGGACAGCTTGCCTTGTGCTCCATGTTGCCATTCATCAAAAAGAAAAATATTGTCATTTGCTGCCTGACTAAGACTGATTCCAGGCAACAGATCATTTTAAAATCCTCATAACAATATTGAGACCATTATTAATGCTAATAAAATAATTCTAGATCAGTCCCAGAGGTGAAAGGAGCTGTTGGGGCCTGCTTAGAATATCAGTGATCTTAAGGATTATGTCACTGAATTTGTCATGCACACAGCAATGTTTTGAGCTGTGGTGCCCATAGGAGCTCTGTAGCCCATCTGGTCTGCACTGCCCTGCATCACTTCCCCTGTACTCAGCCATGTAACATTTATATGGCCACCCCATTGTTCTCTCTTCCCTACAGCAGAATGGCAATTGGAGCAGCAGAGAATGATGGAAGAGGCGGCAACCTAAAAGACCATGACCCAGATCCTCAAAGGCATTTAGGCACCTACATCCTCAAATCAATGGAAGTTAGGTGCCTAAATATCTTTGTAAATAAACTCGTCAGGATTATGCCCAAGGATTGGGACTGTTCTGTAGGCACCGCAATGAAGCCATACTGAGATGGGGACAGGGCCAGCTCCAGGCACCAGCAGAGGAAGCACGTGCCTGGAATGGCACATGCTAAGGGGTGGCATTCCGTCCATTCTTGGGGTGGCACAGTCTGGGAGGACTTTTTGGGGGGCAGCAAAAATGGTGGAGCCGACCCTGGATGGGGAACTGGTAAGGACAAGAAGGAATTAGAGTCAAGGCAGAGCAAATAGCATGTTTTTGTGCTTGTTGTTACTAGGGTGACCAGACTACAAATGTGAAAAATTGGGACAGGAGGTGGGGGGTAATCAGAGCCTATATAAGAAAGAGACCCAAAAATCGGGACTATCCCTATAAAATTGGGACATCTGGTCACCCTAGTTGTTACGATTGCTTAAAAACACTTCGGCTTTGTAAGAGCCAGTTATGGTGCTACAGTTCTTTGTTAGAGCACAGAACCCCAATAATGGGACAGACCTTCAGGGGCTGGGCTCTGCACAGCAGCATTCCTTGCTGCCCAGACACACCCTGAAAACTCTCTAACCCTGTACACAGGGATTTTGCCTGGCAGAAGAAGGGCAATGCTCCTTGCAGGTCATGCAGAGAGTGGCAGTCATCAGAGCCTTACAAATTCTGCTCTCATTAGCATCATTATGTACCCTACTGGCATCATTATGTAGGTATAACTGAGGCGGGTTGTGGCCCTAAGGCTCTTTCCCCTTTAGAATTCAGCCTCTTTGCCCTAATCTTACAGAGTCTGTAAAATATGCTCATGGGCATCTTAAATCTGGACAGTCTCCTTTTGGGACTGAGGCTGGGTGAATAATTTGTGACAATAGAGTAGATATTTTGCCTCTTTTTCTAAATTGTCCACCAGCAGGTTGTGATTTTCTCAAAATGTATTCTGAATAGGTAATACAATTTCTGACAGTAGCTCTTGGTCTGAAGCTTGTCTCTGAGCAGTTCATTGTGAATAGTGGATATTTGAAATTTGAGTTCTGTTGATTAGTTAGGTAGGCCATGTGAAAAAGTTTCTGTTCACCGCTAAGTGAAGTCTTTGGGTATGCCTATATTGCAATTAGGGGTGGGACTGCAGCACATATAGCTAAACCACAGTTAGTTCACTTAGATCTAATTTGACTAAAAAACAGTGTGGCTCTGCATTTTAATTTAATTTTAAAAGCAGCTTCCTAAACATTTTAAAAACCTTATTTACTTTACATACAACAATAGTTTAGTTATATATTATAGACTTATAGAAAGAGACCTTCTAAAAACATTCAAATGTATTACTGGCACGCAAAACCTTAAATTAGAGTGAATAAATGAAAACTCGGCACATCACTTCTGAAAGGTTACCGACTCCTGATATAAATCATTGGCACTACACCAGTTCATGCTATCTGATGATCTGTCCCACAATGTATAGGTAGGCTTGGAAGGATTCAGTTGGTGTCAGTAAATGTCAATTTCTCCCAACTCACACAAACAAAAAATATTTCCATCAATAACTAAAATTTACAGACTCACAAAATAAGAAAAGTGCTGCTTGAGAACTTAGCGTTTGACTTAAGGATATTTACTTTTTTTATTTTGACACCTGACGTTGACAGTTTGTTTCAATGGTTATAAAGATTTAACTTTTTGAATCTAATGTCTACCATCATTAAACAGTTATTGTCTGAAACACCCCCCTATTGTCTGACTCTTCCTAAAATTTCCCACAACTGAACATTTAAATTCATTTAAAATCTAAATAAAATGCTTTAAAATAATCACTATCCATCAAAACTACAAAAAAATAAAAACTGAATTATGTCAAGCCTCTCTGTAGTTTGTGATCCAGTGACCACTGAAGTCAATGGGGAAAAAAAATCCACAATGATGCTATATCAAACCCTATTTTAAAATCTGTTGTGGGAACAGCAGCAAATTTTTTGGATGAAAAGGAGAAGGGATGAAGTGAAAGTAATGAGAACAACAACTTTTTAAAAAAAATTATTCTGGAGACTTCCTCTTCAAGAGAAAGCCATCCCAACTGGCTTTGAGTATAAACATTGTCATGTTCCCAAAAAGGATCAAGAGTGGCACACAGAGGTCAGAACTGAAGATTTGACTGGATCACCTGAGCTCCCTTATAGGCATGGCTGCACTAAAGAAAATCCTGCCAATGCCTCATTACCAGGGAAGTTTGGGGAAATAGTGTCATGGATATCTTTGAGCATAATGTCTAGAATTGGTTGAAAAATAGGAATTTTCTTCCTCCCATATAAAGTTTTTTTATTATTATTTGTTTTTGTTTTTGTTTTGAGGTTTTGGCACAAATTTAAAAACCAAAAAAAAAAAGCCAAATCTGAAATATTTGTATTTTGAAATGCTGCCACAGAACCTCCTAGGAGCCTCATGCTCCCATTCTCCTCTATGGACTGGGCACCTAAGTGAATGATGTGAAAGATATTAATTTATCCAAAAATACAATTGTTTTCAATAGAAAAAACAGAATTTTTTCAGTTAGCCCTAATTACATCATATCCCTGAATACCTCTTATCCAAACCCATTAAAGGAATGATGATAGCTGAAGAATTGTTCTTTTCTAGTCCTAGGAGGAAGGGAGATATTTCTGTTAAGTCTGCTTGTTCCCCCTCCCACCCCCAAGTGCTAGCTTTTATCATATTAGAGTGGGAGTGTTGTCATGGCTTTCTAAGACTGCATGATCATAACTGGAACTTTAACATATTAAAATATGTGTATATATTTAATGTAATTGATTAGTTTAAATAAAGAAAAATGGACCTTAAATGTGTCCGCTGATTTCACCAAACATCTTCACATTTATATAATTAACAGCTTAGGCAGCTCTCTCTCTCTCTACAGGGAAACATCATTAAAAAAGTAACTACACTAACTACGTAAGTAACATTGCTATTAAATTTTTACATTTTCCCCATAATCACTCTGTAAATTGCAGTATGAAAGTTTCACTTTGTGCTAAACTGATTTTTCAATTGCTTTTAATTGTGATACTTTAAAAATACTTTTGCAAATCAGGCTGCAGATTGGTTCTTGATGAGGACTAGCCACCCAGAAAATTTTAGCTTTGAAGGCCATGTCTGCAGCTGTAAATCAGTACAGCTCTATCAATGAAGCTGTATCAGCTTACTCTGGGAGAAAATTTGTGAACAAAGAGTTAATAAAATTGTACAGCAGAAAACATATTCATTTTTACTTTCCATAATTGAAAATATAGCTGAATGGATAATAGGTTTTCAAAAGAATATTTACCTCTGAACTTGGAGCAAGCGTGGAAAAGTTATCCTCAGAAGCAAGAATAGTCAGAAAAAAGTTACAAATGTGAAAAAAATTCATTATAATGAAAACTTCAGTATGACCTTAATGACACTACAATAAAGGAAGGATTATTATTTCGTCTATTTAGTACCAATTTACTATGCGAAAAAGAAAGTGCTTGTTTTTTTTTTAAGAATCCTATTTTACTTTTGATGTGTAAAGTACTCTTTAAAAAATTAGGGTATTTTAGAAAATTTTATATTTCTATGATCTAACCCCATTTTAAAGTACTTGCTGACGAAAACCTTGCAAACATATGTTATTTTTAATTATATTTTCCTTTTGAGAAGAAATGTATAATTTTTCTGTGATTAAAATAGGGATCATTCATTGTTTTTTTGAGAACCCTTGTTCGTTTATGTATTCAACAACATTCAAGGATAAATTCATGGAAGCACAATTACTTTACCTTGAAAGACACAGCACCATACAATAGTTAACAATACATTAATCTGGTGAATAGATACGTACATTAAAAAGAAAGCACTTCTCTCAAAGTAACCCCGCGGAAACTTGACCCTAAGCAGAACAAGTGAAGAAGTAAATTTAACAGAGTTCATAATGTTCACATGAGAGCTGAGCACTTCTGTGTTATGCTACTGTGTATACAGGAGACAGACATTGAGATGTCTTGTTTTCTTACACTCATCCAATGGCTCAGATAGTATCCTAAAGATACAGTTAATGGAAGGCACATGGCTAAGAGGGCAAGAAGACTGAAATATTCCAGTCCCATCACTAATTGTCCATTAAGATTATGTTTCGTGTTTCTTCTATTTAAACATAAAAGGCTTTCTACAGTCAAGATTAGTCAGAAAACAAGCTGGTTGAGACAGAACTCAATGGTTAAACCAGAAAAAATAAAGCAGTAGCAAGAAGAAAAGACCATTTTCAATATATTTGATTTTAAACTTTCAAGGTATTAATACAGAATGATGTTTGATCATCAAGAATATGTTTTCCATGCTGTATTGAGATAACACAATCACTGAGATATCATGATACAACAGTTCTTATAGTAACCTACACCTTCCAGACACGTTGTTATCAGATGTAATGTATTTTTGGTTGGTTTATTTAGAAGGCTGCTGAGCATTTCAAAGGGACAAAAGCACTTCCTGCCACACTTAACTGTCAATAATCACAATCAAAGGATCAATGATATTTAGTAACAAACTTTGAGACATGTAATCCTTTATCACTTTTCTGAGTCAGCTTATATCAGGCTTTTCTTCCCCTCCTAATTTTCAAAGAAGCTTTATAGGAAGCTACATGTTTTGCTTCAGTAGCAAATAGCGTCCTTTACATTGATGCATGGAGACCTTTTGTGAATGGTTCAGCTCCTGCCCAGGCATACACATACAAAAAATCACCCACTGTCCCCAACCCCTACATATATTGAAGTACTATACCATCTGAAGGGTCCCAGATCCACAGGTAGTAGTGGTATGGGGAGAGAGGACTGCACACCATTTCCACTACCAATTTTGTAGGGAACAGTTGGGAAAATTATTAATACTGCATAGCATGGAGTAGTCAAGACTTCCTTGCACAGGAGGAGCTGAGGAGCACACGGGGACTGCCGCCTGCATGCATCTGCTGCAGGAGCCCCCTGGGGGGCACCAGGCCACAGCCCGGGCAGGCGTCCCCCCTGGCTCTCCCCTCACCGCACTCGGGTTCTGCGGCTCCTGGAAGTGTGAGCCACCGCCACTGCCCCTCCCGCAGCTACCTCCATCCCACTGCCCCAGCACTCTGCGGGGGAGGGGCTCCACATGGAGCCAGTGTCTGACCGGCATGGTAAGAGGAGTCCTGGGGGGCAGTTAGGGAGCAGGGGGAGAGTTGGATGGGTCAGGAGTTCTGGGGGTCCTGTCAGGGGGCAGGGAGTGGTTGGATGGGGCGGGGAGTCCCAGAGGTCTGTCTGGGGGCAGGGGTGTGGGATAAGGGTTGGGGCAATCAGGGACAGGTAGGTGACCTAGGGGGCAGTTAGGGGACAAGGAGCAGGGAGGCTTAGGTAGAGGGTGGGGTTCTGGGGGCAGTTAGGGGCAGGGGTTCCAGGAAGGGGCAGTCAGGGGACAAGGAGCAGGGGGGATTGGGGGTTCTGACAGGTGCAGTTGGGGTGGGAAGTGGAAGGGAATGGATGGGGGCTAGGGCAGGGGTCTCCCCTCTTTTTTGATTGTTGAAATATGGTAACCCTAGGCGAAGGGGGAGCCGGGTGGCAAATTGGGGCTGGTCCCCGCATACATCCACTGCAGCCTACAGGTTCCCGCAGAGGGGCACCAGGCCGCAGCCTGAGCAGGAGGGACGGGGGGCACAGCTGCTCCCCGCTAGTGGCGCCGCTGCCTTTGCGGAGCTGCTGCTTCCCTGCACCGGGCCAGCTCCTCCATGGCTGGGGCTCACTGCTGCCGCAAGTGGGATGCTCTGGCTCTCCGGTGCCTCTGAAAGGCGGCTCCTCCCTGCTGAGCTGATGCAGCAGCCCAAGCCAGCAAAGCCAGTGAGTGGGCTCGGGGCAGGGACCACCTGGGTGGGATGGGGAGGGCTCGTGGTGGGGTTGTGCAACCTCCAGGGGAGTTCAGGGGGCAGGGAGGAGGGAACCTGGTCTGGGGAGCAGCCCTTGGGGTCTATAAAAGATCATTGGGATTTGCTCCTCAATGAACCGATGTGCAAGGGGGGGAGGACACAAGGTGGAAGTTTTGCCTAGGGCACAAAATATCCTTGCACCAGGAGGTGCATGCACTCCAGGATAAGAACCGCTGCACTAAACTGATAAGATCTGCAGTTTAATTTAATTTTAAATGAAGCGTCTTAAACATTTAAAAAAAAATTATTTACTTTACATACAACAATAGTTTATAGACATAGAGAGAGACCTTCTAAAAACATTAAAATGTATTACTGCACGCGAAACCTTAAATTAGAGTGAATAAATGAAGACTCGGCACACCATTTCTGAAAGGTTGCCGACCCCTGATATAGAGACACTAGAAACTGCAGCCGGTAAGCCTGAGTAATTGAGTAATTTTTATTCATGTGCATAGTTCCACTGAAGCAAAATGGACCACTCACAGGAGTCAAGTGTATTTCCATGAGGAAGGATTACAAGAATGAGCTGTAGCACTGCATTTCTAAAATTTTGTTTCATTCCTGCTGTAAAAACAGTTTCAGCTAATCAGAGGATGAGCTGATGCAGTCATACCATCAAGGCAATGAGTACAGAGGCAGGTCATGCACTACCCATTGTTTGAATTCTTTTGGCTTGTTAGGTCATCTGTGAATCTTTAGTTCAGTCACTCAGTTCAGTTTTCTGCACTTCTCTTTGGGAGCTGGGCATGTTTCAGGGCAAACCCCCTTCCTCCTAACCACCACCACATTCTTAGACAAGCAGTCATCCTGAAGAGCAGTTCAAAACAAATAGAGTCTGACTGAGAAGTAGAAAATTGTAAACTGATTATGGGTCTGTCACCAGGACGGCCTCCATGGTGCTGCCACACCTAGCCCCACACTTAAGGAGGTTTATTCTGTTCCAACAAGGTTAAACAAACAACCAGAACAGAGTTTTAAGTCAGTACCTGGCTCCCAGGCTTCAGGGCCACCCCACCCAAGGACCTGTGACACTCCAGCTCCTTATAGCTTCCAACCTCAGCCAGCTCTGCTCTCCACCTGAGAGTAGCAGCTGCAGGATTACTTCCCTGAGCCCTGCTTTGTCCCAGGGGCTCACCACACTCCTGTGTGACCTTTGCCACCCACAGCTCAGCCTGCAACAAACCTTCCCCCAAAAGTTGCCTACTAGCAGCCCTTTATAGACCCAAGTGTGGCCCACCCTGCTTTAATTAGCTGGATTGGGCTCACCTGCTCCAGTCCGGGGGGGGCGGGGGGGCACTAGAGACCAGCTACCCTGTGAAAGGGTCAGATAGCAATATACATTTGCTGCTCAAGGAGCTTGGGAAAAATAAATACATTTCACTTTGGTCAACTGAACTGCAGTCCTGGTTTGCTGTGTGCTCTTGGGTCAAACACTTACTCTCCTTGTGCCTCAGGGGTAAATAATAACCTGCCTCAGGGGTAAATAATAACCTGCCTTTATAGAGTGCTTTGGGTTTTCAGATGAAATATTTGTCTAAATAAAGGCAAATACTATTATTGACAATGATTAATGGATGATCATTGATTAGCAATTTGGCTCAGAGTTTTTTTGTGCCCAATCAGCTCGTTCTGTGGTAAAAATCAAAAAAGAAGGAGTCTGAAGAGAAGAAAATCTACAAGATTCTCCTCATGAGTTCTCTCTCTAATATCACAGTGAGAATTTGCCTCCCTGCAGAACAGGCTATAGGGCCAATCCACCAATCTTCAGAGCCCCCAAATTCTTCATGGATCATGGGGGGACAGTGAGAAGCCCAGAACAGCTAAACAAAGGCCCTGTGCCTCCACACTCCCCTGTGTCACAAGCAGTCTCCCCCCACACACACACCCTGATAGGCTACACTACCAGGCTTCCCTAGCTAGCAGTACCCGTTGAACCAGTGACAGATTAGCCACTGGATCTATGGGGCCCAGGCCCCGGGGCCCTGGCTAACTCGAGGGCCCTGGGGCCCCAGGTAGGCAGGAAAAGAACCCGCACCCCAGCCCTGCTCCCAAGTGGGTGGGGTGCCAGCAGCGAGGGAAGCCCCTCATATCCCCGACACTGTTCCCCAGCAGCCACTCCAGGTGTGATCATTCAGGTCAAAACATCACGGAAGCCCCCTCCCCCATCCCATATCTCCGACCCCACTCTCTGGTGGCTAGGTGGGTTGGGAATAGCTGCGGAGGAAGGTCCCAGCGCCCCTGGACTCCTTTCCTGATGGGGGGCGGCAGGGAAGAGCCCAGTGCCCCCTGACCCCAGCAGAAGCCAGGGGGCAGCAGGGGAAGCCTTCAGCACCCCCATCCCTGGTAGAACCTGGGACCTCAGTGGAAGACCCCAGAACTCCTCGATCCCATCCCTGGCAGAAGCTGGGGGCAACAGGGAAAGTCCCAGAAATGGGACCCCCCCCCTGCAGCCCCAGGATGTGAGGCGCTCTCGCTACCTGCTGCGGTCTCCAGGCTGGGCCGCAGCATGGGTACAGAGCTTCTCTGATCTTAGAGCTGCAGTAGGGGGGTGGAATGAGGGGGACCCTGGTTGGAACAGGGTGGGCCCAGGGAAGGGGCTGAATGGAGTGGGGCCATAAGCAGAGTCACATGTGAAAGGGGCAGAACAGGGCAAGACCACAAGTGGAAGAGGTGGGGAGAGCCCCCTCCCCCACCCTTGCTCTGGTCCAGGGCCCCAGGAAACCTTAATCCACCCCTGCCTTAAACCCACCTTAAAGGCAGATCTCCAACTGAGGATATAGGCCACAGACAAACAATACAGTGCCTGTATAACCATGTTGTTTTTAAGCTTTGCAGGGTTGGGTGCGGGGTGCCAATATGCATCCTGATCCTTCCTCCCTGCACGGATCTCCAGACTCCTACAGAGCCATCCATACAATCTAGAGGTAGGAAGGATGCTCCTATGGAACTGGTTGAACCCTCTCCCCAAGGAAAGAGGAAAATCCGTGCCCAGGAGGTACCCCTCCATGCTCAGATCCAGAGGGAATGATCAAGACCTTAGTTGGAGATGAATGAAAACAGGTCAATTAAAAGAAGAATGAAGCAAAATGGTCACTAAACCTTAAACTAAACCCACTTTCTCTCATCCTCATTTTTCTCTCCTGTTTGTGCATCACAACACTTTCAGGTTCCCTCTGGTACCACAGGGCTGAAAGAAAGGTTGCCCTCAAAATCACTCTACTCGGAATGGAAGGAGGAAGCATCAAACATGGGTGAGAAAGCCTATTCTTGAGAAAAATCTAGTCCAGTTTTGCAGATTCAGGTGGTTCAGAAAGTTCATATACCCCAAGGTAGCAGGGAGTCTTGGGGTTCAGTGAGATGCTCTTTATTTAATAATTATATCAACAACATATTGCTTGAAATCTGATTCAGTGGCTGACTCAGAACATCAATAAAAACTTTGTCTCTCTCTCTCTCTAGCCCAGGGGTTCTCAAACTTCATTGCACTGTGACCCCCTTCTGACAACAAAATTTACTACAGGAGGGGGAAGCCTGAGCCTGCCCAAGTCCTGCCGCCCGAGGTGTGGGGGCAAAGCCAAAGCCCCACTGCCCCAGGCTAGGGGGGAGGGGAGCAAAGCTGAAGTCCAAGGGCTTCAACCCCAGACAGGGGAGCTGTAACCTTAGCCCCACCACCCAAGCTAAAGCCCTGGGGCTTGGGCTTTGGCCCTGGGCCCCAGCAAATCTAAACCAGTCCTGGCATTCCCATTAAAATGGGGTTGTGACCCACTTTGGGGTCCCGACCCACAATTTGAGAACCGCTGCTCTAGCCTATTTCTTTTAAGATACCTGACAGGTCCACTAGATGGCATTATGCGGCACAAGCCTCAGAAAGGAAACCCAGCTTTTGGGTGTTGATCCAAATTAAACTGACCCAAAATTCTTTATTTGTTTTTATGTTCACTCATCATTTAGTTTAAATGAATTAGCTGGTACTTTGCTCCATGCACCATTAATCTTTACATTTACTTACCTAGCCAGTCTATCAAATTGGCTTCCTCAGTTCAAGTTACGCAGATTAATATCACAAAGATCTCTCAATCTTTTCAAATCAGAAGGACAGAGTGGTCAGATAACTAAAATTGCTGCTAATCCTGAGCACCAGCAACTGGTAAAAATGCCCTTTAAACATTAGCATGAGTTATATATCAAATGTATTTGCTGTTTAAAACCACCTGAAATAATGCATGACTTGTTTTAGGAGCAGGAAATTTTTTCTCCATTTGCAGATGATTTAACCTAGAGATAAGCCCCCCAGCCCTTAAACATTAATGATGCAAAACCAACCAAACGAAAACACCAAACAAATAAAGTACAAATCCATTCAAATGGTATTTAAGTTTTTAAGTCAAAATAATTAAACATTGGAGTCTTCTTCTTCGCCAATGCACAACGTGCCTTAGGTGGGACGTGACCAGAATTCATTACTGAATTTGATCCGCTGGTTGGATCATTAGCTTCCCCAGCCTGGGCCAGGTACTGATGGGAGCACAAACTTAGTGGTTCAGAAAAGTAGAATTCTATACTTATAAATTGGGCATGCAGACAGTCTATGACATGCTCATGTTACTATTAACAGATCAACCCCACATACATACAGGACCAAATTTTATCTGTAGATAACCATGGCAGCTCTGCTCTTCTGGGACAATTGCCAATCTCTATGCTCAGGATGTGAGATCTGGGAACAAAGCATTCTCTATCCAAGGGGTCCAGTTATGGGACAATCTTCAGAGGAGATCAGGTGAATCCAGAGCATAATCAGCTTCAGGAAACATTGCAGAGCTTTCCTCTTTGAGAAGCCTTTCTACCATATGTGAACATCCCTTTATTCCTAAATCCCTACCATATTCCCCTCACTCCCCAAAAATACTCTAACCAGAGACCTGACCTCAAAAAGGGAGAATTGCCTGAGACTCAGTGAAGTCTCCTAAGGATTTTGCTGTTGTTATTGATTTTACATAGAAGGTGCTCAGATACAACAGTGATGGGCATCAGTATAAAACTGTAAGATCTATACTATCCATCCATCCATCCCCTGCCCTTTTTCCCTTCCCCTTTCCTCCTGTTTATTTATTTCACTGTTATGTCTCATCGTGAACTAAGACTTTGATCCTGCAAAGATTAAATATGTACTTAACTTCACAAATTATGAATAGTTCCACTGCCTTGAATTTCAATGGTACTACTTAGCTAATATAGTCCCTTTTCAAACAGTGCCACATTGACACGCACCAGGGAACTTTCAGTGCATGACAGTAGCTGTATAACACAGGCCATTTAATGTGTGGCACACTTGTGTGCACTAGAATTTAAACTACAGGTGGTGCAGGCTAATGCACCATATAAGAAAGCACATGTATACACCATTGCAGGATCAGAGACAAATTGTAAACTGTGAGGCAACTATTTTTCACTATATGTCTGCACTACACCTAGCTCAAAGGAGTCCAGACCTGGTTGAAGTCTTTAGGTGGTACTGTAATGTTGGTTAATATTCACAATCACAAGAATAATTTTGGACTTCATAGCAACAGATTAATCTACTCTATATTAGTTTTTTTTCTAAGATGCTTGTAACCAGGGTTTTTTAATATGTGGTTTAAGAGAACCATCTCTCTAGAAGTGGTCTTGAACCAAACCCCAGGATATGAACATTCCCAAACGTAGGAATGTTTGACATCCAGCTATGAATGTTTTAAGTTGAAACCATTTCTTCCAAATTTCCAGCTTAAAAATAAATAAAAATGATTCTGATAGGGATGGTCTGATGTCATGGACAAATCTCACACTAGATTAGGGTTGGAAGGGGTTAATGGTCCGTTATGTAGAGAGGAGTAGGCACACACACACCCCTCCCAACATCTGCCAGTTATGTCAAGCCTAGTGAGAATAAATTTGGAAGGAAGAAGACCTCATAACTGAGCTGTTCTGACAGAGGAATAGCAGGCCTGGAACAGAGAGGACCTAACAGGTGGACTGACTAGACCTGAGATAGGAATTCTAGAAGTAACAAAGCTTGGAGATGAGGCTTTGACTGGATTTTGCAGTCTTATTTTTTATAATTTTGTTAATAAAATCATGCTTCAGGAAGCAGGTGAGTTCGATCCTCTAGGGAATACAGACTACACCTCTACCCCGATATAACTCTGTCCTCGGGAGCCAAAAAATCTTACTGCGTTATAGGTGAAACTGCGTTATATCAAACTTGCTTTGATCCGCCAGAGTGCACAGCCCTCCCTCCCTCCCCCCGGTTTACCACGTTATATCCAAATTCGTGTTTTATCGGGTCGTGTTATATTGAGGTAGAGGTGTATATCTTAAGGCCAATGAAAAAGTCACTTGCTCAAAGATAAGAATGTTAATATCTAACTTTTATATAGCCCTTTTCATCGGTAGATCTCAACGTGCTTTACAAAGAAGTTAACTATCATTATCCCCATTGTACAGATGTGGAAACTGGGGCACATAGCAGTGAAGATAAACAAACTGGTCTGGAGGAAATAAAAACCACTTGAAACTTCATGCAAAATTCCAGCTAAATGTTTTCTTAAGTGCAAACGCACTCAGTCATGTTTTTGTTTATTTTGTTTTTCATGTGCACACACTTGCGAATCTCTGCATTCTGCTTCTGGATATGATTAGAATTGGAAGTACTGAAATACCAAGAAGAAAGATATTCTCATGGTATGACTGATCATTCTGGAACAAGGAAATATAAATAGTAGTGAGAAAATCAGATCTAATTTAGATTTCAAGCCCTCTCCAAAGGAGTTAGGATAAGCTTCAGATAAACTTCTGCAGCGACAAGAACCCCCAAATATCTTGGGCTTCACTCCTCAATATTTTCTGACTCACTAGTTAAAATATTTTCTTGAAAAGGGAAGAAAAAAGAAAAAGAAAGTGCACCCTCTTAGACTATTTTATTCCACTAAATATGATCTTCTAACTTAAACTATTTTATTCTTGCCGTGGAACTCAGTTGGCATTTCCTCTGCTTCATGAGTCTAATTATAATATAACCCCACAGCCAACTACCAAGTAAGCAATCTTAGCTGCATGTATTTTTATTAAGTCTCTGAGCTGACATTTGTTTGTGTCTTTATTCTATATACAGACCACCCTCTTGTACAGGAGGTTTTGTACTAAAAAATGTCCCAAATCCTTTTGTCCTTGCTTAGGCAAAAAAACTGCTTACAGATAGACCTTGGAGACTACTGCCAAAAAATTTTCCGTGAGTATTCATTCACTTTTTAAACCAAACTACTTTCATCCATGTTCACACACTTTCATGCTCACTTCCCTTGAATATTTTCACAATCCAGTGTTACTAGCACAACCACATCACACAAGAGTGCATTTCAAACTTGCACACAAAAATACTTGAGTTTTAAATTTTCTTTCAGCAAGCATTCAGATAAGAAACCCAATTATAAGAGTTCTGCTCAAGCAATCGGGGAACAAAAAGGTCTGTGGCAAACCATGTACATGTTCTACATGTGGAAAGCCACAGAATAAGTGAAATTTACAAATAAAAAAGTTTGTATAAGTATATATAAGTAACCGCTCAGTTTGAAAAAAGAGAGATCCATCTGACAGCCATGTGAGATGCATTTTCTAGCCTTCCTTTCTGCTTCACATTTACTGCTTGCCTAAGATGCTCCTAAATACAGAGATCCTGAATTTGGCAATTGTAGCTGATGGGTAAATTGTCAAACTCTGCTGTCACTTGCTATTTGTAGTGATTGTGCTCCAAGGTTGACATGCGTTGCATTGTTCAGGCTAGTTTTGTGCTTTCATTTTGCTTAGGCTGACTTTTGGAATGTATATGCTGTCTATTTCCTGAGGATTAAAGCATGTCTTCTGGGCAATTGAGACACAGGGACCACCTGCAGATTCTGTTTATAAATCTGGCATGGTAGGCTGATTGATCTCACAATAGGACTCCATAATGTAAACACTTCATTATTTCACTAAGAGACATGTGCACTACCATCTAAGTTCCCTCCCCATCCCCAGCACAAGTAAGTTTCAGTTGGTTGAAATGTTCTAAACCACACCAAGAAAGCCAAACAAATAAACAAAGAGAAAATCCAATCAAGGGATATTTTAAAGTTTCTAAATTAAACTAACAACATCATTACATTGGAAATTTTATCCTACCTTGTTATTCCTGGCTACTGCCGTCCATGCTGAATGATGATTCTTGGTGCTTTATCATTTCCAATGTACTTAAATATTAACTAAGGGCCAGACCATTCCCTAAGGATTATTCCTGCATGAAGGCTGGAAATGCCACAAGTTTGGGCTTGTGATATTCCCACCTGTCTGTTCATTCTGTCTGGGGGTGCCCATGTGGTGTGGGACTAGCAGGGGAGCAGGTCCCCTGAACTCCTGCCTCCTCACAGCTTCCAGGGTTGATCAGCTAGCGGGAAAGCCTTTGAGAACTAGAAGAGACTCCACTTCTAGGCTGCTGCAGAAGCTCTTCCTCATGGTGTCTCTGCCTGTTGCTGCCCTCCAAACCCACTTTGGGGAACAGGGTCACTGAGCAGCAGAGTCAGTTAACATATATCCCACCCACAAAATGCAACATGATTCCTAATCCTCTCTAGGAACTGGAGGACCAAGAATTCTATGAGTCTAATATGACACCACAATCCCCACAGAAGCAACAATGGAAGGGCTAAGGGGTGTACAGCCATGGCCCTCCTTTTGGGTCATTGTGTCTAAATCATCTGCTGTTTGCACCCCTCTAATCATGGAAACTAAGGGAAGCCATGGTTCTAATTAATCTTAAAACAGTTAAGTGTTAGTATCTCCTTTTTTACAGATGTTGAAACTGAGGCAGAGAGGTTATGTGACAGGCCACAGAGGCAGTCAATGTCAGAGCCAGAATTCAAACTCAGAAGCTCCTTGCTCTGCCTATGTCTTCATTAGAAATACTGCAGTGCTGTTGTAGGGTTTCAGTGTAGATATTCACCATAGTGATTGGAGGGGTTCTCCTGTTGCTGTAGTGAATCTATGAATTCTTCTGTTGACCTAGCGCTATCTATACCAGGCACTAGTTCGACTTAACTATGTTGCTCAGGGGTTTGGATTTTTCACACCCGAGTGGCATAGCTGGGTCAAGCTAACTTTTTAGTGCAGAGCTGGCCTCTGAGTCTTCTGCTCAGACTAGTAAGACAGGCCTCACACTTCTTTATATAATGCATTAATCATCCCTCACCTGCTCATTAGCAACAAACATAATCTCTTAGTGCAAAAGGGTGAATCAAGGGCAGAGTCACAGCCTTAACTTTGAATGTCCTATAATTTGTAGTTTAGATTAAGCCCTTATTGATATTTCAATATAATTCCTGGGGCTTGTTTTCCTTTGGGATTTGTTGGTTGGTTTATTTAGCAGCATTATTTAAAAATTATAAAGGCACACCCAGCTAAACTGAAGGAAGGTGACATTAGGGACTGTAATAGTTCCTCTTAAGGGAGTAGAAGTCTATCTTTAAAATATACAAAGGCATGTAAATAATAAAAGGAAAGTTAGGGCAGGTCTACACTTAAAAAGCTGCAGCAATGCAACTGCGCTGCTGTAGCACTTCAGTGAAGACGGTACTATGCCGATGGGAGAGCTTCTCCCATTGGCATAGTTAAACCACCTCCCCAAGAAGGGGTAGCTATATCAACAGGAGAAGTCCTCCTGCCGACATAGCACGGTCTACTCCAGGAGTAGGTCAGTATAACTGTGTCACTCAGAGATGTGGATTTTTCACCGCCTCCTCCTCCCCCATAGGTACGTAGCTATACGATGCAAAATTATAGTGTAAACCTAGCCTTAGACACTGAAGAAAATACACAGTACATAAAAGCCTGAAATGTGGTCTATGGAAATCACAAACTGCATCTGGAAAGGTTCGCCACAAGCCATAGAATATGATTCAGCTTTAGACAAAAATCATTCCTTTTTTACTGTAAACAAAACATAATTATCCACACATTGTCACTCTATTCAGAGTTTCAGTTTGAACAATGCCTCAGGCCCCGATTCAGCAGAGCATTTAAGCACTCATTGACATCAATGGCACTTAAACACATGCTAAAGTGCTTCGCTGAATCACAGCCTAACTATGCAGCAAATTACAAGGGTTTTGTGTTTAAAATAGGCAAGTCATAAAATAAAATGCAATCCTTGACCCAGCAGGCTTTGTGTTTTGGATCAGTTTGTGAACCTTTGAAAGGAGTATAGCTTTACATGAGCCTTTAAGCACTGTTGTGTTGGTTTGAAAAATGGATGTCTTCCGCATGTTAAAGACCACTTTTGCAAATGAATGTCTAAAATTAAGCTCCTTGGCCTGGATTCTCAAAGGGAATTTAAACCAATAGGAGCTAAGCACCTAAATACCTTTGAGGATCTGGACTTAAAAGCCATATGTAGACACCTAAATGAAAATGGCCTGATTTTCAAAGATGAGTACCTGTAACTCCCAGTGGCTTACGTGGAATTTGCAAATGCTCTCCACCTTTGAAAACGTTGCCATTTTTATTTTTTATTGCCTAACTGTAGATTTATGACTTAACCTTAGGCATCCACAACCGTAAAATTTTACTTATGAGGAAAAAAGTTATAGGCTTCTAAGCACAGATTCAAAGTTTAAAATATCAGACTAAATGATTGGCTTTAATCTGAAAAAGGACTAATACCTACATTATATAAAACAACTTGAAAATGACATTTCAAACAATAAAATCACAAACAGCTGAAGGCACAATCTTGAAGCTGTTATACCTGCAAAACTCCCATTGACTTGAATGGAAGTTACCATCTTTCTGTTCTAGGTTCATACAGCGCCTAGCACAATGGGGTCCTGGTCCATGACTCAGGCTCCTAGGGCCCATGGTAATACAAATAATAGGTGATAATAATTGTGCACATGAGGACTGCAGGATCAGGTCCAAGTTGTTTATGAATTCTAGCCATACCAAACAGTGCTCTAATCAACTAAAGGCCATTTTATTTTTGCATTCCAAAACAGATATTTTAAAACGATGGGCCCGACCTGCTCCATTTGAAGACTGGCAATATTCCCAGTGACTTCAATGGGAGCAGCTAGGGGCAGGATAGATCTGTATTTTAAGGTCAGATTCAGCTATAGTTACTTATATTTTACTCTGAGTAAAATCAATGGAACAATTTGTGCAGTCAGGAGTCGTTCAGCACGAGTAAGGGTATCATAACCTGGCTCACACTATAAATGTATGTATTAAAAGATGACTCCAAAGCTAAAGTTTATGTAGAACAAGTTTTAGCCTGGAGCAAATTTTCTTAGCTTAAGTTATAACCAAAACAAAGTTGTAGAAGGAAACCCAGGCAGAACCATTCCTATAACAGTGCACATAGGTATAACTATATTCTTCCAGTGGGTAGAGATAAATCACTCTATCTTTATAATGACTAGTGTTCATTTATTGAATTTGCATTTGCACAACTACACTGCTTTCTTCTGGATCTACTAACAATATATATTAAGCTGGTCTTAAAAAAGTATTAAATATGATGGTAGGCCTTATAATATGCCTTTCTAATAAGAACCTCTATATTCGAATTCTATACATTTTCCTTTTAAGAATGACGGGCCATATGTTTGGTTCTTGTGAAGAAGAATGCTATTGTGATTAAGGCACCAGATAGAGCCTTGTTTTGTCACAAGAACTAACTGATGGGCCATCATAGATATATTCAATAAGATTCCGCACTTCTTTGTACCTTGTGCGCCCTTGGTCAAGTCACATAACCGTTTTCATGCCTCAGTTTCCTCTCAGGTGATGGAGAGGTAATACCTTCCTCCCTCACAAAGTTGCTGGGAGGCTGAATTTATTAGTGTTTATATAGCACACTGAGATCTTCTGATAGAAAACACTATACAAGTTCAAAGCGCACTTCCTCTTATGGGGAAGTCCCATTAAAATTAATAGAGATTAAACCAAAAGGGTTCTGTAGATATTAATCTAAATACATTCTTTGGGTATTTACTCCTGTTAGTTTGGATCAATTTTTTTGCCATATAGCTTTTCCTTTCAATCTTTTTTTCCCTTTTCAAATCTTCTTACTATTATAGGCCCAGTCCCGCAGTTCATAAGCAGGTAAAATTTGATTTTTATGCTCCCGTCCATTTCCATCCCATCCCCCCCTTAAAAAAAAAGTTGCTTTCACAGACAGCCCTTGCTGGCCAGCTGCATAATTAGACCTATTGTTCCCAGCCATTAGAAGGAACACCACCACTGGACAGCCCATGCTACCATCTTGGCAGTGTCCCAGCTTCAGGCCAGACAGGGCTACCATATTATCTAGTCTGTCCTCCTGCATAGTGCAGGTCACTAAATCCCAGTGCAGGTCACTAAATCCCAGCCAGTTATTGAGCCTACTAACCTGGATTGCACAAAAATATTACAGTGCTGAGGAGATTAAATCATTGTGTGCCAGAGACAGAGAATAGAAGGGACTGAGGCACACCAGTGTCTGAAGCCCCTTGCACTGGAAGGGAACTGATTTTGAGAAATATATCTAGATGACCCTAACAAGCAACCCATGCTCCATGTTGCAGAGGAAAATGAAAAACCACAAGGATCTTAGTATCAGAGGGGTAGCTGTGTTAGTCTGTATCCACAAAAACAACTGAGGAGTCCAGTGGAACCTTAAAGACTAACAGATGTACTTGGGCAGAAGCTTTTGTGGGTAAAAAACCCCACTTCTTCAGATGCAGCAGTGGGTTTTTTTTACCCACGAAAGTTTATGCCTAAATAAATCTGTTAGACTTTAAAGTGCCACCGGACTCCTCTTCGTTTTTATAAGGATCTTGCGGATCTGACCTGAGGGAAGAGCATTCATCGGACATTCCTCCAGGCCCATAAGAAGATAAGAGATCTGTCTAACATTGGCATTCTTAGAGAGGGGTCCAGGATGTGGAATTTGAATCCAGATCTGAATTTCTCCGAATTTCAGACCTGGAAGCTTGTTTCAGCTCTTTATTCAGGCAAAGAAGAGCCGTGATGTTTTGACCTGAATCATAATGGTTCCAAAGTTCAGGCATGTTCAGATCCTAGCTTTTGTTTTGGGCCCCCGTCTAATCATGGCTGTAAAGTGATTACTCAGGCTTGCTTGTCCTGCGTATTAAATTTTATAATGTTCAAGTTACTTGTGTGCTATCCTGTACATTTCAAACCATCTAGCAGTCTTCATCTGTGACTAGCTAAAACTATCCTGAGTCTTGGTTTTTTGGTTGTTGGGTTTTTTTTTTTAAACAAAAGAAACAAAGTTGAAAAAGTCATTAAAAAAAAAACTCGTCAGGTTTAAACTCTTAAATCTCTTAGCTCAAAAACCCACAGAGAAATTTGATATGTGGGCGTTTCTTGCAAAGATGAAGTTCCTAAAGGTTAATTTGCAGGGAGTTGCTACTGGTATGTATCATGCAGAGTTTCTCTTTGTTGATGCTGCTGCTGTGCAGTGTTCGAAAATAATCCAAGCAGGTTATGTAGTAACTATGATATTATCTAGGTGAATTTATCCTGAGGGGATTTCTTCAGAGTGAAAAATGGTTTAGTCTGTCTGCACAAATGTGGCCCCAAGGAAGATTTTACAGGCAAAGAAGCTGAGTGGCACAAAAAACAGGCAAAAATAGAAAAAAGAAGTGGTGATGCCGTTTTTGTAGCTTTATTTTTAAACAGCTTCATAACAATACCTGCTTGTTCTAAAAAGACATCAGTGCCTCCCTGAGAGCTCCTATATAAGGAATTATAGCCTTGTTACTTTTGAAAAAGATTATTTGGTAGCAAGTACAGACAAGCCAAAATCAAACCCCAAGACCTGGATCCCAATATTGTCTGTAATGTAAAGAAGCAAACTCCCAAGATTCAAACATTGACAATCTGCAGTCTAGATCCTCTTGGGCCATGCTGCTTTAGTCTGGCCAATAACCCAATGTAACTGTCCAAGGATAATTACCTCGGGATAAGGATGACCCTCCAGTGGTGTAGAGGACCATATACTACACACTCTCCTTGTTTCCCATGTAGCATGGGGAAGCAGCTAGGACTGACCTCCCACTCCAGGTCAGCCCTGGGCTGCATGTCCAGTTCCTTGTGGTCACTCCAGCCTGGTTTAAGTTAGAGCAGATCTGGCCCCATGTCTCTGTAATAGGCAGAAACTGAACTTTAGACTCCCAGCGCTCACATACTTTAGTGCTTCAAATCCAGATCCAAATTATCCTGAAGTACAGAAAGTTCAAATGTGTCCCCTTATAGAGTTGGCTTCCCAGTTCCAATCTATCCACAAGCCCAGATCTATTATTCTGACTGGGAGGGTTAGGGTTCATGCCTATCTCTTGTACAAAATTGAATTAAATATAACAAATTATGGATGCTATTTTCAAGATAGAGTTTGTGACTGCAGTCTAAAAATGGGCAAACAGTAGGAAAAATTCTAAGGCATGGATTCTAAAGCATGTTTCTATTTGTCCATGTTCACATTTCATATTATTCACTTTCCTGCTGATGTTCATGGGAGCAATTTTTCTTGGTAGATTTTGGAGAGGAGTTTTCATTCATAGACTCATAGAATACCAGAGTTAGAAGGGACCTCAGGAGGTCATCTAGTCCAACCCCCTGCTCAAAGCAGGACCAATTCCCAGACAGATTTTTGCCCCAGATCCCTAAATGGCCCCTCAAGGACTGAACTCACAACCCTGGATTTCATGCACATATGCTTGTCCACACACAAACACATGCATTTTAGTATGACCAAGCACATTGACACATATTTACACCAGAAATGCTTGCCCTGTGTGTTTTTCATGGGTTTGAGAGTGAGACGAGTATAAAGGAGTCAAAAGTCAAAGCAATTGATTTTAAAAACAGACAAACTAACAATACCCTGCTTGCAAGCCAATTAGGGAACACAAACAAAACCATGAGACTTAAGTGACCAGTCACAGATCCAGCAGAGTGAAGTAGACACCAGGTAGATGTCGTGTGGAAGACTCGGTTGTATCATTTCAGCCCTACTTATTTCCTGTATTAAGCATAAGTAGTGCACAGGATCTTGTGTGGACCTATAGCACTTGACCGAATCTCACCAGTAGGTATCCACTACTGGATAGAATTTCACCTATCCAATACTGTAAGCCATACTTGCAGCTAACAATTTTCAGATAACCAGTATGCTGAACTATATTTGCCCCAAATGTGCATGAACAATTTTCAATGACCAGCAAATCTGTTAAAATCATGATGCCTGATAGCCCATTGTTTTTCTCTAGTTCAATGACTACACAGCATACTAAGCCTGGGCTATGTTTAAACACAAGACCCTCTTCTGTCCACACAGAAATCAATCTGACTCAGGCCAGGGACCCCTCTGGAATCTTGCCTGCAGACTTCATTGGGGGTGGGTCAAAGCCCAAATCTCATTGTGACATGGATCAAAAGTCCAGATAGTGTGGACACAGCTCAAGTTCAGGTCACCTGACTGGAATCTGGAGAGTTTACCAATGCTATCCCACAGTCCTCTGGGGCTGTCTCCTAGTCCTTCAGTTCCTAAACTTGCCACTCACTTCCCAGGAACTGGAAGCAACCTCGTTATTCAAATGCAGCTGCCTAGCATTTAACCCTTCATTTCCACATGAGCTGCTCAACTGGAAACACAGTCAGCCCTCACATGTATAGCAATGGCTGAGAAGCAGTCCTGCATCAAGTGCACTGCTAGCTGGCCAGAGGAATCCAGATGGCTTCTAGTTAACCTCTCAAGCGAGGTGAGGATTATATTCGACTTCAGCAAGAGCACAAGAAATTATCGAGTCTACAAAGCTATATCTGAGCAGCTCACAGCATTGGTGATTGACTGGACAGCAGAACACGCCAGAGAGCGAATCAACTGGTGGAGGACAGACTACCACAAAGCCAAGGATGCTAATAGAACCTCTGGCAACTCCCTGGCTATCTGCCTCTTTTAGAGGTATTGGGAACCGTGGCGAGCACTGAACCCACAGCAGTGCATGACAATTTGCTGAGCAATGATGCCACCCTTGCACTCTCCCTACACACACACGCGCCCTTCCAGTCACAGGCACTCTGGAGGAGAGCCAACTGCTGGAGGAAGGGCAAGAAGAGACCCTAGTGCTAAGGCCAGTAACCGAAGATGTTAGGCCGGTGGAGCAGCTACAGCATATCCTGGGTGTGTACTTGGAGAAGCTGTTTGGGGTGACCCTGGGGAGCAGCTGGCTGCAGAGCTGG
This sequence comes from Gopherus evgoodei, assembly GCF_007399415.2. NCBI lineage: Eukaryota > Metazoa > Chordata > Testudines > Testudinidae > Gopherus > Gopherus evgoodei. Next base: position 173,206,047 of record NC_044323.1, on the reverse strand, counting down.
CAGCAGAGCAGGAGTGGGAGCCTGATACGTTTCTACCACAATGTTTGTCTTTATTAATATACAGATGGGAGGGATTTCCAGCTTACATTGTGACCCTATTGAGTTATTAATACAAACCAGGGTTTTGGTGTGCTTCTGCTCAAGGCAGAACGTCATTGCCCTAGTGCCCTCCAACTTCTCCCCAATACCACATGGGATTCAAAACAGACTCCACAAAAGAAGGGAAAAAGTCATACAAGCATTTATCACCTTTTTACTAGTTACTTACTGATTGTTAGACATATGGGTTGGGCCTCCACAATTAATAGCCTCACATACCCTCCCGTGTGCCTCAGTTCCCCATCTGTAAAACAGGGGTACTAGCACTTCCTTGTGGTGTTCCTAAGGATGTTGTGAGCATAAACATTGAAGATTGTGAGGTGCTCTGATATTACGGTGTTGAGGGTCATATGAACAGAAAATAAAGCTAGAATAAGTCAATACATTGGTTTGTTGCCAGTATTTTAAGCAGGCATTTGAAAACATTGTATTCCCTTCTGTTTCTAACTTTCTGCTTCCCGTGGGGATTAGATTTACAAACCCTACAGACAGAAGAAAGCTGGCATGTTTGGTGTATGGGTGAGTGCAGGCAAGAAGGAGACAGTTCACTGGGAGCTGGATTTCTATGTAAATAAGTGTTTTCATTGTCTAAAAATGTTTCTGACCTTTTATTTTTAAACTTCAGCTCTGGGCTTACTCAGCTTTGTCTTCCAGTATTAATTAGTGTGTGGATTTACATACATCACTGCAAATGGGCTTTTTCTAATTCTTTGTGGTATCTATAGGGATGGTGACATTTTTTGTTCGCACACCTGGGTTTCGTAGCAGCAAGGCCATAACCACTAGTCAGGGCAGAGAGCAGTGAAGAGGAGCCATTCCCTGCGGACACAGGCTCTATCCTATCCCTTCTGTATGGGCACATTTTTCAGAGAAAGACACCTGAAGCCAAATCCTGCTCTCTGTTACATGGGTGTAAATCCAGGCTAACTCCACACAAGTGACAACGGAGTTAGCCTGGATTTGCAATGGGGTAACAAACAGAATTTGGCCTCTGGTTTCAAGCCAACTCCCAGCCCTCCAGGATGGCGACTGTTAGAGGAATTGCATAAAAAATACTGGTGTGCAGAAATCTTTGTAAATTATCCGTGTGCCTTCAAAGGAGCAGGAAGAAGAGGCATTTACTGAAGCATATAATATGGTGTTAAATAAAAACTACTAAAAAAAAAAAGGGAAAGTAGCATTGCTCTTCTGCATAGTAAAGTTTCAAAGCTGTATTAAGTCAATATTCCGTTGTAAGCTTTTGAAAGAACAACCATATCGTTTTGTTCAGAGTTACAAACATTTCAGTTACAAACAACCTCCATTCCCGGGGTATCTGTAACTCTGAGGTTCTACTGTATATGAATATAGAGCTATGAGGGTGGTCAGGTAAATACTCCTAGCAGAAGTACACTTATTCACACAAGAACGTACCCATTCAGTTGTGGACACATGTATTCAGATGCAACTCCACACCTTTGCATGGATAAAAGCTCCTCCCCAAACCTTTGGATGAAAAATTGCTGGGACAAATGTTCATGGGAAAACAAATGAAAAAAAGGGTTGGGAAATGGTTGAATGGGGTGCGGGGAGGAAGGGAACTATTCAGAAGCTCACGAGATCTCTGCTGATCATTTTTCAGACTATTGGCACATCTCTACCATTAACAAAACCACCACACTGTAAGTGGTGTTGTCATTGGGGGAGTTTGGGAGGTAAAAATGAAGAGTTCCGTTTTAATCATGTTAAACAATAACCTGCTACCCTTCATGACTGGCTCCCCGAGGGCCAAAGAAATCAACTAGTGGTTAGATAAATGATTGTTTTCATTTAAAAAAAATGACCAAATCAAATAACCTTTGAATGTGTTATTGTGCAGCAACCCTTTCAAAATACCCACATTCTGCAAAGGAAAAATAAATCAGAAAAACAGCTTCCTAGTATCTAATCTCTGAAGGAGCTGAAGCCAGTTGGGCTCTAAAAAAGAAAAGTTTTTTTTTTTAAAAACCTAATCCCAACATTCTGGTGTAAGAATAACATCACTCTGTACTCTGTTTTCTCTTCTTGCAGATGTTTTCCTTCTCTTCCCTTGCTGAAGCAAAGCTATTGCTTCTTTCAGTGACCACAGCTCATCTTTAATTTTTCATTGGTTTCTTTTTAAAAAAAAACTCAAATAAAAGAAGATCTCAGCTGTGTGGCTGCACATTCCCTGATTTTGCTCCTTTCACTGGACAGCTCAAAAGGTAAAAGAGAGGGATGTTCACTCTGCTGAATGAAGGACAAGACTTCATGTTGCCTACGGAGCTATGACAATTATTGGTTATGGAATAACACATATATGGGTCAGTCCGCTGAGATATACATAGTGGAACCTGTTACAGGAAGAACTTCACTAGCCTTCTTTGTACAAGCACAATCTGAGTTAAAGAGCTTTGTGTAGGGACTTTGCTAGGTTTGTGAAAGTAGAATCGACCCCCTAGCTCACATGCAGGGTGTGGCACAGCTTGGCAACTGCCATTACAACTTCTTGCATAGGATAGGTAGCATGTACACCCTATGAGTTCCTGTGACCATTGGGTTCCCATAATCAAGACTGCATTGCTCACCCCCTTTCTTCTCCCTTGCCCAATCCACAGCCCTCTATACTATGACTTATGTGGAGCTGGGGTTTTGCATATAGGTGATATTAAGTCCCCTGCATTCCACAGCTATTCACCCACTCCCTGCACAATGGAACTGCCCTGGTTCATTAGTGTTAAGAGCTTCCACTTCTTCTGTACCACCATTAGACATAGGTGGTCACCTAAGATGATGATTTTTTTAATCATCTATGCCTCTCACCCATTTTTGCCATTGACTTCAATGGCAGCAGAGTCAGATTCATTGTGGTGGTGTTCTGTCTGTGGGAAAATACCTTCAGTATAAGAGGATTCCACTGCATCTAAAGACTCTGGACAACAATATCAAATTACCTCAGAGTTCATTGAGAATGTACCCAGGTAGCTATACCTGTGGGCAGAATTTGGCCCCAATCGCTGTTCCTCTAAACCATGGAGCTAATAGTTTAGTCTAATGAATGCTTTCTAGAGGTCCGAATCTCTGATGAAGGCAGAGAATATTGCAAGTGTTTATATAATCTTCAGAAATCGGCAGTGCAAATAGATGCTGTTAGTGAAGTAGAGTGTGTTCAAAGAAAACAATAAAGAATGTCTGATTTCTTAAAACAAGAGTTAGTTTTCTTTACTGTCAACACACACAGACACACCCTTGTTGTAAATACCTATCTAGAGAGGCAAATTGTTCCCCCCTACTCTGTGCTTGCTTCAGTCAGTTTGCATTAGATTCATGTAGCGGTGAATGCTGCCTTTTGGGTGGGTGTAAAGTACTTCACGAGGTTTTTGGCTGAAAGGCAGGTAAAAACTCGCTTAATCTTGTATCCAAGATTCGAGTATTTACCTGTTGGAGCCCTGCATATTAAGGCCCACGCATTTACCCTGCAACACAACATGGAATTTTAATGAAGTTCATAGGCTCTGAGGGTCCCCACCCACCTTTAGACAAACACTGAAATCCCTTGCATTCCTCCAAGTTTAAGATACTCTTGCATGCAATGGCTATAAAGCAGAACTGGGTGCGATTTTCTCTGCTAATCAACACAGAGCAAGGCATAGTTACTTCTGGTGCCATCTTAACCAAAGCAGAAAATGTTCCCTCCATCTCAAAGCACTAGAGGATCAGAAACTAAATCCCTGATCCGCTCCTACAGAGCGCTAGTATCCAGGCCCAATCAGAGGAGCAAACAGTGTCTCTGGATACCAAAAAGTGCTCATGATGCTAGACTAACACTTAAAGCCCTATAAGATAAGAACAAATCAAAAGTGGCAACAAGCTAGACCTGCTGCAGATCCCTGCACCAAACTAACAGTTCGCTATCATCTGAATGGCAACCATACATCTTGAAAGATGACAGTGCAAGCACCAAAGCAATTCAGTTAGTGCGTGTTGTGCTGTAGACTGAGCCCTAGTCTACACTACAAACTTATGTTGTTATAACTGCATTGCTCAGGGGTGTGGAAAATCCTGAGCAATGCAGTTATACTGACCTAACCCCTGGTGTAGACGCTGCTAGGCCAATGGGAGGGCTTCTCCCAGTGACATAGCTACCACCTCTTGGGAAAGTGGAGTACTTACGCAGACAGGAGAAGCTCTCCCAACAGTGTAGGCACCATCTTCACTAAGTGCTACAGCGGTGCCACCACAGTGCCATAAATGTAAGTCCTTAGTCCTCCAGAGGCCTAAAAGGACCAGGAAGAGACATTAACCAACTGAGAGCCAGCAGGCCAGTTAAAAAGGCTTGCCTGCTTCTTCTCAGGAGAATGTGGGGTAAAGACTGGGAGAAAAAAAGAAGTCTCAATGCTATGCCAGAACCCCAGAGCTGTAACTAAGAGCTTGCCTTTGAGTTTTGTTTGTTTAATTATCCTAAGCTGACTGTTTAAAGATTGATTCCAAACTTAGGGCACTGGCTTCCCTGCTCCCAGCAGGAACTGGTGGATTAATGGAAGGAGCACCTGCAGTGACCCTGTAGTAGGTGCTACAGAGCCTCAGACACTCTCACCCAATTGCTAAATCTGTGCAAAACTCTAAAACAGCAGCTTGCAGAAGTTCATGCAAACTTTTTTATTGGCTTTAGTTAATGTAAGTTTCCACCACCTATGTTTGAGTTCAAATGATTTCAACATCAGTCAAATTCATTGTATTTTGCCTACTTTGGAATCCCGCTTTCCCTATAAAATGTTCTTGGTTTGCAAACTGCAGAGAATTTAGCCCAAATCTGGGGTTTGTAATGAAACCTGAAATTGGAGTTTTGTCAAGTTTCGAGAAAATTGTTTTACAGAGCTCACTGCCTAAGAAGTTCTACTGACATCACAGGAGAGGGTGAAGAAGAGGTACAGAATGGTTATTCTGATGCTTTATCTCCTGATGACAATTGTGTTGAAACTTGGTAGGGCAAGAGTTTTTCACAAATTCAGAAAGTTTTGTGCAAACTTCAAATAGGCCAATGGAATCCTGAATCCAACTCTTTCAAATTCTGGAAAGCGTGGTTTAGGTTCAAGCCCACCTTTATATTTCGGTTTCCACGCTGGAGAAATAGCTGATATATTCTGACAACAGCTGATCTCATGATATTGCCACCATTTACGATGGCAGAAATCTTATAAGGTCAACTGATCACCAAATCCTAATCCACACCTAATCCATATCCAAGCACCGTCTGCTTGGTCCATTTCCATTGGAACAGGGCTGACCTCAGGGCATGGGGGAAAAGTGTCTCTGCCACCCCAGCTTGCCTCCACTCCGCCTCCGCCTGCTCCCCTCAGCACGCCGCCACTGCTCTGCTTCTCTCCCCTCCCTCCTAGGCTTGCATGCGAAACAGTTGTTTCGCACAGCAAGTCTGGGAGGGAGGAGAAGCCAAGCGGCGGGGTGCTCTGGGGAGGCGGCGGTGGTGGAACGGAGGTGAGCTGGAGAGGGGAGCGGTTCCTCTACCCCACGTTATTTCCTGCGCCCCTCCCACCCTAGCTCACCTCTGCTCTGCCTGCTCCCCTGAATGCGCCGTTGCTCCGCTTCTGCCCCCTCTCTCCCAGGCTTGCTGTGCTCGCGTAGCAAAGCAGGGAGGGAGGAGAAGCCGAGCGGCGGGCGCTCGGGGGAGGCGGCTGTGGTGGAGCGGAGAGCAGTTCCTCTACCCCACATTACTTCCTGCGCCCCACCGCCCTAGCTCACCTCCGCTCTGCCTGCTCCCCTGAACGTGCCACCACTCCGCTTCGCCGCCCTCCCTTGCCTGAGAGGGAGGGGGAGAAGCGGAGCAGCGGCGCATCTGGGGGAGCAGGCAAAGAGGAGGTGAGCTAGGGCGGCAGGTTGCGGGGATCCCCCATGAAGCAATGAGGGGGGAAATGCGGCACGCCCCGGGGAGGAGGCGGGGCTGGGGATTTGGGGAAGGGGTTCGGAAGGGGTGGAGTTGGGGTGGAGCCGGGGGCGGCAAAAATTCTAGAGCCGGCCCTGCCTGGAAAGCCTCAAAAACAGTATTTATTTACTGCAGCGCAGAAAATGCTTATTGCAAAGCACTAGTACTGTAGGGGACAATCCTGCTTTAACAGAGGATGAAGTAGGAGTGACCCAATAAATCAGATTCTTGGATATGAAAATAAAGATGAATCCAGGGAACTGCATTGTGCCAATACCCACCAGTAGTATTGCTAGGGTATGCTCATATTTTAGCAAATCTATTGCCTCTACCTTCCCCACTTACTTGCCTATATTATATACCCTTAATAGTCTCCCACACTGGACTTAACACCCAGCATGATCACCTGTACTATGGATGTGGTTACATCTACAGAAGCAATAGTGATATATTATCAAAGGCCTGACTGAAGAACAAAATTAACTCAGTTGCCACAAAAAATATTTCCCCCAGAAATATAAACATGTATGCTATGACAGCCAGGATGAGTGCCTGTCTATACCCATTTTAAAAAGTAACCCACTGCAGGCATTTAATTACACTAAAAGTGATTGAGTTAGAGGTATTTAGTCAGAATCACACAGACCATAACTTTGCCCCAGTGTCTTCTCTGCCAAGTATAAACACCTCATGCCTGAACCTGTACCACTGCTCTTTCCAATGCCACACCAGGGGATACCAGCACCTGAATCCAACCAGTGGCCCACATTTGGTGATGAATCATGGTCACATGCCACCTGAAGCACATCAGGCATACGCTAAGAAGAACCCCGCAAAGGGAAAGTTCTTTGACTAGAACAGAGACCCAGAAACCTGGAGAATTCCAGAGATATTGCTGGACCTAGATGGCATTTTTGTCATACAACAAGCTCACTTTGCCATCTATATTAAATAATATGCATGGACCTAAAGCAGTTTAAAGAACGTAGAAAGGAACCGAGGAGCTGGTTAATTGAATCTTGACCCACAAGCACTGATACTGTCTCTGCCAAATAAATGATCTAATGGGAAAGTGAAAACACAAGAAATGAAGCCATCCCTGCAAGCAGACTCACAATGGGAGCTGCTGAGTGCTCTGCACTTATAAAAATCAGGCCCCTTAGTCAGGTGCCTGAATGCGGATCTAGACTCATTGTGAATCAGAAGAGTTCAAGCGTCTGTAAAATTTGTGTATTAAATGTGAGCTGATATTTTCTTGTAAAATGCAGCCCCCAGAGCCTCTTTCTGTTGCCTTTTGTAGTACTCACTGTCTGCTGACAGACTCTGTCTCTGCTCAGAGGCCAGCTCTGTCCTCTGCTGGGCTCTCTTCTCTCTTTTTCTCATGTGATTAAGTAAGCTCCCTGTCTCCCCAGGCTTGTGTGATTGCCTTTCACTGAGTCACCTGAGTGCTGTACAATACCCCAAAGCAGGGGAGTCAGCTGAAACAGGAGCATTCCCAGCTTGGACATGTAAAGTACATGCACTCTGTACTAAATAAACTTGGAAAAATGTTCACAATGCAGCTGTGTGCATAAGATGCTGCAACCTGAGGGCAGGAATAATTATATGCAAACAAGAGACTTGGGTTTTATGCTCCCCTGGGGAAAAAAATGCACAGCTCATGCCAATCTCAGCATTTTATAATATGCCTCCAATTTGAAACAGAGGCAGATTCCCTCAAGACAAGAGACTAATACATACATTCAATATCTTCTCTACTTTATTTTTCAATATTCTTATAAGCATTTTAGATATTGTACAAACTGATATACTCCTTACTAGAGGATGTGGGAGAGGTTCTTGAAATACATTAGAGTTTGGTTATTTGTTTGGACAACTTATTATCCTTAAAGTGCTTGTAGGTTCAATTTGGACAAGCACTCAGAAGTTCAGGTATGAAATCCTAATTATTGAAGTCCATGATAAAAAAGCAGTGGGGGCAGGATTTCAGCCGAGGCACTTAACTTCACAGATCAGATTCACAGGTGAAGTATGAGGGAATCTAACAACACCTTACACTAATACAGAGTTTGTCTACATGCAAACATTCAGGAAAATTAATCCAAAATTAACATTTCAAGTAAATTAGTGAAACTGCATTAAACCCATGTGTGGATGCTCTTACTCTGTGGCTTTAATTCAATTTAGCATAATTCACTATGTTGCTTGGGAACTGAACTAAGCTAAATTGAATTAAGGCCATTTTAATTCGGAATAAGAGCATTCACACAGGCTGTTAATTCAGTTTCACTAATCCACTTTAAATCTACACCTTTAGTTAATTCAGGTTAATTTTCCCAAGGCCTCATTTAAAAAGTAGCTCAACCCAGCTACATTGTTCAGGAATGCGAAAAAAATCCATGCCACTGAGTGACATAGGTGAACCACCTTCCCCCAAGCGTAGACAGTGCTAGGTCAATGGAAGAATTCTTCCGTCAACATGGCTACTGCATCTTGAGGTAGGGAGAACCCCTCCCATCTGGATAGGTAGCATCTACATGGAAGAGCTACAGTGGCATTATGCCATTGTAGTGTTTCAAGTGTTGACAGGTTCTGAGTGTCCCCGCAGACAAGCCCTTAATCTCCCTTTCAAAGAATAGAAATCAAATTATACTCCTTTTTACCTACTTACACCCATTTAGCAATATATAATGGAGGTTAAACTGCTATAATTTACAGAGTACATTTACATAGCAAAAGCTATGAATGGGCTGGCCTACACACTGAGGAGCTGGAAGGAGGAGGTTTAATAATCTGCACATATATTAAGGTAAGGGTTGGTCCTTTTATTAGTTGCTTTCCTTGCCACTCTTCTCTCTTTGGAATGCAAGTTACACGAAGGTAGACTCACTTTTGAAATTTGCCCCAAGTTTCTACAAAGTCAGGTGGGCGAGCTTAAGGCATTTCCACAACTTTGTCAGGCTGGACACACCATAACTATCCTTCCAAAATATGGGCCTTTCTATTTCCTTTCCTGCCCACAACCAGCAAGTAGAGGACTATACAATCAATGAAAGACAATGGGATGAAAAAGTTAATGCAACTTGTAACCTTAAAAATGTTCAGGGCAAGCTTAGTTCGAGTTTTAAGTGAAGATGGTTTTAGAGAGCCGCCTCTTGTTATCCAAACTGGTTGGCCTATTAAATATATCCATTGTCAAAAAGTCACTCATTTTCTTCCATTAAGGTTCATGCAGAGTGGGGAGCCAGGCTAGAGAAATGATGACCTGAGCAGTAGTGAGCCTCTTTATAAGTTTTGCCACACATTTCCAGGACATATGTTTATCAGCTTCTATTTCTTTGTGTTGACACAAGTGGCTCCTCACTTTGCTATTGTTTCATCTCAGCTTTCATTGCTCAGAATCCAGGAACTCATCACCGAGTTCTCCAGATGCATGGTACATTTTTAGACATCCTTTCTATTGGTGGAGAGATATAACTTCCAGCTGGCATGCAAAGCAAAAACAGTGCATTTCCTCATTTTATAGAAATACCTGGCAGGACGGACATAATGCATATGACATTTGCATGGAAGTGTTTATTTACTGGTAATCAGTAGTTTTGTTTCCTCCAAGGATGATTCTTATTACCAGAAGTCTTCTAGTCCATATGGCTGTTACAATGAGCAAGTGAATAGGGCTTTGGCTAGAAGAATTTGCTATTTATAAAAGATGATCACTACAACCTATTTCCATTTTGTTTTTTAAACAAAAACATGTGGGCAGGGACCAATAATCACTATATTCGGTGGATCCCGGCCCAAACAATTTTTAGTCCTTGTTCCCAGCCCTGTGCCCACTAGCCTGGAACAGTCCCTTTCCCCCACCACCAACAGCTCCATGCGGACTCTTGTCAGCAGGCGGTTAAATTGCAGTGGTCATACTTTGCTGCTTCTACTAATTCTGCTTCTTACTTATTGCTCTGTTGCACACATGTAACCATGCAGGATGCATTGCATTGATCTCACCTTAATCTGCCTCTGTATGTTGTTTGTTTCCCTCCCTACTGTTTATCGGATGGGGAAAAAGTTTCAAAGAAATTTTCAAGGTTCAAATGAATTAAAGGCTTTTCCTATTTCTCTCATCCATCTGATCCATTTTCCTCCCCACACAGAATACTTCCCCACAGTATATTTTCTGGTATTTTAATAATTTTAAAGATGGGGCTTCCATCATTTTCACTAGGAGATTTTTCCATTGCTGGATACATTTTTTCAAATATTCTTTGCAAAGTTATGCTGATCACAGGAGCCAGGCCATAAACTGAAGTTTTACTTCTACTACTAAAGTAATACTGTTCATTATGTCTGCATTGGCAGAATTTCTGCAGTGGAAAATCATCTCGTGGACTAGCCTTGTGATCTCATTTTAGTGCAACTGCTAATGCCTACTAGTAGCAAATTCAAAGCTTAGCCTGTTATTGATGACAAACTCATTAGAGTTGTCAGACACCAAGCATCTTCTACTATGCATTTGTGAAGACTTGTCAAGAACTGAATGATTTCAGAAGACCAAAAATTTTTTTAGCATGGTTTATCATCAGATCCAAACCAGTACTTGAGCAGGAAGATCATTTTAAGCTACCAGCAACCCACTTTACAATATCATTTCACTTCTCGACTCCTTTTCCTGTTTACAAGGGTGGAAAGTGCCCACAATCTTCGCCATTCCTTCCGGTCCATGGCATGGGTTCATAGGTCTTGGAATTTCAGTCCTTTTCTCCTCAAACTTCTCTTGACAGAATCTTTCCATCATGTCCTCTGTCTACCATATTTTTCTTACTGTCTTCTTTCTCCCATGCATTCTCTGCTGGTCGTTCTTCTCCCATTTTGATCACACATCTAGCCCACCTCAAACATGCACTGTCTGGCCTATCTTCTCTCTAATTTCTTCCAGCGTCACTTTGTCTACCCTCTGCTTGCCTGCCATTCTCCTTAGTGTATTATTTTCTACTACCTATATCTCCTTTTATTCCATCTCTCCAAGACCCACTGTTTTACAATATGTAGGTCAATTAAAACATTTGAATCTGGGAAGAAAAATACACATTTTAAGACTAAGGTTTGATCTGAAATCAATAATGTTTGTGGTTTGGTATAAAATTTAGAAAGGCGGTTTTAAAAAAGGGCAAAAAGTTGCAGTTTCTCTCTCTCTATAACTTTTGCCAAGAAATTGCATGCATCATTCATTATAGAGATGCCCAAGTCTACCACCCTCATGCAGATGGCCCAGTGTCAATATCTTGTGAAGATCAGTTACTTGACATCACTGTAACTATGCTTCAAGGCTTCTTATTAAAAGATTGATATCTTTCTAGGCAAACCCATGTTAAAAACAGCCCTTTCACTCTAGAAATGCAAAGATGCATGTTTCGATATTCTGAGATGAGAATGCGGGTGACACAGAGAGACGGTTGAAGACATCCCTGTTCTCTGTTTTCTGTAAATGAACTGAGATAGCAGCAATCCTGGCTCAGGGCAAGTATAAGCTCTTGTTTGTCTTTGTACAACCTGCAGCACAATGGGACCCCAAACCCAACTGGGGCCTTGGGCACAACCTTCTCTGGCAGATGCTATCATACACAGGACAATCCACACAGAAACAGTTCAGTAATTTGCAGACCACATTCCTTCCATAGGTCAAAGCTTATGCGCCTATCTCTGGCAAACACCCACAAACTGCAATAGGAGTTTGCCTGGGTAACATCTTATAAGGACCTAAGATTTGACCCTCAAGTATGGAAGCTAAAAGAATTGGTTAAAGATCCATCAAGATCACATTCAACTGATATTTAATGCAAGGAATGGAGGTATTGCATAAAACACTTCATTTAATAAGTCATATAAAAAGCAAACACCAGGCCATCCTGAAGCACCATGTGACACAAATGTTTCCTACAACTGTTCATGAAATGGAGATAGATCATGGAAATCCCGTGGAAGTGGGGCAGAGAGTAAAAGCAGAAGGGAAATGCAGCTAAGTGGTAGCTCACCACTACACAGCCACTTTATTACCTCTGCAAAACTAGAGCTGAGCTCCTGCATTGAAGACCAAGGGGAGCATAGACAGTTGGACAGAAGGAGGAGCTGGAGAATAGCTGCTTCAATGCGATACATCCATTACCAAACACATAGCAAGCAAATAGCATTAATTCTCCATATTCACTCTGTATGACCCTATCAATATGTTCACAGAATGCAGTCACCCAGGAGCTAACATCAGCAAAGCTACAGAGCCAAACTTGCTACCAATGCTGGGGTTGGTAGCTGAAATGAGGTGGAGAGCAAGCCCATTGGTGCATCTCACCACTGAGCCACAGGGCAAGTTTAGCATCATATCCTTGGTTTATGCAGCCATGGCTGGCCACATCTCAGCCAGCCTCAAACTGAAGAGAGGTTGAATGCAGTGGGAATGCAGCTCCCCAAATGCTGCGCAAGTTTTGAGGGTTGTGTGGAAGGAGATGGTGGGAAGGATTTATTATTATGTATGATGCCACACAACTGAATATAATTGGGAGTAAAGTCAGAAAATTAGGATAAACATCAGAAACAAGCTTCCTGACACTGACTTCTGCTCATCTTCAGAAGAGCTTTCCCGAGGTGATCAAGGGAAGTCCTATTCCTTGTGACACTAAAAATCAGAACCATATATTGCAGAGAACAATCTTACATTGGCCCACAGGAGAAGGGTTAGATTTGATCTGATAAAGTTCCTCCATCTTTAATTTCTATGAACATACACATATGGGCAATAGGAGAGGGAGAGGACTGACATCTACCAGTGCTCAGCCCCTGCAATCTGTCATGATACAAACTATCTGAGCCTAAAGGACTCCAGAGACAGAGGACTTCTGTTCAGTACTCCAGAAGAAGGTGAACAGTGCCACCATGGTGGAGGAGGAAGGGGAATTTCTTGCTCAGCCCATATGTGGTGATCCGTTTAAGGTTATAAATATGAGGCAGAATATTTATGGGTTTGTATCTAGTCCCATTTATACCCTGAGATACACATAGGTTGCTTCATATAAATATTTTGACTATAACCAGGTGAGGTAATGGGAAAGCTGACAGCTGGGAGTTGGCTTGCTTTTTATTTATTTGTAATTTGCAAGGATCTTCATTCACTCAACACATAAAAGACACTAAGTCAATGAAGAAAAAAAGTGCATTTAAGCACTTACAGTGCCATTCTGGGGCTCATGGCACACGGATAGGGAAAAGTACAAAATATTTTCTGGTGATGGGTTTCTTTCATAACATTTTATTATTTGGAATCTATGTTCTTTGTTCTCTTTTCTAATTTTTAAAAGGGGAGCACTTCAAAATACATCAAGAAATCTTTACTGCTGCTTAACATGGAATTTACTCTTCCCCTTGAGATGTTAGAAACATTTCTAAAAATGACTTCAGTTAATTTAGTTTGTAAAAACTACTAATTCACATGCTGTTGATCTTTTATGACTCTTGCCACATACATGCATACTTCAGTCAGTGGGAGCAGAAGCAACCAAAGCAGGGACCTGCTGCATTGTGGAGAAGTAAAACAGGATCACTAGAGCTAGGAACACTCCTCTCTCCCACCACCCTACTGGATCCAGAACTGTGCAAGGGACACTGCCATACTCTAGGGCACTAGGACCCAAATGGTCCCTTCCCTCCATCACCAGGCAGCGTTCGGGGGAAAACTGCAGAGAGGAGCCAACCACTACAGGCAGAAGCAGCCAGAGCAAGGACCTTTGGCTGTTCAGAGAACTTTCTACATTTGCTGTACTTTCTGTGTCCTGAGTAGCTGTTTACTCCAACCCTCCCCATCCCAGAGTAAGTGCATTTCCTCAACTCTAGGGCACCCCCCGTGTGCAGACGTGGTGTTGTGTGGACTTTGCCTCTCACTCATCCCTTGGTGGCCACTTCCTTGGCCCTGCAATGGCCAGCCATAGTCAGCGTCTTCTCCTGACTCTCCCTCTGGGTCTTCTATGGCTCGGACTCTAGCCAAGTCACATAACGGTCAACTCGAAGGCACTTACCCTGCTCCCAGTGGACTGCTGCCTCATCCTGACTTTCTCAGGCTTTTCCCAGAGGGGAACTCACCCTTGGTCCTCTCTCCAGAGTCTTCCTCCTTCTCCTGAGTGCCCAGCTCCATTTAAGTAGTAGTCTCCCTGCTTCACCATCACAGCTGGGATCAGTCTTTCTAATTATGCCCCATAACAGTCAGCTAGGGTCACCATTTAGCCCTTATGTCCCCAGCTTATCAATGAGGCTGATGGATAGTTTCCAAGTCATGCACTAGGCTGAGCGCAGTTTACCTCAGAGGGCCGACCGGCCTGTGACACCATCCAAAAACAAAAGCATGGAACTAACATGGTTTTTGCTACCATCCCACTGTTTACTCTGCTTGTATGTTCTCCCCCTTCCTCCACATTATGTCTTGTCTATTTAGACTGCAAGCTCTTCAGGACAGGGAATGTCTGCCACTCTGTTTCTACAGGCCTACCACAATGGGCCCCTTTTTTTGGTTGACCCTCAGGCACTGTCAGAATACACATGATGAAAACCATGCACTCATGCACACACACTGTATGACTCCCCATTATTTCCATGCAAGTTATTGTTAAATCATGCATACAGCAACTTGTAATAAATGAATTTATTGATTCTGAATTTCTTCATCATACACAGAGATGGGCCAAAGCCACAAAATTCAGATCCCAATTCAAATTTTTCCAGTGTTTGGGGACAGGAAGGGTGGGGGGATATTAAACCTGGACTTTAAGTTTGGAGCCACAGCTAATCAGAATGTAGAATCCTCAATATGTAGGGTTGGTGACTTAAAGAGTTCATCCCACTGCTCTGAGGCTGGATTAAGTATATCTAAACCATCCCCAACAGGTGTTTGTCAAACCTTTTCTTAAAACCCTCCTATGACAGGAATTCCACAACCTCCTTAAGTAATTTGTTTCAGTCCATAACTATCCTTATAGTTAGAAAGTTTTTCCTTATATTAACCTAAATCTCCCTGCAGCAAATTCAGTCATTATTGTCCTACACTCAATGGACATGGAGAACAACTGATCACTATCCTCTTTATAAAAATGTTTACATACTTCAGAACTGTTATTTCCCTATTCAGCCTTCTCTTCTCTGAATGAATATGCCCAATTCTTTCTACCTTTCCTCCCCAGTCCAGTTTTCTAAACCTCTTATTTTTTGTTCCTTTGCTCTGGACGGTCTCCAATTTGTCCACATCTTAAAGTTTGGTGCACAAAACTGGATACAGTACTCCAGCTGAGGCCTTACCAGTACCAAGTAGAGCAGAACAATTACACACAACTTTCCTGTTAATACATCCCACAATAACGTGTCTGTCTTTTTTGCAACAGCAACATGCTATTGACTCATATTCAATTTGTGATCCACTATATCCCCCAGATCTTTTTTCAGCTTTCCTGTTGCTTAGCCAGTTATATCCAATTTTGTATTTGTACATTTGATTTTTTCCTCCCTAAGTGTAGTACTTTACACTTGTCTTTCCTGAATTTCATCTGGCTGATTTCAGACTAATTCTCCAATTTATCAAGAGCTTTTTGAATTTCGGTCTTGTCCTCCAAAGTGCTTGCAGCTTAATGTCATCCCAAATTTTATAATTTTACTCTCTATGCCATTATCCACATCACAAATAAAAATATTGATTAGCTCTGGACTCAAAACAGAACCTACTGGATACATCCTCCCAGTCTGACAATAAACCATAGATAGCTACTCTTTGAACACAGTCTTTAAACAAGTTATACAACTACTTTATAGTAATTTCATCCAGACCATATTTCTCTAGCTTGTCCATCAGAATGTCATGTGGGACTATGTCAAAAGTCTTACAGAAGTCCAGATATATCATGTCTACTGCTTCCCCCCCCAGACCATCTACCTTTTTAAAGAGGGAAATTGAATTGGTTTGACATGATCAATTCTTGACAAATCCATGTTGGCTACTACTTATCACCTTCTTATCCTTTATGTTTGAACAATCTGGTTGGTATCTTTCCCAGACTATCTCCCCTTTCTGAAGATAAGATCAATATTTCTTCTTCTTCAGCCCTCTAGACCTCACCCGCCCTCCATGACTTCTCAATTATAATTGATATTGGTAAAGAGATCACTTCAGCTAATTCTTTAAGTACTCCAGGGTGAATTTCATCAGGCCAGTCCTTAATTTATGTCAGTCTTGCCAGGGCTGAACCCCAGCACCTCTAGGTTTGGCAGTTCATAGCCCCCGCACCTCTGGGCTTGTTACCTCAGTTATGAAAGTGAAAATATTGCTTGAACCCCAGCACCTAATTGCTTGAGCCTGGGCACCTCTTTCATTACAAATTAAGCACTGCATCAGGCCCTGTTGACTTAAATATATAGATTCATAGATTCTAGGACTGGAAGGGACCTCGAGAGGTCATCGAGTCCAGTCCCCTGCCCTCATGGCAGGACCAAATACTGTCTAGACCATCCCTGATAGACATTTATCTAACCTACTCTTAAATATCCCCACAGATTGAGATTCCACAACCTCCCTAGGCAATTTATTCCAGTGTTTAACCACCCTGACAATTAGGAACTTTTTCCTAATGTCCAATCTAAACCTTCCTTGCTATAGTTTAAGCCCATTGCTTCTTGTTCTATCCTTAGAGGCTAAGATGAACAAGTTTTCTCCCTCCTCCACGTGACACCCTTTTAGATACCTGAAAACTGCTATCATATCCCCTCTCAGTGTTTTTTCCAAACTAAACAAACCCAATTCTTTCAGCCTTCCTTCATAGGTCATGACAGGGGCAGCTCTAGGCACCAGCAAAGCAAGCAGCTGCTTGGGGCAGCCCATTTGCAGGGCAGCAGCTGGCAGGGATCCAGCTTGGGAGCTGAGAACCAACAGGGGGTCCTGGGAGCTGTAGTTCCTTGGTTAGCTCCCTGCCTATTGAGCCAGCCCTGGAGCAAGGAAAGAACTACATTTCCCAGCATTCCCTTGGCCACCATCAACAGGAAAGGAAGAGGGAGGGAGTTGATAGCTGAAACCTCATGCTGCAGCTTGCTGTGAATGGAGAGCTCACTGCTAGAGCAGGGTGGTACTGTGAATGGGAAACAAGTGTTCCCAAGGAGTAGAAGGCTTTGGCCCAGATATCCCCTTCAGAAGACATCCCCAGACTGGATGAGGGTTACCAATGTGACCTCACCTTGCAGCCCCCAAAGAAGGAATTGGGTAGACTAAATGGACGATCCTCTGTGTCTGAAGCCTAGCAAGGGAGGTATGTGGATCCTACTAGAATTTAAAATGAAAACTAAGGGAGGGGAGGCTCTGGACCTGGGCAGCTTTAGATACAGTACCAGGCACTTAGGAGGATTTCCACTTCTGAGCCATGAAAGCAGAAATTGACTTTTCCTTTCCTGATTTAGCTAATATTCAGAAAGGGAATCTAGCACCTGCCTTCCAGATTTGAACACTTCAAAATTCAGGCTCAAGCTCAAGCTCAATTTGGGCAGCTGTTACTTCATTTCTCGCAAATCAAATATACTGATCCACTGTAATTTGCTGTAGAAAAAGTAGAATAAAATTGAGCAAGAAATGCTTCCCGGTGGTTTTTAGGACTGGAATTGCTATTTTCAACAGCCATTGCCCCTTCCTCCTTTTTTTTTTTAAGTTTTATTTGTTTAAAAGGAAAACTGTGGTATTGCATTGGCAAATTCTCCATAAAAACAAAAAGAGTGGAACAAAAGAATAATAAAGGCACCTCAACTTTCCCTCATTTAAGGAGGACAGTCTTATAATATGCATCCAGATATCCTCCAATCACACAAGCTGAAAATTGTTCCACTTTACTGCAGCTCTGTAACCGTATGGGAACCAATCCTGTCTGTGTTTTGTGCACATCCAAAATTCCTACTGAATGACCCGCCCTGGGAGCGAGTTACCAGTGACCCAGGGCTGGGGCAGAAGGAGGGTGCAGGTGTGGGGGTGGGGAGATTCCAGGGCTGGGAGAGCAGGGGGTGCAGGTGTGGGGGGAGGCCCAGAGCTGGGGCAGCACGGGGCGTGTGGAAGGAGAGCCCAGAGATGGGGTGGGGGCAGCCATAATTTTTTTCACTTGGGGCGGCAAAAAACCTAGAGCCAGCGCTGGGTCATGTTCTCAAGACCTTTAATCATTCTTCTCTGGACCCTCTCCAGTTTCTCCACATCTTTCTTGAAATGTGATGCCCAGAACTGGACACAATACTCCAGCTGAGGCTTAACCAGTGCAGAGTAGAGTGGAAGAATGACTTCTTGTGTCATGCTCACAACACACCTGTTAAGGCATCCCAGAATCATATTTGCTTTTTTTGCAACAGCATCAAGGTGTTGACTCATATTTAGCTTGTAGTCCACTATAACCCCTCGATCCCTTTCTGCCGTACTCCTTCCTAGATAGTCTCTTCCCATTTAATTTTTCTAAATATTCTTTAACCTGTTATTTCCCTATTTTGGCCATAGATCTTTGCACCTTGTTGTTAACATGAACTGTGTTAAGCACCTGGTCCCAATTAACCTTTTTATTGAAGACTGAAGCAAAAAAGGCATTAACCACTTCAGCCTTCTCTGTGTCATCTGTTACTTGCTCTCTTTCCCCTTTTAATAATGGGCTTATGCTTTCCTTCATCATTCTCTTACTTTCTATGTATTTATTGAACTTCTTATTACCTTTTATGTCCCTAACTGATTGTAGTTCATTTTGTGCCTTCGCCTCGCTGGTGTCCTGACACGCCCGTGCTATTCATGCATACTCATCCTTAACAATTGTCCTTATTTCCACGTTTTGTATGATTCCTTTTTGATTTTCAGTTCATTAAAGAGCTCCTGATGCAAACATACTGGTCTCTTATTATTCCTCCCACCTTTCCTCCACATCCTTATGACTGGCTCTTCCAAGTTACATGACCCCACCCCTAAGTGGTAATGTCGATATGAAAAATGAGATTATTAAATTAGAGAAAAGTCAGGAAATAAGTTGGTGTCCTTGAGCCTATACACTTCAACAGGGCTTCATTAAATATTTGCACAAAAGTATGGCAACTAATACAAAATAATTCATAGTCTGTGTGCACACAGCAGTATTATAGACATGAGTTAGTGCATTATTTTCATGTGGCCCAATGGATACAGCATTGGACTAGGATTCAGGGGACCTTGGGTCTATTTCCATTTCTACCCATGATCTGCTGTTTGACCTTAGAGGAGTCACTTCATTTCTTTGTGCATCAATTTCCCCACCAGGAAAATGAAGAAAGAGAGATCTGTCCTCCTATGCAGTGCACTTTGACAGCTATAGGAGGAAAATGCTGGTAGCACTGCCTGTAGTTAAGATTTCCCAACATTTCCCATTCTAAACCCTGTTTTCAGTTGCTTGTAAGTATATCAAACTTCAACTTGTTGGGCTGAAAATTCCCCTGCTGTGGTTTGCCTCAGACTGAATTTTTTGTAAAGCTTCAGCAAAAATCGTCTAGGGCAGCAGTTCTCAAACTTTAGCAACCCGAGGATCCCCATTTTGATTTAAAATGTTTTGGGGACCCTCAAATCCCCCTGCTCAGCCCAAGGCCCCGCCCCACTCAATCCTTTCCCCCAACCCACCTCTTCCCACCCCCGCTCCACTCCTTCCCCTCCTTTCCCTGCCTCTTTCCACCTCCTCCCCTGAGCACACCCTGTCCCTGCTCCACCCTCCTCCCTCCCAGTGCCTCCTGCACACCAGGGAACGGCTGTTCCCTGGCATGCACGAGGCGCTGGGAGGGAGGGGGAGGAATTGATCACTGGGGCCTATGGACCCCCTGGAGTACCCTCGCAGACCCCCAGGGGTCCACGGACTCCAGTTTGAGAAACTCTGGTCTAGGGCACTTGATAGGGAGTCAGGAGATCCAGATCCAATTCCTAGCTCTGCTATAAATTTCCTATGGGATCTCAGGCAACAGCCTTAATCTATCCTGTTCCTCAGTCCCCCGCCTGTAAAATGGAGGTAATGCCTCCCTACCTTAAAGGGGTGTTAAAATGACAAATCCATTAATGATTGTGAAGTGCTCAGATACTATGGGAAGTCCATGCAAGTACCGAGATAGATTGAACTAGGAAAGTGATCAGGTCCTAAGTGTTAATCAACAGCTACCACTGCAGAAAATTAAACAATGCTAAGGAGTCCCAAGAATATTCAGAAAAATCATTTGAGGACCCAGGCAGGGAACTAAGACTTCAGTTATATATAATCACAAATGTGATGATGAGAGGAAAATGTAAGACCATGTAACCTGCAGTGCCAACCCAGAGATCTATATATCTATATATATTTTATAAAAGGTACAATCAAACTGATCAGACTACAGTTAAGCTACTAGAATAGGAAGTTATTGCCAGAAATGGGTGATTCCTGTGGAGCTGGAATTTCTGAAAATCTCTAATTATTTTGGGAAGACTCCAGGCAAATCTGCAAACTTCACTGCCATCTAATTTAAACTCATGGTTTTCTAAGGCAGACTAATTTTAATCTTTATATTTTTGGGACCAGGCGAAAGCTTTTCTAATCATTTAGGATAGAAGAGCTTCTCCCACCAGCAACCTGGCTAGCAAAAGTGGAGGGTCCTCCATACAGTGTATTTACTGAATTTGTTTTTTCCATTACAATTTTTCCCTATTCTCCTCCATCTCTGATCCTTTTTCAAGTTTCCCTGTATTACTGTTCACTCTAATTTTCCCCTGGATTGTTTCCTGTGTCTCTTTTTTCCGTCTCTCCTAAGCAGAGGCCAAACCCAGTAACACTGGAGTCTGAGTGGAATGTTCACACCCACAGTGTTAGCGTGGGTTCAGAATTAGCCAAGACAAGTTCATACATTCCCCAAGTAGTTAGTTCCCCTTACACTTTCCTGCTGTTCATTAACAGTTAAATCTCTTCCCTGAACTAGGCTTCCCCATCCTTTCACAAATGGCAGGGGGGAACCCTTAAACCCTTTGCCCAGGTGTATTTATAGCTGAATACTAGAATAGTCAATTAGAGTTTTTCATTTATGCAATTTAAAATTCCCACATGTGCTTAGTAAAACTCCAAATGAAGAATTGCCATTAAATAGCAATTACACTGAAAGAGCAGTAGCTTCAATATTTAAAGTGACAAAGCACCACTTGTACTAGCACACAACCAGTTTGAATCAAATAACTGTTTTAAATTAGTGATCCCCCTGCAAGACAGCACAGAAAGGGAAATTGACTCCCAAACATCTAATCAAACTAATGGCTTAGAAACCACCACTCCACAAGGAATTTTACAGAAGTGGCTAAATACTAAAGCTAGATACTAGTAGCTAATTAGACAGTGAGTTTCAGCCTATCTGAGTCCTCTCCAGAAAGCTCCTTTTCAATTATGAGTAACAGATTGCTCAAATTAAAGAGGCATTGTCTTGTCAAAATTTTGGTTTTATAAAACAAGCTTTGGCAAAACCTACAACTGCAGAAGTGTTTCCCTGATTTTTCCCCATTCCAATTAAATATTATCTGACGAAACACAGAAATGTCCATGCAGTTTGCAGGTTTGAACTAAAGGTATAAGAACCTGAAAGTAATATTGACTGGAAACTGAATCTTAAATAAGAGGAATAATGACTAGTCTAGTTTCATTGTCCAAGCTGGAAAAAAAATGCACAAAAGTAAAGACAGACAAATAGGGAAAAGGAAGATTGGATTTTTAAAAAAATAATCTATTTGAATAATCTAAATTGTTAACATTATTGACAACAAACAGTGGGTAAAGGTATGTGTTTTAAAAAATGTATGATTTTTAATCTCAAAAGGTCTCCTTATTCCAAAAATTGCATCACAGTGAAGTGTTTTCATAGGTTACACAAAATATGTAATCAAATTAATCTTAACAAATTGTGGTTTTATATCTCATTTTTATCTTTACATGTAATGTATGGAAATTGAAATCCACAATTAGCCTATCACGGCCTCCCAATTCCATTAAATACACCTCTTCCTCAGTATAACGCAACCCGATATAACACAAATTCAGATATAATGCAGTAAAGCAGTGCTCTGGGGGCACAGGGCTGCACACTCCGGTGTATCAAAGCAAGTTCAATATAACGCGGTTTCACCTATAACTCAGTAAGATTTTTTGGCTCCTGAGGATAGCGTTATATCGAGGTAGAGGTGTATAGGGTATAATAATACTCTTAGACTGGCAATTCAGCTAGTTTTCCCCATATTCATTCATAACCTTCAAGCAATTACTACCTTAGGGTGGTATCATATCTAGTCTGCCACTGCAAGACTCCCATCAAACAGAGAGGACTTTGAGCCAGACCCCTGAATCTGAATACTCCCAAATATTTGTGACTCGGACCTTTCTATAGCAGCAATAATAAGAGGTAATGGCATGCCTTCACAGGAGCTAAGGGTAGCTTTCTTTTCTACATCCCCATCACAATCCTACTAGTCAGATTCAACACACATTCACACTTACACAATCCCATGCAGAATGGGCTTATATTACAGTGACCTCAGACATGGACAGTTCAATACCTTGATGTTTAAGCAGTTATCTTGTCACTGTGGTTGAGCTAGAATTAGCCAGCTACTCAGTATGGGCCTAATCCTGCAGTACTGAAATGGACTAGAGCTATATTACTGAACTTAGTGAGTGCAAGATCAACCCTAAGCTCGAATCTCAATGGGGCTATCTGAGTGCAGAGGTCTGCTCAAATGGACATCGTTGCAGGATTGGGGCATAGGATGTGATTTTATGCAAATATTTTTCATATGCTCATTGTCCACTGGAAGCTCAATGGTGGCATTCAGGATTGGGGGAAAACAGTGAGACTAGAAGTTGAATGGCAGCAATCTCTGTAGGACTTGCTCACTAGACTATGCCGTGGAACGACCAGTTTGCAAGAGCTCGCATTCTGCCATATGAACTACCAAATATTTAAGCACTACATGCAGTAACCCAATAAGTGCATGAATTCAGCAGAAGCTGTTGTGTGCTCAGGACTTTTGAAAATCACGTCACCTATTTAGGAACCTAACTTTAAACATCTATATTGGAAAATCTCAGCTGTAAAGTATAACTTTAGAGAACAAGGACTTTGCAGTCAAAGATGTTAATTTGTACATTTCAGCTGAGTACTTAATGAAATGCATATCTCATACAAATATTTGCTTGATATATTGGTATCCAAACATAATTTAGGTATATTAGCTGAAGCACTAATGAGATTAATAATTATATTTGCTTTGTAAAGGTCTCCTTTACAGAAATCAATTAAATGTGCCTGATGAATGTTCATTAAGCTCTACAATAAGCTTTTCCATCAATTGCCAAGTTACTATCTTTTAGGTATGATATTATAACACTACTTTGTAGAAAGAGTCCAGCCAGAGCCAGAAAATCCTGAGCCAATGCTCTTTAGTAGTTCTCTGCTAGAAAGGATTTATTTTTCTTTCAAAATAACTCATTTGATTCAGATGCAAACATCTGCAAAACTGGGCTCATGTTCATTGAATGCATTCTACTGATGGAGCAAAAATAAGCAGACAGTGTAGAAATATTATGTGTTGTACATTAAACACCAAGTATTATAGCAGATCAAAGAAATGCTAGAAGTAAGGACAGGACCCTGGGGTAATCTTAGGATTTCAGAAAAGAAAATGATTACAGGCTCTCAAAATAACTAACTATTTTAAGTGTTGGCAGGAATCTTGAAGAAAATTTTGAAGATGAGCAATAAAAGGCAGAGAAGATCTCACCATGATGCCAACAAAACCCACTCTGCTGATCATGGTTAGACAGGCAACAAGATGTCACTATTCCTCTTCCCCTTTTCCTGTTCTTCCTATCTCTAACCGCAATTTAGAACAAAAACAAACCAACCAACCTACAATACATGTAGCTAACAAAGCAGTGTCAATTCTTCCCCAGATTCATTTCCTTGGATGTTGTGTCCACATCCCTTACCCCCTTCTCTGATTGAGTCTTTAAATTGCAAACCCTCAGACACTATGGTGGTGAGCATGGCATAAGAACCTGTACAGACTAGACGAGCCCTTCAGGGCAATGATTGTCTCTTTTCCATGTTTGTACAATGCCCAGCACAACAGGCCCTCAATCCTAATTCAAGCGTTCTGGTGCTTCCATAATACAAATATTTACTACTATAATTACTCCTGCTTCCTCCAGCCCATGAAACTCAAAGGAAAATTACAAAGGAGTGCAACAAAAATAAAAAGCTGAAATGAGAGCAGGTTTACATTACACCCTGATGTAGAGGTAGTGGCTTTTTTTTTTTTTTTTTTTTTTCCTATAAGCAGTGTGTTGAATGGAAGTGGAAGGTGTTCAGCACCTTCAGGCTCAAGCCCCCCATGAATGCATAAGGCACAAGGAATAGGAAAGAAAGCTGAACAATTCTAGTAAGGCCTGATTCAAAGACAATGGAAGTCAAAGGGACTATTCCCATGCTTAAAGATAGTCATTTGCATACGTGCTTGCTGAAATAGTGCCTTTGTGCACAAATGGAATGAACAGTATCATACTGTAACCTAGTGGTACTCAATCTTGAAGAGCAAGAGCATCACTTCTCATCAAACAGGTTCTCAGAGAGCCACAAAAGAATTATGTTTTGTATTTGGGATACAGAAATGCTTTATTAAAATTTGTTACATGCAAGAGCTCATACAGTAAAAAACAAAAACAAAAAAAACCCCAGCCACATACATGTTACACTCTGAGCAATATTATTTAGAAAAATTGGTGAGAAATCTGGCACTCAAAATCTGTCACCACTTTTGAGAAGGCTTGTTCTGTCAATGTCACTGCCATCCACCAATGTCTATGTGTTTGTGTTTGAAGAGCACTATTTCACTACCCCCCACCACTCTCGCTAGCAGCCACAGCATTCATCTCAGCACCATTGTGACACTGCTCTCAAGCCCAAAAAGAGAGCCAGATACAGGGCTATGAAGAGATTCATATTGGGTATCACTGCAGTAAGAGGTATAACCCATTGCACTTTACATAAAATATTTTGGTTTCTATCCTTGTGGCCATTTTGACCTGTCTACAAATTGGACATTGTGGGCCATATTTATCTCTAATGTAATTCCAATGGACTTTTGTTACCTGGCCTCGTATGAGTGTCCCCCACTAGAGGTTTTCTCCCTGTCTCATCAAGGACACCTTCTCTTTCCTTTTCTTCTGCCTATGTTGGATCAGACACCTAAATCTTCTCTGCACTAGAGCAATGCTAGCCAGATCTGTATTAAAAACATTGTTCTTGCTATAAGGGTGCTAAATGTCTCTCTTCTATGGCCCTTATTTCTGCAACTGCTGAATGCTTCAGTCTTTAATCCATGTATCCTCACAATACCCTGATTTTATGAATAGGGAACTGAGTCACTGAGAGACTAAGTGACTTGCTTAAAGTCACAGGAAGTCAGCAGCAGGGCAAGGAACTAAGCAGTTCTGGGTTTAGAGCTCTGAATCGCTACAGAGAATTCTTTCCCAGGTGTCTAGCTGGTGGGTCTTCCTGACATGCTCAAGGGCTAACTGATCAATATATTTTGGATTGGGAAGGAATTTCCCCTCAGATCAGATTGGCAGAGACCCTGGGGACTTTTGCCTTCCTCTGCAGCATGGGGCATGGTCACTTGCTGGTTTAAGCTAGTGTAAATGGTGGAGTCTCTATAACTTGAAGTCTTTAAACCCTGATTTGAGGACTTCAGTAACTCAGCCAGAGGTTATGAGTCTATTACAGGAGTGGGTGGGTGAGCGTCTGTGCAATGATGGTCCCTTCTGGCCTTAAAGTCTATGAGATATTTCTCTGGAGTCTCAGGTTAGCACCCTAACCATTGGGCCACCCTTCCTTTCTAAGTAACAGGGTTCTCCTGGCCAGTGTGGACAGAATTAAATGGTTATAGTCCAATTCTTTTTTAAAAAATATATATAGGGTGAAGTCATGGTTGTAGTGAAGTCAATGGCAAAACTCCCATTGACTTCAAACCTCAGTATGGCCAGGATTGTACCCATGATATACTAGAGTGGTGGATCTAGTCTCTGGTATGGTTTTATAAGCTGGATTGTAAAAAAGTTCATCCTTGTCTGTGCTGACTTGGGAAAATGTGTTAAGGAACTGACTTGTGTTGCCCGATCTTTTAGATTATATATTAATTATATTGATTACTTAAGAATCCCCAGTTATCACTTTGAGGGTTGACAGATTCTTGCCCCAAGATCAGGCCCAGTGTTGTTTAAATTATTATATAGTTAGGAACCGTGATATGCACAGTTGCAACACTCGCACTATAGGAACTCTTTTATATTTATAAATATAGTTTATTAATACATTTAGCACATTAATACATTTAGTCACAAACAGGGTCGCCCAGAGGATTCAGGGGGCCTGGGGCAAAGCAATTTTGGGGGTCTCTTCCATAAAAAAAATTGCAATACTATACAATACTATATTCTCGTGGGGGCCCCTGTGGGGCCTGGAGCAAATTGCCCCACTTGCTCCCCCCCGCAGGTGGCCCTGGGAAAAATAAACCTTCCGCATCTTGGCACAAACCCAGTTTTGAGAAAACTTCTTTACAAGGTATCACTGGTTCTCAGCATCAGCTAGTGCTAAAAGGCACTAAAGCTCATTAAAAGGGTTGGACAAATATTTTCTGTCAAAACTTTTTCTGGATTGAAAACTAGGGATTTTTAAAAAGCAGAACAAAATCACGGACAACGTCTGCTTTCCTTCAAAATTTGTTGTGGTTTTTTTAATTGAAAAGCTGAAATTAGTCTGCCAAAACCTGAATATGGTTTGGGGTTTCAGAAGTGTGTGGCCAAATATTTGCTGCTTGCTGTGTTTGATTGTTTAAAGAAACAATAAAAAAAATCTGCTTAAAAAAAATCCAAAACTTTTGAACCACCTCAGCTTGCAACCAAACGCCTGAGCCTATCCAGTCAGAGATTTTTCCAGGTTTCTGATACTCTGCTGGCTTCCCTGACTCATATTTGTCTCCATAACTTTGGGTTCATTTAGGTTAGAACATAAGAACAGCCATACTGGGTCAAACCAAAGGTACATCCAGCCCAGTATCCTGTCTACTGACAATGGCCAATCCCAAGTGCCTCAGAGGGAGTAAACCTAACAGGTAATGATCAAGTGATCTCCCTCCTGCCATCCATCTCCACCCTCTGACAAACAGAAGCTAGGGACACCATTCCTTACCCATCCTGGCTAATAGCCATTAATGGATTTAACCATCATGCATTTATCTGTTCCCTAGAGACTGGCTCCATGGGATCCCTCACAAACTGGAGACGGTTACTGTGAGTTTGTCTTTAGTATAGCTTATGTACATACTCCACGAACTGAGCATTTGAGCTTGTTACAGAATCTGGGATGAGCCTGTGTTGTGAAAACTGAAATGCTCAAAATAGCACATGCAAGTGAATGGACACAAGATGCTAAAATTAAATTAACCCAGGAGTTCTCAAACTGGGGGTCAGGACCCCTCAGGGGGTCACAAGGTTATTACTGAAGGTCTCGAGCTGTCAGCCTCCACCTCAAATCCTGCTTTGCCTCCAGCATTTATAATAGTGTTAAATATATTAAAAAGTGTTTTTAATTTATAAGGGGGAGTTGCACTCAGAGGTTTGCTATGTGAAAGGGGTCACCAGTATAAAAATTTGAGAACCACTGAATTAACCCCTCTGGAGCCTCAGGGAATGCAGGGGGCGGGGTCTCCCTTGGTAGGGTTGGGAAGAATATTGCTCATCTCATGTGATCCCGCCCACAGTGGCTAATTTTAAATGAAACTACCCTCCCCTGACATCAATCTCCCTATGGCACTGAAATTAAATATAGACTATAATTTGGCATTTGAGAAGTAAAATGGATGGTAGCCCTAATGGAAAAACTAACAGCTTGGCTCTTCTGCAAGCCTCAAACTGCTGAATGAGCTTTACAGTAGGGAAGGCTGTGCCTCCCAAACAGCCTGGCCCTGCCCCCAATCCAACCCCCCACACTTCCTGCCCCCCGACTGCCCATCCCCCTCAGAATCCCCGACCCATCCTGCTCCTTGCCCCCTCACCATCCCCCAGAGACCCCCCTCAACCACCACCCCGGGACTCCACCCCTGCTCCCTGTCCCCTGATTGCCCCGACCCCTATCCACCCTCCGCTGAGTCCTGACAGACCCCCAGAATGCCCACAATCTAACCCCCCATCCCTGTCCCCTGATCGCCCCCCCCCACCTCTGCCCCCTCCCTGTGCCCGGGACTCCCTGCCCCTTAGCCAACCTCCCCGGCCCCTTATCCCTGGCTTCCCCCTCACCCAGAGCCTCAGTGCATCTAGCAGCATCCCTCGACAGCTCCAGTGTGGCTCCAGCGGGGCCAGACCCCTCCCCACTCAGAGCCACGTGGCAAGGGGGCGGGGCTGCGAGCTCCAACCGGGCCTGAGCTCAGGTCCCTCCGCTCGGCCTGGAGCTCGCAGCCCTGCCCCCGACTGCACGGCTCTGAGTGAGGAGCCCCGCTGCACTGCTGTTCAGGGACGGTCCTGGATGCGCTGAGGCTCCGGGAGAGGGATGGAGATGGGGTCGGGTGGGGCCGGGAAGGGAGCCGCAGCCATTCTCATGCGGGCCTCTGCAGAGCCCGGGGCCTGGGACAAATTGCCCCACTTGCCCCTCCCTCTGGGCATTCCTGGTCACAAACACCCCAATTTAGTAGGTAGATAGAAATGCTACAGAATATACATCTGCACATCCATATACTCACACCATCCCTTGTAGAACAACCTGACGTGTTAGCCATCATCTTCCTCATCACCATCACCTTCCCCATCATCACCAGTGGCCATCATTCTGGCACCTCCAAAGGACTACATCTCTCTCTCCCTCCGCCCCTAGGCTGGGATGCCACTTTTATAATATGTTACTATAATATCATATATGCATATTCAATAGCAGGTTTGTTTTGCCTTTTTCCTTTTTGTACTTCCTCACCTTACTAATGTTGGGATGTATTTTTCCTATATGTTAGTATATCAGTGATCTCAACTTCTTACCATATACGTCCATCTGTTACCAGGGCCCTTTTGTGGTTAGGTATCACATTTGTTATTTCTGTCCTAACTTGTTATTTTGGGTCTTTCCAAGTTCCAAGTTGTGGTGTACCTGGTACGTTTAAAAAGGTATGAACTTAGGAAGCCCCCCATGCCAACCTGCTTTAATGCATCCTCTGTGTTAAAGGTGGTAGCTATATATGGACCTTATGCTTTAGCTTATCACCATCTAGCTAGGTGAAAGGTCCCAAACATATGTATGCTAAGCTTGCCTTAGCTCAACATACAGGATGTGGCCTGCAGGTCCCTTATGTTACAGCCAAAATACACTCTAATATAAAACTGTTATAATAAAACAAATAATTAAACCCATAAGAAAATAAGCAACTTATAAGATATATATGGAAGCAAGCAGGCTATCCTTAGATGCATCTCATGTATCTGTTATCTACGTCAGTTCATTGGCAGGACATTTCAGGGTTGAATCATGTACCTACATACCAGTGGTCAGAACTTCCCCTTAACCTCTGTTTTCAGCTCCCCATATACTTGGGGTTTTCTGTTGGTCTGTTTATCTGTTCAAAGTTCATAGGCCTCAAGCCTTATGCTAACTTGCTGAAGCTAATGTCTTACAGGATACAGGCCTGTAGGTTTCTTGCATTACTGCTGAAAATAATGCAACGCAGTCAATATAATAGACAAGCTAGGCCGCTGGGCTACAGTGGCAGTGAATATAACAAAGGCAAACTATCCCACTGGGCTACACTGGCAAACAAATGACCCAACACCATCCTGGTCAGCATGGCTCCAGAAGTAGCATACATGAGATCTAGACTATCGGCTCTCCTTGACACCCTCCCTTGCACTCTGGGTCACATAAACCAAGTATGGGCAGTGTCTTTGTTTAAAATAATTACATAGTACAATGTTCAAGAAGGGAGGGTTGTGGTGGATTCACAGCTTTAGTTTGAGTTCACCCATGGCTCAGATACTGATAAATGATCTCTGCCAAGGATGACTTTTATCCCCAAAGCTCACAGAAATCCTTCTGCAGTGAGAAAGAGTAAATTCCCTTTGCAATATACTAGATTGACTCATGTGTTGGGTACTGAAGAAGGTATCCCCCTGATCTCCTTAAAAGGTCTCTGTCATACGGGGGGCTGTTAGCACTGCCTATTGATGTTGCCTGACATTTCCCATTGTAAGACCCTGTTTTCAGTTGCTTATAACTTTGCCAACTTTATTCACTTGGGCTGAAGTTTTCCATGATGGGTATCTGGGTCAGGCTGAATCCTTTGGGGAAATTTCAGCCAAAATAATTCAGTTATTTCCAAGAACCAGTCTAGGGGGACATAATTTGTTCTGCTAATTTTAAAAAATGCTGGCACTGTTTTCATTTTAAAAGCTCTAGCCCTCCCATGCTTTTGAGCAGGGACTTGCAATTTGGCAGGGAAAGGAGGAAGAGGTGATCTTTGTGTCAGGGATGTGCCTTTTCCTGTACCATGAAAATCTACCCAGACTTTATACGCCTATGAAAAATCAGCATCCTCACGTACTCAGTAGACTTTATAGTTTAGCAGCTAAAATCACTGAAAATTTCATCCTATCTGAGCATACTCTATCCCCTTACAGCTCCTAGTGCTGACTGGCCTGCACGTGCTCCATCTACACAGAGCAATTGAGCATGTTCCAGCCCAGGGCTAGAGAAGCAAAACCAGATTTTCCCTGTAATTGCTGTGCCCAGCTGCCCCAGGCTAGGATGAGGCTGGGCACCAGAACTGATACCGGGGAGCATGTCACTTCTGTACTATCAGTGACTGCCCTGTGGGTGCCTAAGCATCATGCAGGAGGAAGTCAGACCAGGAGGGAGTCTGGTGAGACTGGGATGTAGGGGAACTGTGTCTGAAAATGGTGGGAGGAAAGGCTTGGACTGGAACCCAGGAAGGATGGGAGGCTGGAACTGGTTGGGTAAAAAGAGTGGGGCTGTGAGCCAGAGGAGATTAGATAGCCTGGGGTTTGCTGGGCAAGGAGACTGGAAGCCGGGCATAATGGGAAGGCAGAGACTGATTGAGCCAAAAGCAAGACTGGGACCCAACGAGAGAAATGGGGTGGGGACTGGGAGCCAGCTGGTGAGGAGAGGACATCATTGGTTATGATTATGAGTAAATATTTTTTGTTTAAATGAGGAATAAATGACAGATTCCCCCTGTCCCTCAGAACCCCTGACAAGTATGAATACATGCAGCCCTGCAACATAGAGTTTATCACAGGCTAAGGGGGAAATTTGATGGGATTCCCCTTTGTTAAAAGATTGGCATCACATCACAGTAGGTGAATCAGATTAGATCACATATCACATGATATATTTAACTGCTCAACAGGAGACCTATAAACACTTCAAAGAAACAGAAGGATGAATAAAAGTGTGTGCTTATCTGGGGACCGCAGGGGTATTCCTGTGTTTTTTAAATTTAGAGGTGGATATCAACAGCTGTATGTTTTTCTGTTATCAAGAGCAAAGAAAAATGTAGGGCTGTATAAACAGAGAACCCTTGAGCTTTATTGTTTTAAAATCTAAGGAGACAAAGAGGAGACAAACTCCTATTTTCAAAAGGAAGAAAACAGGTGGGAATGCCAAAAAATAAAGCACTGTAACAACATTAAATACTCAGGATAAAAACTATCCTACTGTATGAGGTATATAAACTATATTTTACCATGGAGAGCTTATAGCAGGGTTGGTTGGTTCATCCATGCAATAAAAACAATTTTCATCATTCAAATCCAACTAGATACAGCTATCTGCAAACGGATGGTGCTGGCCAATAGAATCAATGGACCTGTTTAGCTAAAGCTGGTGTAGTGAGGTCTATAGTGTACCTATCTGCACCAACCTCACTATCTCTAGCCTAGAGCAGATTCACACTGAGGGAAGGCAGGGGTGCTTCACTGGGTTTTTGCACTATGTGGGAGACGCAGATGTAAGTCATGACTCAGCTCCATTGGAAACCGACCACTGGAGACTAGATGGGAAGTTTTGGTTGTCATCTCTCATCAGAACATCCCTCAGAGGCCTTGAACGAGTGAGTAAATAAATAAATCAGGTCTTAGATCAATAAATACTCCACCTCCCCCCATGTGTCATTTCTATTCATCAGCAGTTTCCATTGTGTGTTTCTCTTGCACACTGTGGTCTTAAATATAATCAGTAAGCTGAAGTAAGAGGTAATCATCAACATTACCTCTGTTACAGATGAAACACTACATCAGAAGGATCCATTCATCATTTGCTGGACACAAAGGCCCCTGGAGCGTATCACAATCCAGACTCTACCCCGAAGGCTTATACATATATTTTCCACTTGGATTGCCAGTTCTGACAGCATGAAAGCAGGGCTTGAACTGAGAGGGAATCAGGGAGATTGAAATCCCCCTTGTGAGAAAATTAAGAAACTAGTTCAATACATTCAGGAAAAGAACAAAATGGAAGGAAAGTTTCCCTTGTCAAGAGTGCTTAGCGCTTAAGACAAGTGCAATGACTATCTTTAACTAAATCAATGGTACCACTGAAGCAATGACTGAATAATGCGTAAAAAAGTGATATGCAATGGGCAGTCAGCAACTGATCTTCTACACATCACAGGAGACTCAAAAGTTAAGACAAGTCTAACATGGAAATTAGGTTTGATTTCAGCAGCCAGCAAATGGTTTGCACCAAGTGCAAACTTCTGCTGTAGACAAGGAAAGTTACAATTTACACCAGGGGAGCTTCAAAAGGCAGGTGTTCTCCATTGGTGCAAATTGCAGCTTTCCTTGTCTGTGGTAGGGACAAGGAACAAGACGCTTTTGGAGAAGTATCCATGAACTGTAAATGAGGCTGGTGGGTAGATTCACCAGTATGCTGAACCTGGCCCAGAAATAACAATGAAAGGTAAAGAGGAGTTTGAGTGACATAGATGGGAAGGAATTTGAGGTGAGGGACAGTTGAACTCCTGGACTAAGTAAGGACTCTTGTGATAAGTAAACACTTAGGGCAAGTCTAACGGAAAACACTGCATCAGCACATTTGAACCGATGCAGCTGTGCTGCTGTAGCACTTTAAAGAAGACTCTCGAAGCCAGTGGGAGAGAGCTTTCCCATCAGCGTAGTTAATCCATGTCCCCAAGAGGTGGTAGACCTGGTGCTGTCTACATGAAGGGGTTAGGTCAGTAAAACTGTGTCACTCAGCAGTGTGTATTTTTCATACCACTGAGCAATGCAGTCATACCAATTAGGTCTGTGGTGTAGACCAGACCTTAGACTTTTCAAAACTAGGAAACCCCACTCCTTTTAAGTGATTGGCAGCAGCTACATCAAAACCATCTATCCAATAGCTTTCTTCCTTCAAAAACCGCAGAGTGTTTTGTCACATACGTAGTCAGATTAGGGGCTCCTCGATGAGGTTTCTCAATCTAACAGTTAATAGGGTTAATTAAGCAGAGCATTATGTCATTGGTTGGAATGCTTGAAGTATAACAAGTTAATTAGTGCTTCCAAGAAAGCATTGTGAAAATGGTATGCAGGGAAAGACTATCATTAGACTGTCCAT
The DNA here is from genome assembly GCF_007399415.2 of Gopherus evgoodei. Classification (NCBI taxonomy): domain Eukaryota; kingdom Metazoa; phylum Chordata; order Testudines; family Testudinidae; genus Gopherus; species Gopherus evgoodei. Next base: position 173,172,296 of record NC_044323.1, on the reverse strand, counting down.
GTACCTGAAGGCTGTAATTCTTGTTATGCCAAGATCCTCCCTGGTGTAACTGCATTGAAGTCAGTGGAGTTACATCCGAGGCAAACTTGTCCGGTGAACCTAAATGATCTTTAGTGAAGGAGTGTACTGTTGGGTGGTGAAGAGTAAAAAAAAACAAAAAACCTTTAGCTCTTTAGAAAGCAAGAAGCTTTAGGTAAGAACTGTGCGTAGGTGTGTAATTGTGGGTGTTCACGCAAGCTTACAAGCAAACAAAGAAGCTGCTTCAGTTGAAATTTTAACTGAACATCTTGGGCCTGATTCAGCACATTCCTTTCACTTCAATATAACTCCCCAGACGTTAATTGGATTACTCCTGCCTCAGTCCACATTAAGAGGGGAATCAGGCTCTTGGTTTCTGCACACACACCACCATCAGCCAACCACAAATAAGAAACTGAATGATCACAGGCAATAATCAGATCTGACCAGGTTTGTACTATGGTTGGAGATGGACCTGAACCAAAACAGCTCCAGCTCCCAACTTTAGAAGAGGTAACATTCTGACAAAACCTAGGCAGCTAGTCGCCACCTCTGTAATGGGAAGAACCAAATGCTGGATCAAAACCACCTTAAGTTCTGGGGAGTTTGGATCCTGAGCCAAGCTTGAATTGAGCCAGAGCTGAATCCATATCTATAATACCTGACCAGGCAAAAGAACCCCAGCCAGTATTAGTTAGGCTGTGGCTCTGCACATAATTGGACATGCATCTGGCCCCAAAGGACCACACAAACCATGACAGCATGACCCTCTTATTGTAGAGAAATTGGTTTCCATATGAGGACTACTTCACAGTCTGTCTCTGGTTTATATGGACCATGTACATATTACTGTATTGTACACTATTTACCAGCTACCAAGAACAACAGCAGCACAAGGAACTCAGTTAAGATTAAAACCTCATCTTTATTTGCCTATGAATGGAGATGAAGCTATCATGCTATGTCACAACTGTGGGTGACTCCACACATTATTATGAGCTACAAAAATATGGCACAAGGACATAAGGATGACCACAATTGGGAGGGGAGGGGCTAAAGAGCCCTTTGTCAGTGAAGTGAAGTTGTCATAGATAGAAGTGAACACATATATTAAAAAATGGAGGGCTCTATTTGTTGAGAGTGGAGAGTTGCACCACAGCATCCCACACTTTTTCTGTGGAATTATTACACATGCCGGGCAGGGTGTAAGCAGGAAGGTTTCCATTAGGAAAAACCACACTTGACTGATTGTATGTTTGCACAACAGCATGCAAGAGGAAATTTGGTATAGACAGTCAGCAGATCTGAGAGAAAAATGTGAGACTAGTCCCATTAGATCTCAACATACTAAGATGTTGTCATGATTTGGGGTTCAACCCAGACCAGTGAGAGGTTGTGTCATCACTTGGCCAGTAACCCTGAGTCCCTTCAAATTCTCTGCTGCTGTAGCTCCCTGTATAGATGCTCCCAGCCAGCGTACAAGCATGCACGGAGTGTCATGTGTTGAGCAGCCCTGGTTCAGCAACTCTGTCTCCAGCAACCTGCTTGTTATACCACAGTCCAACTCGGGTCTCCACCAGCCTTGGTTACTAGGCAAGGGACCCCCAAACACACCCCCAGTCTTAATTTTCCCCAAAACTATCTGCCTGGAATGCCCAGCCCTCTCCTGCAACATTCAGAGGAGTAATAAGGTCCATTGTCTCTTTAAAGAGCCAAAAGCACAGCAGCTTTAACTGGAGTTAATAATCACTTCAAGTCAAACACAGTGTGGGGTTGATTTAGAATAAAAGTAAACCACATTTATTTCAGCAAAAAGGGGAAAATTTTGAGTGAGATCAGGTATAAAGGATAAAGTCAGAAACTGTTACAAAAATTAAAGTGAAAAATGCTTTCTAGTGACTTAGACTTAAAATACTATAATCTTGGTTCAAGGTAAGATTCTTACCACACTACATTCAAGCAAGATGGCTGACCCCCACCTCAGTCAGAATCTCCCACAAAGTCTAAAGTGCTCAGATCCTTTGTCTTAGGTGAAAGATAACTCAGGGTTCTTTGCCTCTCTCTCCTATAATCCAGTGAACTTTTGAAGTGTATCCACAGCTTCTGCTGTGAGAAAAGGTGCCATGGAGTCTGATGGGGAAGATTCCATGCTGGTTTCTTCCCTGCTGGTATAATGCAGATTGATTTGTCCCTGCAGCCTCTGATATGTCAACAAATGGCCACTTGACTGTCATTGCCAATTGTCTGTAATTGCACCTGGATGGAGACATTGGACTTTCCTTTGTCTGGAAAAAACCTGTTTACCCACTCCCAGATTTGTCTGGTTCAAGCATATTTTAGTTCCACATTTGTACCGTTCTTTGGGCTTTTACCTTACATATACCATGCAAGAATATTAATGATCCGTGCACTATTGATTTTCCAATGGTACCTTACTTGACACATATTAGATAGAGATTACGACATAAGTGAATTGGGGAACAATGAACTGGTCAGGCCAGCTGAAACTCACTACCTGACACAAGTGAACCCCTTGCCCCCTGTCACTGGGATGCTCTTAAATTCACAGGTTACATTTACCTCCATTTTCTTCCTCTATTTTTCTTGGCTTGATAAAACCCCACCAGGGGATACATGTAATTTTCCCATTTCTTTCTAAGCCCTGATTCAGGAAATCATCCTTATTCAAGACAGCATTTAAACATGTGCTTAACTTTAAAGTCAGTGGGATTTAGACGTGCTTAAGTGCTATCTTGAATAGGAACAGGCTAAAACCCATGCTTAAGTGTTTTTCTGAATTGAAACCTAACAGAACATAGCATTCAAACATAAATCCATAGAGACTCGTGAATAAATGAATATTGGGGCATAAGTAAAGAGTAAGAATATCCATTCAACTCTATATCTTTGAGAGGGTGCTCATTGTGTATTCAGGTGTCTGGAAACACAGAAATGCTAGAGACCAGATTCACATACTTAGGACTTCTAAGCAAGTAGCACCAGGCTCACTTAGAAAGAGTGATTTAAAAATTAATTACAGGTGTACTTTGTATTTAAAGTCCCTTCCCTCCACTCCTTTTCTGTTGACTGTCCCATTTTCTTCCCCTCATGTGTCTCGTTGGGGAACAAAAATAAAAGTAGTCATATGCTGGGAAACTCTGAAAAGCATTTTTAGGCAAATTCTCCAGCTCATGTAAATTTATTTATATACATTGATTTATACCAGCTGAGGATCTGGCCCGTGCTCCAGAGAATAATTCACTGATGATACACAACTTTTTTCTTCCCTCATTCTTTGTTGTTAAGGGTGTATGCGTAAAACAGGTTCTTTCTTTCTTAAGTGCTTAACTGTGCTAGCTGCATGTTGTCCACCTTACATCACTGCCCAGAAATAATCATCACAATCATTGTGAGCCTGTTCCTATGAGTTTACATCTCTCCAGATGCCAAGAGCCCCCAGTTCTCATTTAAGTTAGAATGTTGTAAAATTGGACACCATCAATCCAGCCATTTCTGATGGCATAAACAGGTGGTTATGGGGGCTGATTGTGCGCTATTTGAGACACACACAGAGTCTACTAAGGACTGTTGTACCAGCCAGAGTAACCACATCTTTGCTCAATCCTGCAAATCCACAAGTCTCTGGAGTGGCCCCATGTGCAGCACCCCTTTATATGTCAATGGAGAGTCTGAGAGCATGGTATGCTGGGGTATTTTGGTCCTGCCTAGCAACATGGCTGAAGAGCATGCAATGCCACTTTGGGATATGATGAGCAAGACCAAAGGAAGGCCAGATCTATGCGAAACTGTGAAACACTGCACAAAGCCAAATCACTCTATCCTCAAGAGCTGGCACTGAGAGCACACATGGAATGCCTTTGGCTGCTTCAAATCTGCTTGTAGGAGGGTACATGTTTCTAATCCTTATAGCAATATCATAGGTGTCAAAGGAGGAGGAGGACAGTGAGGGAGGAAGAGACAAATAGTTTTATGTTTCTTGTACATCTGTGCTGTAGCCAGGCACAATTGCTTTTCTTGCACTCCTGGGAGCCCACTGACAGCTTTTTCCATGTGCCCTGTGCTTGCAAAACACCGCAAAGTGGGATGGGATGGTGGAAAGGAGGCCAAGCCATAGGAATGTTCCACCCTATTCACCAGCCAGCAGAGCTGGCTGAGAACACAGAGTGAGCATGCTGCTTCCACCAAGGGAGTGTAGCAACAGGTGTGCAGCACTGAGAAACTCCAGGAGGAATTTTGCCCAAGGTCTCCTACTAGGGTGGTGCAGCTCCACACTACTCCTAGAGTACGGCTGTGCCAAAACGGCACTACAGAGCCATTAGAGAGTAAGCTGCATTTTGTACATTGCCAAGTACACCTGTGCTGCTCAATAAATAAATATCAGAACATTGTGAAATCTCAAAAGTTGTGCCAAATCCTGCAGTCTCCAAAGGCCTGTAAGAATATGGGCTATGAAAAAGATAAAATGCAAGATGCTTTCTGACTTGACCACCAACCTGAGCTAACATCTGCTCTTCTACTGGACACGTGAATGATGAGTATTAACCTGTTTCAGGAAACATGGCCAATCATTTTAGTAGGGCATTTGGTTAACTCGTAAGTCCTAATTTGGGTGACTGCTATATTCATTTTCTGAAATAGCTGGACCAATGGTGCTTGATCAGTCTAATGGATTTGCTGGCAGGAGTAGAAGGAAGAATCATTTTTTCCTAATTCAGTTAAACCTGTTGACTCTCAAGATTTTCAAAGGCACTTAAGGGAGTTAGGAGCCCAAAACCTACACCCAACATCTTTAGTCTTTGGCAATTCCAACCTAGAAACCTAGATTTAGGTTCCTAAATCTCTGATTTTCAGAAGTGCTGAGCACCCAGCAGCTCAATGGGTGCTCAACATTTCTGCAAATTAGGTGACTGCCTAGAGATGGACTGAGGAGTCCAACATTAGGATCCTAGGTGGAGGATTCCAAAGACATAAATGGCAGATATGTACCTTTCTTAAAAATCTTGGACAGATATTACATGAGATCCACAACTGGGCCACTTAATGAAACTAGTGTACATGATTCAGGTAAAGTTTTCAGAAGTGTCAAAATGACTTAGTAGCTTTAACTTGGACATATTAATATAGGACTCAGTTATTAAAAGATAACATTTCAAAAAAGCCTAAGGGGTTTTATGAGCCAAAATCATATTGAAGATGAATGGGACATAGACTTCTAAATCACATAGATATTTTGAAACTTTTACTTTTTGTAACTATGTCCTCTGCTAATATATCCATGCCATCTTCTCTGTACCATGTGCTCTATAGGAAAACCTCTGAGTGCAACCGGAAAGAAGGAAAAATGACTGCTAAATAGGAAACATAGGGACAATGAAATGGACACCACAGTCAACTGGTCAGTACTGATAGGGAAAATAATACCCCCTCCTCAACAGGGGCTTTCCTTTTACTCCCCTCCATAACAGGGACTTTCCAGCTATCAAGATGATTTTACAGGCCAAACCCTTAGCCAAACTGCCCTCACTTCCCTAAAACTTGTTTACTCAAATACACTATCTGGAAAAGTACTAGCTGAAGGCAAGGAGGGGGCACAGGGGAGCCATTGCAGCTTTGTGGGTTATATTGTAGCAATAAGTTGCTTGCTTAAGGTAACCGCAAGTCAAGGGTCACGGAACATTCAGGCCCACATGTCCACCTAGCAAGGAAACAACATGGTTATGACAGAGTGCCGCTGAATTTGCAATAGATAAGCCATATAAGGAAATTATCAATTGTGTTTTGCTATGGATTGCAGAAATAGCAATGCGAATACCAAATAAGGAATGTATCGAATGTATTACTGAGTGACGCTTTGCGGTTTAAAGTTTTAAGAGCAGTCAGTGAAGTTTGTAAAGGGTAGAGCAGCTGACCCTCTGTGTAGGGAACCGCTGGCTCTCCCTGTGTGCACACTTGTAATCAATAAAGGAGCCTTGGGCTGTCTGATCTAAAATCAACGGTGTGGTCGATTTTCCACCACAGTACTGAGAGAATATGCAGACCTGGATTAACCAATGTCCACTTGGTTCCCATCTCAAAAGACCACCAACTACCAGTTTTGAGTGAGTGGCATTGTAAGCTGTCACATGGGGTCACAGCACCACTCAGGATTGGCCCAGGCTCCCCTCCCTCATGACGAGGAAGGGGAGTAATGGGAGAAGAGGCAGCTGGGCCAAATTTGAGTGAAAGTGAGGGGTCCCCAGTTTTCATCGTGCACAAGGCTTCAAAATGATTTAATCCAGCACTGAAAGTGCATAAGCTAATTATTTCCTCATACTATAGAAGCCAGTTCGGGAAAATAAATGTCCAACATAAATACATATAAGGGAACTCAAGAAGAATTTTTAAAAATATTGCTAAACGAGTTGCATCTTTCTAGCTAAATGCATGAGAAACTATCCTCGGAAAACAGTCACAGTAACTAAAAGTACTCTAAGGAGTTCAGAAAAGAAATTTCGTATCTCATCAAAGGCCAGCAGAAAGGGAATGTTCTGTGAACACCTTTTGTGGAAATGTATACTTCAGTCCTGCCTTCTCACACAGCATAGACAGGAATACCTGTCTGCACAGGAACATTTTTAATGCACTGGCTGCCAGACAGAGATAACTTGGGATCAGATCTTGTGCAGTCAGTGAGGTGAGGTCTGGTTCTTGAATATGAAGAACTAGAGACAAGTGGCTAAAGCAATTAGCAATGATACATTAGGTAGGATAGGTATGTATTTTGCATATTGTGTTCAGTCATTGAGAACCAGTTACTATGATAAGGGGCAGGAAGATTTACTTTAGTAAGTTATATTCTCTATTATTGTAAAAACTAAGGGAGGAGGATTCTGGAAATGAACAGATGCCTTTACAAAAATGAAGTCCATTTCCCAATTATAGATGCCCATGTTCCCTCCTGCAAGTTAACAGTCACCTTAGAGATGGCTTAGTTACTCATCACCAGTAGAAATGAACAGACCTCAGGGAATTCAGAAAAAAATTATTTAACCAAAGTGCCATCTGAGCCACCCACACAGTGAACATGCATTCTGGCAACACAGGGCTCCTGCTGTCAACTCACCACCAAATGTTATTTTCTTAAGTTAAAATGTATTTTATGACAGAGTCCTGCACCAAGAGCTTCAGGTGGCAAGAGAATAATTGGAGAAGGCCTAGTCACAAGGAGTCTCATTGTCATAGGTGCTGCTGAGCACCCATAACTCCAGCTGAAGTCACTGGGAGCTGTAGGTGGTTAGAATCTCTGGAAATCAGGGCCCCACAGGCCAAAAGTATGGTCTATAGAACTAAAAGAAAGCCAGATACCCTAGCATGATCTTTAAAGTTATCCCCTACGAAAAATATAGGAACGATACCATGAAGGGCTTTGCATTAAAAAATCCAAGATTTTGAAAATCAGTCAATCTACTGCAGAAGGAGAGTTAGCACTTTAACTCAACTCATGAGTTACACTTTAAGCTCTTTGGGCTAGGGGCTATCTGTTGTGGGTTTGTAAACCATCCAACACAATGGGGTTCTGGTCCTTGACTCGGACAAGGACTATGTGTTACCGCCATACAGTTAATGCATTATCAGTGAATATGACCCACAAATCTAAGATCACTGAAGATAGTATATAGTATAGCTATTTTGGAAAAGGCTTTCCATCAGTTAATCAAATTAAGTCTGCTTGTATGGAGCACTTGAATCTCTGTACAGAGAATGATTGCTTTAACCTGGCAATATTCTTGTAATAAGAAAACGCTGAGCAGACAGTGGTGGCACTATTGTTAGGTACAAGATGCATGGAGTCCAAAATAAACCCAAAATTATGTATACAACATGTTTTCAGAGAGCTAACTCATTAAGGTTAGTATGTTTTATCCTTTAATATCACTACATTGTACCAATAACCACAAATTCAGTGTTAACTGGACAGCCCTTTAAAAGCCCTCAGAATTAAATTGTGTTCATACAACCAGACAGCAACAAGGCTGCCATACCAGGAAGCAATACAATGGATAAGAACATTTGAATATAATGAGTCTGAATTTCAGGTGCAGGACCTGGGAAGCAGACGGGGGGCTTGTGTATGCCTCAATGCAGGGTGCTGCACTTAATGACTTCTTGAGATCCCTTCCAGCCCTACATTTCTATGATTTCTATGGTTATCTACCACCTTCTTAAATTTAGCAACAGCATTTGATACTATAATCTGCTGTAGTGGTAACTGCACAGGAAGACTATGTGCTATGCTATGAAGTATTGTTTTTCATTTGATTACACTTACCTGCCATTAACGGTCATCAGATGAGCCCTTGTTTTTGTACTATGGGAACTGGTGAATCTGAGGGACTGATCAGAATATACTCTTTGGTGTCATTTTTAGGTATTTATTCTCCTACTGTCAGAGATATTGGACACAAGTGGGCAATCTGCCAATGCAAAAGGAACATAAAGTGGGCAGAGCTGGTAAGCAAGAAATTCTGCCTGCATGAAGAGAATCTTTATGTGGCGTAGACAATCCCTGGCAGGTGTTTCTCCAACCCATTGTTAATACATTCCAATGATGGGGATTCCATAACTTCCCTTGGAATCTGATTCCAGACTTTAACTATCCTTATCATGAGAGATTTTTCCCTAATATCTCACCTAAAGTTCCCTTGCTGCAGATTAAGACCATTACATGTTGTTTTGCCTTCAATGGACATGGAGAACAATTAATCACAGTCCTCTTTATAAAGACCCTTTAACATATTTGAAGACCATTATCAGGTCATTTCCCCTCCCTCCCTCCCGTCTTCTTTTCTTAAGATTAAACATGCCCTGTTTTTTTTAACCTTTCCTTCAAGTCAGTTATTCAAGTCGCTCTCCTCAGGACTTTTTCCAATTTGTCCACATCTTACCTAAAGTTCAACACCCACCACTGGACATAGTACTCCAGCTGAGGCCTCACCAGTGCCAACTAGAGTATGACAATTACCTCTTGTGTCTTACATACAACATTCCTATTAATACATCCAGAATGATATTAGCTTCTTGTGCAACTGAATCTATTATTCATTCATATTCAATTTGTGGTCCACTCTAATCCCCAGATCCTTTCCAACAATATCACCATCTAGTCAGTCATTCCCCATTTTGTAGCAGTGCATTTGATTTTTGCTTCGCACTTGCCTTTGAATTTTATCTTGCTGTATTCAGACCCATCCTCCAATCCGTTAAGATCCTTTAGAATTCTCATTTTTATGGCCAATGTGTGCTAAGAGATGAGTAACCCAATGTCTTGTTTCAGAGTGTAAACTGTTTGCCAGAGAAGTCAGAAAGGATTTTTTCCACCTCACGTCTACAGTACTGAGCAGATGCCTGTGTGCATTTGTGCATGGCTACAATGGATCCGGTTAAGAAGTTCTATTTTACCTTTTCTAATGGTAGATAAGATAGTAGAACTTTGAGCAGGTATTTGCAACACTTACAATAGGGGATACCACTAGAATGGTCATCTCTTACCCGGTGGTAAACCTTAAACCTTTGTGTAGGATTGGAGCCAATGGGAGTTCTCCACTTTTCTCTGAACCACAATGAACCGGCTTCAGCCAGAGGCAAAATAACAGAACTGATAGATCGGTGATCTGATCTGGCAAATCCTACATCACTAGAGAAAGCAGAGAGCAGAACAGAATCCTTAGGGGCACAACTGGAATGGTCAGTAACAGCAGATCCACAGTCACCCAAAGAAACAAAGTGAAGTTTCTGTATCCTATGATGTTCCAATCTGCTCCAATCTGAACCAGACAGTCCAACAAGGAGCCTCATAATACAATAATATTGCACACTGTGTGACTACTGGAATCCCATTATATCATTAGAGCCTTGGACAGAGTGAATACTGTACCACAGATCTAGGAAACTAGAATAAATTTCATGTTATGAGAAAAGTGAAATTCAGACTGGAATATCTCATGCTCTAAGACAAGAATCAGGGAATCCTGAAGCCAAGTTGTCATCACCCTTCAAATATAGGGGACTTAATTAAAAATAAGAAGATATCTGATATTTTTTTTCTGGCTAACATATCATGATGAAAAATATGTGTAACTTTATTGTGTTCAAAAAGCTATGTCCAGGTTATTGGAAATGACTCTAGGAGGTGATGTAGGAATTCAGGAAACTGAGAATCCTGTTTCATTAATTATGAGCCTGATTCTCATTTATGCTAAGGCCACTTCATCTGCTCTAGTATTGCAAAAGGACCTTAAATGGATGTCAATATAATTTTCTCTCTCATTAAAGCCCCTTCACACTACCAGAGCATTGCAAAATGGCCTGAGGGCTGGTCTACACTGGAAAAGTTATACCACTGTAACTATATTTGTTAGGTGTGTGATTTTATACAGTAACTCCTTGCTTAACGTTGTAGTTATGTTCCTGAAATATGCAACTTTAAACAAAACGATCTTAAGCAAAACCAATTTCCCCATAAGAATTAATGTAAATAGGGGGGGTTAGGTTCTAGGGAATTTTTTTTTCACCAAATAAAAACTATATATTATATATACACACAATATATGTTTTAAACAAACAATTTAATACTGTTCACAGCTATGATGATTGTGAAGCTGAAGTTAGAGGGTGGAAGAGGAAGATATATTTCCCAGGGAATGCCTTACTGCTAAATGATGAACTAGTACTCGGCTGAGCCCGCAAGGGTTCACACATTGTTGTTAATGTAGCCTCTCACAAAAGGCAGCAGGAACACAAGGGAGGAGAGGCAACATAGCAGACAGACACAGACACACACCCTGTGTGCAGGAGAGAGAGAGAGGTGCACACTGCCTCTTTAAGTAAGCTGACCCACTCTTAAATGCATTGTCTTTTTAAGTGGATCAAGAAGTTGAGACAGCAGCTGCTGCCCCAAGATCTCTTTGTTGCTCTCTGTCTGTGTCCCCTCCCTGCTCTATATGGAGAAGCAGTAAGCAGGGTGCAGGAGCAGGTGGGAGGGGGACACCCTGACATTAGCCCCCCCAACTCCTCCCCCCTGCACAGCAAGCAGGAGTCTCAGGAGCAACTCCAAGGCAGAGGGCAGGAGCAGCACATGGCAGTGGCAAGAGGGAGGCAATTGCTAGCCTGCTGGGTGGCTGCACCACAGGGAACTTAGGGGAGAGGGGAGCTGATAGGGGGCTGCCACTCCACTCTGGTTACAAGCCCCCACCAGCTAGCTGCAATGGGCTGCTTTTCCTGCAAGCAGTGGACTAAGCAGGCAGTTGCCAAATGACGTTAGAAGGTAGCATTGCACAACTTTAAACAAGCATGTTCCCTAATTGATCAGCAATGTAACAACGAAACAACATTAACCAGGATGACTTTAAGTGAGGAGTTACTGTAGTTGTACCAGTGTAAACCCTAGTGTAGACACAGTTACACTTGTAGGAAGCTGCCTTATGCCAATATAGCTTATTTCACTTCCCAAAAGGGAATAAGCTACACCAGTAGGAGCTCTTTAATACCAGTATAACTGTGTCCACATTGGGAGGACTTTTTACAGTATTCTGGTACAATTAAAGCAGTAAATCTTTCTAATGTAGACAAGCCCTTTAGTGTAAATGAAAATCAGTTTATGCACATTAGATAGATAGCTAGATATAGTTATCTGAATAATCTGTATTCATTTGGGATGACACTACCCCTGTACAGATGGCCCACCCAAAGTCTGTGCATCTCTGAAGTCCCACTCAAGCCCTCAAAATAAGATTTAGGCTGTGTAAAAGCACGGGGGCCAATTTCACCTATAATGTAAGTCTGACACTGGGTTTAAGTGGTGTAGAAGATGGCCTATAGCATGCATGGTGCACCCAAAAAAAGCAGTTTTGTAAGAGGTATATTAATCTGGCCTGTTTAGCCATGAGCAGGTTCAGATAAGGCATGAAGTATACTGACTCTTCATTAAGAGGAGTTTTCATTGGGTTTTCTTTTAAAACGAAAGTTTATATAGTATCCAGTTGTCATTCAAACTGATGCTTAGGAGAAAAATGCTAAACAAGATCATGGGTTGGGGGGGGGGGGTTGGAGCATCTGAAAGACTCAATACAATTTGAATCCCAGTTTCACAGAATTTGTTTTATTCAAACAACTTGGTTCTTTCAGTCTTTCCTTTGTACTGTGCTCTATGAATCATTAGTGTTTTTTCCATTGAACACTTGCAATAATGCAATCAGCAAACTTAAAGAAGACAAAAAGGGTTTAACTAGATTCGGTTGCTTTATGATCAATTCCTCTGCCTCAGGCACTGAAGAAAGTATAAGCAAATGACTTATGTTTTTATAAACTTTATATATCTTCTAACTTACTTTGATCCATTCTCCTAAACACATGAATAGGGTGGGGCTATTACAGAACAAGTATAGACAACAACAATATTTTTGTAAGTCTAATTCTCAACAGAAGTGACCACACCAAAGGCCTTCTTCTAATGATCTCTCTTTTATTCTCTTAAAAGCACTAGGAATTCTTATTCACTCTTCCTGTATTGAATTAATTCAAGCTTTGCATTATTTGTGCCTTTTTATTATGTAGCATTGATGTTATTTTGCTTTGATGTGCTACAATATGCCATTCTTTGAAAGAGAATGGAGGAAGGTGATGGCTGGTTAACCAGTAGAAGTTAAGCAGTTGTGATTGCAGGAAGTTGGACCTGGTGTTTGTGATAACGTGGCAATTTGCACAGTGCAGCTATCCAGAAAGGCCAGGGAGAGAACAAGCAAACTAGTAGCAATACTGAAGAACTCTGCTGGAGCAGTCTCACCAGGAAAGAATGTGGGTTACATAACAGAGGAGCTTTGAGACTTAAGAAGACCTGCTCAGACTATAAAAGTACTATGACAAGGAAATAATTTTCAGAACAGTTTAGCTCCTGCCTTTTACTTAAGCATCAAAATAAGAGACCAAATGTTCAATGCACTGAGCTGTTTTGGAAATGTGGCCCTTATTTGGGTGGCTAAAGCATTTTTAAAGCTCTGGCCAAGAACTCTTTTGAAAAATGTGTCCCTAAATGAGGAGCAGGATTTTGATGAGCCTGATTATTTTATCAGATGAGATAACAGGAGCTTGATGGAATAAATACAGAAAGAAATATAAAACAAGACAGACCCTTCTCCCACTCAGCTGCACAGAGTTCGGTTGTACCCTGAGGCAACATTAATATTGGCCTCCAGTCTCAGAGGAAGAAAGGTTCTGTCAGGGGCGGCTTTAGGAATTCTGCCACCCCAAGCACGGCAGACAGGCTGCCTTACGTGGCTTGCCTGCCGATGGTCCGCTGGTCCCCCAGGACCAGCCGACCGTTGGCAGGCAAGCCACCAAGGGCAGCCTGCCTGCCGACCTTGAGGTGCCGGCAGAGCACCCCCCGCCGCTTGCCACCCCAAGAGCGCACTTGGCGTGCTGGGGCCTGGAGCCGCCCCTGGGTCCTGTGCACTCCCAGTGTCAACACAGAAAAATCCAACCCTAAAACCTCTACCTAACTAAAGGAAGCAGGAAGCCTGAAATACAGTGGTACTATAATCCAGTTAATTAGAAAGCTATCCTTTTAAACACAGGGTACATTACTATAGCTGACACCACTCATGGTAACACAGACCCATTCTACTCTTCACGCGGGGCTCAATCCTACTCCTATTCAAGTGAATGAAAAAACTCCCACTGATTTGAACAGTAGAAGATAGAGTAAAAAAGCTCTTTTACTGGGGATGGCTGGTTTACTTTCTTGCCTTCTTGCCTGAGGTGGCCGAGTGATCATTTTTGTTCTCATGCCCATTTCAAATTTTACTGGGTTGTATTGTATATTCTTTAATTATGTTTTTAGTTACATTCTGTCAAGTGCCCAGAGGTTTTAGTGCATAGAACACTACACAAAGATATTGTTTATTAATCGTAATAATGCCACTGGAGTTAAATGTGTTCATCAAGAGAAGGCTAGATTCCAAATATGGACTTAAGTGGCTACAGTTAAGTCAGCTAAGTTTGAATATTTTGGGCTACATATTTCTATGGACAAACCGTAGCATCAAAGTAGCTAAGGTTGTGCTTTGATGCGGACGATCTAGGGTTCCAATCTGTTGACATCCCATGGGCAAGGAGGAGCATTATATTTGCCTGTATATTATCCTGGTGAAGGTCATTAACATTGTGATTTCACAAGATCACACTTCAAATCCAAGATCTTCATTCAAATCAAGGGAAATAACTTTTCCAAGGCTGTATGGTACAGCCTTCAACTCCAGCAGGAGTTCATGCCCAACCATTCATTCACATTACCCTAATGATACACATTTTTCAAATCTGCTGAAGTCAGACAAAATGTTTTCAGCTAATTTAACCAGGGGGAGGGGAGGTGATATATGACTGATGGACCTATCCAGTTAATTCAGAGGTAAAGCTATACTTCATTCCAAATATACCCTTCTGATTAAAGTGTCTGTAGCCAGGAAAGTGCTCTCTCTCTTTCTCTTTCCTCCCAGTACATCACAAATGTGATAATGTGAGAACTGGAGGGAGAAGGGGCAGGGAATCAGAGTTTCTATCACAAACTGGTGCAAGAGAGACTTGATCAAATAGTAATAATAATGTCCACAAATATTTTGAGAAATAAAAGTGGGACTTCAGCTCAGTAATGATTTGTGGGATCATATTGCTAATTTTTCCCATGTATATTGGGACAATTGCCAGGTATTTGTGAAAAGTTTTCATGAATTTTAGGATGAATGAGAGTTTCTTAGAAAATTTGTATCAGAACTGCCTCATTTGTTATTCATTATTCTTTTGTTTTAAAAAGTTTCAGCCATCAAATCAGGCAGCAAAAATGCCACCATGTTATTTATGAGTCCAAGTAAAGAGCAAATAGTGAATACTTGGAGTGAACTGTTCATGAACAGCTTATAGTCTGAAAATTATTTATTTAAACTGCTATAAGGTGGACTCCTGAAAAGAAAATCAGAATGAGTTTGTGGGTGATTCACAAATAGAAAATGACTACATTCATAGCTAATATTATTCATAATTATATCTGGTCTGGAATATCTCCCTTGATGAACTGTGGTCTTCCCTCTCATCAAACCAAGTAGTGGGACATGGCAATCACGTAACTGCAGGTGCATCCTAGGAGACGTAGTCCAGCCAGGGAGCCTAGCCCATAGGGTAAAATAGGGCCCATGAGCTACCTGGACTTCAACTCCCACAAGGCTCCATGACGCCATAGGCATGTACATTTTAACATTAAACTGACAAAAAATAAAATGTTTTGCCATTTCTGAATGGAATTTTTGAGGAACTTTTATTTTGTGACCAATTTGGGTATTTGTGTTTTTTGACCTAGAATGAAAACAAATATTGAAATATCAGAAGTTCCTGCAGGACAGAAATTCTGACTTTTACTCGGCTCTGTCCAGCTATTCAACCAGCTCTACAGTATAGAGTCTTTGAGGGTTTTGTTCATACACCTCTACCCCGATATAATGCAACCTGATATAACATGAATTCGGATATAACATGGTAAAACAGCGCTCTGGGGGATCAGGGCTGCAAACTCCAATGGATCAAAGCAAGTTCGAGAAAATGCGGTTTCACCTATAATGCAGTACGATTTTTTTGGCTCCCGGGGATAGCGTTATATCAGGGTAGAGGTGTAATATCAATATTAAGTTACAACACTGCCATAAATAGGGAAGTATTTCCGCAGGCTCTGAGGATATTTAGAATTCAGTATAAGTCCCACCATTTCCCAGCTCCATTGTGTTTGGAAGTCTGATACCTGATAATGTTTTAACTACTTATGGCCACCTCTAATAAAAATATAGATAAAACAGCATAGAAAATGGAGCTGAGTAAAGGGGTAGACTGTCATTTCAGATAAAATTTCATAATGTTTTTAAAAAGGTACTTAGCCTGTTTTTCTCGTCTTATTTTCACCCACCTGAATTTCAGAACATAACAAATGTTTGATGCTTATAAATTGTATGCCCCTAATCACACTGATAGAAGTTATACAACTAGATGAGTGACTTATTTAAAAAAAAAGGGTGAATATTTTTTCAAATCTGAAATAATCTAATTTAATCTAAATCTGAATTTATTGTCCCTACTACAGTCAGCTCTAGAAGAAATGTTTAAACTTGCTTGGTTTGCCTTCCACTATCTGAACATGCTACCAACAAACATTGGCCTACATCAAGCTTGTTTCAATTGCATCCATATTAAAAAAAATTGGTTGGTTTTGCTCTAAGAAAGAATATGTAACAAACAGAATTCAAGATGTACCTATAAGTTGCATTTAGACTTTGTAGTTTGGTTTTACTCATCAGTCTCTCTAGTACCCTGTCAAACAATTCCATTTCAGTATTTCATTGTCTTTCTTTCTGCTGCTCTCACTTTTTAATTACCTGTTTGAAAGAGCTGGTACACTGTCCTCACAACTATGTACTTAGTTTATGGTACCAACAATGTGCTGTTTTCAAGAACCCTGTAATTAGAGACTATACAACTGACTGAATTACAGAGATCCACAACCATCCAGGGAATGCCAGTCAGAAACTTGTCCATCTAGTAGCTCATGTTATTTTTCACAATCGCGTCTATTAACACCCACTCACTGTCAGATTCCAGCAATACACCAGGAGCGTGAGTTGTTTACCCTCCATTATGTGATGAAAATGTAATGGTACAAGTTCAGTTATCCCATTACTATTATTTTTCATATAGTACCCTGGCTGTCCATGAGGCTTAGTAAGCAAATAAAAGACAAAGGCTCTGCCCTGTGAAAGTTACTTGCTACCCTGTGGTAATGCTTATTGTTGACTTTAATACTGAGTTAGCATGTACAACAGAATGGCAATGCCGTGATGTTCACCACCAGGCAACCTAATTCACTCATCCTTCTAGGTAGCTATACTGCGCCAGTCATCATTGTACATAGGTATAGATATATCTAGAGAGATATCTATCTCATAGAGCTGGAAGGGACCTTGAAAGGTCATTGAGCCCAGTCCCCTGCCTTTGCTAGCAGGACCAAGTACTGTCCCTAACAGCTTTGGGTTTTTCTGTGGCCCAGATCCCTAAATGGCCATCCTGAGGATTGAACTCATAGTTTAATAGGCCAATGCTCAAACCACTGAGCTATCCCTCCTGCCCCCCCCCCGATAATGTATTATGTACACACACAAACATTTAGCCTGAACTGCATCTGTGAGCTGAGCAATCAATTACTACTCTGTCTCCAAGAAGCACTTTACTTCACCTTTATAGACTCAGCAAGACACCATGACTGAGTGGAGCTTGGGGAGAAAGGAAGAGGAGAAGAACCCAAAACCAGCAGACTCAGTGAATTCACATGTCCAACGCTCAGAGGCTTGCTATGTGAAAGAGGTCACTGGTACAAAAGTTTGAGAATCACTGACGTAGGTGGACCTTGAATAAGGACCCTGGTGCAGTAGCAGGCTGTTCTGTTTCTGTAGTTCTTGTATTAAAAAATAAAAAAAGTCTAAAATAACCAAATATTTTCTTTTCAATAGTTATGTGAAACCAAATTCACCCCCTTGTGTAGTTCCCTTGAAGTCAAATTGGCCTCTTATTCAGGGAGGTGTAAATCATGAGTAACTCCACTGAAAAATCAGTAAAATTTCACTGGTATAAAACTGATGCAAGTGAAGTTAGAATCAAGCTCAGTGGATTTACACCAGGAATGAATTTGGTGTAGGTTCAGAAGGTTTCATGCCTTATGTTATTACATAAAAAGATATGTGCTCTGAGGCACTGTGCCATGCATGTCTAACAAACAAACTATACCAACCTCGAGGGTGGGTATCACATTCAACTCATCAGCAGTGACATTGTGAAGGAGAGGAACCGCAAAGACAGATTTTGCATGATTGTTCCAGGAAGTGTAAGAATCATCTTCGTGGAGGGATAGCTTCTCCATTCTCTTTCCTCCCCTCTCCTGCCTCTCACTGTCCCATTACATGAGGTTCCTGTGTGCATCTTTCTATTTACAAAAAGAAATATTTACTTTAATGTTGCTCCAAGCTTTAGCCACTTAGTTCCTTTTATCAGCCATGTATTAGTGTGCTATGTGATCTAATGATTAACTTTTATGATATGTTACATGTTGTTAATATATGCTAAATAGATTTCAGTTGTAGGATTATAAGATTGATCAGTGTTTAGGAACAATGAATATGCATTAGAAATATAAGTAAAGCAGGACTGAAATGCAAGGCCCACAGGCTAAGGCCTATAAGATTTCAGCGTAGCCATACTAGGCCATAGATTTAGGAATGCTTGACATAAGTAAGTGATCAAAGAATGACTCTATGCCATTAAAGGTCAAAAAACTACTGTAGACGTGCCAATAGGTGATGTTGTGGAACACTGACTGCAATTTATTGTTCAAGGTCACAAGATACCTTATTTTAACATCTTTTAAAACATCTGTTTTGACCACAGGGTACATGTTGCATACAAATACTATTGAGAACAAGAATAACTACAATCAACCTATGAAAAACAGTGCAACCCAATGTTCATGGGATGTGGAAGTACAGAGAAGGAAAGTTGTCAGCCCTCTTTTATGCACATGCACAGGGTATCAGCTGTAGTCAGAATTACAACATAAAAGAGGATTCCCTCGTTGGGTAAAAATGGGAAAGAACCTCAGCAGGAACTATCCCCCTACTGCTGATCAGTGGGTGAGAAATCCATCAGCATATCTCTGAGGATGTTAGTATATATTTATAACTTGTGCATGGGTATTCATTCGTAGGATTTATGTCTGCTTGCATAATCATTACCTTACTTGTGACTCTAATAAAATGTGTAATACAGACTACACTTTGCACTTGTGAATGTATTTGTGGTCACTATCCTGGATCTTCACGTGTTCTTGGGTCTCTGCATTGGAGACAAGTAGCAGAGGTGACTTTCACTCTGTTGAGCTTGAAACTGTAGCAACCAGATCCAAACCCACGGTGCTGTAAGATAACATCACTCTAGAGCTACAAAGCTCTAGAATTTTGACCACCATGCGAAGAGTTATGACATTTAACATACTGGTTATGTACCAATCACTGCAAGTGTGATAAAGTGTGATATTTTTCAAATTCTATGTAATTTTAACACCAAGCTAAAGATCATCCATCCAGACTCCTCTGCACTTTCAGCAGAAATTTAAAAGCACAATGAAGATTAACTGCCACTATCAAAGCAGCAACATTTCTCCCTCCCCACATCTCCTACTAATCATCAGTTGCAATAGTAAGTTAAAACTCTCACCCCCCACACCTCACATTTCTGCCCCTCACCCCCGAAAAACAAAAAAAAAAACAGAAATCCCAAGCCCAACAGCCTCCAATGCCAATTCCAACAGGCAGTCTTTGCAACATGCCTAGAAGGTCACTAGGTCTGGGCTAATTAGGATGGGCATGGGGGAAGAACATATCAAAGGAAGAAATAAATGCACTAATGGACATTAGTATCACTGACTAGATTCTAAGAAAATTAAGTCTGGATGCCTTTTGTAAGATGTTTTTAAGACATCCTTCTGGCTATTAAAATACGTTAACTCAGTTTTCATCCTTTGGTTGGTTTTTGAATTTCAAAGTCCAGCTGGGAATATTACAAAGTGTGAAGTCCTTGAATTCTACAGCACTGGGATCTCTCTGCTATCTGAAAACCAGGCATAAGAAGAAAGAGATAGAGCTATATTTACTAGTCACCTAAGGGACTCACATGCATTCTATAGTCTAACAAGTGTATGGGATACATAAATATATATCATCATACACTGCATGAAAAAGTATAGGCCCAAACCAGCACTCAATGAAGTCAATGGGAGTTTTGCCATTGATTTCAATGGGATGCACAGCAGGCTCTGTGTGGTTTAATATATTTATAAATGAGACATGTTAACCACATCAGAAGTAGGAAGCAGAGTCCGTAGGTCATCAGGGTACAAAGAGGCAAAGCTTCATTAAGACTTAGGAAAGCTGCGAAGAATTGCGGGATTCTAACAAAGCTAGGTAAGTGGGCAACATAAAATGGCAATGTGATTTGGTGTAGATTAGTGAAATATAGTGCATGTTAGAAGGTACTTTTTCTACTATTTGTATCCATTGGCAGGTTCTGAAGATGATGTAACCCCTCAGCAAAAGAAATTAGCTGTCTCTGCAGACAGGTGAATGAAGATATGGAGTGGAGATCAAATGGGCACTGGAGATTTAAAAAAAGAGAGAAAGAGAGAGAGAGAGAGAGAGAGAGAGAATGAGATGTTTGGCTGTAGTAAAATGGGACTAGAGAATAATACCAAAAGGTATCATGACTAGGAATGAATAAGTCTTGCGTAGCTCCAGGTTTTGCAAGCCCCTCAAAGTAATGTTTATGTCTGCAAAACTAGTTTGACTGCACAGACCTTATTTTTCTGTACTTTAAAGCCCTGTTTTTTCAAGGATAGTTCAATTTAAAACAAAAATAAACATGTTTTTCTAGCTGAATGTGTGACAGAGGAGAAACCCCCAAAAGCTAAACTTGCACAACAGATGTTCTTTATGGGACGTATACTGCACACATACATACGCTTTTTCCTACTGTCTGTTTTTTCCCCCACTGTGCCCATGATCTGCTCCATTTTTCACCCTCTTTATTCTGTGGTTGTTTTTCCCTCTGTCACTTTTTTGCTCCTTTCGCCCTCCCCTCCAATTTCCTCTAAGTGAAACACAGCCCAATTAATGTTTGAGTTCTAGCCCACCTCTAAAGCCAACAATGTACAAGTCAGATCAAAATTAGGCAAAGAGAGTTCATCTATCCCCCATTCTAATCTAAAATAAATGTTAAGTCTTCAAATACCAGGCTAGATCTCCAGCTGGTGTAAATAGGCACAGCTGCACTAACCAGAATGAAGCTAGGCCCATTCACACCTGCAGATGGATGTAGTGCATTATGCTCGGTTTTGGTCACCCTGTGACACAGCGCATGTTGCTGCTCCTCCTTGGCAGTCACAGGAACTGCTCAGACTCTCTTCTCTTAATGGCCATTCTGTGTAATTTATTTGAGTTCTCTCCACCAGCACCTGTACAGTGCAATACAACAGTCCTAATCCCTATGAACTCCAGGCCCTGTTCATCAGGGCCCCGAGAAGAAGAGAGATGTCTCTTCCTTGGGCTCTTCTTCAGTGTGGTCCCAGCTATCTAGGACTTCTTGTCTGGCCTCTCTTCCCAATGCTGCCTTTCTGCCTTTTATCAAGCTAGTCAGCTGATGGACTAATTAATTCCTTAACTCACCCAGCCTCCCTATCTGATTAGCTAATTCCTCCCAATTTCCTCAATCAGTCATCACTGGGGAAAAATTCAGGCTACAGGAATCAAAGGGCTGACCCACCACCAGGTCTCAGCACTCTGTCACACTCCCCATCTCAAAAAAGACAAAGCAGAAATAGAAAAAGGCCCTAGAAAGGCAATTGAAATGAATAGGGACAAAGATGGCTCCAATATAGAGAAATAGTAGGAAGACTATGAGTTTCAGATCTCATTTACACTTGTGGGAATCCAAAGTAATTCTACTAAATTATGTCACAGGTGTCTATGGAATCATTCCAAATTACCAATCTGGCCACGGACACACCATTGCTTGATGGGAGTATTATACTTATAAGCGATTCTGCGATTAGAAATATACTCCCTAAGAAAATATTCTATTATCCATGCTGTAATTTAATGATCCATTAGAAACTTGTAAAAGATATGTAGAATACATTGTTTCTGGTTTTATAGCACAGCTGATATAGTAGGTATTACATATTAAAAAAATATAACATACAAAGTCTACACTAAAGTTGAAAATCAAGCCCTCATATGTTAGGAATACCAGAATTGAGATTCTCTGTGCAACCTTAATTCACCTCCCCTTCCTGCCTCCCCCTTTGTGCGCATGTATTATGTTATAGTCTTTAATTACATGGTCCCAGACTGTTTGGATGGATGGTGCTCACTCACTTAATGTGGCCCCCTGACTTACGTAGTGCACAGCATCCAAATCCTGCACTAAATAAACAGAATAATACAATAGTGATAGGCACCATAGAAAAACTCGTGAGGAAATTAGTAAGTGTGCTTCACAAACATTAATGAATTATCTTCACACAACCCCTTTGAGGTAAGGAGACATTATTATTCTCAATTTGTGGGAACTAAGGTACAGAGAGATTAAGGCCAAAATTCTCCACTAGTTTTGGGTGCCCAATTTAAGGTGCTTGGGGCCTGAGTTTTCAGAGTTTTTGACAGCAGATTACAGCTCCCATTGACTTTTCAGATATAGCTGGGAGTGCTCAGAACTTCTGGAAATCAGTATAAGGATTGACAGGACCTGAATGCAGGCCTGTAGGCCTACCAGACAACCAACATCCCCACACTGCCACCCAGCAACAACTGTAAAATGGCCACTCCCTGTGACCCACAATCTGCAGAAGTTGCACGCCATGGGAAGTTCTGCCTTAAGTGATCTGACTGCCAGTTGTTTTAGCAATCTCTGATTGGCTCCTTGATCTTATAGAAGCCCACGGGGCATACCAGGAAGTGTCCGGGCAACAATATGGATCCTTAGTTCGTGTCATGACTCCCCTGCTTCTGAACTGCTGGTATTGACCTCAGCTCTGACTTGGATTCTAACTGCCAATCAGTCCTCAGAACCCCAACATGGAACCTGATACCTGGTATTGATCTTCAGCCTGATTCCTGACTCTTTCTCTGACCCAAAACTTGACTCTTGACCCTGATATTGGCTTTGACCCGTGGCTTCAGTTCCTACTTCCCAAGCTCCTGCTAATAGCCCTGTCTGCCTTCTCCCCTGACAATCAGACCCCAAGGTCTCAAGTCGGGCATCCAGAAAATGAGGATCACCTGGGCCCTGACTGCAAGGAATAATTACACTGGTCTACAATTTTTGAGAAGTCATCTGCTTCAGAGATAAAATGTGATATTTATTATGTATTTTGATATGCTGAATTCAAATATGACAATTAAAACACCTGATTGGCTACTGTTTCTAAGATATTTAAGTTTTTACATTTTATGTCTATGTATATTGTGTAGATAATAGAGTTTTAATCATAAATTGTAAACCTAGGTCTTTTCATGTGTTTATGGTTGCTTTACACGATAATATTTCACCTGTCCTGTTTATGTAACACTTTAAAATCAGCAAAAGGGTTATATAAATAAAATGTATTATGAAACAAAAGGCAAAAAACTATTATGTACATAGTTTAGTCCTATTCAGTGTCTACTCGGAGCTTCTTGGCATGTCTCTTGTATTCATTAAATGGAGCATCTCTTGTCACTGTCCAACAATAGTCTGCAAGCATTGATGGGCTCCATTTGCCCTGATAGCCTGCCAGGAGATTCCACTGCTGTAGTCTGGAGCCCAACAGCTCTGCCTTACTCTTGGGTACTTCCAAATCCATGACAAGGTCATTCAGTTCACCTTGTGTTATGAGGTGTGGTTCAGAGGAGGAGAATGGGAGAAAATGTGGGTCCTGTGACATTGATGGTTCAAGACCAGAAGTTTCATCCTCTTCCTCTTCCTCGTCTGACTCAAGTGAGAATGATTCTGGTGCATCAGGAACTGGCAGTCCTTCTCCGTGGGATACTGGGGGTATAGCTGATGAAATGTTTGGATAATGCACAGTCCACTTTTTCTTCTTTGACACACCTTTCCCAACTGGAGGCACCATGCAGAAGTAACTATTGCTGGTATGATCTGTTGGCTCTCTCCAAATCATTGGCACTGCAAAAGGCATAGATTTCCTTTTCCTGTTCAACCAGTGGCAAAGATTTGTTGCACAAGTGTTGCAGCATATGTGTGGGGCCCACCTCTTGTCCTGATCTCCAATTTTGCAGCCAAAAGAAAGGTGATAGGCTTTCTTAACCATAGTGGTTATACTCCACTTTTGTGATGCAAAAGTCACTTCATCACAAACATAGCAGAAGTTATCTGCACTCTTCACACAAGTACGAGGCATCTCTGCTCACTTTGGCTAAACAGAAATGTGTCCCTTTGCAAAATCAAACTCTGACAAATAAGAGAGCACGACACTGTGTGATTTCTGGAGCTGATATAGGGCAATTTGTTCAGTAGAGTGATGTAAGCTTTGTTATGATTGCATCATCCATGACTTCTAGGAATAACATGATGCAATTCATATCATGTATGATGCAATACCAGCTTCAAATTGCATCATTCATTGTTTTGCCTCAAAAGCAAGTACTGTCCAAACCCAGTCATAGATTTATTCATAGATCCAGTCAAAGATGTATTTTAGTCATTTCTGGTTTAAATTGAGATCCCTTCCCTTTATAAGTCACTTATCCTCCGCCATTCCCAAGTCAAGGATCGTATATAGTGACCCAATAGCATATCTTGAAAACTAGAGCCAATCAACAATTTTAAGCATCATTTTCGTTCTCAGTGACCCAGAATTAGTAAAGTTGGACTGCATTTATTTCAGAAGCATTTTGGCTGTAGAGCAGTGTTACTGTTGCAATAGTCCTGCCGAGGCCCTGCACTCCTGGGATGGAGCATCCCTAATACAGCTGAATCTTTGGCTCATGTGGCTGCCATACACTAAGTCTCTACTGAGCATGAACAGACAGATTTTTCAGCGATGTAAAGCCTGGCCAAAACCTAGGCAAATGTTCACAGAGGCAGAAAAAGTTCAGCCCTAATAACAGGAATATCCTGCTGCCAGATTTCAAGCTACTGTTCCAAAACACAAAGGCATGAGAACTGCTCAGTGAAACAATTGCAAGAATTTTTAAACAATGGCAAAACAACCTTTTCTCCCATCTTATTTGGAGAAATGGCTGAACTATTTTTGCTGAAATGATCCAAAAGAATTCAGTCAGAGGCAGATACCTGGCATGGAAAACTTCAGCCTGAACGATTGAAGTTTGGCAAAGTGATATGAGAGTCTATAAATGAAAAGTGTTAGGCAACCTTAGCTATGGGTGTCACTACCAGCTCTGTCTATAACATCATTTTAGCTCAGTCTCCATGCCCTTCTTGGCCTCTCTTCTAAGACTACCAAAAATTAGCTCCCTATTGTGTGGGAGACTTGTGTGATGTAATACGGTACATCTATGCATGTCTAACATAGCACATTGGTCATAAAACTATATGCCCATTAATTTTCTCCATCAATTTATTACTTTATATTTACATTACCAATTGAGAATACCTGCCGTAACTCATGCAAAATGAAAAATTACAAAATAAAAAGATGGCCCAATAACCAGGTGGAAATATCCCTACATGTGTCCAAATTTGCCACAGTTAAGCACCATCTCTGAGAGCTGATCACTTTAGATAGCTTACTGCTAGAGGAAAATTTTGGAATTGGGGGGGAGGGTCAGTCGAAGTTTGCAATAGGATTGTATCTCCTCACAAAATACAGTCACTATTTCAGATACTTATATGGCCCCATTACTACAGTATCTATATGCTTTACAAATGTTCATGTATTTATCTTCACAACATCCCTGTGAGGTAGGAATGTATTAGTATCCCCATTTTACAGATGGAGAGCTAGCCACTTAGTGTATATCTACAGAGCAAGCAGGAGCCAATGACAGCAGGTGTCAGAGCCTGTGTCTATAGTGCTAAAAATAGCTGTGTCGATCTTCAGGCTTGGGCTAGAGCTCAGGATCTGAAGCCTACCCTCCTTCCTAGGCTTCAGACCCTGAACTCCAGCCCAAGCCTGAATGGCTCCACAGCTATTTTTAGACCCATAACCTAAGCTTGAATAAATAGTCCCAGGCTGTGAGACTTGCTGCCATGAGATCTCATGAGGGGGAAAGGTCCCCAAGCCCAAATGTCTACACTACAAGTTATGGCCCTGCAGCCTGAGTCCAAGTCAGCTGACACAGGTCGGCTGCAGGTGTTTTATTGGGTATGTGAAAACTGATCTACATCACAGGTTCTCAAGATAGGGCTGATGACCAAGTTTCAGGGTGGTGTGATCACCCTTCTTTTTTTTGTGGCTAAATGTAAGGAAGTCTCCAAATTATTTACTTTTGTAACAGTAGGAGGAAGTCAAGACCCATTGGTCTACCCAGTACAGATAAATTCATCCATATTAACCAAGCACTATAGTTCATATTTACTGGGAGTTTGGGGTAATTGGATTAAATGTGGACACAAACATGTCCATAATTACATCACATTAAAGCAAGTTTCTGTAGTACAGAAATGAAATCTTGACCACCAAAGTGACTCGCTAGTGATGCAGGAATTCTGTCACAGAGCAAGGGACTGAACCTGGGACACTGAAGCCCCAGGCTAGCAGCCTGACTATACGATAACCCACCTTCCCCATAACCAGGTCACAGTTCTTCTTGAAAGATGATTCGTATTTCATGGCTAGTTGCCAGCAAGTCTTGGACTCAGTTGAAAATAAGTTATACAGCAACGGAAAGACAAGGGGAACAGTTGAAAAAATAAAGTTTCACAAGTCTATGGTATTTTACCTAGGGCTATAAATTACTGAAAGAGACGTCTGGTTGTTGGGTTTAACTGCATTGCAATATGCTGACCAAGTCATATCCGAGAGATCAAAACAATAACACCTACCACTGAAAGCACCATAACTGCTTAATTATACAAGGTAGGGTTATCACATTGCTGATGTCTAAAGCTGCTTAAGCCCATCATCTGTCTTGGAATGCTTTTACCTCTTCTTGAATGATTTCTCTCTATCATAAGCGGTGATGGTCAAACCTCAAGCAGCCTTATAAATCTCCAGAGATTCTGGAGAAGTTGAAGTTAAAACTGAGTCCCTCTTACACGATTTGAATAATATAAAGTGATGTAGGTCGCTGATTTTTTTAAAAAGAACAAGATGAAATAGTTTGTTTTTTAATTATGTGTTTGTTATACCCTAAAGAAATGAGAACTCTTTTAATATTTGGTATTTGCCCTTTGTTTATTTAAAAGGCCAGTCTTGCAGTGATTAAGTCAGTGGGAGTTTTGTCGGTAAAATTCACCGTATTTGCAATATGTCTGTATTTGCCTTTTTTGATTATTCATGTATGTGCCATTGTTTATGCACATTTTTATTTTAAAAAATTGCGAGCCTCTAGCCAAATAAATTGTTTTTAGATAAAAAACAAGAAACTGGTATTATATCAGCTGCCTATACTAAGGCCCAGAAATTACACATGGATCTACATGACAGCAGGGGCAGTATTCTCCTCAGCAACATATATACAAGGTGTTAGATCCCCCTGCTTTCAAACAGCTGATCCCTCTTAGCAATAATGTCTTACTTCTTAAAAACAGCAAATATGTTTCTCTGGGCACAGCAGAATGCAGAGGTTGAAGGCAATAAACAATACATGCTGCAGAATGGGTGAGCCAGGGATGATTAAGAAACTTGAAAATGAGGCAATCCCCACCCATCTATTTATAGATCTTATAAGTTTTAAAAGACAAATGAATACAACTGTGTAATCCAATCTACACTCTCCCCAAAAATGGAGAGAGGCAGACAGGGAGGCAAACTGTAAGAGTTTTGCCATATCAACAAGCAATTCTAAGTTGTCTTTTGTGCTCTCTCTTGACAAGTAGAACTGGTCAGGAGAGAAAAATTCCTCCATAGAAATTTTTTCCTCTCCTTGAAAAATGTTGACTTTTCTGTGAAAAATCAAAACCTAAAAAATTCCAGTGGAAAAAGAAAAAAAATATTTGGAAATACTACCACATGGGATCATGAGGAACCACTGTGAGCCACCGCATCGGGGATCATAGGGGATGAAGTATGGCCAGTGAGCCCAACTCATAGAGTAGAATGGAGGCATGAGCCACCCACAGTACAACTCCCAAGGCACAGCAGTGGCATTTCTGAATCAAAATTTTCAGTTTTCAGTCAAAATTTTGCCATTTTTGGCTGAAAATCAAACATTTGGAGGTTGGTGTTCATTTTTTTGATAAAAATTTAAAACTTCCACAGAAAACACACTTTTCTCAAAAAAATAGATTTGTCAAAAACCCAATTTTCTGTCAAAGGACAGTTTTGATGGAAAATTTTGATCAGCCATATTGCCAATTGCCAGCTCCTAAATACAGAGGGTGGTGTTCTCTGTCCTACACTCTGTCTTCTCAGCTTAAGTTAAATGCCAGTTTAGTGCTTTCCATGTAGGATTCCTGTAAAGAGAACATGTTGTCAATACTCAGAGAGTCCATTTATGTTATCCCATCTTCTATGTCCTGTTTTTCCCCACCATAACCTTCATGCTTGTTCCTCAGACATCTACTACACCACCTTTTCCCAATTACAGTAGCACCATCATCTTTCTCAGAAGAGGAAAACCATGGTGTATAACATGCTGATGACCATCCCCCCTCCAGAAATACTAACCTGATATACAGCATCTTGTAATTGGACAGCACAGCCTGTATCACATCCTTTGTAGCCCAGAGCATGGACACCATGACCCTGGCAATCTGCTTTTGCCATAGTATGCAAAATAGACTGATGGTTCCAAGCAGCAGACCTTGTGGGCTCCCATTAGTAGTGTCTGATTGTGATGACGAACCTATGTTGGTGCTATGATGTTGGGATCATGCCCTGATACTTGCATGAGGCCTAAATGTGTCTTTTTGGCAGATCCTGTTTGCTCTCTCTACTGCTACCTTGCCTCTTCACCATGTGCTCTGTTGACCCATAAAGAAAGGTACATACAGAACGGTACTGAAATAACACAACAGAAAGACAAATTTGTTGGAATGTTACCCAGTTCTTTGGCCAGAGCCCTGACATAGAGGCTATCAGAGAGCTCTAACATGCCATTCCAATCTAGGGCTATGAACAAATGCCCAGGCACAGTTACAAATTTGTTTGTGACAATAACTCTGGCGAAAGGTGATAAGGTATCAAAAAGTGGAGAACGGTACATTCAGTAAATGTGGTTGCTAGAGATATAAAATATTAATGTACATGAGATGGGATGAGGGGTTAAGATCACCACAGTACTATTGGGACTGTGTCACCCAACCCCAGACCTGTCACAGGTTGTCAACTTTAGTTGGCTACGCTGGCTTTACTGTGCTAGAGAAATTCTCAGCTGGTCCGCTGTGACAAGACTACATATCCTTTGTACCACTCTGGTATAGCTGATGAAACTATGATGGAGTGTCTAACTTAGTAGAATTAGCACAGATGGCTCAAAGGGGAAAGTCCCTCAATCTCTAGTCTCACAGATAAATTCTAAAGAGATTGTTAAAATTAGGCCTTCTCAGTCAATCTGGGCTATGGATCAGCCTGGTCTTATTTATGCGATTCTTCTGTCTACCTCCTCCATGGATTCTCTCTCTTTAGAACCAAATGTGGGCTGATCATCTATTCATCTTTTTAGATAGTCTTTGGTCTGTATATATGACCAATGCAGTGGTGACTTCTGAATTATTATCTACAGAGGCACTGAAAAAGACATGAAAGAAGGAGAGCTAGGAGATTGGGTAACCCTCACCTTTGCACCATAGTCTACATAAAATTAAAAAAGTATGAAAGCCAATCCTCTGTAGGCTTCTCTGTTATTCATGAGTCACATTTCTGGGGCTCACTGACTTAATGAAAGTCATTGCCTAGAGACAGTCCCCTGGATCAGGCTCCTGATCACTAAATCACCTTCAGGCTTCTAATTCTGCCTGTAGCTTTGTTTCTAGTGCTGGTCTGGTTCCTCTATTATGTCATATTTCTACTCTTTCTCTGGACTGCTCTATGGATTTAGAAGGCAAAGGAACACAATGTATTCTGCCTCAGGAAACACTGATATAAAGTCAAGATGAAAAAAGTGCAAGCCCTGTTTTCAGTAGCGGGGCCTATTTAATTTTAGACAGTCTGCCTATGTCAGGTGGGCTACCAGACCAATCAATCAATCAATAAATAATTAAGGCATGAAACATAAAAAAATCTTCCATGTTTACAAAGCAGCAAAAATTAATCAATAAACCAGTCACCAAAACTCCACACCAAAGAGTTCCTTAATCTCTATCAGTCCTATAGATGGGTTTCTTTTATATATTTCAGACAGTTTACTGCATGAATATTAGTCTAGCAGTCATTCGTTAGTGTGTAGGCAGGACCACCAGTGGGCAGAGACAGTGCTAAATGAGCCTCCAGGAGTTGCTGCTCAATTTAGAAAATCCTCTAACAAGCAGTTATGAAGATTGAGGTCATTTTCAAAGTTATTAGAGCTACAGTCAGCTGCTTCCCAGACACCTTTAACAGAGCTATGGTTAAAATTGATGATCCTGGAGTGTGACCTACCTTTTGTCTTAGATTTGCTTATGAAATCCATATAATTATGTATATATTCTTGGTTTTGGGTGGGCACTGGGGACATGAGGTGAGGTGTTCCCCTTAAGTCAGCATTTAGGTACATCATCCACACAGCCACCACCCATGCTATAGCTGTTCTGTAGACTGAAGATTTCTGGCACTTCCATGAGCACCAAATGGATTAGAATTGATCTTAATGCACAGTAAGTGACTGTGAGCAAACATATTATCCTAAAGTGTATGAAAAGCAATGTGCCGCTAGTCTTATAATTGAAATGTTCCTTGGGCACTGAGAAGGGATCGGAGTTTTGGAAATTCTACTGAATGATACCATTCCAAATTCTGAATGCTAGCGTGCTGATACCTGAAATTGTTCAAAGAGGAAGGATGTTCTAAGTAAAGATTTAAATACAGATCACAAAGGAGTTCTCAGAATGCAATAAGTTGTTTGGAATTTCAGAATGCTGTCCACCACCTTCATGCTTAAATGGCACATCTTCATCATTACTACTTGGGGCAGGATTGCAGGAGCTGGTGCTCTTTAGCAATTCTTGTGCTCCACCTTTCCAGCAATGCCACCCAAACAAGCTCCACTCTGAATTACAAAAACGTAAACACACAGGTAGGTACATGCAATAATCTCTACAGTAGAACCTCAGACTTACAAGCATCTTGAGAATGGAGGTTGTTCGTAACTCTGAAATGTTTAACTCTGAACAAAACATCATCATTGCCCAAGACAGGCTCACAGACTTAGATCATTGTTAAGAAATAAAGAGCCTGTCTACGAGGACATTTAATTCACAGCAAACTGCTATGTAAATCTATCCTACACTAGTCTTCTGTGCACTAACTCTCTGTGTGGACCCTGTTGCCACACACTAGAAATTCCCTAGTGTGCTTTAATCTACTCCCATTTCAAAGGGAGGTAGAACATTTCATACCAACTCACAGGATGTTGCCTGTTCACTGTTTTTGCAAGATCTGGGAAAACAGCAATTTCAACTCACAAAATTTTGCAAAATTTTGGAACAATTTTGAGTGACAAAGCCTCACTCCTCCCCCTCACACACATTTATTTTGATGTGCACCAAATTATTTGTGACACTAGATGGGGAGCTGAAAGTCATTGGATATTCAGAGCTAAGTGTGCCTCAGAATCTCAATCTGAATCATACAAGCATACCTACCATAAGGTGCTGAGGACCTGATTTTGATCTCATACTATTGTAAATCAGGAATAACCCCAAGAACTTCAGTAGAGTTACACCAGTTTAAAACTCCATAAGGGAGATCAAAACCAGGTCCAAGGACATATTATACATATATATATACATACACATACACACACACACTATATTGTTATTATTAAGCACTTTCACAAAAGTTCCTAACAAATACCAATCTGCCTGTGAAATAGATAAGTATTATTATTCCCAATGTACAGATTGTGAAACTGAGGCAGAGATATTAAACAATTTGCCTAGGGCTACAGAAGGAAGTTTGTGCCAGGTTAAAGTAACAGAAGATCCCAATTTCCAGTCTTGAGTTCAGACCACACCTTAGATCAGTGAGCCTCAGACTGAGACTAGGGAGCCGCACGTGGTTCTTTGATGTGTTTTCTGTGGCTCTTTAATATCAGTGTGATATTAAAACACTGTAATTGAATTATTAACCAATCAGGATGATTTTACTCTGTTATTAACCAATTGTAGAATACTTGGTCAGCCATTCTGCTGTGCTAATATTATATGTATGAGTGCACAGAAAGTGCCCTACCTTTTAGTTCCTGTTATGATGCAACTTTGCTACTTGTTTTCCAAAATTAGCATCAATGAGAGTAGCTGCTCCAGATAGATGGCTC
This sequence comes from Gopherus evgoodei, assembly GCF_007399415.2. NCBI lineage: Eukaryota > Metazoa > Chordata > Testudines > Testudinidae > Gopherus > Gopherus evgoodei. The sequence continues at coordinate 173,140,011 of NC_044323.1, read as the reverse complement.
TTTTGTATACAGTAACATTCTTGTTACTACAGCTTGTCCTAAAGTGTGCAGCATTTACTCCTGGGAGGGACACGAAGGACTAACTAGTTCATAAAAGATGTGTCAATTACAATCTGGAGGCCTATAACAGCACTTGGTGGAGCTACTGAGGGGGGATGTGATTGTTTCACTTTCCTGAGTTTGGGAAAAGCTGTATTTGTAATTTGGAGGGGAAAAAATTCATGACTATTCATTCTCAATTTTAATAAATGTAATTTTTTACTCCTCTTGCGTTCGCTTGCCAGGAATATTTTAGCCAATGAGCTTACATATGGAAGTTTTAAGCAAAACAATGGAAGATGCTCACCGAAAGCATTTTGAGTTCATACTGTTTTGCACTAGCAACACAAATCTAGGACAAGCTACTTTCACCAGCCCAGAAACAGAACCACATGATGAGACTGTGTGTGCAATCAGAACACCTCAAATTCTGAATATATAATAAAATGAGCTGTCCATGCACAAGCTAAACTAGAAAATTGTATGTCACTTTTTGCATAGATGGTGGTCATGATTAGGGTGACCAGATGTCCCAATTTTATAGGGACAGTCCTGATATTTGGGGCTTTGTCTTATATCGGTACCTATTATGGCCCACCCGCTGTCCCGATTTTTCACACTTGCTATCTGATCAGCCTAGTCGTAATTCATTCATAGTGTATAGTCTAAAAAATTTCAAACACTAAAAAGGATAGAACCTATACTTAGTGGCTGTGCCACTGTCTCACTGAGTCTCTTTAGACAAGTCACTACTGAACTTTTCTGTGCTCAATTTTATCCATGGATTTCACTTGACACTATGGGCCAAATTTTTTAAGGTATCTAGGCCCTTAAAGATGCAAATAGGCCCCTACTGGGATTTTCTAAAGCTCCTAGGTGCTTAACACCAATGGAAATCCCACTAAGGACCTACCTTTAGGCACCGAGATACCTTTAAATATCTGGTCCATAGTGCCTGATGCAGAGTCTATTAAGGTCTTTGGAAAGCCTCCCATTGACTTTAATAGACTTTGCCTCAGTTCCTTAAGTATCAAGATGATAGACACCTTAGAAATAGAACTAGGTGAAATTTTTTGTCTGAAACTCTTCCCTCCCCCTCCCCCACCAGAAAAAAAAATCAGGTTGACCTAATAATTTTATGTCTTTGTATAAAATTCACTGAAGTGTTTTAATCAAAAAAAATTCTGAAAAATCTTGATTTGATTTTTCAGTTCAAAGCAACTTTTCTTTTCAAAATTTGCTTCAATGTAATTAAAATGACAAATGCATTTTTAAAAGCTCAAACAAAACAAAAGGTTTCAGTTTGGATTGAACAAAAATGTTTTTCCTCCAAATTTTCTGAATGGCCAGCACAGCAAAAGAATCTGTTATTCACACAGGTCTGCTTATAAATACCTATAATAGAGTGATCCATCTGGACATAACTTGATCACCTGTGTCTCAATTTTCCCATCTCTAAAATGAGGCTAACACATATTTACTCATCTCTATAGAAGAGATAATAATACTTAAAGCAATTGCTGTGATGATTAATTAGCTAATGTTTGAACGGTGATTTGAAAATTTAAAGCAGTACATAACCGCTAAGTATTATTACTAAGTTAAGCCAACTGTCACTAATGGCAGATAAGCAGCAAAGACCAGACTGTTGACATTAGCCTAATTATAAATAATGGGTTCCATAAAGTCTAGAATATGTCATCTATGAAGAAATTAATGTATATTAAGAGGAATAAAGTGACGTATTATCATGCATTATTGGATTCTTTGAATCTTAAATTAATGGCCTCTAAACAATTTCCCTTTCTACATTCATCCCATTGGAAAGCAAATAAGCAATACATGCTCATTTCACTCACCTCTCCCTCCAATAGCCACTACAGTTAGCATATTTCATCCTTTTCATTCTACCTGACTCCATAAGGTATTCAGTGAATGCACATTTCTGTTACTTTGATCCTAGAGCCATATAATATAGGGTCAACGGTAACTGAAGCCACCCCTATGGGTTTGAATAATTAACTTGTTCACTAAACAATGGGGAAAATAGAGAAAGCCAGGTTGTGGCTGGTATTTGTGCAGGGGGATGAGAGGATAAGGAACCTTCCTTTGCCCTGGAGTGGCTCAGGTAAGGCTCAGCATAATTACAGTGCGCTTCTTGGTGGGGCACAGGGACAGCAGCACACCCCAAAATGGCTGAGGAGGAATGGAGATGGGGTAGCCTGGGCCCCAACCCCCTCTGCATTGACCCACATAGCAGGACCAGCAGCCTATGAAGGGGTGGACCAACAGACATGCTCCCCTGGTGTGCTGGGCAGCTCAGATTGGAATTTTACCCAAGGCTTCTTTGAAATTTAATCCACGGTAACTGGTCTGCAGGTGTCAAAATGCATGTGACTTGACATATTGTGGTGTAAACAATATACCAATGTTTATTGCTCAGGTCTTTTAATGTAATCCTATTACCTATTAACTATAAAACATCCTGCAGTCATCAAGGTGTCAGCTATGGACGGTGTCCCACTGACTGTGCTATTGCTGAAGTAGTCTAGTTCATTTAATGAGATTGTTTAGATACAATCAGGCTGTATTAAACTGACATCCTTCTGTTTAATATATAGAGCTGGTAACTAGCTCTATCCTCATGCAAAATGAGCACTCCATTTCAAAAACTTTATGGTATGCGCAGGCCTCTGGAATCACGTAGACAAAACATTACCTTGTGACATTCTCAGTAACTGTACATTTTTTCCCTTTTCAACTATCTAAACAATCACCAGTACTTACTAGTTCTATTTTGACAGAACTGGTTTAACACATAATCAAAGAAATATACAGTGTAATCTTTTTGATCATTATAAGAATGTCATCAGCATACCACAAATATTGCAATAAGTACTTGCCTTGTATCACCACAAAGAAACCTGAACCCTTAAATATTGAATCAACATGTTTGCTAAGCAGGAGTGTAAGATCAAATCATCAGAAGTCCTTCCTTTGAAGATATAATAGATCCTCAAAGCAAAACACCATGTACTCTTAAGACTCAATTCTTCCAGGTAAGATGACTTCACAGGCCAAATTCTCCCCCAGAGTACACCCCATTCAATCCCACTGATTGTCTGCAGAGCCCAGGGGCAGTTCTAACAGATGGCCAGGTCAACAAATGCTAATTGGGCTGCTCACCAGCTAATATGAACAAAGAGCTGCAGTCGTTAGAAAGTCTGCAATCCTCCCAACAAAACTGGCCTTTGTTCTGGATTCTGTTCCTCCCCTTTTCTTCCCATTGTCGGGTCCATTTCCAACCCCTTCCCTCCCTTCTGGACAGCTCAATTACACCACATTGGCTTTTCCACATGCCCACCTCTAACAGGTCTCTCGCTCCTTTGATATGAGGGTATGGGAAGAAAATTGCTCCCTCAGAAGAAATTCCCTCCCCGGTGGGCAGGGGGGAAAAAGACACTTCTTGATGGAAAATATCCCCCCCCCCCCACACACACACACACACATTTCATGGGTGGAGGAGGGGAAAAATCAGAATCCCCTACTTTTATTGGTTTTGTTTCCCTCTCTGGAAAGAAATTTTCCCAGACAAGCAGTTCCTGCTATCTTCTCCATCACTCATCCCTTCCCAGGGAGAAAAGGAAAGGCAACGTGTAATGGGGGATGAAAATATTGAAAGAAACAATGAGAGAAGACAATTATAATCCTCATCTCCTGGCTTGGAGGGTGGAGGGGAAGAGTCAGGGAAACTCAAAGAGAAAGTATGTGTGTGTACGCACATGTACATTTGGTGGATGGGTATATATTTTAATGAATTAAGATAGAGTAATGGGAATGAGAATCCCTATATAGAAATAATTTCTTCCCTGCCTATAATATTATTGTGTTTGAGCAATTATTGCATTACAGTACATGGTTTACGGTTATTAGCTTAAAGATATTGGCTGAAAATACACATGAAACATGATATACATATGCACACAAATAATATATGGCCTGATCTTGCCATCTTTCTGTGTATGTAACTCCCAGAGATCTTTGTGTACAATTGCACTCCAGGCCATAAATCTGATTTCTGTTTGAGAAAAGAGAATAACTGGAAGAACAAGATGTATCTTTGCACTCTGAGGGCAGAATCTGTTACACTAAGTACTGCTGTTACAGCAGATATTTGTGGATGGGGTTTTAATATCAGTGCTTGTGCCAAATATGACCAGGACTTTATTCAAGCCCCAGTGTACACAATCATCAGTATTTATTGGTGTTAATTGTTAACAAGCAGTATTATCAGTATTGATATTTTATTTTTATGTATGACTTACACAGTGCCCAAATGTTTCTGGGCACAGTATAATGGAAGTCAGAGCTCCAGCCTCACAGAATCTGCCATCTAACTTATAGTGTTGCCACTTCCAAACATTCAAAATTCATGAGTCAGACTGCCAAAAGATCATGAGATTGCCTTAAAAATCATGAAATTTTAAAAAATGATAAACTGGTGATTCTCTTTATTTGCCTTCTAGTTTTTGAGTTTTTAGGTTACATGCAGGTCACATTTTCAAGCTTTTCTCCATAGCAATAGAAATAGAATTGGTATCTGATTTGATGTTATGATATTCCAAAATTTGTTTTCATTCCAAATCTGGGGGAGAAAAGTCAAAATTTCCCACAGAATGAAAATTCCTAAAACTTCTGATTTAGCACTATTGAAACATTTTGTTTTGGTAATGCTGAAAATATATATAATACTGATTCTGCATTGACTACTTCATGGGTGGAGCCCAGAATGCACACAGAACCCAGATGAAGTCAATGGGGCTCCATGCAGGCAAAGAGGTCTGTTCACACAATTCTCAATGCAGGATCTGGACCTAAGTTTCAATCTATCATCTTCCTCACTTCACCTATCCACTGTGCAATACTTGATGGGGGTCACTTCACCAGTGTTCTACCTGGATTGGTTCATCCAGCCACTTTCAAGTTTCCATTTTAATTTTGGGTGCAAACTCAAAATCTTCTTGTGAGACTCAGTCAGTAGTTTTGAGTGAGTTTTATCTGGTTTTATTATATCATACCAATCAGCAAACGTCACATAATTCTGAAGCAAAATCTCAACTAGCCCAAATCTCAATTACTAAAAATTACGAACAATATTTTTGTGTACATTAAACTGAGCCTGAGTTCATAAGAAGAATTTGTAAGTATGGACAAATCATATAATGAACATGGTGCAGTTCAAATCTGTACTGAAACCTGATTAACTCTGACTGGTTTCCAGTTTTATTATAAACATTTCTCACAACACTGCTCCCCACTTGTTTTGTTACTGGACACAGTAGTATACAGACTTAGCACTATGGGCCCAATTCAGTAGGTTATTTAAGATCTATAATCTACTTTAAATTATTCACCTTAGGTATTTTGCTGAACTGGGCTTATGTGAGAAATAATTAATATGCAGGTGAAACTGCTGAGTCAAAGTAACATATCTAAAATATGAATAAGTAAGATATATAGTCCATATAAAATTTTCCCCAATTTCTTATATCCTACCTCTGACTGTTGCTATCACAAATTATACACATCCCAGAAATAATGTATTCTTGGCTAATGTATATTGCGACATATTGCTGCTAGAATTACACAGTGTTGTGCCATGTTTCACACACCTCTCAATGAAACGAAAAGTATGGCACAAATAGAATTGAATGAACAGTGGGGGGAAAGCTCTCTGTACAGTCATTCAAATTTGAAAGACAATGTCACTTTGAAAGCATTGGTGACCCTCTCTGGTTTGATTTCTACAGACATTTGACCACTTGAGTTTTATTAAGTGTTAAGATTTACTAGTGCAGATACACGCAAAAGATAAGTGTTAAGATTTAATGGTCAAATATATACATTGGAAACAAATTTAGAATTGTACATTTAGTTGGTAAATTTGAAATTTGAAATATATGTTGGGTTGATTTGTTTCATAAGTCATCCAATCAGAAAAGAGAAACAATACTACATGGCTTAAATAACTGACCAACACAGAGCAAATGGCTAATTACAAATATTAGCAACAAATTGTTTGCAAATAATCTGCTCTGTAGTTATTTTTGGAAGAAGTTTGTGAATAATAGGTAAATCTGAGAAAGTGACTGTTCACAAACAATTCGCAAAGAGGGAGAGAAATTAGCTGAAGAAATTATTCATTGTTAAGTATTCACTTAGCTCTAACCACAGGCTAGCTTTCCATCTGTGATACTTGGTTAGCATTCTTCAATGAAAAGCCAAAGTGATCTGGCTTTCAATATAATAAAAGCCCGCCACATATAAAATACTGTGATCTTCATTTATAGTTAGATAATTATCAGTCATATTTATACCAGAAGCTAAATATCTCAGTGTCATAAACAGATAAAAAATAGCACCAAAACCACATATAAAGTTGGTAAATTTGGCCAAAAATACTCTGAAATATGAAAAACTGCTAGATTATGGGCTGAGTCCTCCGCTGACATAATTCAGCATAGCACCACTGAAGTTAATGAAGCTTTGCAAGTCTACACCAGCTGATGATCTGGCCTTATATACCTTTCTTGACCTCTAGGTGCAAAATTAATAGAAAGAGCTAACCAATGCATTGCAACCAATGCAAAAGTTTTAGAGTATAAATGGGGGCATGCTTCATTTAAGTCTATTTGCAATGTTGAAATCCCCAATATTGGCAATGATGGAAACTCTGAATGGTCCAATCTAGTTAACATTTTGGTCACATCTTCAATGGAAACCAAATACAACCTCATTATTTATAAGGCAAGGCAACTAGAAGTGCACACCTTTTCCTGGAGCAAGCACTGGACTCCTTCCATTTCATGGAAGGATCTTGCAAAACCATCTGATGTTAATGCCCTCCTGTGTGAGTCACACAATAAAAAAAAATGAAGAAATACTTTTGAGTGACAGTCAAACAAGGAAAGAGAAAAGGAAGCAGACAACAGTGATCAATGCTTGAGGTAGAATGCAACTCCCTTGACTAAAACAAGACTGAAAGCCAATCCTCCACACCTTTCCCAAGCAAAGTTTCCATTAGCCACTTTGAATAATTGAACCTGGGTTTCAAATTTTAGACTCAATAATATAATAATGGTCTTTCTTTCCATAAAAAATGACCTTAAATAAACAGAGAAACTACATAAATTAAGTCCAAATTTTCAAGACCATCCAATAATCGGGGGTGCCTCAATTTCCAGTTGACCAACCTGAGACCCCCTATGCTGCATATCTGCAGGCCCCAAACATTTGCATTGAAGTTGTGGTTTTAGACACAGGGATTTTCAGGTGGAACTCACTATTAAATGGGAGCATCAAATGGAGATTTCAGATCTTTCATTTTATTTTCTTCTCATGCACGGAACTTTGTTCCCTATCCTTCACTCAGGCCAAGTCACTCATTTGTTTTCTTTTGAACTCCAGAGCTTTCAAAGGGCTTTCCTTCTTTTACTATAGTAGCCCACTTCTGCAGTTCCCTCATCACAGTATGAAATGGCATTTTTTAAAGAGATCCTCAAGGTTGAGACCCTGACACTATTTCTGTACGTGAAGATTCACAACAAATTGAGGAAAAACCTTCCTGCAAGTGCTCTTAGGCACAGTTGTTCTAGCTCCACTAGATCTCCAACAGAAAGCTGACCAACACATCCCAAAGAATCTCTTCTCATTTGCCGAAATGAATGATTGTATTACAATTTCTTGCAAATTAAGGACTGCATAAGGAGAACATGCTTATCACATCAAGTTAATCAAGCTGTAACCTGAGTATGAACATTTAAATAAAGACTGTATGTTTTCAAAATGAAGATTATGCCTGCATAGTACTTTGATCCTGAGCTTTCAAACTTGCACAGGTGAATACGTTTATGAACAAGAGTAATTCTATTGAATTCAGTGGGTTTACTTGTGCATAAAAGTATAGATGTAGACCAGTGTTTGCAGGAAGGGCCAGTCAACTTGTACCCAGCAATTAAATACAGTCTACTCAGAAATGCTCTTACTTAAAAGGTTACTAGCAATTAACATAAAATACATGTATTCTGAAGCCCATGACTCAAGAAGACACTGCATGTCTATACATCAACCCATTACTTTTATTAAACTTAAACTTTCACTTTGTGAAAAGGATTCACATATCATTAACACACAGGGATCTTTCTCAGACTTAAGCCAAATCTATAACAAATAATTACTAAAATACTTGATTTATGTGAGATTACTCATTTAGCTGTGTCTTTAATGATGTGCTCACGTATTAGTTCTCTGGCAAAACAACAATATTCTACAGTGTTTCCACACATTTAAATATGATATGTTTATCAGTGATCACCTTCTTGAAAACTGAACAGTAATTAGTTATGACCCTGATCAATGAAGAGCCAAATCTAAACTTTCCTGAAGTTTTGGAGGTTTCAATTCAGGGCCACTATAGTGAAAGTCCCAACTGCAAAGGTTGGTTCTGAATCTGAGGGTTTCCTAGCACAATTAGATCAGAGCATCTGGTTGCAGTCCACCTGTAATTGTAATCCATAGAGTAGGCAAACTGTGGGGGTAAGAGTACCACCACTCCTTCCCTCCAAGCTGTGCCCACAAAATAAACTACATCCGAGTCACCAAAATGAGATGTCTTTTACGGGGGGCAGATATTCAAAACGCAATGGTACATGCTCACTGAGCTACCTGGGCTCCTTGAGGTTTGACTTTCCATTGGCAGACTTCAATATGCACATAGGTTCTGCTAGATGTCTTGGGCTTGGCTCTTCCTTAGCCAGGGAGAGCAGTGAAGTGGGGCTTTCTTCCAAACTCACTTATGGCACCAAAACAAGATATCACTCATGGTAAATTGTGCAGAGTTGTGACCCTCCCTCTCCTTTCTCAAATGAGAACCAAATAGCTAACAGTGCTGACTTTTAAAGGGTATGTCTACACCACAATAAGAAACCCATGGTTGGCCCAGGCCAGCTGAGTCGAACTTGCAGGGCTCGGGCTTTGGGGCTGAAAAATTGCTGTGTAGCTATTCAGGCTTGGGCTGGAGCCAGAGCTCTAGGACCCTGAAGGGGTGGAAAGTCCCAGAACTCTAATTCTAGCCCAACCTCAACCATCTACACAGTAATTTTTAGCCCTGTGAGGCCAAATCAGCTGACCTAGACCAGCTGCAGCTGTGCTGTGGGCCTTTTATCCCTTTTATAGATGTACCCTAAATTATCAGTGGTGGGTATCTGAGTGAACAACAGCCTCACTGAACCAAATGAGGTGGTTCACACCTCAGAGCTATTTTTCCAGGCTCTCTGCGGGTGCACTTTTGCACTAGTTAAACTCAATTCACATTTTTAAGGTTTTCTTGACATTTTCATTAAAAAAGAAAGAAAAAATAAGCTGAGATTCTGTCGAACAAGACAGCAGCTTGAGAGAGATGCCACCAGGACCCCATTCTGCTGCATACCAGCCAACCCAAGCCCTGAATGGATATCAAGAAGGTGGCAGAGTTACACCTGTGTGTCCAGTCTTAACTTCTGCATTTCCTGACATTTGACTCTGGAAACAGAGAAACCTGTTCTCCAACCAGCACCAGGCAGTAAAGGCAGCAAAGGCCAACTGGATTAGTAAACTGTGTACTTGTATACTTTAACAGGCAACAGCTGGTCAAAGGCTGATTAGCATTTAGTAGTACCACAGAATAAGTATTTATTTCCATAAGGGGGCCCGTATATACTCCTACGCATGTGCAATATATATTTAAAGCAACGTAAGCTCTGCCTGCTCTAGTCAGTTTTCTATTCCTCTTGTCTCCACAGATTGGGGAGGAGAGGGATCGCTAATTTTCTAAAGAAGTTTTTAGTGGTCTGCAGTCTTTAGGTTGCATAAAGAGTTTAAGAAAATCTAAACCCTTAGTTCTGATGAAGCTCAAAAAAACACAGTGTGACAGGAGACAGCGCCTAGGGACTGGGTCGGGGGGAGGAGTACAGGGGATGGATAACAAGGCAATGGTCAGACAAGGATGAAGTGGGATCAGGGTGACTTGGGTTCAGGACAGACTGAAGTAAAGTTGCTCTACAAGAGAAGAAGGAAGGTCCAGAGATTAGAGCACTACTCTAGGACTTAGAGACCTAGGTTCAAGTACCTGTTCTACCAAAAAGACTTCTGAGCTTAAGATGACTTACCCAAGGCCATGCAAGATCTTCAAAAATATTTAGGCGCCTAAATAGTTTTGAGGATCTGAGTCTGTCTGTGCCTCAGTTCCCTCGTGTAAAATGGGGATAATAGTATTTTCCTACCTTATAGGAGTGGTATGAAGATTAAAATGTGGAGGACCATAGGTACCTAAAATGGCCAGCTACATTTGCTCATTTTTAACCTGGATAATTTTTAAAGATTTTAAACCAATTTTACTGGTTGACATACATTGAAAAAATATATGTTCTCAGGTGTGAGTGAACCATATTAGATGTTAATAGAAATAAGCGGAGTCTTGGAGTCGAAGTCTTCTCCAACTGATAGCTATAGGAGTTTTTCCATGGACTTCAACCGGAGGATTAGACCCTTAAATATTAGCACATTAAAAACACAGGTTAACAGAATGAAAAATTGCATATCTGTTGTGATAGGTATTATCCCTCCAATAATCCTGTACACACACCCTTTTGAAAAGTTCACAACTAAAAGGAAGGTTGCTTGATTTGAGCCAATATATAACAAAAATTGCTCCATTTTGACTTAAACTGTCATTTTTTCGTGTGTGGGGGGATGGGGGGAGTAACGTTAAAACTAAAATGATATGGAATCCATTTGAAACAAAAATATTCAGAATTTCCCTGTGATGATAAAACTGAAATGTTCTCAATTGATGTTTTCCCTGTAAAAATATTACACTTTTTACAAAAAAGTATTTTTTCATGGGCAAATGTTTCCTGCAAAAAAGTTCAACAGGTTCTATTTATATTACAATGGCACCTAGAGGCCACCAATAGGTCCAGGCACCATTGTTCTAGACATTGTACATATATACAGGAAGTGACAGCCCCATCAAACTTACAATTAGATAGCTGTTGCAGTAACAACTCTTTCTGGACTTTGGGGGCATGAGTAGCAGTGCATACCAAAGTGCTGCGCTATAACTCCCCGGGTGGACTCTCCGTGTGCGAACCAAAAGGTTCCCGGTTCGCATTAGTGAAATCCTCTTCAAACAGGATTACACTAATGAGAACTAGGAATCTTTTAGCTTGTGCCCCCCAGTGTCCATACAGCACAGAATGTAGGTGCACACTGCTATTAACACCCCATAGTCCAAACTGCAGGACAGTGTAGTCATAGCCTTTGTTTTAACCAAAGTAGCACTGCTGATAGATTTATACTAAAGGTAGTATTGAGTGGGCCAGGTCACAGGACAGTACATTGACTTTACTCTATGGGTAATGTTTTACTTTCCAGTCTTGGGCTAACACCCAAGACTTTTCTTTCTCTTTAGCAAAAGCATGATGTAAGGCATATGGCAGTTCTCAAGATTTTGTATAAGCCAGCATTGCCGGAGGCTCTATGCAGGTGTGGTTAATAGTTATTTAATGATTCTTCAGAATTGCATGTATCTGTCTGAACATAAATATAGTCTGATCATAATCTTTTTTTCACTCTGTGCATCATCCTAGCAGCATCTCTAGTCCTATCGCACAGGGATGTTTTCCAATACCTAGTTGGATGTGGTATAGAACTCAAATGGAGTGTATCATTCAGGCCAGCTGGAAGCACTTTGTTGTCCCGTTGACTTGCACCTGTGAAGAAGCCACTCTAGAGAAGTAAAACTATTTGCTTTCTCCTCGCAGGTGCTGTGAGTGATAAAAATGCACCAGCTTCTGTAGGTTCAAATTCTGTATGTTGGGTACATTGATGACTCACATGAGTCTCCTCCCTTCCACATGGTTACATAATGAAAAACAAATATTGTGAGGTTGCTAAGAGTAAACTTATCAGTAAACAGAACATTAGCTACTTACAGGAGTTGTTCTACTATCTGCCCTTCCCCAGCAGTCATATGGCTCCTTTTTATTCAAAATAATTATTAGTGCTATTCATTAATAAAAATAATTGTGAATGACTGACAGGACAGGACAGGTTTGGGGGGGGTTGGTTTGTTTGGTTTTTTTGGTTTTTTTTTGGCAGAGGGAAATAGTTTTCATAATTAGTCACTTGCTTTGATATGGTATTGACTTCTACTGTAATAAAATTAGCAAGATCTTATCTACCTGTCTCATTTAATCCAGAACACACCCTTTATGCAAATCTGACTAAAAACCAAGACTAGTGTTTGATTTTACATTGGCTTCAAAATGTCCCCACTAGAAGGTTAATTATTAAAGCATGCAGCTGCATCTAATAGTATATTGAGTCAGTGGATCTAGTAGTTAGAGCAGTGGTCTAGTAGTCTGGAAACCTGGGTTCTGTTCCTACTTCTGTCACTGATTTGCTATGTAAACTTGGGCAAAATGCTTAACTGCTGTGAGCCTTCATTTCTCCATTTGCGAAATAGAACTAGTACCACCACCTTTGTAAAGTGCCTTGAGATGCATAGAAGAAAGAGGCCATAAAAATGTGAAGTTAATTGGTTTATTTGTATATATTAGAGATTCAAACTCAGCCAATCAATGCCTTTAAAACTCATCAAAAAACTTGAGGCCAGATTCTCAGATGATATACATCCATGTAACTTTATTGACTCCATCAGAGCTATTCTGATTTACACCAGCTGAGGATCTGGCCCTCCAAACTTATGGTGTATTTTTGTTCATCACCTCAATACAGTGCAAAGTCACTTGATTTCAGGAGCCAGTGTAAAGATTTTACCAGCATGGGTTTTGGATGGCCCCACTACTCATAATTGATGATGGTTGTCAAGGAGCAAGCAAGTATCTGCATGGAGCAGTTTTTCAGAGTTACTGTTGACATTCTAGAACTGGCCAGAGGGAAGGAGAATTAGATCCTGGAGCTTTTCCTCTCTCTCTCTCTCTCCCCCCACCCACCACCCCTTCTCTCTTTCTTTGTGTGGGACAAATGACTTCTAGAGATCAAGGTTAAAATCTCTGGAAAAATGAAAACCAGAGAGTGATGGAGATTGGGCAATAACAAACCAGGAGGGAAGGAGAGAGAAAAAGTGAAGGGGTGGATGGAATGGAGGGAACAGAGTAAAAGGGAAAAGAGTGGGAATTGTTGCACTCACAGATTTTAAACTTCATCTTGAGTAACATTTGTTCCAGACATCCCCCAAAAATTAGAAGAAATGTTGCTTGCCATTTGCATGCTTTTTGAGTAGGGGTTCCTGCACATAGAGGTCCTGGCTACCCCCATGCCATCAAGGCTTCTTAGAACAACCAACACCACACTCAGAATATTCTGCTTGGGTTGTGGGGGGATTAAATCCTTCCTGTTTAAACCTGCCTGAAGACAAGGAAGGCACCAGCAGACCCCACACACCAAACCCTGCTTTTCTGCAGTCACTAGCAGAACCATCCCAAGCTGGAGATGGGACCACAGAAGGGGGATGAGGTCAGAGCACCACTATCACCCTGTTCTTCCCCCAATCCTCTGTGTTGCATATGTCTAGATCCTTAAGTTGCCTTAGTCTGGCCAGTTCTGTTTAAACCTGATCCCAGCTGAATGCCAATACGACTTTGCCAGAGAAGCACTCTTTTCAGGTTATTTTTAGTGTCTCCTTAGTTCTTCACATAACTTCGCATCTCTGGCACTTTCAAAACTGCTCAGGCTCCAAGGTCTCCACCAGTTTGCCGGAAATGTTCAAAGGGAGAACTGCCATGGAACAGGAAGAACAGGAATCTTTGACATTTGATATAACTCTATTGTGCAGACTAATGGCATGCAATCTCTGTGCAGTACTGCCACCCCCCACTATAGCTTTAGAAGCCCACACGCACACACATCCTCCAGCACAGCTCTACTACAGAAATTAAATGGTGCATAGTCTTGAGAGGCCCAGCAAAATAAGTTTCCTCCTGCATGTTTAGAATTGCAACCTAAATATTTCATTAAACTTACCTTATTTTTTAAAAGGTCCTTATTTTGCTTTATTTCAGAAGAAAGAATCAATCAAAACATCTTAACTGACGTCAGTATTTACTTCAATATTTGCATAGCCCCAAACTTACGCAATTTTGGAACTCTACTGTGAAATAGTAGTTCAAGACCACGCCTGAGTAATTACTGTATGATGCATTTGTTATTTCACAGTCCCAAAAACAGTACTGTAACTAAATTTAGTGGAAATGTATGTCATATTATTCATGGTTTCACAACTGCTTATAAATCCATTCTTTTATTTTTACATTGGCTTAGAAACTATTTCACTGCAAGGACTAGCACCAGAAAAGTTCAGTTGCTTTTGGCTATATATCTAAAACCCTTCTCCTCACTGCCCTTTTCTACTTGTCTGCTCTTCTTTCATGTTGGCCTGTCTGCTCTGCCAATTCATAGATTTTAAGGATGAAAGGGATCATTATGACCATCTAGTTTGTCCTCCTTCATAGCACAAACCATAGAATTTCACCAAGTAGTCCCTGTGTCTCAAACCAATAACTTCTGATTGAGTTAGAGCATTCAGACCACTACCTCTCTCCCCATTTGGATTTTACCTCTGTTATGGTAGCTATTAGAAATCATCTAATTACGTAGTTATATGGCAGGGCATATGTGGACAATTATTAACACATAACACTTTTTTGCAAAAATGTTTTGACTGTACCTGTCCTGAATCTTCATGTCATTTTTCTTAAGCACTGAGCCTGCAAGATGCTCCACATATGCTAACCTCTATTTCTGCCTGGAGCCCCATTCAAGTCCACAAGGCTCAGCATAGGTAGAGTTGCAGGTTTGGGACACTAGGCTGTAAATTCTTTGGGCACAGAAGGCAGCATCTTACGTTCGGACAGACCTTTGTCCAGTGGGCACCACCACTGACTAAGGCCTCTGTTGTGTGGCCCTAGCAGCTAAAACACTAGTCTGGGATTCAGGAAACCTGTATTCTAGTCCCAGCTCTGCCAGTGTCCTGCTGGCGTATTTAAGCAAGACACTGCACCTGTGTTTCTCTGTAATAATAATACTGCCCTCATTTGTAAAGTCTTTTGAGCTCTACTACTGAAAAGTGCTATATAAAAGCTAGGTATTATTATTGGACCATAAGGGTTTATTAATAAAAAAGTCTTTTTTTCCGAGCAAGAAGATATTTTTACCACTCTGTCACAAACCAATAGAGATTTTGCTCTTTCTTTTTAAATATACGAAGGGCATGGAACTCTTAAGAAACATATTAATGTGTGAAAACAGGATTGAAATGAAAGTCCTGGCTTTACATTCAGTTTTTGGTACCTGCCAAAGCCAAACTAAAAACAATTCCTAAATAGAATGTGTATTTTAATTGTTTTATTATAGAAAGCATCTGAATCCCTAGACTTCATGGTGTGGGGATTCATATAGACACATTCTACTCCACTGGTCAAATTCCTCTTCATTTCTTGATTCACTTGTACCAGTCTGGTTTTCTATAGTTTAGGCTCTAGCTGAGTTTCCTTGAACTATTAACAACATTATACTGCAATATGCTAACTTTCAAGCCTCTCTGGTTCATTTGTATATACTAGTTGTCTTGTATTGTGGGCAGCTCATCCAAAGACAGCTCTTTGAACTGGTCCATTGTTACCACTCACCAGTGTATTGTGTTATCCAATTTCATCATTCCTGGCAAGTCACACCTGAAGCTCTAGTGGGGGTGGAGAAGGATCAAGAACTCTGTCCGGTTGAAGTGCTAAGCATCTCATGTCTAGAAATAAGCCTCTCTACTGCCAACCAGAGAAGTCATCACTGACGCCTATGATACCATCAACAGGTCTTCTCTGTTCTGGTTAGCAACAACTGTTAGGCTGGATGAAATTACTTTGTCTAGTGAACTGTCTGGGCACAACAGAAAAGAACTGCAGCATAACTGATGGCAGCTCAACAAGACTGGAGCAGAATGGAGAGGAGAGGTATTTGTGCTCTTATCATTGTTTTAAAGAGTGGCACACTTCTTTTGTAAATTGCATTCTGATGTGTACAACCAATGCGTAACTAGTGTGGAGACAGCACGACTGGATCAAAAAATTAAGTAGAAAATAGAACCATTATCTCCATCTAATAGTAATTTTTTTTTTAAATCCTATTTATGACCTAATCATTCCACAGGGGAAATATAGGCTCTGATTCTTCCAAATTTACTTGCAATAAATAATACCTTACTCCTTACTGATGTCAGAGTAATTACTTTGGAGTAAAGTAGTAGTATTCCACAAGAATGAAGATAGGAGAATCAGGACCATGATTTGCAGATAGTATTTCACTTCTCCTCCTTTCTTTTTGAGTAGGTGCTGCTTTTGTGAATTTCATCCTGTCAAAATAAATAAAAATCTGATACTCTTAAGAGCTAGAGCAATATTCATTTTAGAACAAAGTAATATTTGCCTCTTCATTTATATTTGCTTTACAAAAGGTATTTTTGTTTTGTTTTTAAATTGCTCTAATATAGCACATCAAAGTGCTTTTGATGTGAGTTTATTTAATGGAATCCACTTTTTCCCCTGATGATTGTGTTAATCTTCATAAAACTAAAGGCAATATCGTACCTTTTTTAAACTTTAAAAGAGACTTGTGGCACTGACCTACGCAGGTTACATGTGCTCTCTATGGTAAGTTATGATACTTAGTAATATATTTCCCTATTCGTGGAACATTGCTTCAGTAGCAGCCCAAGCGAGTGGGCTTAGTTATGCTCTCATTTACACCAGAAACTCTGGATTTAAGCCCTATCCTGCAAACAGTTACACATGTGCATAACTTTACTCAGGTAAGTAGCCCTATAGACTTCAATGGCACTCCCCCATTACACTCAAGTTACACATGTGTTTAACTGTTCACAGAATGGGGACTTGGACAAATAAAAGCAGAATCAGATGCAGATCACACTATAAAGGTACCTTAATAACTGTGGGAAATTTATATTAACCTCGGAGCTGAAACTCTTAGACTCAGAGAAAAAACTCCAGCTTCGCCATTCATTCCTAGTCTTGAAACATGGCCGTGAAAAAGCCTCTGTTTTGTCTGACATGTTTACCTACAACATTTGAATGACTTTTTAAGTTATTTGAATAAGGATAAGAGACAATGTGTACATTTTTCACACAAATGGTGGAAAGGTAATAAAATAAACATCAAAAGGTAGTTTACCAAATCATGGCTTCTCCATTGCCATTTACAACAAAGGCAGGAAGAGGAAGAAACCTACCCTCACCATTGGCATCACGTTAGAAAAAAAACAAGTTTTGGAAGCAATAGGAGCTTTTTTTCCCCATACCCTTAGCACAAACATTGGCACTTCACTTTTTTTGTTAAGTCAACTAATTGTTAAAAAATTTCATCTCATGTTATTTGAAGGGGAAAAAACGGGGGGAAAAACTCTCAAAACATGGCCTCCCTCTTATTTTTTGGCTTTTTTAAAATTAAAGATGGGCCAAGTGATAACTTGAGGAAGAAGACACCCACCCTTTAATAAAGTTAGGTGAATACAACAGGAAAGGACAGATGAGAGAATGAAGAGTCCGTTCATTGCTGACTATTCAAAACACATGCAGAATTAAAAATTGGCAAGTTTTCTGAGGCTTTCTGCAGGTGCATGGGTGAAAGCAATCCCATCAAAAGAGAAAATGACACTATTTGTGTCTCTTTCAATGCACTTCTAAATCTGCATTCTTCCACATTTCTCTCCACCACTGCACAGCTGCAAAAAAGATAAAAGGCAATGCAAACTTCACGGATAAATTGACAGTGGTATTAGCTGAGCATCTAAAATAGAATTGTGATGTAACTTTATAAACCTTACGCACTATCAGCACTCATTCCAAAAAGTCTAGGCACTCAGTATGTTTCTTTTATTAAGCAATTCATGTGCCCACCTACCAAGCTATTCAGGTCTTACTTGGAACACAGAATTCAGGTATATTATCTATAAAGATGGGACATAATCTTTGTACTGGTTTCTGGAAAGGTTATATCCTAGAAAATCTTCCACATGCCGACAAATGAGGTATAGTGCAGAATTTTAATAGGTTAGAGCTTACTCCCATTTTAGGTCAACTGATTTTTTGTAAAACCCCATATAGACAGCAATTTTCAGAGAAATCAGAGGTTCCACTGGTTATCAGTCCATGTCCTTGCTCCCTTTAGCAAACAGTCCTACTGAATACAAGCACACTGAAGTGAATAGGACTAGTCACCTCAATGAAGACCAGACCATGGCAATTTTGAAATACATATTAAGAATATTCCATGTCAGACTTTTCTGGAAAGAAATGGGTAAAACAAATGAACTCTAAGTCCTAATTCATTATATACATTTTGGTCCTATATTTGAATGTTACCGTTTAGGGGCATGCAAAAAAAACAAACCAAACACTCAAGTAAAGCAGCTTTTTAAAGTTCAAAAAGGTTTTATTTACAGAGTAACAATCTAATAGAGAGTTATACAGAGGGAGATACAAAGACAGGTTCTAAAAGAAGTCAAATACATTGATTTGTTTAGTGTCTCTGTTCATTACATATACATAAAATCAAGGTCAGAGTTTTGTTGAAGTGTTTCCATCAGAGCATGTAGAAGGGCCTACCCATTCACTTTTCATTTTGGACTGGGAGGAGAGGGGTGAGGATTAAATGACTATCAAGCAATATAAGTCATGAGGAATTCACAACAAAGTTTATACAGCTTCCCAGTGAAGCATTGTATTATTTTATAATAGGGTGTTTAGCTGTTATATTACAACTTGCTACTAAACAAAGTATTATGTAAAAATAATAAATGTGTAGCTGGTGTTGCTCTGCCACCTACAAGTCATCCTGAACTTTACACCTGGCAGGAGGAACCTGCTATGCAAACCTACACACACTGTCCCTGCTGGCTTCCTTCATTCAAAACACCCAGGGCTGAGAGGGAGAGAAGGGGTGGAACCTGGCAGAGGAAAACACAAAAACAAAACAAACATGTTGCATGAAATAAACTTTCCAACAAGCTCTGAGATGACAGGGAGATAATTATGACTCTGATCTTGCTTATTAGTGGATGCCCACCTTTGCTACCTTGCTTCCCCGCCCACCAGCCTTTCAGATCCTGGTTTTAGCTCCGCCTCTCCTCGGCTGCCTAAGTATTATAATAGGCTGTCTGAAAGTGGTGCAGAGAGACAGAGAGAGAGAGATAATGATTGGACAATAATACTAATAACAATAATAACTTGGCTGCTCCCACTGCTATAGCAAGAACTCAGCTCAGACTCTCAAGACTGAAGAAACCAGGTCCCTTGACACAGGAGCACCAGCAACTACAGACAAAGAGAGGAGCAACTGCGACATCATTAGAGATACTGTATTCCATTTTTATTGCACTGATGAACTGTGCACAGTAACATGAGGAACCTCTCCCGAAGAAGGGCCAAGATCAAACTTTGAGAGGATCTGACTTTGCAGAACTACCCATCCCATTCCGACTGACTTGGGGTTAGTTGGTTTTCTTTCAACAACCTGTTTTCCCACCTGGAGCAACCAAAGTGAAAGCCGTGAGGAAGGACACGGTGCATCTCCCTAAGAGAGAGAGAGAGAGAAATCTCAGAGGGGTGGAAGAAAGAGAGAGACCTCCCTGCCCCTAAGTAACCTACTCTCCAGGCGACTGGGGGCGGGGTACCCTGTTCTCCAGGGACCTGTCCAAGTGGGAAGAGCCCTCCCCACTTCCAAGCAACCCCCCCGGGCCCCAGTTCTTTGCTCCTTGCTAGGGCTGAAGGGGGAGCAACCACCAGCCTGCGCTGCTCGCCAAGAAGGAAACCGCTGGCGCTGTCCAGGGGGGGAAACAAGAGCCCCCCACACACACTGTTCCCAACGGGGAAGGCGCCCCCCCCCCAAATCAGCCAGCCACCTCCCCAGCCCAGCTCCTAGGGCTGCCCTAGAGCCGCCCGCAGCCCCGGCCTGGCGGCGGGGGGAGAAGAGGCCGGGGCAGGGTGAGGCGGCAGCCGCGCCATGAAGCTGGAGGTCTTCGCCCCGCGCTACGAGGACAAGCTGGGCGGCAGCGACCAGGAAGGCAGCGGGGCCCCGTCCCCCGCGCCGGGCGACAGCGAGCTGGGCTCGGACGGGGACTGCGCCGCCAACAGCCCGGGCAGCGAGGGGCCGGCGGGCGCGGAGGGCGGCAAGGGGAAGCCGTACACGCGGCGGCCCAAGCCGCCCTACTCCTACATCGCGCTCATCGCCATGGCCATCCGGGACTCGGCCGGCGGCCGCCTCACGCTGGCCGAGATCAACGACTACCTGATGGGCCGCTTCCCCTTCTTCCGCGGCGCCTACACCGGCTGGCGCAACTCGGTGCGGCACAACCTGTCGCTCAACGACTGCTTCGTCAAGGTGCTGCGCGACCCGGCCCGGCCCTGGGGCAAGGACAACTACTGGATGCTCAACCCCAGCAGCGAGTACACCTTCGCCGACGGGGTCTTCCGCCGCCGCCGCAAGCGCCTCAGCCGCGCGCCGCCGCCGCCTCCCGCGCGCCCGGCACCCGCCGCCCCCTGCTGCTGCTGCTCCTCCGCCCGGTGCAGCTGCGCCGCGGGCCCCGCCGAGGAAGGGCGAGCGGGCGCCGCCGCCGCGGCCAGGCCGGGCTCCAAGTTCTCCAGCTCCTTCGCCATCGAGAGCATCCTCAGCCGGCCCTGCCAGCGCGCCCCTGCCCCTACCCCCGCCCCGGGCCGGGCGCTCTGGCCCGCGCCGCCCGCCCCCTACCCGCTGGGCTCCCTCTTCGGCGGCGGCCTCCTGCCGCTCTACGCCTACGGGCCCCAGGCGCTGGAGCGCAGGAGGGAGGCGCTGTCAGCCGGCAGCGCCCCTCTCCCGCCGGAGCCTCCCCAGCTCTTCCCCTCCCCTGCCGAGGCGCTGCTCGGCTCCCCGCTCTATTGCCCCCTCCGGCTGCCCGGCCCGCTGCACACAGCCACGGGGCGCCCGGCCTCTTACCCGCCCTGCCCCCTCCAGAGCCTCCTGCCTTAATAGAGCCCCCCTCCTCCCCCAGGAGGGGGCAAAGCGGGGGAGGTGGGGAGCACGTGGAGCGGGGGGCTTGGGAGGAGGACGAGGCTGCGGCTTCTGCGCGTTCTATCCCGAGACAAGTGACTGTGCCTTGGGGGGCGGGGAAGCGGGGTTTTAACCAAACCAAACCGAAGTGGGGCGCTTTGTATTTGGACTTCGCAAGGGGCCAAAGTGCTTCTTGGTCATTGTTGAAAGTACGTGGCTTAAGGCAGGTGCCTGATCTGCTCTCGGGCTGGTTTCTCTCTGCGCAAAGCCATGGGTCATTTTCCAGGGAACCAGTTCCGTCAGGCTGAGTCCCACTACGGGTTTGGGATGCGCTGTGCACCCAAAGGTGAGGGCTGGGCGAGTGAAAAGGTGCCAGAGGTTGCTGGGTCATTTCTCTGCTCCAAACCAATGCATCACTGTGCCAAAATAAACCCCCTATACAGCACCTAGCATTTCATGGGGGGGGGGACTTATTTATACGTTTTAAACTAAAACAAATGTTTTAACACGACAGGTCGCAGCTTTTTAAAAAATATATATATCGTTATGTTGGGTTCAATGAAATGTCAGCCATGGTCTCTTTCTGTGCTCCGTCTGTTTTCTGAGTTGTGTTTTCGGAGATAAGACCACGGGCAAGCCAGGAGCGATTTTTTTTTCTCTGTATATTTGTGCGTGACTATTTTATGGGCGAAAAAAACCCAAAATCTCAGGCGCCATGGTTATTTTCCAATAAAATTTGCAAAAGAACTCCCCAAGGAACAGCGTGATGTCTCTGTGTAAGACAGGTGGGCGGGGAGGGGATGGGTACCGACTTCATGGAAAGCCTGTAAACATGCTAGAGAAAAGTTGTGTGGACAGAAAGAAAGTGAGCAGGTTGCAGAGGTAGGTAAGCCCTCACCTTGAAGGAGAGCACTTGGCTCAACTGCATTTTTGGGAGAGACTTTGTTATCAGCCCCCCTCCCTGGTGCCCATTAGCGTTTAGATGTGTGATGTACAGAAATTTATTAGCATTCCTGTTGACTGAGACTTGGGTCAGGCGGATTTCTCTTCCTTTTGAAAGAAGTATGCTTCCCAGCCCAGAGAAAACAGCTAGCTACAGAGTTGAAATAACTCTTTAATTCCTCGTGTCAAACAGTGTTCCCGAGTGCTGATGTTCATTCCTTCAGAAGGACTGGCCCTTGAAAGATAATATTTTGGAAATAAGGGCCAGCTAAACATTTGCTTCGTTAAAAAGAGTTCTGCGCGGTACCTTTTTCAGAGGACAGAGATGAAACTTAATCCTATTGTCTCATCTCCTTACACAAACGAAAGCTGTTTCAGGAAAGTTGTTAGTTCAACTTGATTGTAACTGCTTCTGGTAGAAGCAAAGTTTCCCCCCCTTACATTTTTCTCCTGATGTGTTTTCGGTTACTGATAAAATCACGCGCGCGCGCGTGCACGCTCCCTTTAAATACGAGGCTTGTCAGGAAAGCCCTAAGAAAAGCAAGAAAAGCAAGAGGTGCAATTTTTTTAAAATTAATTATGATTTTAACAGCATTGCGAAACTCAGTTTAAAAGTTCTAATCTGAATGCATTAACAACTGGAAAGTGGTATTCCACTCCCGCCACATCCGTTTTCAACTTCTCGTATTTACGGAAGGTGAATAAACTGAAATCGGGAGTGTTTTTTATTTATATTTTGACTCTGGATTTTCTTATCTCCCTCACTCCATTTACCATTCGTTACATTTTTCTTCAGAGCAATTTGCAGAATAGTTTAAAAATGCGTGCAGAAAAGGAAGCTTTCTGTTAGTTGCCTTAAACAATCTCAAACCGAAAACGCTTACTTATTTCAATAAAGTTCATGCAGATTTCATGCGTTTTAGCTCAAACCGTAACATCCATAAGAGCACCGCGAGAGATCATCAGTGTCTAATGTATAGAGTAATCAACCATTAAAGGAATTGGTTTCCATAAAATTGTTTGCATTTAGATACCATTTTATCCTCAAAGCCCTCTACAATTACTAATTTGCCTTTCCATAATCTACCTTTTGCTAGAGCTTGTGTTTGTTTCCCTTTAAAAAAATAAATAAATCGAGAATTTAGTTGTCTCTAGACCAGGGCTAACATCTTGTTTTGCCTACCCTTAGGGATGATTTTAGGGTATACTAGTTGTACTTTGATATGACTATGGTTCAATTTAAACAAAAATATTAAAGTATTTTTAAAATCAAACCAGATGGAACACTTTTTAAAATCCTGTTTTGTAAAAAGATCACAATTTTTAAAGAAAGAATGAAATATAAAAGGATATCATTTTAAAGACTTACAAAAACGCTTTCAAATATTTCAATCCTTTAGATGAATACCAACTTTTCAGATTTGCCTCTGTGCATTTCAGAATTGTGAATAATGGTTATTATATTTGGTAACTGTAGCCTCACCAGTCCTGGCAGATTTAGTTTACTTTTCCCCATCAAATTCTCACCTGTTCAGATTTTTTTCCAGGAATACTAGGGTTCTGCCAGGGCCCCAGGTAATTTTAGCTGAAAATCCAGGTGGTAATTTGCAAGCGCCAAATTAGAATGCATGAACAGCATGGGAGACTCAAAAGAGATTCCCACAAGATATTTTAAACCTAGTACAATATGGGATTAACATTCTGATATTTACTAATTTAAGAAGTCTCTGGGCCAGATCCTGCTCCCTAATAACAGTGGAAGTTTTGCTTCGTAAGGACTGCAGGATCGGGCCCTTTTCAGAGCAATGTGTCTCCCCATATTTACATTCTTTCATCTTTCTGCTTCAGAAATGGAAAAAGCCACTTAGAATTTTAGTTAGTTTCAGTTAAGTGGAAATATTTTTCCCCACAATTAACACTTCTTAAAGGTTGTGTGTGTGGCTTAAGTAACTGATTAGGTTGATTGCTTATTAGTTACTAGAGGAAAGTGATTTTATAAGAGGATTTAGTGGACCCAAGCAAAATGGACCTGAGATGTAGTGAGCCAAATCCTGCTCCATTTATTAACTGAAGGAATCACATTAAACTCAATGGGACTAACAAGACTACTACTAATGTGACTAGAGTTTGACAAGGACACTCCAATACCCAAAACAGAAGCAGTCTTGTGTCCTCAAGGAGGAGCCTGTAGGTCTTTAAGGACCCCTTTCCATTTCGATCCTCTATGCTAGAATCTCATCCAGGTAGTATAGCTACTCCTCAATCGAGATGCAGCCTTTCCTGCCTGCAGTGCACTACTGACCAACCCTGGCAGACACAGCACTGGGACCAGAGCTGAGAAGGGAAATCTATGGTCTACAACTGTAAATCAAGCCTGTCAGCTGTGAAAGATGACTACTGAAACACAGCACCTGTCCAAACACTTTCCAGAAGCAGGTAATCAGAGAACCGGCACTTTACATTTTTGTGTGGAACAAGCAAATTAACATTTTCTGAGCCCTTCCCAAAACAGCAAGCTTTTTTAGGTCTGCACTCTATGTCATTCTGAGCTCCTAATAAATCAGGATGACAGAACTGAGACAAATGCATTTTCCTTTTGATATTTGAAACACCAACAGTGAGCCAAAACTCCCCCCCCCCTTCTGTTTTTAGCCCTATAGGTAAGAGTTCACATTGTCCAAGTTATCTGAGTGGCTCTGTTATCTGAGTGGGTGGAGTTCAGGGCTCCTAGAGATCAGTTGCCCTCCATGCTCAGAGGAAGCTCCCAATGACTTCAGCGGCAATGAGAATTTTGCCTGAGCATGGAGCGCACACACACACCTTCCCCTTGGCACACAATGACCTGCAAGAATCTTGAGTGCCTTCTCAGGTCTTTAGGATTAAACTACAGCTTTCTAGTTCCATTGATCAATACAGTTGCACATCCTGCTTCACAGATTATTCTTTTCTGTGAGTTATGACTCCTTGGGTTAAGGTGAAATCTATTTCAGGTATTTGTTCATGTCTCAACCAGGAGGAGGAAACATATGCCTCAGAAGTGTCCATGGATGTCAGCAGCATATTGGTTTCTAGAACCTGAACAAGACTGAGAAACCTGAGCCCTAGCAGGGTACAATACAACTAAGCTAAATACTCCTATTTTAAGTGGAGGCAAATCATTTTGTTCATAACCTTTGTAGACAGATCTCACCAAGATAGTTTGACTGTCTTATTTTCATCTAGTTATTTGATCCCATTTTATACAAGACATTTGTTGATGGAATAATAAATTAAGCTGGTGAAAAATTTTCTTCATAGCACTGTATGCTGAGTTAAATAATCTTTTTACATTTAGGACCTGAGTCCACACCCGTGACTCACTTAAGTATCCCACTTGAAAGTCCCCACTGAAGTCAGTCACCCTATTCAAGGGCGAGACTGAGCTCCGTGCAGAGATTTTAACAAGATTCAATTCAGCACGTGTCAGCTAACCCCTTAAGCTAAAATCCAGTCTTCCAGTTAGCAGCAATAGCTGGATTTCACATAAATATACTGGAGAGGCGTAGAAGAGGATGTAATCCTCCATCAGGCAGCTGAGCCATTCCAAGAATGCTACTTCAGCTCACCTTATATGGTGTCCTGACAGAGATTCCCTCTTTTTCTCCCTCTGCCCTGTCATTCCTGCTACTTCTTCCCCATGTCCTGGCCTGAAAAAAAGGTGGATGGACCAAAGCACTACACCACACCGTGGCCAAAAAAATGAAGGAATGAAGCCTTATGCCAGGATTTCCAAATTTTTTTGGCCACAGAACACTTTGTAGCCCATTATGGAACACTTATAATATTATTTTGTAGTCATTGTAGTCATTTGGTTTTCAAGTAAAAATTGCATTATTTATGCATTATTTATGCTCCAATATATTTTATTTTATAAAACAAAGCAAAAATACAAATTTAAAATAACTTGAACTTCAACAATTTCTAACTAGAAAGCTCGTGTAAAGTAGTACAAAAATCAAGTGCAAGAGTCTTTCACGGAACACATTCACATCGTGCAGAACACCAGTGTTCCATGGAACACAGTTTGGGAAATGCTGCCTTATGCAACCCTCAATCACCCCATCTCTGCCCCCAGAAAAAAGGAGCTTCACCAGTTCTTCCTCCAAGGAACCCCAAGTGCAGCTGGACTCAGTCCTTAATGGGAAGCCTTAGTGGCCTCACAGCTTTGTGTAGGGCCTCTGCACCAGAAGTTTCACCCCAGTAAGAGAGATGAATCATGCACAATTGAACTCAATGGGAGTAACAAAACAGGATATATTTTAAGGGTCAAGTTTGTTCATTGGAGCAAAGGTGTATAGCATTGTTGAGTTTGCTGTTAAAGCCACCTAAAGCCCTATCCTGCTCACACAGTGACCATAAAAATCATAGTAAAAAGATAAACCTTCATGCCAATTCCATGAGGTAGTCACAGCTTTTAGTTTAACAGGGTTAATTATAGCCCTGCTGCAACTTCATTGATTTCAACAGTTATACCCTCTTATACCAGGGCTGAATTTGGATCCATCTCTTTCATGTTCTGAAGAAAAAGGGCCATTTTGGATAATACTCTCCAGTGTCTCAAATTATGCATTCCAGGGGCACCTATCCATGATTACTTTATGAGTCTGACAACCTGAGCTGAGGACTTGTTGTCAGATTAGTCTGTCATTGAGCTCCTGAGCTGCTGCTGTGTCCCTTCCAAAAGAACGGCAAGTGGTGCTTCATTATGCAGTTTGCAGGTCTGCTTACTCCACAAGGTAGGCATTCTGTTCCATTTTCATTAGGTATTATTTATTTTATGATGCTCCACCTTGGTATATCTGGATACGGTGGGCCTTTGTTCTTCTTCCAAGCTAAAGTATGCCTAAAAATGAGGTTCATGAGAATGCACAGAGTCATGACTTTTGCACTGCAGCACCAAGATATTGGTTTCTTGTTGTGACATATACTAATGAGGAGCAGTGGGCTCTGGCCTACTGTAAGCTGTACACTCTGCACTTTGAACCAGATTTGTAAAGATATTTAGACAGCTAAAGACACAGATAAGTGCTTTAGACAATCCCAGTAGGGTTCTAACTCTCATAAGTGTTCTATGAGAGAGGTTCTTAGGAGCTTTGGTGGATCCCGCCAGGTACTAGTCTTAATCTTTATGCATCTAAAAACTTCATTTTAGGAACAAAGGGTCAGATTTTCACCTCCCTCAATATATAATATCACAACCATTAGGGTCAGTGGGATGCACATGCATCTAGAAAAGCACAATCCCTCATTCCACTCTGTGATCTTATAGCAATTGGGTGCCTTTGAAAAGTTTTACCTTCATCTTTATTTTCCTGCTGTAGTAGAACCTTTTCATATATTGTGTTAAACTGCTCTTGCGCATTCTCTGTCATATCAATTTCTTACTCACACTTTATATTAAGTGTACATTTGAGTAGTTCATGAAGGGTAAGAAGTGTTTTTAATAAATGTTAATTGATTATTTAAGAGTTTAATAAATTGCTTTCAACTCCTACTAATGTACTTAACTAGCTATAATACCTACTAAGGTGTGTTGTATCTTTCAGTCATTTATTAATCCTTTGTAAATTAAGTGTACCCTTAACATAAGGTGTGACCAATTTCTTTCTTAATTTTTGTTTTAGCATTAGCTATCATACCAAATCCAAGTCACATCGTCAATACAATGCTGGAGCTCAAGTCCCATTAATCAATCCTAAACTACATCACTAGATGGAAAAGTTTTAGATGTTTTAATTAGACAAAATCCTGTTGTGTAAAACAGTTTAGAATTATCTGTTTAAAGAGCCTAAACTTTCAGCCAAACATTGATTAATACATTATAATTTCCTTTGTATTTGTATCAATGTATATTATGATCTGTGAGATGCCAGTTATTTTAAAAGAGTTAGAGATTTTTACCATGTGTTGTTGGAAAGGTAGTTTCACCTTGATTTTCAAAAAGGTCTCATATATAACCTATGGCCTCTTTTACAGGGAAATATTTACTTTAATTCCTTCTACAGTATTTGTAGCTGAAAGTCGTGGTATCTCATTGTGAAAGTAACTGCCTCTAGATTTTCAATAAAAGTCAGAAATTAGAAACAGGAAAGGTCTACAGAATCATCTAATCCATCCTCCTTCCAGGGCAGGATAGTAAATGACTGTAGAAACTATGCAAGATAATATCTAGCCTAGTTTTAAATATTCCAAACTATAGTTACCACACCACAGCCTAACTGAGTTTGTTTTCAAGAAATATTGCTTGAGATTCACCCTAAAAAAAGATTCCATCTTAATTTTAAACAGTTACTATCTTTCTAGGTACTTACATAGCCATCATCACCTTACTAACATGCACCTGTTACAACATAGTTATACCCCATTGTACCAAGCTAAAAAATTATTATTTTCTCTCCTTAGCATATATACCCAACAAATATTTGTAGGTTACATCAGATTCTCTGTTAGTCACCTAGCAAAATTGCACATATATATATAGTAGCTCTTCCTTTTAAGTCAGTCCAAGAAGCCCTCGAGTCATTAGTATTCTTCTCTGAGCTCTGCCCAGTTTGTCTATAACTGTCTGGTAATAAGGCACAATAGATGCTTGGCATTCTATGAATAACCCACATCATCATACCAAGCTACCTGCCTCTCTTCCCCACCACACAAGGACAAATAGGTTAAATGAGAACAGAGATGGAGAGGTTATGATCTGACAACAGATCACACATAGACACATACCCTAAAGTGCTCAGCAACATACCTCCCCATAGTCCCTTCAGAACAACACATTAATAAAAGTATTGATCAAGCAGAATAAATAGCTCCAGTTCCTACCTGTATTTTTCAGAGGCCCTTCTTAATAAAGCAGGACTGTACCCTTTCTTAATAGTGTCCTCCCAAACACTTTCTGAGAGGGAGAAAAGCCTAAATTATATAGGCCCATGACTCCTTCCCTTTCCCAGCATGCTTTACCAAGAAGAGGATAAAGACCTCCTTTCTGCAGATCTGTTAAGAATGGCTCAGACAGCTTCAGATATTTCAGCCTCCGAAATATGAGATAAAGATGCAGAAACATATACACTAAAGATCTTTTACATTATAATCCTTATTTTAGCTATGATTAAACTAAGGCAAATGTGTGCCTCCATGTTATTACAACAACCCATGAGACTAGAGACAATCTCCAAATCTTTTGCAGCCAGGTAAATGGATAGGAGAGAAATATGACAGACGCTCCCAGGAATTGTTAGATTTGAATCCTGCCAATTCCTGGGTGGAGTTCATTATTTACCTTCTTCTTTGGGAGTGACAAGTTTCCCAGTTTTGTACTTTTCAGTGGACTGAGAGCAAGGCTTCCTCCAATCATCCTTCAGAGGTTATCTGTGGGGACAGAAATAATGGATTCAAGTTTATTGGAATGATTCGGGTCTAGTGACATTACAGTGCCGGTTAAAAAATAAAGGTCTGATTTTGATCTCACAAACATTTTTATACCAGGGTAACTCCTGCAACATCAGTTGAGTTACTCTTGATTAGCACTTATGTTTTCTCCTTGCCCACCTGGAATACTTACTGATTGTTCCTTGCAGACCCTGGAATTATAGGCTTAAAGTGAGAAATGAGGGAT
Source organism: Gopherus evgoodei (assembly GCF_007399415.2). Taxonomy (NCBI): domain Eukaryota; kingdom Metazoa; phylum Chordata; order Testudines; family Testudinidae; genus Gopherus; species Gopherus evgoodei. The sequence continues at coordinate 173,110,223 of NC_044323.1, read as the reverse complement.
ATCAACTTTTATGGTTTAATTAAAAATGGGAGAAATGACTTTGCACTCATGTACACATTTGGGATTGTCTTAATAGTTGGGCCTGATTCTTCAAATCGGAATAGCAGGCTGAGCAATTTGTGGGTTGATTTGCTCAGGAGTCACTTGGCACTGGTTTGGTGCTGATAGACTTTTGGTCTGACGATTCATATTGGCCTACAGGGACAAGGTTTGGGCTGGGTAACCATTGAGCTAATGTTTGTTCTACACTAATTAATAAAAGTTGCAGCCAGTTGTCTTAAATACAAGATCACACGATGGCTTCAGTAATAGTTGGCTACATTTTACATATTCTCATAATATGTTAATTTAAAAGAACATAAGTACTCGAAAGTTAGAAAATGCCAGAATCTAGGTTTCTGTGAAATGTTAATCCAGCCCCCTTGAGCATATATATTAGGGTACAGTCGTTAATTACATGATCACATTATTTTTCCAAGGGACCCTGGCTTATTCAGTGCACAGGATGGACCTGCTCAGGAAATGAATTGGGATTTTGTAGCTAATGACACTGTTGTCTGCTAGGATCCCTGCTTCATTTGTTGCAGAAGTTGCAATGTTCATAGTGCATGAGGCAGGGGAATGCAGGAAGAGAAAGGGTGGTTTAGACAGTTGAATGCCACCTTATATATCTGGATTCAAACCTGTCCTAATAGCAACACTATTTAATGTTTAAAGTGTCTCTTCAGCAAATATGTCAATAGCAAAATAATTGTCTGTATTTAATTTGAACCACGTTTTATTTGAAATCCCCCTTTTTTTTTTAAAGTAAACTCTTCTGGGAGTCCTGTTCATGAATGATTAGCTACCAATATCTGTTCTAATCTCATGAACACTGAAATTAAGATTGAATTGTGATATCAAGTTAACCCTCCTGGTACCTTTTCAGAAATAAGGTTTAGGAGATTTAAAACCTACCAAGGCTTGATTCTGCCCCACTGATATAACATTCTGTGCATTTGGGAGCCATCTCTTTGACAAACTGCTTTGTCATAATTCTACCAGCCTTCCAAAAGTATATCAGGATAGATACACGTCTAACTTGCTAGTGCTCAAAGATTCCAAAACATGAAGCATGGCTTCACTAACAGTTTACCCGTATCCTCCCTTTCATTCACATTTAATTGTCTGAAAGAAGCATATTATATAACATTTCTTGAGTTCAACTTATTCCAGACCCTTGCATGAATAAGCTAAAGCAGGGGTCGGCAACCTTTCAGAAGTGGTGTGCCGAGTCTTCATTTATTCACTCTAATTTAAGGTTTTGCATGCCAGAAATACATTTTAACATTTTTAGAAGGTCTTTCTGTAAGTCTATAATATATAACTAAACTATTGTTGTATGTAAAGTAAATAAGGTTTTAAAAATGCTTAAGAAGCTTCATTTAAAATTAAATTAAAATGCAGAGCCCCCCTGGACTGGTGGCCAGGACCCGGGCAGTGTGAGTGCCACTGAAAATCAGCTCGCATGCCGCCTTCGGCACCCATGCCATAGGTTGCCTACCCCTGAGCTAAACAACATAGCTCCTCAGAGTCAAGGTCGGATTGGAGCACCCTTCCCTATGAGATTTTATATGTATTTCAGCTGAAATTAGAGATTATGCAAAATACCACATTTGGGACAGCATATGGATTTAATGATACTCCCAGGAGAATTTTATATACATAAACCAATTAATAGTCATCTTCTCCATATTCTGTGTAGTTCGTGACTAATAAAGTGGCATATACTTGCCTAAGTCCAGACATGCAATTTGCATTGGCATCAATTAGATCAGAGTGGTATACGGCCCATAAAAAACTGGATAAGCAATCCAAGAACAATTCAATTCAGTTACCATATTTATATGAGACCATATTTATTATATAACTGCATGTGTGAAAATAACCAGCCTTGTGTTGCCATATATAGTACTTTTTGAAAGGTATATTGATGGATTCATACTTTCAGATACTGAGGTGTAGATATTTTATCTTTTACTGTGGGCACAGTGAATCCTTTGAGTGCAATGGGTGATGAGAGCCCTGAGCAAGGTACAGGAAGTTACTGATGCCCCGCAAAGTCAAACTGCCCTCAGTTTAACACACATGCGTATCCTTGAGACCTTGATCCTGCAAAGACTACTAAGCACATGTTTATCTTTATGCATCATGAGTAATTTCACTGAAGTCAATGGAACTATTCAGCGTGTGTAAAGTTAGGAATGTGCATAAATCTTTGCAGGATCGGGGCAACTATTCCTTTGCTTGAAATTACATGTGTGTTTAAGTCTTTGCTGCTTTGGGACCACACTGTCAAGATTTAGAATCTAATATTAATAAAATACAATGATGAACATTTCTATTAAAAGAAAACCATTTTTAATTTGCTTTTAAACATTCCTCTATAGTACTTGCAACCAAAACATTGTCTCATTGCAAGATAGCAATGTGAAACTAACTAGGGGGTGAAAAACAAACTGTTCTATTTTTGTTGCACAAAGATGAGTGAAACACAAAAATAACAAAAAGTACATTCAATTTGCAAAACATTCAGATATAATAATTCAAAATGTTATTTAAAACATAGGCAAAACATTTGTAAAAAATATGGTTTCAAACTCACAGTGGTCCTTTGCAACTGTGAGGAAACTAGAAGCTAGCTGTGGAAGTGCATAAACTCAAGGTCTTCAAACTTTTTTTTTGTGTGTGTAAAGTTATTAGAAATGCAGTATGGACTTTTCTTTGCAGGAAAACCTTAATTAGAATTTGTCCTTTTTTTTTAAGTTGCCTCATACTGTTTTTTAAAAAAGTGAACCCCAGTGTCTATCCCATGTACAGCAAGAATAAATAGCCAACAACAATATTCACTAGAATGTTTCTCAAGAACATATGGGTCAAATGTTCCCATCAGTCTCTGTAAAGCATTCTCTTAGATGTCAATAAAAGTTCCACTCCAGAAATAAAGTGAGAATATGGGCCATACTTAGTAAATAGGATCCGCTTCAGAAATCTTTCTATTGCTATATTAAACTGGATAACATCTTACTGCTTCGAAGGGCTGAATACTATAAAAATCTCTGATGCTGAGTGGTTAAATTCTGCTCCTCTTATACTAGACTAGCCCTTGTGGGATTGATTGGCCTTTGCTTTAAACCTTGTGTAGACATTTCCATCTGTGCTAAATGGATGTAAAATGCTACCGATGTAATTCGGTAGAGTATTACACCCAATTTGTACTCCCTTTGCATAGATTTAAATAGTTGCACAAGGTGAAGGGCAGTGGAGAATCATGCCCATAGGCATGGTGTGTCTTGTAGGATTTGGTTTTTTGCAATGGCAGAAGCTTATAATTATCCCGCATCAGAGAGGAAAGTCATCCCTCTCCTGTATGATAAATAGGGGTGTCTATGAGCCTGGCAAACACCCAAGTGTGTTCTTCCCCCTCTGACCGAATATCAGTCTCCAGTGAAAAGATTTTAAAGGGTTCAACTTAAACATTCCCATCACTGCACAAAGCTTTGAAAATATAGTCCTAAGGGTTCAATTTCAACCTTCAATGAATTCATATGTATCATTTCCACTGATCATGTAAGTCCAGCTATTGTTCGGGTTACACAGATAGCTACAACATGGTGATGATCATTGGAGGACAGAGCTGAGCCCTTAGACGTTATGCATATACACTAACAAAAGAAGGTTGATTGGTAACCCAGTTTAAGAAGCCTCCTGTTGTGATTACTGGACTTGTACTACAGTTTGTACATACAGGAGATATTTGATTATATTTAAATAGTAGATACTTGCCTTCATTTGAAAGTGCCTCCTTAAAGAATGTTCTCATGTAAAGAGTACAAAAGATGGTCCTAATAATATCAAATACTATTTTTCATCTTATTTTTATTTGATTCAACATCTGTAATTTGATTTTATTCTGTCCACCTATACAAAATACCAAAATCAAGATTATTATGCAGTGCCACTGAATTCCTTGTGGTTTTGCTCTTGCATCCAATGATCAGTTTCCTCTCTAGTTTCTATCTTCTTCCTGAAAAATAATAAAACAAATTTTAGGGAATTAAATATTTTCTAAATGGCAGCCAGGTAGAAACATTGTTAAAATAAAGTTGCAATCTTTGAGCTATTTTATCTAATTACAAGAAATTTTATCAATACATTTATATTATTTTAGTTGCAAATTAAAATCCTGTGGCTCTTTATTGGCATGTCATCATACAGCATGTGCCAAAAAGTCTGAACTTACATAGTCAGGAAAAGTGTAAGTAATAGAAGTCTTCAATTAAAAAAATAAACCTCCTGTAGTAAGAAACTTTATATTATGATAACAAGGAAATCTAGGTTATAGTGTTAATATGATTGAACTGCAAACACAGGGCCCAATTCTGCAAAGTCTTACTCATAAAAATATTTTTATTAACCTAAGGAGTACCCTTAAAGTCTATTATATTTGAATGAGGGCTGCTGCATAAGAAGGGTTTGCAGGGCTCGATTTCTGGTCTTAAAGCAAAAAAGGGCACCAGTGGTTTAAAATGGCAAGAAGTACTGTGTATTGAAATAAGAAAACTAGTGAGAGGCTCTCCTAATTTTGCTTTCTTGAACAGTGGTGGGTGTGCAGAGGGTGAAATTGACTATGTAACCACTCTGAATAACACCCATCTGCCCCTCCTGTCTTTCAGCAACCCTTTACTTTAGCCCTGATTCAGCAAAGCACATAAGCCTATGCTTAACTTACAACTCTGAGTCTGGTATGTACATTCTGGTTCACCAAAGAATGTCTGAGTTCTCAAATGAAAGCCAGTGTCATGCTAGTTATTAATATAATTGTGAAATGTATGTACAGATACTAAGTAAGGAGTTATGTATACATACTGAAAATATGTTCTTAGATACGTATCAAAGTATTAGTCACCAGCATAGGTGAAAAACAGGTTTTCTGTCAGACGTTTATTCACCTTTCTTTGAGTCAGGATGTAAATTAACCTTTGTAAATCAACACAATGGATGCCTATTTACATATTAAGTCAAATCTTACCAAAGAGATATGAAGTCAACAGGGAAGCAGCACACAGGGTTAAAACAAGCATGGGGTTGATTATTCAGTCTAGGAGTAAACACAATACCTTCTAGGAAAGCGAGTTATGGTTCTATTTTATATATAACGATTTGTTTCCAATATTCCTAGTCACTATCATTTGAATCTTTGATAACAAATTTATTCTTGTTTTCACTATAAATATAATTGAGTGCTATGATATTAAGCAAAGTGCTGATCCTAAATTGAATCATACAAGCTGGCTTGATAATTCTGTGAAGAGCCAGCATCAGGGGGAAAGCTTCAAAGGGATTTGAAGAGTGGGGTGCATCTATTGTTAAACTACCAGGAAAAGGAAGGGCTGATATAGCCACTCAAGCACTATCCTGTGGGCTAACAGTTTGATAGTGCCAAGGAGCTAACACCCAGCTAAGCACAAGCAAGACTGCCAAGTGATGGAAGCAAGCAAAGGGTACTGATGTGACTTACGATCCTGGGTAACCTGAGAACCATCACAATTAATTCTCAAACTTCCACTTCTGCTAGTCTCATTTAGCTATGCCCCTGATTTAAGATCTTTGCTACATATTTCAAAAGCCAGGTATACCTGGGCTTTCATAGAGTACTTGGAAGCTATATGTGATCTTTAGATCTGGGGCATCTTCCCATTGCCTTCAGTTAGATACAGGTTAGAGTTGTCAGAAGTACTCAACAGTGCCTGAACTCCAGTCTCATTGAAGTCAATGGGAATTTTAATGGAATGTAATGATTGTAATGGAAGCAGAGTTAGGATATATCAGCAACCAAGTAATAGTCAGTCTGTCCTAATACCTGGATTAACATTTATACGTGTTAGAGCTGAATCCAAGCAGGGGCTCCTGGAGCAAAGCCAAGCATCAGAGCCAAGAGTCAGAACTCAAAGCTGAAGAGTTCATAGATTCATAGACTCTAGGACTGGAAGGGACCTCGAGAGGTCATCGAGTCCAGTCCCCTGCCCTCATAGCAGGACCAAACACTGTCTAGACCATCCCTGATAGACATTTATCTAACCTACTCTTAAATATCTCCAGAGATGGAGATTCCACAACCTCCCTAGGCAATTTATTCCAGTGTTTAACTACCCTGACAGTTAGGAACTTTTTCCTAATGTCTAACCTAAATCTCCCTTGCTGCAGTTTAAGCCCATTGCTTCTTGTTCTATCATTAGAGGCTAAGGTGAACAAGTTTTCTCCCTCCTCCTGATGACACTCTTTTAGATACCTGAAAACTGCTATCATGTCCCCTCTCAGTCTTCTCTTTTCCAAACTAAACAAATCCAGTTCTTTCAGCCTTCCTTCATAGGTCATGTTCTCAAGACCTTTAATCATTCTTGTTGCTCTTCTCTGGACCCTCTCCAATTTCTCCACATCTTTCTTGAAATGCGGCGCCCAGAACTGAGGCCTGACCAGCGCAGAGTAGAGTGGAAGAATGACTTCTCGTGTCTTGTTTACAACACACCTCTTAATGCATCCCAGAATCACATTTGCTTTTTTTGCAACAGTATCACACTGTTGACTCATATTTAGCTTGTGGTCCACTATGACCCCAGAGTCATAGACATCAGTTAACCAGAGTCATAGTCAGGAGACATAGCCAACGATCAGAGACATAAGTCAGAAGGCAGGACAGAGCTGGGTGCTGGGCCAGGAACAGGTACAAGATAGAGCAGGGGCAGAGACAGCTTGGACAGGAACAAGCACAGCCACAGGCAAGGAGCATGCTGCTGCTTCTGTGCTTAACTATCAGCCTGCTGACTCCTGCAGCCACTCAGTCAATCAGACAGCTGCTATCAGACCAGCTGTGCTCATTAGGTTACCAGGAGACCCGCTGTACTGCAGGCTGGCCCCTGAGAGGCTAACATTGATCCATTTTGAAAGTCCCATCCATAGAGCCTTCATGTACCATATCTGGGCCATTTTGAGTTCTGAGCGCAGCAGCCTCCTAGCCTCACTCACCAGAAATTCCATGCTTGGGCAGTACCTTGGCTGCTTTGGAGACATGCAGAAGGGTTTTTAAATTGCCATCAAATTGGAGTTTTGATTGAGATATGCTAGGGGAGACAACACAGATTTGTTTGTCCGATTCTGAAGAGAGGTAACAGGCTCTCAGAAGTCTAAATGAAATAACTGAAAGATGTGTCTTGTAATTAGGCCAGGTATGGTAAGAGATTCTAAGGTGCAACAGGACAGAGCAGAGGCATCAGAAGCAAGTGCTGTTTCATCCACACTGGTCTATAGTGCAGATATTCTCTGCCTGAACAATAAGGGTGTGTCTCATAGCATTTTGGAACAAGTGGGAATGAGCATCCCAGGCCTGGCTGACAGGGCTCATGTTTGACCTCTACAAAGAGCAGTGTAGATAGTACTTTGAAGTTGTGGCTCGTGCTGGAGCTCGAGCTCTGAAGCCTAAGGAAGGGGGTGGGCTTCTGACCTGTAACTTCGAAGTGCTGTCTGTACAGCTATTTTTAGAGTGTTAATGCGAGCCCCACTAGTCCAAGTCTATCAACCCAAACTGGGAGGCTTGCTCCTGCCCAGCCCAAAATGCTGTGTAGATGTACTTTTAGGGCCTGAACCATTGATGTCAGTGATTGTCTTTCCACTGACTTAGAAGGGCTTTGGCTCAGGCTCTTAATACAGAGTTTTAATCAGTCAAGACTGGCATTTGAAAGATGTCCATCTATATGTATGAAAAATTTCAATCGGGTAAACTATCTTCTTCTCCTGTGTAAGCTGCCTTATTAAAAAATCAAGGTCTTTCCAAATAATTTATCATTTGCTTCCTTAGGAAATAAGAATACTAGAGGCTTTGGAAGACCTTTGTTTCACATTAAGAACATAAGAGCATAAGAATGGCCATATTGGGTCAGACCAAAGGTCCATCTAGCCCAGTATCCTGTCTTCTGAGTGGCCAATGCCAGGTACCTCAGAAGGAATGAACAGAACAGGTAATCATCAAGTGATTTATATATATAAAATCTAGACAAATTCATGGAGGATAGGATATATATATATATATAAAATCAGCAAAAAAGAATTACAATATGCCATCAAAAATATTTAGCATCTACTGCACTCTTCCCCCCAACCCCAACCCAGCAATCATTATTACTGAAGCTAAAATTAAAGAAAAAAAATCCTTATTACTTACCCAAATTACAAGATAGCTTAAATATTAACAAACATGCAGAGCTACTGGGGGTAAGAGCCTGAAGCCCTGTAATAATAAAGCAAGGCTCAGCAAGATTCCATAATTATTTGTTACACAACCCAAGAAACCATCTAAGTGTTCCTAAGATTACACATCTCTAGTAGGCCTAGTATACGATGTCTAACTATGCCAAAAGTTGCATAAGGATTTTCATAACATAATCATTACTCATTAAAGGGCAGAACAAAGAACCATTATCACCATAGGTGGCAATCCAGGATTTTGTTTATTTAGGGTCTGATCCAAAGCCTACTAAAGTTAATGGAAAGATCTTTCAATTGATTTCAATGGCCTTTGGATCGGGCCTTCGGTTTTTTTAAGATGAAAAATTTCTTACCAGATTTTCATGGAACAAAAGGACAAGAGCTGAGTGAATAACACAAAAGGAAATAAATAAATACGTGGCATGACTTCCAGAGGTGTTGAGAACCCACAACTCCTGCGTTGAAGATGTTCAGCACCCTCTAAAAATCAGGTGCTTGAAACTGTAGCTGCCCAGATATGGACATAAGTACTTTTCAGCATCCAAGTTGCAAAATCCTGGCCTATTTCACCAGCTCTTGACGGACTTCCAGGTAGCATCTCAAAGCACTCGAATGGAAATGGTGTCACGAGTCCTGTTTAATATCCCTCCTCTTGGCCACTCACCAGATTGTTGTGAGGGGACCCAGCTTCTGAATCCCAGGTATTTTAAGCGTTCAAAGTCTCAACAGAGCCCAGGCACTGTCCCTGTTTGGGCAAACTCTTGGTGCATAGATCTTCTCTCTAGTACTCCCTTCTGAGAGCTGACCAGCCCTTGAACCAGTGCTAACTCCTCAGACTCTCCCCGTGGCTTAAACACACTCTATCTCAGAACTCCATTTAAAGGTGTGAGCCTTCTGGTTTACCTCAAGAGGCATGTGGTTGGTGTGACACATGAAAAGCACAGCTATTTTGCAGAGGATTATAACACACTATTGCTCTTTACTTAAGCACGAGAAATAAACAAAGTACAGATTATACAGAAAATGACAAACTTCCAGAACACAATCTTCCCCCCGCAACTCACCCTTCCCTTGGAAGCCATCTGTGTCCAGATAGGAAGGGCTCATCCCTACCTCATCAGGCTACTATAGCAGCTTCCCTCTTCTGGAACTGGTAAAAATGACTAAAGATCCCAAATGGATCAGCTGCTGCCCACATTTTCTGTGAGTCTCCCCCCATGAGCCCTTTTATAACCTGGTTTGGTCACCTGTTTCTTCATCCTGCTAGGGGAATTTCCACTCTCCAGGCCCCCTGTTGACAGGATTTGGAGAGAACTGGTTTCCTCTAAGAGGCAGATTTTTCTTTTGTTCTCCCTAAGCGAGGCCCATTCGGGTATTTATAGTCCTTAACAAGCAGCTATTGTCAGCCCTGTGTCACTAAACCTTGGAATCTGAGGCCACATCAACACTACAGGTGCTACAGCAGCACAGCTATGATGCTGTCACTATGCCACTATAGTAACACCATAATGTAGATGCTTCCTACAGTGACAGAAGAAGATTTTCTGTGACAATAGGTAGTCCACCTCCCAGAGCGGCAGTAGCTAGGATGACAGAAGCATTCTTCCATTGATTTGGAGTTAGATTGCCATAGCTATGTCACTCATCCTGAGCAATTTAGCTATGTCAAGCTATATTTTCAGTATAGCTACACCAGGCCTCAGCCCAAGATAGGGGGAAAGAAACCACAGAAAAGGTAACTAGCTCCCACATTCAAAATGGAGACTGCAGCTGAGTGAAGGTACATACTGTGATATAGCACAGCCAGAGGGCAACAGGAGAGTGATCGATGGGAGATATGTAAGCCTCAGAATGATGAGAGCCTTATTCCCTGTAGAGGGAAGAAAGGCTGCTGCAGATTAATTAGAGCACCTGAAACCAATTAAACCAATTAGAGCACATGAAGCGAATCACCTGATTAAAAAAAAACTGTGCCAATCAGACAGTTGGAGGAGTTGAAGCAGAGTGCTTTGGTGTTGGAGCAGAGAGCAGTTTGAAGGAAAGCAGTTTGGAGAAGTGCTGTGGTGGGCCAGAAGACCAAGACCCTAGGTAAAGGGAAACCTGACTTGTGCAGAGCAGAGGGACTCCACAGAGACAAGGGGTTGGGAGAAACTTGGCCCAAATGGAGAGAGGGCAGGAAGCCCCACAAGCTGAAGGGCCAGAAAGGGAAGTAGCCTAGGGGAAGGAATCCCTAGTTCAAGTGGTTTACTGCTATCCTTAGAGCCCTTGGGTTGGGACCCAGAGTAGAGGGTGGGCCCGGGTCCCTCCCTCTCCACTCCCCTTTTCTCGGACACTAGTGGGACAGTTGATACCCCAGTTCAGGGCTGAGAAATGGTGTCCTGAAACCCCCACAAGAGGAGAAAGCGCAGGACCTATCATAATAGAAATATGCCACAATACAGAGAGTTCAGAATCTCACACGGAATTCATAAGTGATACTGGCAGATCCTCCAAATCATGATCAATGAGTAAAGATATGTGTCTGTTAAATGACTGTTTTTTCAAAAAAGTTATTTCCAAAATTTTAATTCAAGATGGTGAAGAAATCTGTCATGGAAATACTAATGTACTAATGTTTCTGTGAGCCTGATCATTGCCCATCAGAAAAAAAACTCTGAATGGTGTGGAAAAAGTTAAATAAATGCACAAATGAGACATTTTGTGTGGCAATTGAGGGCAAGGAACTTAGACAGCAACAGCATCCTCTGATTCTAAAGTGTCCTCTGCATATCTGGGGCAGTGAAATATAGCTGGGCAAGGCAGACGGGTATGGTTGAGGAATTGCCAATCTATGTGGCATCATCACCCTGCAAGCCTGTGAGAAAATCCAGCATCCTTCTTCTTGTGGCTTTGACAACATTATCCTGTATGTAATCCCCCACCATAAGGTTCAGCTCTCCTCCACCCCAACAGGTCTCTTTTGAGCCGGGTACAGGCTGAGTGGAGTCACACTGTCATGGGAGATCAGGAGACCCAAGAAGCATCCTCCCATTTCTTTCCTTGCTCTCCAACCATAGCAGATGGGTAGGCTTGCCACTGGCTCCCCAGGAGCACCCTATGTTCCTGGTAGCGTTACAAAGGTTTTTGGGGGGCATGCTCCCTGTTAACTCCACAGGATGGAGAGATAAAGTCTGCCCTTGCCCTCCTTTCCTTCCCTTCCCGCTCCAGCAGGATGCGTAGAAAATCGTGTGGTCCATTCCCATGTGAGACCTCATTTGGCCTTCCATCTCCTTTCTCATAAAACGTGTAGTAGTACAGACAGCACATACATTTCTGAAATATTATAATTATCTTCTGAGATAATAATGGCCAAAGATTTTGGCATCAGTTCCTTGAATATCCTTGCCAGAAGATGGATCTTTCTGGTTAGAAACATATAATTTGTGAACATTGTGCACACTTCCCCCGACAATATCTCCAGATTGCTGCATCATTTTCCTCCATTCTCTTGAATCACACAGTGTAAGCAAGCTATGGCTTTTTTGCTTCCATCCTCAGTTCAGTAGTTTTCTTTTCCCACATCTGCCTTTTACAGTCTCTATGAGTGGGGTCACAGCTGTGTCATTCCCAGGATATTAGAGAGACCAGGTGGGTGTGGTAATATCTCTTTTTGGACCAACTTCTGTTACTGAAAGAGACAAACTTTCGAGCCACACAGAGCTCATCTTCTGGTCTGGGAAACTCACACAGAGACTGCCTTTATTGTCTCTTTTACGATTCTGTACTCAGCACACCCATAAAAATCAAGCAGATATTTTCTATAGGTGTGTAGATAATCAAGGCAACACTGCAGCCTTCAGGTGCCTTTTAAGATAACAGCAATACACCTGGATAGCCTTGGACAGCCTTTAGCCTGCTCTCAACCTTTAATAAAAGACAATGGAAGTCATACAGTCATTTGAAAAACCTCATGGTGTGGACCATTTATCTCCAAGAAATGGCAGGATTTGTTGGTATGAGTAAAATATTATACCATTTTTAATAATGAAAAATAAATTGCTTCATTTTAATTTAGTTTTTACAATGGTTTTTAAAATGTTATGAGTGGAATTTTAACAGCAATGATTCAAGCGGGCAAGTAATGAAATTTATGATTATTTCTCTCAATGAACATCTGTACATACAACCAGAAGAGTTGGCAGGAAAAAAAGACTCTCAGGGAAAAAAGCAGTGCACGTGACAATAAGATCAAATGTGAAGAACTGATATCCCTAATGAGAGGACAATATTCTCTGCAATTAATAAACCATATTGGTCTAAGAAGGACAAGCAAAAATGAATACTTCTGCTTGGAGTAACTGAAGACTTTGAGCCAGATTTCATTTGCACTATGGCTCTTTATGCCACTTTGGCAGTGCAGAGGGGCCTTAACATGAATGTAAATTTATTTACAGTAAATATGATTTACTTCCACTTTAGATCCCTTTACACTGTCAAAGTGGCATAAACAGGACTAATGTAAACAAGGATCAGGTCCCATTACCTCAGTTATCAGACAGACCCTTGAATCTAATACCTTATTACCATTAGATAATCTATTCTTGTTCTTTCATCCGTCTGTCTATTGGACCTGGTAGAAGCATTCTTGAAGGAACAGTTTACATTAGATAATGCAGTTTCATCAATATCTAAACATTCTGTGGTAATGTGTCTACTTCAATGTTTAAATAATGTTGAAACGTTTTTGTTTCAATAAAGGAAAGACATTTCATTTTGACTTGATCATTTGAAATATTACATTCTGACTTTTATTTTAATATTAATACTGAATATTGATATTTTAGTTATCTACTATAGTTATTTTAGCTATTACATTGTGTAAACATTATCAAAACTGAATTATGTACACTATCAAAATAAAATGTTTAATTTGTGTTGTAGAAATTTTCCAGATTTTACATTCAGAGGGAAATTTGGATGTTTTGTTCCTATTCTGAATGAAAACAAATGTCAAGATATCCCACTTTTGCATGCAATGAAATTCCATTTTCTGACTAGCTCTATTAGCTAGCTACGTGCCTTCTTCCCTCTCCCCCCAATGGTTTTAAATAGGGGTGAGGAATGAGAAGGGAGTTTTGTGTTCGGCTGGCTATTTAGTTATATATGGTTTTGCAGTTTATGGCATAGGTTCCTTGAGCCATGGCTGGGAGCCACTTTTTCTTTCTGTATCTGTCTATATCTACCCAAAGTAACAGTGATGAAGGGAATATAGTCCCAGCACAACTGTTATATATCAGAGTTATGTGACGTGCCACTGGAGCGTGATACTGTTCTTATGATGAAAGTGGGAGGATTGATTTCTGTTGCACCCTTATGCTTCAGGAACAAGCCTTTAGCCACAACCTGTTTTAGGATTGAGGGCATAAAGGGGCTACGCAAACATCTTTGTTCCCCTCCCCTATTTTGGGCCCCTTACTGTGCACACTTTGGCAAAGCCTGCCAACCGATTCCACACTCTGTCATGTATCTCCGATTGCCCCCGCTAACACCCACCCCCAAAATAACCCCACTAAGCACAGCACCTCTCCTCAGCAAGGACAACAAAATACATTTGGCATCTGCAGCCCATTTGTCAGTAGAAGGATTGTTCCAAAATAGGAAAGTACTCAAAAAGACAATGAGTAGGAATTTCTTAAACACCATAGGTCTGATTCGCCACTGCCCTGCCCTTACCAGGGCAAAGTGAGAGCAAAATGGTGCCACACGAAAACAGTGGTATGTTACATGTTACACGGCACAGGTATAAACGACTATAAAAGGTGTCAAGCAGTGGAAAATCAGGCTTCATAAATCTCTTTTTCTTTCCAAGATAATTTTTCTGGGAAGGGTTGTATGGTGTGAAATTTCAAGAGAATTGGTGGGAATTGCAGGGAGAGGGAGATGCAAATTAGTCATCCCCAATGCTGGGGTTAGTTCTATAAACAGCTGGTTGGAAAACTGAGGAAGTGGTGTTTTTTTGTGGGATATTTTGACTTATCATAAAAAAAAGTTAACCTATAAACTGCAAAATATAATAAATAAATAATAATTGTGGCTGCCAAAAAATAGAGAGAGAAAAATTAGTTTGGGGACAAAAAATGGTGTTCAGGTTTTCGATGTCCTAATGAAAATTTTCAAGGAAAGGAGACACATTCCACAAACATTTTTAAACAATCAAAACCCCAATTTTCCTTCAAAAAATGTTTTCAGGGAAAACTTTTAACTAATGCTAGTTATATGCTCCAGACTACCTCAGCTGACTATAACCATGACAGACATTATACTAGTTGGAGATTGCTGGAACTTAGCAATGCTCTGCCCTAACCCTCATTTGACCACACCCACTATGTGCCCCAACCCTGGAGCAAGCCCATTACCCAGAAATCATCCTCTACTGTCTCCCTTCTAATGCTATGTTCCAATTACAGATCACAATTTTCCAACAGTGCGGGTCACTGAGGTGATCTGTCCACTTCTGGGTGGCAAGCAAATTATGGTTCCTGACGGGGTCTTCCATTTTTATACAAAGTGTATAATTTGGAGATGATAGTATGCAACTTATTTGGTGCAAATTCCATTTTTCAACAGTTTTTCTGTACCCTTCGTGAGGTCGTCTGATAGAAGTAACGTGATTGTTTGCCAATACTTGTCCAAATTCCTTTTGCATTTGCAATGGGTTTCTGGGTTCTTCCTACAGCTTAATGATCACCAGGTAGCCCCTGAATAACTTCCTGCATAATATTTGAGACCCAGGGAAGAGGAGAGACACTGTGACAGCTGGTAAAAAATAGGCACAGCAGAGGTGCACAGTTGCCAACTTTCATGCGGTAAATAAGCAGCCCGACTTTCACAGTAAACCAAAAATCAAGTTAATCCCATTTCATAACAAGGCCAAAACAAGCCAATCCCTAAGAACACCAATGCTCTATGTGACTACATTCCCCCCTCCTCCACCCGGTGTGCAATCTGGGATTGTGGTGGACCCACTGTGCACCCCTGATTCTCACCCCTTGCCTCTGCTTGCCCCTTGCCCTGCTTGCCTGCCCTTGCCCCCACTTGCTGGGAGCTGGTCAAAAAAAAGAAGCAACAAGCTACATACCAAACAAGCAAGAAGCTACAAGCCAAAAACTAGGCAACAAGCAACTCAAAAGCCAATTAAGCCAAAAACAAGCCCAATTTCTGCATTTTTTATTTTTTGCAGGTTTGTCATGTCTGCAGAGGTGGTGTCCAATAACCTCATGTGACAGCTGATTTCTCGCTGCTCCAGTTGTTAAGCATCCAGGTAGAAAGCCCTGGCATTTTGCACACCTGGAGCAAGCACATAATTCTATCATTTCCAGCATCACTCACCCTCACCTTTGAAACCTCTGTGATTTCCAGAGCATCAAAACCTGAGTACTCAGTTTCCATGCAGTGCTCTCAAACTGCTGTCCCCTTGGAAAACTCCGCATACCCAGGGCAGGCGCAACCCATTAGGCAACCTAGGCGGTTGCCTAGGGCACTGACATTTGGGGGGTGGCGACCGCAGCGGCTGAACATCTGGCCGCCACTGTCGGCGGTATTTTGGGGGCGTGACCTTCTGCTGCCTCTGCCAGGGGTGCCATTTTTTGCCAAAAAGGTTGCCAGCGCTCCTGCCCATACCTATACAATTGAGAGGCATTGGTATTAATTCCTATAAAATATCTATTTCCCATATTCCTTCCTAAGCAAAATGTTTTAGCAGCAAACTGTAAATCTGACAACAACATGGACTTTCTAATGTTATCCTGATGGTGCAAATGGGTGAGACCAAACACATCAAGAATATTACATATTCAGGCTGTTATTCTGTTTTTTTCAATGGAAAAGGAGCCAGAGTTAAGACTGATTTTAAGTGTTACTTGTTGGCATGAATTATTCTATATACTTCAAGTTCAAGAAGAGTGCAAAGTAAGAAAAGTCACTCTTTGGTAATAGGTTGGGTTTTTTTTTCAATTTTAAAGCTTAAAATTAGTTCTACTGACTAGATTTTTCCTTCCACGCTCATCTCTTAATGCCTGATCCAACATCCAAAGCACATTCAACTCAGGGGAAACTTAAATGGGCCATATTATTAAATGCACATTTTTACTGAGAAAACGTAAAAAGTAAAAGCCATTATGAGCTCAAGAACCCTAACTAGGTGATTTCAGTGGCGTGACACTGGCACAAAGTGGTGTTAAGAAGTGTTGAATCAGATCTGGAAAGTGCTGTGTACTTCACTCAGCAGCATACCTATAAGCTATTGGTCAGTACCTTCCCTGAAGGTTTGTATAGTCCTGTAGTAATACAGAATATCCACCTGAGTAAGCCTTCCCCATGGAATAGCCTCTCTAACTACAACAAAGAGTACAGATTGGACCAATATTCATTAAAACATCATGGAAGTGATTGCAAATGTAGGCCCTGATCTTGCTCCCACTGAAATCAATGATAAAAATCATCAATTTTAGTGGTAACAGAATTGGGCCAGCATTAGTAGTAGTATTGATTGATTGTACTTTGATAGCACCTAGTGACCTGGACCAAGAATAAGTGTGCTGTGACCCAGCCCTGTGAGGAGACTCAGAGGCAACCCAATACAATGTGGATAACCTTAACTTTTAAACTTTACAAAAGGAAAACCCATAAATTGGGCATGAATGCTAATAACAGAATAATCATATGATATAAAGTAACATTAAATACTTGCTTAGGAAAATAATAAGCTGTAAATTACCATCACAAGAGAAGAAGTCTTTTCAATGTCACCCCAAGAGGGAATCAAATCCTTCTCTCCCTGCCTGCAAAGTCCAGCTGCACCCATCCTGCCCAGGATCTCCTCTCTCTGGTTTACAATGCACCTTTGCTCTGACACTGTGGTGACCATACCTCTTTCCAAGGAACAACAGCTCCTCTCCTGGAGAGCCACACCCTTTTCCCAGGTGCCCAAACTGTATTCCTTCTGTCAGTGTCAACCTTACCTGTCTTGCAGTCTATGCCCCTTGTGACAAGGCTCCCTGCACACTGCCCTTCAGGGTCCAGCTTCCTCTAATACAGCTTTCTCAGCAAATCCGCTTCCCCTGCCCCCAGGGCAGTCCCTTTTCACCTCCTTCCTCTCTAACCATCTCCTTCCTCTCTAACCACCCCCTTTGGGCAGATTCCAAGATATCACCCCAGTTTAAGCTACCCTTTCATTGGCTGGCTCTCTTCCCAGGACAGTATTCTATGCTGTTGCACCACAGTTGCAGCAGGTGCTAGTGACAAATGTGTTAGATGATGTATGAACATACAGTAAGAGACTGTCCCTGTCCAGAAAAACTTACTGTCTAAATAGACAAGACAAACGAACAGTGGGAGAAAGGAAGTGCTATCACTCCCATTTCACAGGTGGGAAACTGAGGCCCAAAGAGATTAAGTGACTCACCCAAGGTCACATAAGAAGTCAATGTCAGAGAAAATGAACACAGCTCGGAGTCTCAGTCTAATTCCTTCACCACAATACCATGCCATTTTAAAGGCCAATTATAAACAACTAAGCCTTTGTTTAAAGATCTCTCATTCTGCACTGCACTTCTTTATTGCAAATCTCATAAGGATGAACTGAGGAATCTGTAGTGAGTTTCTGAAGTTTGTCTTCTGTTTTTTTAAGAATCTTAATGAACCCCACATAGTTCTGAAATACCTAGGTTGACTGGGAGGGTGGGAAGGGGAAACCAAAATAGCAGTAGCATTGTGTGCAATTTTTAGTGTGCAGTCCAGGTTCACAGAGCAGTCTGTAAACAATCTTTCTAGCCACGTTTAGGGAGGGGCACAATTTTAGGAAATCCAAACAACCAGTTAGCCCAGTGACCTCTTGATAACCTATTCAATAACAATGAAAATTACAATATGCTGAGGGGAAAAAACAAGCTAGTAAGATGCTTCTCTGCCATAGGAACTGGGCCAAACAAAACTCTGCTGTCACTTTTCGTGTTCACTCAATGAGTTCATAAAAGGAAAAGAAAATCAGTTCTGGTTAGAGAGACCATTAGTGAAGCTAAAATTTTCTCAGAGAGTCACAGCTGAGCTTTGCTGCATCATAGGAGTTAAGATGCTGTCATAACTTAGATATTGGCTACTTCAATCTTAAAATTCTCATCTACATATTATGGTGTTAAAAAAAAAAACCCAGACCAAATCTAATTGAAAAAGAATGTAGCTTCACATCTGTTTAAATTGATTAAAAAGACATGGGCATGGAGTTTGTAAATCTAGAGCATATGCAGAACTTGTGATTTCAGTGTTTCAAGATCTAGGAACACAGGAGTATATATGAAAGGTCCTTGAAAACAGAGAGATAATGAAATAAAAATAGTGGAAGGCGTTATTTGAGTGGCTACTGATGAGTTCTCGATCTAGTATTCAGCTCATCATAAAAATATCCAAAAAGCTTGGGGAGTCAGCAGGAATAACACAGTTAATACCAGCAAGCTCTCTTATTTTGGTGCATAGTAAGCACTGCAGTGTTATACTATAGGACAAAAGGACAGATCGCACTTAGATAGCATTTTCAACTAGACATAGGCCTCATTTTAGGGGAACAAACAGGTGCTTAACTTAACTAGTCAATGGGACTAAAGCAAATGCTTTCTGAATAATAAAATAATAATAATACCTGGCTCTTATATAGAGCTTTTCTTCAGTGATTTAACCAACAATCTTGAGTCTGGAATAGAACACAGGCCTCCTTGTTTTCCTGAATCACGGCTATTTCTTACTTCCAGGAACAGTGTCATTGAACAAAATGGGTTGACTTAAAGTAAGTGCTACACCTAGCTGTAAGTGTCAGGCAGGGCCGGATTTACACCTTACATACCCCTAGGCACAGCATCTTCTCACACACACACCCTGAAGCTGACCTTCATGTTGCACACAGTTTTGGAGAGGTGAGGTGCGCCTAGAATGCTCGCACCCCTAGGCACATGCCTACTGTGCCCAATTGGAAATCCGGCCTTGGTGTCAGGGTATAGGTTTGCTGTAAGGCACTGTGTGGAAAATACACTTGCTAACATTTAAAAAAAAAAGCAGTATTATATTTACATTTGTTTTTATTGTGTATTATATAAGAACCTAGAACATCACTGATGGATAGGCAAATAAGAATATAGACCAGGTAGGAGAAATAATTTCATTACAAAATAATTCCACTAAAAGGTACATAATTTCCCCCCTGCATTCTCTTTTTTCATTTTGTATCCTTTCTGTCCACTTTTTTTGCCCACATAGTAACATATTTAAGTTTCACTAGACTCACCATTTGGGTAAATAAAGGTAAAGCATATAAATCTTAGACCATATAGGAATTACTGTGATCACCAATGCAGTATTATGAGAGTAAAAAAATCTTGGTTTTATTCTTTGCCACCCTCTTCCATTGACCCTGCAAGCCTAACCATGAAAGTCACCTTGTAATAATAGTTAATATCCAATATGTCTGCAACAAAAACACATTTTCTGTGTAATCTGACTATATCAAATTCCTACACTCTGCAGAAAGAATTACTTGGAATGGGAAGAAAGAAGGAATATGGAACACAAGGAAAACTCAAAGGAACATTTTATTGTAACATTTATAATAGAAATTGGGGGGGAGTTGTTTAGCCTCAAGGTATACTTGCTAATAAAAGTTCTGGCAAACCTGCTGTGTATAAGTGGCCTGGCCTATGATGTCAGAATTCATTATGCACACAGGGGCTATTTACAGCCTTGTAAAGTTGTAGACAAGGAAATTGTTGCTGAAATATAGTTTCAAAAGTTTAAGTACAATCATTCTACTCACATATTCATGTCAGCTATTGAACAGATCTTTTAAAGGGTTCTGTGCAAACTGAAAAATCATATTGCATAAGTAAACATCTTCCCACATTGCTTGTTTTATATGTGTATGTCTGTGTGTGTCAGCCCTCGTCCAGACTAACCCGCGGCATCGGCGGGTTAAAATCGATTGCTCGGGGATCGATATATTGCGTCTAGTCTGGACGCGATGTATCGATCCCCGAGCGCGCTTACATCGATTCCGGAACTCCATCAACCCGAACGGAGTTCCGGAATCGACACGGAGACCTGCGGACATCGATGCAGCGCCGTCCAGACGGGTGAGTACCTCGATTTTAGAAATTCGACTTCAGCTACGTTATTCCCGTAGCTGAAGTTGCGTATCTAAAATCGATTTTAATATCTAGTCTGGACGTGGCCATAGTTAAGTAATACTATCATGTTAAATTACACCTTGTTGTCCTATTGTGCTATTGCTTGTGAAAAGCTGGCAGCAGTGATCTGCTCCAGCTCCCGTTGAAGTTTTTGCCATTGTCTGCAATGAGAGAAGGATCAAGAGATTGGTCACCATACTATAGAGCTGATCAGACAATGCCATATATTTTCCAAGCATTTTTATCCATTTTCATTTAGCTGGAATTTTTTGGTTTTTGAGTAAAGCAAGAACTGGAAAAAAAAATGCTTTTCACATTCTCCCCCATTTGTTGCCCAGAAAAAAGAAGGAAAGAAAAAACAAAACAAAAATGTTTTCAACCACTGAAAATGTTTCATTGAAAATTTCAGTTTTAATTAATATTTTTCACATCAGAAAAATCATTTTGGCCAAAATGCCATTTTTCAGAGAAAAAATGTCAACAGTTCTACTTCACATACTCAGACTGGTGAGGCCCCTTCCTGCTTCCACTGAACTCAATGGCATGACTGTTGATTTGGATGAGTCAGGACCAGGCCTACCAGGCTTTTAAAGAAAATCACCACTGCAGCCCACACAAAGGATGTTTACACCAATATACAGAAAAACAGAAAAATGTAATAAAATAGAGTGTGTGCGGTTTCATTCAATGACTGTGTGATCTTTTGCACCTCAGTCTTGAGCATTATAAATTGCTGCCTCAGTAACTGTTCCATCCTTCATGCAAGCCAGGTGTTATTTGTCGTTTGTACTGCAGTAGTTGGAAATAACGTCATCACATAAACACATAAACGTACTCTTTGCAAAGTTGTTGGTATAACTAACCAATACTGACATCTCCTTCTGAATCACTTTTAAAAATATTCCTCCTTGCAGCAAGCCAAATTATGTTCCTGTTCTAACTGAGCTCATGTGTCAAGCATTCCATTTGTATTTATGTTCACTAATGTAAAAATATCAATGTATATATGTGTGTATGATATGCACCTCGGCTACTCCAAATCTATCCAAAATCCTAACAGCATAGCCAGTCAAACTCCATCCCATTGTGGTTTCTTAGGTAACCAACTCATGGCCACAGAAATGGACTGCGCCCAATGGCAAAGGACCAAAAACAACTGAAGTGTTTCCACGTTTTCAATGTTTTTATGCATTGTTAAAACATTACAGAGATCATTTCTGATTAATACTGTCATGTAAACAATGTACAAAATGGATGAAAGTCAAATGGTACGTTGAGGGCCAATCCTGCTTCAGCTGACGTCAACAGAAAACCTTCCCCTGACTTCAAGAAGCGGAATTCTCCTCTCACCTATCCCAGACTTACAGTGGTGTGACGCCATTGACTTTAACTGAGTTATTACTTGTTTATACCAGTGTACGTGAGAAGAAAATCAAGGCCAAGTCCCTTTATCCTTACCAGCAAGGTTTGCTTTAGGGTTTAGGGGGTTAAATTCCTCCTATTGCATCACTTTATATTTCCTTACTTATTTTTTATTCCTTTTTATTTCATAGCCCCTTCCTCCACGGCCAACCACCTCCATCACTCCATCCTCTCCACAACCTCTGCACTCCCTCCTGCCTCCCTTTCACTCTGTATGCTTCCTCCCTAGTTCCCAAATCTGGACAGAGTTAGTAGGTTACTCATCAAATATTCAGAGTACTTAGTGATGCACTCAGACAACAACTTATCCCACATGCAAATGTCAAGCCAGGGATTGTTTTTCAAATTTGGGTATACCACTATACCGTCATTATGCATTTTACAAGGCCCACTCTGCCCATTGGTGAGATGAGTGACCACACAACTCAATCAATCTCTTAGGTCCTTCTAATCTCACAGATCTCTATGTTCTCTGGTTCACCAGTGTGGATAAAATTAGCATACCACATCCATCCCTGATGTATATTCTGTATATAACCCAATATTCAACTAAATCCATTACATACCCTGTTATTTCCACTACTTATAATATAAATATAGTTAGAGTAAACTTTCCCCACATCTAACCACCATTTTCATAACAGATGAGCGGAGGTTTCACCTCACAGCTCTTAGCCTGCCAAGACCCGAATAGCCTACAAGATGCACAGAATGCAGTACAATTCCCAGTGATGTCAAAGCAAAGCCTTCCATGGACTTCAGCTGGCACTGGGTCAGACATTAAACGAGGTACATCAGGAAAATAACAGGCCAGGGAATGTCATTGTATGTGGAATTAATTTAACAAGTGTCTAACTATCCAATTATTCTATTTTCTATGTAATCATTTTCACATTTTCCCATGCAGGATATCAATTAATTACAATAGGCCTGATCCTGGGTGCAGTATTTGGTGAAAAATAACATAAGCATATGGAACAGAGATATATTTGGATCAAAAGTGAAAGACATAATTGGAACATATTCTCAGTAATTCCTATTATTACTATACCCAGCTATCCCAATAAGATCAAGACCCCAATATGCTATGTGTTCTACAAACATAGAGAAGAAGACATTTTGCCTGCCCGAAAGATCATACGTTCTTCATTTAAGACAAGACAGATTTGTGTGTGTAGATTAGGGAGTGAATAAGCTCCTCTGAGCCAATTTTTCTCTTGGATCCACACTGCTGATCTCAGGAGTTGGAATGAGTTCTCCATCTGGGAATAAATCAGTTATTTTCAGGATAGCTTTGGCAGCAAGTCTCCTTTCCCAAATATTTGTTCCATCAGCATTTTGCTGTCCTTCAGAAATGGACAGATCTGCTTGTCTTCTGCATTTGTGAGAGTGGGTTTATAAAAGAAGACATGATGGGTAAGGGGAAAGAAGTTGCTTTCTGTTAAACACACAAGTTATTTCTCTTTAAATGTCCAAGGTACCTACACTCTCTATTCATGTGACCAGGAATTTGGGATGCGGGGGAGGAAGCATAACTAAAATCAGAGCAAATTTGCGACAACTGCATTTCTGACACAGTAGCCCCTCTACCAGATGAGGCTGACAGGGCAGTGTAGACAGAAGATGTGGCCTAATCACATAGCCAAAGTTGGGAATCTCTAGGGAACCCTGGCCTTAGCTATGCAGATCCCCAGAAAGCTATGTAGAAGGACTCTCTCTCTCTCTTACTCTCCATTTTCCTCTTAGGTGACTGGTTTCTATAGTTTTGTTTTCCTCTGAGCACATAGGCCTGGAAAAGGCAGACCTGAGGTCTCTTGGTGATAAAGGCAGTAATTTATGCAACAGCCCAGCATTGCCCATCAGCAGGGATTGAGGCTGTGAACTGTCAGCTCCAGACTATAATCGCTATCACTTGTGCTACAGGAAATATTCATTCCTAAATAGCAGTGCTAACCTGTTATCTTGTGTCATTCAATAGGTGGGGATGTAACACACATTTTTGCTAGTGTCTTACCAGAGAGCAGCATATGGCCCTTAATGAGTCTCGTCACTATGTATTTTAGAAGAAATAAACTAGGCAATTTGAGCATCCCCAGCTGTGCAGCTGTTAAGAATCGCTGGCTGGTTATAGGAGTATTTTCACATATCAGAGCTCCAAATGTAAAAATGTTTTCTGTACTGGGGTAGTGTTCAGAGATCTCAGTCAAGGAGCCAGGACCTCATTGTGCTAGGCTCCATATACATGCATGATAAAAAAAAAATCCCTCTTGTCCAGAAAGTAATCCTGCCCTTATGAAGTCAAGTGAATTTGTGAATGTCTCCAGAGAGCTTTGTGTCCAAAACTCAACGAGTTGGGTTGTTCTCATGTGTAAGTGTAACTTTTTGAACCTGTGACAGCCATTGGTAATAGCCTGCATCATGCATTATTGTTGCAGAACACTGTGTTGGGGATAAAACTGGCTAACAAAAATGAAGGCTATCAGTGAGCATGCATTGGTTCCATCTGATAGGTGCAGAATTTTGTATCCTATTCCATTCTTTTCAGCTCTCTGCTTATGACACTTTCCTAATTTTATTAAGTATTGTTAGCATTGTTTACCAGGTCCCAAACGTGCCATTTTCCTCTCTAGACTCCATGACAATAATATTATCTTCTGAATCATACTTTACCTTGATACAACTATTTTCACTCATTTCATCAGAAGAGCCAGTTCTCAGCTTCAGTCATGCCTCAATAATAAAAAAAAGAAAGAAAACTGGAGAAAGGAGCATGCTATATGATAGTATTCAAAAAGAAACTTTCCACTGGACCTTGAACTTACCTCCCTAACCGACATATACACGATGCAGATAAAAATCATTCGAAAGAACATACTCACTCCTGTAATCACACCCCTTTCATTCAGTGCTCATTTGATCTTTTCAGATATATTATTCCTTTTAACATCGCAGATTCCTGATAACTATCTAGCGATCTTAGTACCCAGCCAATATGCAGTGTGATTTTCCCCACACGGTGAACACAGGGAACCTACTTACCGATCCTTAAATCAACGGGAGTTTTGCTATTGACTTCAATGGGAGCAGGATCCGGTTCCAGGAATTCTTCTTGCAGCCTATCTCATCATTCATAAGCAATAATTAGCGTTGCTATTTATAGCAATAAAGAATAAGAATATCCCAACTAATCAATCAAAAGCTTCATGGGAAATAATTTACAATCCTACACATACAATATCCAAATGGTATAAAGCTATTGCAACGTAGTCAAGAGTCAAAGAAGAAATGCTATTATTCTATGCACAACCAAGAAAGAAAGAAAGAAAGAAAGAAAGAGAATTTATTATAAATTTAAAATTAAATTTATCTAATTTAACTACTATTTGTGTTGCAGCCATTGCAGAGACTTAAGTATACTTATCTATGCCACATGAACAGCTTTATCATTGTTCATTTAAATTATAGTATTAAATGAGTCGTGTTCACAAACGAGGAAATGTAAACAGTTTTCCAGGGTGTCTTGTTTTGTAGCTTCTTTGGCTTGCTCTCCTGAGAGCGCTTGAAAACGCGACGTTTCTTGCCACTTACAGCACCCTATGCGAATAGCGATATGATGTTTGGTGCCTTTGTAAGGATTTCTTTTAACTTCCACCCAGCAACAAATATACTAACATCTTCCCTCCGACCCGCCCCCAAACAGAGTATTGCAAGTCTGGGGAAATAACCTGGACCCCCGTCTTGCTGCCAGATAAAAAAGAAAAACAGTTCGATTCTCCTAAGTTTAATATTTAATGTACTTATTTACCCATTTCTCAGTTAATGACTTTCCCTAGGTATGTTGGTAGATGACAACACTACTACTCTTTGCCTTCATAGGATATATTGGATGATTCAACAAGAATTTGCCACCTAATGGAATTAGTCCTCTGTTTTTGTTTTCTCTCAATCCGTAGAAGGCCGTTCAAAAAGATCACACTCTCGTTTCTCCGCTTCCCAACCAATCCTCTTTGTATTTAACCAAAGCTGGATCAATCAATACCTGGTCCTTGCTTTGCAAGAGACTTCTACGCAGGAGCTAACGAAAACAAGAAGAGACTCAAAATTCCATGCTCCTGAGTATTTCCTCCAGGGATGTTTGCCTTCGATTATTTGCACCGAGATTTTCCCTTTCGTTTTGGGCTCAAGCAGACCCCTCTCTCACACAGCTCCTGTTCATGCCAAGCACCATAACAACATGACCTAAATCGTTTAACAGATCTCACCCTTCCTTTCCCTGCAATCCAAACAATAAAACTCTACTCGAAGTTCTAATCAATGTGAACACATAGTTGAAGTGTGGTGTCAACCTTCTGTTTAAAATGGTCTTTCTGACATTGCCTTGGGACAAATGTGATAGGAGAGCATTAGAAGCTGGACAGATGATGGATGTTTAAACTAACCTGCCTTAGGAATTCAGGTTCAGAAACTACTGTTGATTTTCCTAGTGCACTCAAATGCACTGGCATATTGCTAACTCCTTGCCACCGTTGTATGTTATTGTTCAACATACACTATGTGTTTAGCCTCATCAGATGAACTGTAATCGCTTGTAAATTACCATGTAGTATCTCACAGCTCTAACACACATAGGTAAGAACGGACAATGCTGCCTGAGAAAGTCTGCGGGGGAATTTATTTGCGTAGTAAGAAACAGGGGGTGAATGTTGTTATCAGCAAACGTGACATAAAAGCCAAACAAATGGGTTCTTTGAAAAAGTCCTTTCCCCCAGTCCATGACATAATTCATCTGGGGAAAACTCCCTTTAAAATTGGCCAGATCCTCAAAGCTGTAAACTGTTTTAAGATGTGTGTACATTTCAGCCTAACGAAAAATAATTAGAACAGTTTCAATAAAAGGCATGGGCTTGTCACACCAGTCAAATTATATCGATGTATAAATCTTAAACCATTCCCCGCTCCTCAAATGTAAAGGAAACTGGATTGTAAAGCTGGATTGATGAATTATTTCGTATGAACTGGGAGTCTCCGAAACAGCTTTCTCAAAACACTCAATTAAAATAAAAAACCCACACAATATGCAGCTTACCAGACCGAATGAGGAAATTAGGTAACCGAAAGTATAGTGCTTTTAACTCGGTTTAAAGTCACTTATCTACGCACAAAGGAAGCAACGTGGGAAAGTGTATCTTAAATAAGAGTCCGATTTAAAGTCACAAAAGCAAGGAAACACCGAGTTCAGAAGAAAACGTGCTGACACTCCAACCCTTTCTCCACCCCAATAGGCAATAGACTACATTGAGGCTAGCGTGTTTTCAGACAGCCTCGGACCAATAACCCTGAGTTTAGAAAATGAATGTTTGTATATCTAGAGATATCTGTCTTTACGTACTCATCAAAGTAAAAAATGTCAAGCAAGAAGTCACCCCATAACAACCTGTGTTCCAGGCCCCACCGGATCTTGCAAAGATTCTTTGGGAGCGATTAACGGAGGTGATTCGGAGCCATTTTTGCCCTGGCAAGTAGGCAACATTCCGTGCTCATGGGCTATCTTTCGCGGGTAGAAATGCAGATTTGCAATGACCCATTTTAAAAACACACCGTTCTACCGTTGTAGTGCGAACACCAAAGACAAACTTTTGTTTGGATCACAAGTAAAATAAATAGCAAATAATCACTTAAATCACTTAGTTGGGAATAAACCCGTCAAAATACTTCCAGCACGTTAGGCATTCCTAGATCCTACTCCTTTAAAAAAAATAATGTAACAACCATCAACTAACATTGATTTCGCCTTGAAGCCTGGTTGCCAAGCTGAGCACAGGGAGAATGGCTAGGAGCTGGCACGTGGCTTTAACAGCAGAGACAGGCATGGGCCCCCGGCATAACGTGATTCCAGTATGGGGAAAGCGGAGCAAGCTATTTCCTCGCTCGTCAGTTTCAGCTGCAGACGCGTGCTGCCCTACCCCGCTGCTATTCTGTGCCCCCGATCTGTCGCTTGGGAGGTGTTGGCGCTCTCCTGGCTTCCTGGGACACGTTCGCCCGGCAGGTGGTGAAAATACTGGGACTGCAGCCTGAACCCCCATTCACAAGAGCCTAGCGCCACCCAGCGGAAAGGACAAACCAGGAGAAAGGGACGGGGGTGCGGGGCTCCTTCTGGGGAGCCGGGAGAAAGGACAGGGACGTGGGCCCTTTGTGAGCGGGGAATGCAGAGTTAATGGAAGAGGCTGGGGAAGATTGGGGACAGCAGCAGCCACCCCAGGTGTCAAACAATAGCTGGAGTCTGACCCACCCATAGGTGCTGGAACTAGGGATGCTGCCCCTTGCAGCGGTTTCCATCAGATACAGGATTTACTGTTTGGTTCAATGGTTCTCAGCACCCCCACTATACAAATCTCCCTGCCCCCCTCCCGCCACACACACCCCTCCCTCCCTTCTAGAGCAGCAGTTCCTTCTGCCAAGGGTATGGTTTTCAAGGCTCCTTTTTTCCTTCCTGGGGGTGGGAGGAAGACAAAGCTGGACGCGCCATGCCCCCAGACCCTAAGGAGCTTAGGAAAGGAGCGGGCGTTTTAACTGTACAGCCCGTGTCAGAAGTCAAAGAGGGGGCCGAGTAAATCCTTCGGTGATTCTGTCGGCTCTAGGTTTCCGAAAGGTCAGTGTACCCTTTTGACCATGATCATGGATCTGTTCTTGTTTCAAGTAGGCTCTCTCCCCTCCCCCTCTGGCGAGGTGTGTGAGGATTGTATTTGGAAAAGGAAGAAACGTCTCCCTAAAACAGTGGTGGCTGATGAATGGTTTAAACCCGTCAGAGACGTTTTGTGCCAGCCCGGCGCTGAAAGCCAGCTGATCAACCCAGCCTCAGGGATGGGGATGCGGGGGCAGAGGTGAGCTTACGGTAGCCCTTCCAGCGCAGGAGCTCAGAGAAGGCCACCCGGAGTAGGGGAGCGCACAGGGGCGCTGGGACAGTTTGTGCAGTGGGGGGGCTGAGAGCCATGAACCAGACTGTAAGCCCTATGTATAATGGAAACCACTGCAAGCCAGGGGCGGGGCAGCACCCCTAGTTCCAGGAGCGCATCGTTTCTTCTTCCTTTTGATCCACCCATTTCCCTGGAAGAGGCTCCAGCTGCGGAGGTGCAGGTCACAACGCACGTGCGCCGAATCACAGCCCATAAAAATGATGTAAAATGGCTTTTATTGCTCCCTGCCCTAGTCACCGCTAGGGTCTCCCTGAATGTCCGAGGAGATGGACAGGGGAGCGCAGAGCTCGCTCAAGAATTGGCAGCCTCGCTCTTAGGTGCTTCTTGGATTATTACTTTTTTCCAAACTATGTTCGTAAATCATTTAATAATCCAGCACTCAGTCACTCGGCCCTACCTTTGAGTGGATCATTATATTTTATGGGCTTTACTCAGAAATTAATGAAAACTTCTCACGAACTGGGGCATGAAACCTGCTCCTGATTAGCGCGTTCCCCAGACGTCCAGTTGGGCTCTCGGCAAAGGATGGGAGACGCGTAATGTTCTTTTGCTATGAGCTCATTCAACGTACGCGGCAGGGGCAGAAACGAAACTTTGAATCCCTATCTATCCAACGTAAATAGCGTAAATCAGATTCGTATTACATTGTGTGTTACGTCACATCAATTAATCCACAGCACTTTCCTCCCTGCCCGTTAACATCGCAAGGCTAAGGCGAGCTGCTGTCTGCTTTCCACACCAACAAGGCAATCTTTAAAAAAAACAAACTGAGTCTTTTTCTCTCCACGGGATCCAACAACTTGTCCTTTCACAGTCCAAATTAGAGACCACAGCCTTGATCCTGCATCAGTGAAGATAATGGGTGTTTTGCCTGGACGCAGCTGGCAGCAGGATCATGCCCTGTCTTTAATATTTAGCTACAAACCTCACTCCCCATTGCAATGTGAAACCCAAACTCGCATGTGTTTCTTTACAGAATTTACCCACTCCGGGCCAAACACCACCCTACTCTGTCAGCAGTTCCACAAGTCACCGGAGTAAGGTTCCAGTTAACAGAAATAAGAGGGTCAGAATCGAGCAGCCTTCAGTGACCACTGCAACGCAGAAGAATTCTACAGCTCTAAGGTGGGGGGAGGGGAGACAGTATTTTTAAAACAACTAGACTGGAATCAGATCTGACATTTTCCCTCACTCACCTAGTTACAGTGGAAGATAGTGAAGGTCGAAGCCTCGCATGAAAATCATTGACAATGTATAAAAGCTGTTTGAGCAGCAATCTCATTTGATTGGAATGTAAACCTGGGAGAGTTAAACGCAAAACAAAAAAGGTATTGCGTGCTTAGATCTCCGGGCAAATCTTGCTGGCCTTGTTCATTGCTGTCAATGGCGTGTGGAGAGCAGGATTTGGATTTTTATTTTAAGTAAAAGTACTACGAAGCCAAAATAACTTCCATTATAAGGCTGGTGTTCAAATGTGCACTAGAAATTGAGATTGCCCTTTACTACCAATAAACGTATTTCTCCCGTTCCGACGGATCTCGCTTCGCATCCTACGCTGGAAGATTCTGCCACAGCAGAGTTGTTACTTATCATCAGCCTGATATGTTGGAATCACAAGAGATCCCTGCATCCCTGCCTGAAAGGTTCACCCCTTTCTAAGCCAAGGGTGCTGCTACTCCACTGTCCTAGTCTGAGCTGTGACAGAAAACCAGATTAGACGTAGAATTTGTATTTTCTTTGCTTTTTTAAAAATATATTAATTATTATTATTAATTATTATTAATTATTATTGTACTCAGCGCCGGTCACGTTTTATTTACCCCGACAAAGGATGCTCGGAGACAAAATATTTTTTTTACGTCAGATATGTTATATATTTTTGGAAGGGTCGTGTTTCCTTTAAAGAGGTGACCTATATCCTGACTGCAGTAGGGGGGCTATTTTAATACTCCGGGAAGTTCATATAGAATTGTGCAGATCGCTGACTTGGGGGGGGGGAATCCTATACATTGTGCTCTGGTGGAGGAAAAGCAAGATCTACCTAAAACAATAGGCAAAGAGCCATGTTCTAAATTACCGCAGGATGGCACTTGTGAAGTAGACAAAGGATGTACAGATTCCTATCAGGGAGTGTGTGTAATATGTATGGAGTTCCTATGATAAATGCCTGGAGGTCAGACGACATATTAATTATATACACACATGACATTAGTATGAGCTATTGAAACTACAGAGGCGAATTCTGAGTCAGTAGGTACTGCTGAGTCTCTACCCACGTGCAGTGTGATTTCTACACTCCAATAATGAAGAGAGGGCGTCTGTAGGATTTCACTGTTTAGCTCGCCAGCTCACAGCAAACAGGACAATTACAGGACCGTGGAGAAAGGAGCCTTTGCAACACAGCAGTTTGGACCAGCAGAACGATTAGCCCTAGCTGCCTCGAATACCTAAGCCGGGCTGCTGTACAGAAGGCTGCCTTGCAAAAGTCTGTGTCAGTCTTTCTGCTGCGAGCCTGTAGCCTGCCTGTGAGTCTGAAGGTGGTGTCCGGCAGCAGACTCACATCTGGGAGAGCTAAAGGGGTCATCAGCCCACTCTTTCCCCAGTCCATTTCTATTGCTGCTTCACAATTTATCTCCCATCTAGAAAGCACGTATTGCTGCATTCTAAGAGGAGACTTTCCCTGAAGCTCTCCTCTCTCAAGCCGTGAAGAGGAAGAGAGGGTATTTTAGACTCACATAGTTCGAACAATGCATGGTATAGGCAGACTCCGAACAGCGGCAACAAATCTTAGGTTATAGAGTGGCTTTCCGGAAAGCTGAAAAACCCATCTCAGCGTGCTGAATAGACCTGTGCCAGGAAACAGAAAGGCTCCAAGAGAAAATAGCAAAAGGCTGCGAGATCCGAGCAACTAACTTTCACACTTTCCATGTCACTGATGTTAGCTGGCCCTGTAGAACATGCCTGCACATTAGTTTCCACTTGAAGAAATTCCAAGCGCACAGATCCTGCACTTCCTCCTCAGGCAAAAATCCCACTGAAATCAAGGGTAAATCGAAATCAATGGGAGTTTTGCTTGAGTGAGGCATAATAATGGGGACTCAGATACATTGTTTTCGGGTGTCTCTTTTGTCTTACTCCTCATTCTCCCTCTCCTCAATTGATTTCATTTTAAGAATATTTTGCTATTCTATATAGTTTTTGTGTCTCTGCCTTTGTACATAACCAACGAACTCCATTTCTCTCCTCTTAGTGTCTCCTACCTCAGGGTATTCAATACAAATCCCAGTGATGGGAGAAGTGTACAACTTCTCAGACCAAGGAAGCTTTCCTGCAGCAGAGAATAATCTAAAAGGGCTCGTCCTCGATATTCAAAAAGACATGAGAAAACATTCCGTCCTAAAATGGAAAATGTATTTACTACCGTCTGCTGCTTATTTCTCTCCAAGTCTTGCGTGATTCAGCACACTTTGGAAAACGGTAGAAATCCTTTCATTTAAAACATCCTATTCTTACTGCAATTTAGGATTCTCAGCTGGGTTCATAACAAACTATTCAAGGTACGCTGCCTTGAAAAGTTAGTTGTCTAAAGTGCTGCTGACTTTTTTTTTTTACTTCAAGTAAGGTAGGCCTTTATCTTTTGTAGAGCATTTCCTTTTCTGTCCTTTAGACACAGGCTGATCCGAAGAGAGCACTGATTGCTTTACGGACACAGTCTCTATCGGAAAAGCAGTTAGGTGGTTAATCTGTTACAAAGTTTTTCAAATGTCAAAGTCCCCCCCCACACACACCCGTAGCCAAAAGAGGCATCAAACCATTGAAGGAGGACAAAAGGGAGTGTGCACTTCTGAGGAAGATGGCTATAAATAGCGTCCTGTCTGTGACGTGTGCGTTTGCAAAACGGAAAATCCATCCAAATAAACATTGGGATTGCAGGCCTGGTGCCAAAGGCCCAATAGAAGCCAAGAGGTCTGGGGGCTCAGGACAAAGAAAGGGCAACAGAGTCTGGGATTGGTACTAAATCTTTCCCCCCATTCCAGCCCTTCCCCTTCTTCCTTGCTCAGTCAACTCGCTTTGAAGGGTCTTGTCTCGTCTTTGGATTTTTCTTTAGGTTTTGCTGAGAGAGTCTATTGGATGATCGCTTTGGTTGATCAGCATTTTCAGCTAGCGCAAAATGCAGTCATATTCCTAATGCTGAAATGTATCTGTCTAGCTCAGCCTCAGCCTGTCTAGATCTATGTAGATCTCGATAAATTCAGACACCCTGAAACTGACAGTGGAGAGAAAGCCTCCAAGGCTTAAGGAAACGTACTTTTACAATACTGAAGGGATTTGTTTAAGTTTCAGTCTCGGATTTAATTGAAAAAATGCTTCTCATATGCCGGACCTCAGAACAGGGAGAGAGGGAGGGAGAGAGAGCCTGCAGTTAAGAAGGAAGGTTTCTAAGACAGCAGTAAACATTTGTCTTTCATATTTGTTTCCCATTTTCTTAACTGGTGTAAGCTATTTCGTTTATCCCAAGAAGCAGAGGGGCACGGACATGAAACTGAAACCGCGATAATGAAGAGATTTCCTAGAATAAAAACGATGAGCATAGAACACCATCTGACTAACCATATCTGCCAAAAGTGTAATGTCCGTATACTATGGCAAAAGCAGAGCATTTGTGCTCCAAAGCTGGGTTAAGCACAGAAATCAATACTCCAACCAAAATAAACATCTTCACCAACCAGCAAATGTACTTTTGTTTAATCATGGGAACCTCAAGCCGATACCAACAGCAAAAAGTCCTGGAAACAATTCAGTACCTTGTCTCATACGCAGGATTCGTGTAGCTAAAAATAAAGAAGACAGTAAAACTCAGACGCAGAGACCACCACTGGTGCTGCTAGTGCTCGATGATCATTTGAATTCATTGTAAATAGCACGCCTGGCTTCTTAATGATTTGTTTAAAGTAATCGTCTGCTAGGCAGAGTAAATTCCTGTCAGGTATAAGGAATCTCATGCAAATTGTTGCCCCTTTTCCCCTATACAGTGGAGATTAATGCAGAATACTAATGGTAAATATGAGGTGCTTCTCTGCTCACTTGGGGCTATTCTGGTTTACTTGTGAAAGTTCTTTCTAATTTGCTTTGCAATAAAGAGACGATGCAATTGCATTTTCTTACACCTCGAGTAGAGATTTCTCCTGAAAGGTACTCTGAGCGAATTCCCCCCTCCCACATAATATTGTTTAAATCTAATGATCTGAAATGTACCAGGTTGGAGTTATTTCACATAAAGTTATCCCCCTTAAATTTAATAGAGAGAACCTATAGAGGTGTATTGAATATAAACTTGAAGACTTCACAGTTCCCTGATAGTGGAATGACCTGGAGATTTAAAAGGATGTCTCAGAGTTTAGGAGAAAAAATTGCTCTCGCAGATCTGGCTCAGGGATGGATTTTAAATGCAAAAAAATAAAAGAGAATTTTTTATTCTCTGAGGAGGTAATTCCAAAAGCTCAGAAATCGCGCCTTCAAATACAGTATGGGAACAACTTATACCAATGTTTTACGAAAGATAAACAATATTGGCAAAGCCATTGTGGGGGGCGGGGTCCTATTAAAATGTGTGGTAAATAGTGTGGAGCTTTGTAGTGTTTTCTTAGCTGATTCTCAGGTACAATCAAGCCATTTTCGGACACATTCCCATGTATGTAGCAGTGATGTGCTGGAGGAAGCTGTCGACGCCTGTTCAGTTAATTTAGGTTTTCTTTGTCTAATTACTGTGGAGCTTAGGGAAAAGGAGCCGGGCTCAGGGCAGTAAACTGACACTTGGGCTCTGTGTGTGGTATCCAGGCAGAGTTTGATGGAAAAAGCCTGCTTCCACTCAACTGCAGGTCACTGTCTAAGACCAGCCCCAGCCCCAGCCCCCTCCCTGCATATGCCCACCAGCAAACACTGCAAGGAGCTGCACTGGAGACAGACACACAGTGCTTCAGGCACATTGATATGGCGTCCTGCTCGGCCCAGACCTTTCCTTTCTCTTTGCTCCAGCATCCCCTTCTCCTCCACTTCCATCCATCTCCCGGTCCCACAGGTTTAGAGATCTTACACACACACACTTACCTACCTTTTGTCTCTCTTTCTCCCCTCCCTTCTCCCCTTAATTCCTGAATCAGACCCTGTTTCCAGGCACGTGTAACCCTATGACGGAACTGGGGGGTTTATTGGAAATTATTTCACCAAGGACACATCATTTCTTGGCAATGTCTAGCGAGCTTGTTCTCGATATAAAACTCTGGCAGGCTGTCAGCGGCAATATTGCTGTCTCGGGTTCCAAGCAGAGAGAGAGAGAGAGAGAGAGAGAGAGAGAGACACACACACACACACACACACACACCCCGGAATTATTCTGCTCCTTGCTCAACATTCGTTTTGTTGCGTGGTGCGGAAATTGAACCTGGGGCTGGTGCCCTGGCAAAGTCCAAGCACAGGTGGGTACGTTCAGATGCTCCTCCCCCTGCCCTGCGATCTTCCCCCCACCCCCGAACTGCTGCTCTGTGGGAAACTCCCTCCATCCCAAGAGGGGGGGCATTCCTTCAAGCGACAAGAGAGCATGCAATTGCCATGCCAGGAAAGAGAGAGCTCGGCACGTTACCTTTGGAGTCTGGCACACTGGCGTGTGGCTGTGGGGATTGAAATGTATAAGTGAGGTTGATGAATGGTGTAATTGCGTGTGTTAGGGAGGGCAGCTAGAGCGATCTGGTGCTGCAGCGCCTCCTGTCCAGATGACGAGTGGACAGGGGCCAGCTGGAAAGGGGGTGGTCTCTCTCTCTCTCTCTCTCTCTCTCTGTCTCGCTGCTGCTGGGCTGAGTTCTCGGAGGGATTCAGGGGGGTCTGAAGAACAAGAGCAAGATTCAAGGAACTGATAGGTGGCCGGGTTTTGTTTGGCTGCTCAGCCTCGACGCCAAACTCGAGGGGCTGTCGTGCTTCCTCCTCTCGAAGGATCAGGCAGCGAGGGATGGTCGCCGGGTGGGGGGGCCCGCTGGAATGTCAGAAGCCCTGAGCTGAGCCCTCCCCAAGGCAGTGCAGTGAGGGGGCAGGGGGCGAGCCGGAGCGCAGCCTAATCCGTCCTGCCAAGTGCCTCGCTCGCCGCGGCGGAAAGGAGGGGAGCCATTGCGCAAGGGGCCTGGCGGGCGATGCTGGGGGAGTGATGCACAGGGCGCTGCCTGCAGTCCACAGCCACCGCCTCCAGCAGCAGCACTAGGAGGTGCCCCGGGAGTAGCAGCTCGCCCCCTCCCCACAAGCCCATCAGGGCACCCACCCGCTCCAGTCTCACCCCACCCCTCCATTCCCTCCCTCCGCCAGATGACCACCGAGAGCGGCCAGCAGCAGCTGGAGCCCCCGGCCCCTCTCCGCTCCTGCAGCCCGGCTCCCGGAGCTCTCCAGTCCGCCTTGATGAGCCAGCCGCCCCCCTCCGCCCTGGAGACCTCCTCCTCCTCCTCCTCCTCCAGCAAGAACAAGAAGGCGAGCTCGGGGCTGCGGCGGCCCGAGAAGCCCCCGTACTCCTACATCGCCCTCATCGTGATGGCCATCCAGAGCTCGCCCACCAAGCGGCTCACCCTGAGCGAGATCTACCAGTTCCTGCAGAGCCGCTTCCCCTTCTTCCGCGGCTCCTACCAGGGCTGGAAGAACTCGGTGCGCCACAACCTCTCGCTCAACGAGTGCTTCATCAAGCTGCCCAAGGGGCTGGGCAGACCCGGCAAAGGGCACTACTGGACCATCGACCCGGCCAGCGAGTTCATGTTCGAGGAAGGCTCCTTCCGCCGCCGGCCCCGGGGCTTCCGAAGAAAGTGCCAGGCGCTCAAGCCCATGTACCGCATGATGAACAGCATCGGCTTCAGCGCCTCCATCCTGCCCCAGGGCTTTGACTTCCAGGCGCCCTCTGCCTCCCTAGCGTGCCATGCCAACGGCTACAACCTAGACATGATGACTAACTCCATGGCCGGGGGCTACGACGCGCTGAGCGGGGGGCATCACGCCCCTCACATGTCCCCCAACCCGGGCTCTACCTACATGGCCAGCTGCCCTGTGACTTCCAATGGGGACTACGGCCCCGACAGCAGCAGCAGCCCCGTGCCGTCCTCACCCGCCTTAGCTAGTGCAATTGAATGCCATTCCCCCTACACGAGCCCGTCCGCTCACTGGACAGCATCAGGGGCTTCTCCGTATATAAAGCAGCAGGCCCTGCCACCCAGTAACCCAGCCTCAGCGGGCATCCACTCCAGCATGTCCAGCTACTCTTTGGAGCAAAGCTATCTGCATCAAAACGCCAGGGAGGACCTGCCAGGTAATACCCCCTTCAACTTTCCTTCCTTAACGGCCGGGGCTGGGCTCTTGCTAGGATTAGAGGAGGCTCTCCGGTTGCAGCCTTAGGTTGGCCAATCTGGAGGTTGACTCTGGTTTACTGAAGCTGTCAGATAAGAGCCCAGGAACAAGGGCGAGGCAGGGGCTGCTTTGTGTTTTCTCTGAAAACAGAGCTTGACAAGAGAAAACAAAACCCGGTCCGAGAAGGACAAATAGAGCTATTGTTCGGGAACATATTTGCTCTGGTTCTGGCTAAGTAGAGGGAGGACAAAAATTGCCATCCACTACTGCCTTGCTCTGGGTTTGGCTCTTAATATGAACATGACCGTTAGTGTTGTTATTACTCGTTTAGAGGCTAAAACCCAGATCCTTATCTTCATGGTATTGTCAGTTTCAACCCGTCTTGTACGTTTGCTTGATTTCTGAGCCAGAAATACTAGGAAAACCACAAAGAATTACAAATCCGTCATTAAATACAAAAACCCAGGGAGATTTATATCAGGAGTGACTTTAAAAAGTGTTTAATATTACCTCCAAAGTCTTGGAGGCTACAGTGGGGAAAAAAACCCGCTAATCTTTAAAAATGCAGAGGAGATTAAAGCAGATCCAATTTATTTCTACAACCAGAGGGGAAAATGTGTCTGGATTTCTCCTCCTTGTCTGCTCTAGTGATTATAGAAAATGTATTCTTAGAAAAACTGCAAAGGGGACATTAGTGGAGAAAACGAGGCACAAAAATGGGTAAAATATGTTAAGTTCTTAGGGGGGAATTTTCCAAATAGCCCTTTTAAATGTGGGTCTCGGAGGTTAACCAAACAAAGACAGTCTGGGCTGGACCACACCGAAGAGGATTTTAGCCTGACTTAACCCATATGAGAGCAGGGTCTTGTTCAATTTTATGGGAATTTCAACAAGTAACAAATACAGACGACCCTCTTCGTTGGGTTCCCCCCTCCCTTCTTGAAGGGCTGTCAATCATTCCTCAGTTCATCTCAGAGAATTGCACTGTAGCTTTCGATCTAAAAAACCCAGCCTTAACGTTGGAAAGCAATGTTTAACCTTGGTTGGCTGCTTCGATCGCAGAGAAGCAACTTCTTAACAATGCAAACGGTTCTGGATTTTCTTTAGGAAAGGAAGGTTTAAAGTTTGCATTAGCTAAATTTATTTCAGCAGTGAAGCTGACCAAACAAAACCGCACAGCGTTAAAACCTTGAAAATAAACTCAGAGGTTGATTTGTAAAGCAGCTGCAGCTACAGGAATTCAGTACTTTACAGCAGCTCCTGGGAAATGGACCTTGGTCCAGAAAGCAATACGCGAACCTTACCTCTGCAAAGAGTTTCTATCTGCCCAGGCGGAATCTGCACTTTCGAAATGCCAGATTATAGCCTCTTCTAATTGTAAATCCCGTTCTACAGACTAGATTCATTCTTCACCTTGGTTTTAAGATCAGAACAATAATCTTCCTTTTCCGTTTTCAGAACAGACACGAGCGTTCGCAATTACATATTCTCACCAACCCCTCGAGAAACACTTTAATAACCTTCGGACAGCTTTTAGAAATGCTTTGAGGTTTACAAATAAAAAACGTCTCCCAAAAATATAGTAAGCAACTTCATTGAGAATGGAATCAACAGGATCTTAGAAGTGACGTTTGTTGTCAGAGTGCAACATTTTAATTTTGAAAGGGACATGGAGACAATCCAAGAACAGTTTTGTTTTGTTTTTTCAAACAAAGGATTTTGTTCTACCGTGAAAATCATATTCTTGGAAATATTTGAGTTATTTAAATCCAGTTTCATCTTTTAAAACGTAAAAGTAGTACAGATCCCATAGCTAGCTCGCCACTGAAAATATAGATCTAGCTTATCTATCTAAGATCATTTGTGCCAAAGGGACAAATTCATAATTATTTCAGATGTGCTAGAGGAGAGGGCAAATCG
Organism: Gopherus evgoodei; assembly: GCF_007399415.2. Lineage (NCBI taxonomy): Eukaryota > Metazoa > Chordata > Testudines > Testudinidae > Gopherus > Gopherus evgoodei. The sequence continues at coordinate 173,071,030 of NC_044323.1, read as the reverse complement.
TGCAATCAGTTTTTTTAACGGAATTTCCAATTGATTTCAATATAGTTTTTTTTTGTTTAAAAACTAATGCCATGATTTGGGCCCAGGCCTTTAGTGAAAGCAGTTCAGATCATCATACCCTAGGTAGCTAAAAAGGTTTTGTTTGTGAATATATATACTTCTGCATATGCTGCATTATATGGTAAAAAATAGTTCCTGGGTTTGTAAGAATTCTTAACAGTAAATGAATAAGAGCAATTATTTTTCATTAATCTACAACGCACAGACAATAACAAGTGCACATAGTGGTTCTGTAGCTGCTTTTTTTATTAGTTTAATGCGACGCAGATTTGGTTCCAAAATGTGTTTTTATTGGTCAATAAACCTATATCAAATCACTAGCCATTTAACTTAGTGATGATGTAGAGTTCAAGCCTTGGACTTGCATCTGACCCAAGAATAAGAAAAGATTGGAAACAGAACCTTGTTCTCCTGGAGGCTTGAGGGAGACATTTTTTCGCACACTATTAAACCATGCTCCCTGATTGAATCAGGGTTGTAATAAAGTGCAATGGTTTACTGTGAGCATACCAGCCGGGTTATTAGAAAGACCAAGGAAATCCAGCGAAATAATCACCTTTACACAGTGAGCACTGTGGGGCGAGGGAAGGGACAATGACAGCAGCTCAGGAAGAGATAGGCATGCTGCAATGAGTACAGTACGTGCCTCACTCTAAGGGGGCTGCCTCGCCTCCGGGCACAGAAATTGCGAACTCATTTGCCTTGGAATCTATAAAGTTTTAGCCACTTTAGACGCTGATGTTCGGTGCTGTCGGAGATTTGCTCCCAGTCTCTGCGGGACTCTGTGATAAGCTACTGAAGAACCTCGAATAAGCTTCTTTTCGAATCAAATTTGAAAAGGTCCAATAGGCCGGAGGAAAATTCTGAACCCACTGAACATTCCATTTCAGATATGAACAGGTTGCGCTGGGAGGGGAAAAGCACACCTGGGTTAGATCCTGGAGTCCTTTCTCAAGCAGAGCTCCCACGGGGAGAATAAAGTCTGATAAGGACCTCAGGACTACAGTTGTATAGCATTGCTCCCAAAAGAGCACAGCACAGCAGGAACCGGGCACACTGGCGTGTGGCTGTGGGGTTTGAAATGTCTGAGTGAGGCTGATATGTGATGTATATACTGGTGATACGGTATGGGGGAAGTATTGTACTTTTTTGTTTAAGGGTAGGGCATCATTCCTCTGTATCTTAAGTATATGAATATACATGTCCAAATATAGCTAGATACAGTACACACACACACACTCACATTCTATAATTAACAAAAATTACTTCTCATTGATCCTCTACCCACTGAAGTCAATAACAAACTTCCCTTTAATTTTAATAGGGTAGGATCGGGATCATTATCTACACTGCATATAGAAAAAAAAGTGCAGGTGTGTTCGTATAGTTGCACACACACACACACTACATCTCCACACACACACACACACACAGTATAGAGATGTGCGTGCAACTCCAGAAAACACACCTGCATGCGCGCGCGCACACCCCCCCCCCCATATACACGTAGCATGTATATGAGGGTTTGCATGTTATGGGTATATATTATATAGATAAATGTATCACACATGCAATCTATATCTCTACACCCACACTGAAAGCATATTATTTGTATACACACATACACTCACACAAATACACACAAAAACTATTTAAGTATGTAGGTGTGCACAATAATTTTACTTTTTTTTTTGAGAAATGGGACAAGACTACTATATCGTGTAAATGTCAATAGCCTTTGAACTGTCTTTTTAAACTGTCTTCAAGGAAATTAACATTTTGGGGAGGCCTTCTTAAATAGTCCAGAAGGCTACGTCATAACTGTGACATTTAATTTCCCTACCTATCTGAATTTATATTCGCCATATAAGTACGACGCATGTCAGACAGAGAACCACTCTTTCAGATAGAGTCGAGCTAATTTCTGAGAAGCTCTTGTTATTTTCTTCTCTTGCAGTGGGATTGCCTCGCTACCAGCATCACTCTTCCCCAGTGTGTGACAGGAAAGATTTTGTTCTCAATTTTAATGGCATTTCTTCTTTTCACCCTTCTGCTAGTGGATCTTACTATCATCACCATCACCATCAAAGCGTCTGTCAAGATATCAAACCCTGTGTGATGTGAACTTAGCACTACCAAATAAAGACAGTCGGGTGGCTGTTTAACAGATTTGAGGTATAGACGGACTCACGCAGATAAAATGTAATGTGCACTCCTGATAGCATTGAGTAGTACACAAGTCACTTAGCAAAATTACATAAGGAAGCACTGTTTACCATTTTTTCCCCTGCCACACCTTGAAGGACAGAAAAAGTTGATGTAAGCTCCAAAGCTTTTTTGAAAGGTTTTCTTTTGTGTGTGTATGTACTTGGGAGGGCGGGGGAACAGTCTCTTTTATAGGAAGTCTATCCAAGTTAATAACAAAATACATTTCTGTGATCTCCATTGTCCTAAAAATTAGGGTCTGCAAAAGTGGTCCGTTTAATCATTTTAGAAAAATAGAAACAAGTTTCCTTTGACTGGGAAAAATCTGCCTCAAACCAACACCAGAGAGAAATTCCACTTCTAAGTGGTTCGAGCTTTAAATAAAGTTAACTTTTTTCAAAACACTTTCCACGGATCCCAGCACCAATCAATATTATTAAAAATATACTGTTTAGAAGTTACGTGTATAGAGTTTAAGAAAGTTCTTTTTCCAGTATTGCAACAATACAATGTTTTGTTTTTATTTTTACAAAGTTGTTTTCTACCACAGTATTTTTAAAAAGAAATATTTTAAATACATCTTGTGTATACTCGCACACTTAACTGCTTTAAAAGGAGAATATATTTGCACTTATGTATACTTTTTACAGTTTGCCAAAAATATTTTGATGTTTAAATTCTTTTTCAATAAAATGTGTATAAACGAATATTCACTGGACAGGCATTTAGTTTCACTCTAACCCTTCTTGTAATTGTCCCTTTAAACGCAAGCGTAGTAAGAATAATAAGGCACCCTAGACCCTGCAGATACTATTGAAGGGAGAGTGAGAGTAATTGACCTGCAGAGGGATCTGTGTCCTGAGCAAGTCTTAGGTCTGGAGTCTCTCTCTCGAGTTTTCTACTCTTTATTTTCCCCGGCTATTTATGCAGGGTTTGCAGTAGTATGTAAACATAAAAAACGTCTGTTAGTCTACAAGGTGCCACAGGATTCTTTGCTGCTTTTACAGATCCAGACTAACACCGATACCCCTCTGATAAAAACAAATAATCAAGATGTTAGAAATCCAAACAGTCTTTCAGTTATATGTAACGCCTCAACTGCACTGAACAATGTTTAGATCATCCAGTTGACCATGATATTGATTTCTTTTTCAGAATTGTTCCTGTTTTTGCTCTTTCCTTGTATTAATGCCTTGGGTAGGAGTTGGCCCAAATTCTGCTGTCCTTGTCCTTATCGAAACAATGAACTCAATAGGAGTTTGGGGTGCGCTAGGAATGCAGGATCAAGCTACATATAAATAGCGCCTTGTCACTTCTGATTATGGGGCTGGCTTTTTGTAACTCAGAAAAGCATCCTTCTGTTCCTTAACTAAAATCGTGGCTTCTTAATTACCCATTCAGGTAGTCATGTAGTAGTTTTGATGTCAAGATACTGAAAACACATGTCTGAGTGTCAGTGGGGCAGCGGCAAGGAACCCCAGGGACAGATCTAAGATTACATGGAGCTGAACATTTACTCAAGCTCAGCTCATAAAGTCAATTCATCCCTTAAATCCATTGGAGTTCACGAGCTATACACCTTTCTGCTTACGTAAAGCAGTGAAGTCACGTTTATAAGCTACAACCCTTTGATCACACCGTGGGACCCCTGTTTGGAGCCTTAAAAGAGACTTCCACACGGGGGTGGGGGTCAGATGCATTAATGTCTCTTGAAGTCTCTTCTTACTGTATTGGCTGGATTTCTTAAGGAACCCTCTCAAGCTTTTCAAGTTTTCATGTGCATCCCCCAATGGAAGCAAAATGAAATTGTACGTGCAAAGATTGTTGCCTCAGAAATTCACACACACACACCCCATGTCATTCCATTCCATAAACCATGTGGCGAATTAAATATGAAGGATGTTGTTCTGCTTCCTCAATAGATTAGATAGAATCGAGCTGATGTATGTTTTCCCTCACATCACGCTTTCTTACGTGAAAGAAACTGCGGCACAGTCTTGGCCAATTCAGTGCTAAAAGATCTGTTCCCCCTTAGACAGCAAGTTTGCCCCCTGATCGCATGCAGTCATATCCTCGGGCATAATACAATTCAGTGCAGCTCCAGTCCATATTAAAAGGAAGGAAACAAACTCCTATTTAAAGTGTAGCATCTATATCACCCTGGCATCTTTGAACACGAAGCAGGGAGTAAATTTAATCAGAATGATTTTTTTTTTTAAATCTCCATTTTTACATTTATACTCAAACATGCCCTTTTTCCCCTGAGCTTCTCAGGGGCCTGCAATAAATTATAAAGTCAGTTTCAGAGTTTGCTCCGACCACAGTGCTGTGTTTACATTCTTTCCAAGGCAAGCCTGCATGGTCGTAATTTATATCCTAAACACTTGAACGTAACTTGTTTATACAGAGAACGACAGGACCTCAAAGACAAAAAAACTGAATTTGCCTAACAGATTGAATAGACCATGGTTCTAGTGCCCCCTAATGGACCTACCCCGTCATTGAACATTAAGACCGAAATATCAAAAGCATTTGTAGTGCTTCAAATTTTCGTATTCAATATATTTTTGTTCTTTCTATTTGTGGAGGTGATTCCATTCTGGGCAATACTCTCTCTCAGCTCTTCATAACAAGAATGCAATACTAGGAAATATTGCAGTTTTGAGCTTGCCTTTGCTTTTGTATTTCTGGACGGTAAATTTACGTTTTCTTTACCACGCTTTTAGACAGACAAACAGAGAACGCTTCAGAAATAGAACTATTTAACTGTCATCAGGAGCAGGCGAATGGCAGTGAAATGGATTCCTAATCTTCACCCAATAATTCTTTCAAATTTAAGTGACTTGCAAAGGGGAAAAAATACAATGAAATAAAAACAAATTAGCCCTATTTTAATTTTTAGTGTTTGCTACTGTAGGCATTCAGTGCTTGTCTAGCTTGCAAGACGCCAATAACCTCCAGGGCTACTGAAATCACAAGAGTTAAACGCCAGGCAGCTGTGCAGCTGCAGAAGGGACTTTTAATGGAACAACTGAAAATGTCCTAGGGTTTTGTTTGCTTTGTGGATCATCAATGGTTACCTAACATTCTGGAGGAAGGAGGCCTTCCTTAAAGATCCAGCTTCTTCAGCATTTTAATTGGCAGGTTAACTTTCACAGCACCTGTATGGGAAGCACCCAGGAGGCTCCAGCAAAACGACAGAAGATTAGAGTTCACATCTTGATATTTCTGAAGTTTAAAAACCAGAATTGTATTTATTTATTCTGAAAAATCCCTTTCCGGGCTTCCACTTACATCCTAACCAAGCAGAAGGGGCACGACCCCAATTAGGGAGGGGAAAAAAACCCTTTGTGGGTCACCCTTTAGGGAAACCTACAGTTGATTCACTGAAAAGGACATCAACTGGTATGAAATGCTGCCAGGCATGTATCGTCAGCCACCAGCTCAAGCAGCACCGTGATAAATTATCTGAATTTTCAGTGATCATGCCCTATTTCCTAGCTCTGCTTCTTAAATCCCTTTTGCACTCCATGTCCACTGACATGTTTCTTTCTGCCTTAGTTTCTGTCTACACCTCACCCTAGTATCGAGGCTCTAGCTTCCTTCCTTTGACTGCGATTTAACCTGAGTTACACAGCTCTACCGGCTGGGTGTGAAAATATGATCTACGTCATGGGTTCTGAAGCTAAAGGTCACAAACAGATTTCAGGGTGGTGTGGTCACCTCCTCCCCCCTTTCTTTATGGCTCAACGTAAGGAGAGCTCCAAATTAACTTCTGTTCTAGTATGGGGGTCACAGTGTGAGGAAGTCGTGACCCACTGATCCACAATCACAGCTAAACTCATCCATGTTAGCTGAACAAAATAGTTTGCACTTGCTGGGAGAGTTTGGGGTAATTGAATTAAAGGTGGACTAAATCACAAACATCTCCATAATTAAATCACATTAAAGCGAGGTTCTGTAACACAGGAATGAAATCTTGACCACGAACACTACAGTGGACCAAAAATTGGAATGTATCTAATCTACATTTTTCTCTCCATCCGCTGATTTCTTCACAGGCTGAAACACCAACATGGGGAATTGCTTGGTAGTGTACGTTTCACCAGAAAAACCTCAGCCACTCAAAAGACAGGAGAGTTCTGGCAAAGCCGTTTAACATTTACAAAATTAGCCAAGTGCGGATCTATCTTGTGTGAGATGTTGAAGCTGTAGTAGCTATTTGATCAACATATTCCCAAAAACATCCAGTGTATTTATTTAACAAAATTCACCCACAGCTTATTCTATTAAAATGTCAGAAGATTGATTTTGTACTGTATTTTAATCCAGATTGACAGTGTACTTCATTTTCTTGTTCATTGTTTGCAGAATCCAGAGAAATTTTAGCCAACTTTCATGGCAAAGGAAGGTAAAGAGTTTTGTTCAGTGGGATTTTTGTTCAGGGTTTTCACACCTCAGCTGCTAGAAGAGGGCCTCATCCTCCCTGATCGAACGAATCTCGTTATCTCTAGCCTGCTTCTTGCTTGCATATATATACCTGCCCCTTGAAATTTCCACTACATGCATCTGACAAAGTGGGTATTCACCCACAAAAGCTCACGCTCCAAAACATCTGTTAGTCTATAAGGTGCCACAGGACTCTTTGCTGCTTTTACAGATCCAGACTAACATGGCTGCCCCTCTGATACTGTTCAGTGGGAGTAAACCTGATTTTGTTGAATGCTGAAAGATATGTCCCTGACAGGGGAGCTGAGATTTAAATAATTGTGTTCAATAAAGTGCAGCATTGTCAGGCAGGCCCTGATTCATCTTTTCATTCCAATTTTAAGCCTGTGAATAGTCCCTTTAAAATTGATGGGATTAAGCGCTTTTTTAAAATTAAGTGCTTTGCTGAATAGATTGGTTTGCTGAATCAGGATCTTAACTGCACTATAGACAATGCTCAGATGTGATGCTGATGAGCATTGTGAAACAACAGACATAGAATAGGCTATACCTGATTCATACACAGCAAGAAAATTAATTCAAAACATACTCTAACTTTAAAGAGAAATAAATTTTACTAAATCTGCAGCATTAATCTGCATGAAATACTGCCTTGGCTAATAAGAACACCCAGACTTTATTTATACATTTAGCCATTTGATAAATACAAATGAGGAAAGAGGTAAATAGAAGCCAACATATTTCTGAATAAGAGCCCAGAGGTTCTTTTAGAGTGCAATGATCTTTGTGTCTAGATTAGAAAGAATTCAGAGCAGCCTGGTGTGATTTGCCAACTACTGAATAGAACTCCAAAACATTTGTAATATTAAACAATTTCAAGCCTCCTTTTTATGCTTGTTTTTAATCCAAAGATGATTTATGGAAATATTTATTTCTCCAATGGTCATTTATAAAAGAAATACGTTGTAGGGAGAGGGTCCTAAAATGCAAAGGGACTTTTCATCACTATCAAACTACAACTGGAACTAGAGGTATTTTAATATTAGATTTAAATTTTAATTGAATTACTATTCTTTTAAATATAATATTGGAAAGAATTGCACTTCCTATTAATTGAATCAGAGTTTATTTGAACTTTTACAAAAGGAGTTTACAATACTGTACTGAACACAGTTGGATTTGCCCATCGTTGCATGTTCCACCAATTTTATAAAGTTAAAAATCAGGTTGAAATTTGTAGACTGTCATTTTTAGAGTCATTACAGAGCTTAGTTTCCTAGGACCAGATCCTCAGTAGGCATAGTTGTGTGTTGCTTCATTGACTAACTGAGGATCTGACTCAAATACATAAATATGAATACCAAAATCAGTACAGTACAAAAGGACTATTTTTTAAAAATAAGAAATCATGATATTTTCAGGCTCTAAACTTCAGAGGAGTTTGATCTGATTAACCTAAATGTTTCCAATAAATGTTAACCTCTATCGAGAGGATACACATGAACTATTTTATGCAGAAAGCAGCTTTTAAAAATGACTTATTTATGCAAGAAAACTGCACCAGTTTATAAGTTTTTATACAGTAATACAGTTTTTAAGCTGATTTAGCTGAAAGCTACACAATGGTTGTCATCCTATGCTTCTCTCACTTTCAGAGTGGTTTGTTTAGGAATAGTTTAAACCTGCTCCTAATCAATGTAATCTAAAGTCAAAATAAAAGTTTTAAGTGAAATGAGGGCATCCACGCAGCCTTTTGCTGCTGATTTAACCAATCACTCCTTAAGGCTGGTCTACAGTCAAAGCTGTACTTATATAACTAAAAGTGTGGTTTAATACCAGTTTAGTTAAACCAATGCAACTTTTGCGTGTTTATCAGTTTAAGCCCGGCTTGAATAGATTAAGGTAGTGCTTGTACATTTACAGATGCTGGCTAAATCTAAATTGATATAAAAGACTGTCCGCTCCCTGAAGTGCCACAGTTTAACTAAACCAATTTAAGTTAAAACAATGCAATCACTCTGTGGAAACAATCCTTAAACTAAACTGATGCAACTGTGTCATGTAGAGAGCCCAAAGTAGATGTTAGCTCCAATGTGTGTTCATACTGGAAACTTGTTTACAACTTTAATTGAGGAATCAAGGCAGTGACTTGATAATTAACCCGTATACTTTTTTTTCCCATTTGCTTTTGTATAAAACAGAGGTTTCCCCAGCTGTGGTTTGTTGACCACTGGTGGCCTGTAGAGCATTTGTTGGTGGCTCAGAGAAAGCTATCTGGTTACAGGATGCTGGCTCTCCTTCTTTCCAGCTGAGAGAATGAGAACAGATGGCAGGGTGAGATTCAACAAAGATCAGAATAGACAGTGCAGTGAACTCTTTTCCAATAGGAATACAAAACTTATCATGTTCAAGGCAGTTAAGTAGATGACTATTTCCAGCAATTGCTGGACTGCCACAGGGATGTTATGTTATTGTCAATGGGATGAAAGATGGTTTGCACAGTTATGAATGGGAGAAAAGGTCTCCACCAGACAGTGAAGTGTAAAAACCTTTGAGAATACCTGGTTTAATATGAAGTGACTTTTCAGTGTTTTAATACAAACAGATGTGACAGAAGAGGTGTAGATGGTCTATAGCTGTATCGGAGGGCAGTTATTAAACACAATCGCAAATAGAAGTCCTTAGGGCTCAGATCCACACTCAGAAACACAGGTGTAACTCACTGAAGACAATGGAAGTTACATCGTGTAGCTGAAAAGCAGAATTAGGCCCCTACCCACAGCATCCCAGTTCTATTTCAAACCTAATAGACTAAACCCTGCTTTCACTTACACTGGTGCTGCCCTATTTATGTCTGTGCTGGAAGTGGAGCTGCTCTATAGGAAGTTATTAATACTGTATGTTGACATAGTTATTGGGATACTTACAGTATAAATATATGTTTAGATTAATAGGAGGCTGTAATGAAAAGCAACCTGGAAGGAAACAATGAACCAACATAAGCCACCTCAAAGTAAACAATTGAGGGTTGTTATGGGACAATGGCAGAACCCTTAGCTCTGAGAAATCTAGCTTGACTTCCTGCTGAGGCTACCAACTGGTTTGGACAAGCAGAGTCAAGGCCTGGGAACTGACAAGAATGAAGGAACCTTGGCTTATAAAGGATTCTCTCTGAAGAGAGGAGGTAATTGTTAAGATGATATTCCAGGAAACCAGACTGACCCAGGCTCCTGCTGGGGTATCTAAAGAAGTTAGGCCTGACTAGGTTATCATCAAGGGATGTTAAGCCATTAGGTAATATAGACATGCATGTAGACTATTATTTTAAAATCTTTTTTCCTCTAAATGCTCTATTCCTGCTGTTAAAATTAAACAATACTTTGGTTTTAAGAAAGCTGTTTATGAGTGAACAGTGTGATACTGTTGCAAAAAAAGCAAACATGATTCTGGGTTGCATTAACAGGTGTGTTGTAAACAAGACACGAGAAGTCATTCTTCCGCTTTACTCTGCGCTGGTTAGGCCTCAACTGGAGTATTGTGTCCAGTTCTGGGCACCGCATTTCAAGAAAGATGTGGAGAAATTGGAGAGGGTCCAGAGAAGAGCAACAAGAATGATTAAAGGTCTTGAGAACATGACCTATGAAGGAAGGCTGAAGGAATTGGGTTTATTTAGTTTGGAAAAGAGAAGACTGAGAGGGGACCTGATATCAGTTTTCAGGTATCTAAAAGGGTGTCATCAGGAGGAGGGAGAAAACTTGTTCACCTTAGCCTCCAATGATAGAACAAGAAGCAATGGGCTTAAACTGCAGCAAGGGAGATTTAGGTTGGATATTAGGAAAAAGTTCCTAACTGTCAGGGTAGTTAAACACTGGAATAGATTGCCTAGGGAAGTTGTGGAATCTCCATCGCTGGAGATATTTAAGAGTAGGTTAGATAAATGTCTATTAGGGATGGTCTAGACAGTATTTGGTCCTGCCATGAGGGCAGGGGACTGGACTCGATGACCTCTCGAGGTCCTTTCCAGTCCTAGAGTCTATGAGTCTATGAGTCACTGAATACTACTGGTTACAGACTCCAAAAAGGCAGAACCACAGCTTCAGAACCTAAACAGACCTCCAGGGTTGATACAGAGGATACTGTAGCCCCAGGCCTGGCCTGAGATTGAAAGAATTGTGGAATTCTGTTCCAGAAGAGGGAAAGGTATGAGGCCTGACACCTGAAGGAGTGCACTCTGAAAGACCAAGAAATGACTCAAAGGTACAGCTATCTCTGCAACCCTGATATATTGGTGGCAGCATATTTTGGATAGTAACAATGGTGAAATTCCCATTAGTGACAACAGAAGTAAAAAACAAATATTGTGGAAGGAAAAGCATGAGAAAGGTGTCCTATGTTCTTTTTGGGAAGAGCGCAAAACAAAAAAATAAAAAAACAAAACCCAGCCAGGAAAAATTAGTTATGAACAATCAAGATCAGCTAGGAGCTGTGCAAAGAAAGAAAGAAAGCTAAACTCTAAAGTGCTTAAAAAGTCAGAGCTGGTGCCTTTGCTGTATGAAGACCAAAGGCAGAATGGGGTGCCAGCCTCAGACCAGGACCTAGAGAAGGGTCCCAGTTCTCTTGCAGGGTACATGGGTGTCCCTGGAGACAGACGCTAGGACAAACCAACAGGAAGGGAAGGCTGCAAGGATGACAAATTCCCAGAAGGCAGCATGGAGAATGAGATCAGAGAGGTATGCAGCTAGCCCTGTAACTGCAACATCAGTGGGGCTATACTGGTATAACAGAGCAGAATTTGCCCAGTATAATTTGAAATTCCACCGAATCTATATCAAGTCTTTTACACATGCCCAAATCCCTTTGCTGAAGACACTTCTAATCTCCTTTCCCTCTTTATGCTCATGACAAAGTGACAGTGGTGGACCTCTGATACTTCCAGCCCTGCCCTTCGTCACTGTCTCCTTCCATCCTTCCCTGCCTCTTGAAGATATTTCTTCTTCAGCAATGTTAGTTTCCTTTGTACTCAAGGATAAAGGACTTGCTCCTGAACCATTGTAGACAATGAGAGTCTTGTCATTGAAATCAATGGGAGCTAGACGGGGTCTGTAATCATTTACTGTCCAGTACTGTCCCCGAGTAAATACAACACACACACTTATCCATGTACACCCTATGACATTTCATCTATACTTCTCCTCATGTCAACCTCTTCCTTTACTGAAGAACAGGACTGGCACCACAACCCTGTAGTACAACCTTGTCAATACTTAAAGGTGTTCATTCATTACCAGTAAAAGCAACAAAGAGTCCTGTGGCACCTTATAGACTAACAGACGTTTTGGAGCATGAGCTTTCGTGGGTGAATACCCACTTCGTCGGATGCATATAGTGGAAATTTCCAGGGGCAGGTATATATATGCAAGCAAGAAGCAGGCTAGAGATAACGAGGTTAGTTCAATTAGGGAGGATGAGGCCCTCTTCTAGCAGCTGAGGTGTGAAAACCAAAGGAGGAGAAACTGGTTTTGTAGTTGGCAAGCCATACCAGGCACTTGCTTATGTTCAAACCGTGTATTGTGGAGAAAGAAAAGTCAAGTTTATTGATAGTTTTCCCCCTCTTGCTATTTGCCTGTCTTCTCTTTTCCCACCAGTAGAAGGAAAGATCGGGAAATCCCCAGCTGTGTTCCTGAGGTAATGGGTCAAAAGGAAGCACCTCTGGGCAAGGCAGGGGCAGGTTCACAGTAACACAGCAACACAGGGACAATGAGAAAGAGGAAAAGAAGTGTGGGAAAGAGGTGGGACTAATAACTACAGCGCATGGTGGTAGGGCAGAGTATTTGATGGCTAGCAGCACACCTGATCCAGCTCCTTCATAACACTTCCTTTACACTGCAGGGGCTTGGAAGTGGTTAAAACATGTTCATAGAGCACTGCGCAGGGGTGGGGCTCGCACTAGGAGGGCTCCCATCTTAAGAGAGGCCACATCATCCCCAAACATAGTGAATACACTTGGATTAGAAAACCCATCATCAAGCAACCAGTTTGTCAGTCCTCTGAGCGGTCACTTACGTCAATAGCACTGTGCAACTCTTTTGTAATTACCTCACTGCGTACTGGCAGCTTCTTGAAAGAAGGCCATTGAATGTTATGAACAGGCATTACATGCTATAAGGAATTTTTGCCTGTCTGTAGTTAGCTTTTTTTGCTATCCTGGATTGAGCTCATCTCAAGAGCAAAACTCAACCAAAAAAACTCCAAGGCTGGAAGGCAGAAATCAGAAGTGCAAATCAAACAGACACTGCTCAGGGGCATCTCTGGAGAAAGGGAAATTTGGAGTTTCTGGGAATTATTCAGACTGTTCACTCCTACGGGTCTCTGGTTTCCTACTCTACACTGGTGGCTAAATAGGGGGCAAATCCACAGTATAGACAAGGTCTTAGTTACACAGAAAAAGATGCAACTCTGTGCTCCCATCATGAGCAAGGAGGACACTAATGTAGATCACATGGCCTCCACTTCTTTTGTGTGCTCTGTAGAAAAGGTGGACAAGGGTAGCTGATACAGAAGCCAGAGATTTATTCACTATTCTGCTCTCTGAAAGCAGAGTGAAAAAGGACTACTCTGCACATGGAACCAATGAAGGTACTGATCTCAGAACGGAGTCATTGCTCCTTGGGGATCTCAGGTACATGCAGATTAGACGGAGGAGCAATATGATATAAGACTTGCTATTTGGATGGTATATGCACTGTATTGGTCCAGGATATTAGAGAGACAAGGTGGGTGAGGTAATATCTTGTACTGGACCAAGTTCTACTGATGAGAGAGACAAGCATTTGAGCTTACACAGAGCTCTTCTTCAGGTGTTTAGATGGTGTGTCTTAATGATAACACACATAGAATGGAGCTTGCACGCATTAACATGAGTGCTAACTGGTATTCAGGTATCAGAGGTTGACAGTGAGTTCCTGTGTCCCTCTTACATGGCTGTGCAGGGGCCACTCTCAAAGTTAGTTCCTGTGATCCCTAGTACCCAATGCTTGCTCCTCCCCCAAAAAGGATGGGGATCTCTCCCCATTCAGTTTTCATTAGGGCTGGCACACCAGAAGGAGCAACCTGCTCCATCCCAATGGGTATTTTTCCTTTTCCTGGGGAAGAATTGCACAGCGGTGACATCCAGAGGGCTCTGTAGATATGATTCACTGCCTCATATGATCAAATCCAAGACATTGATGCTGTGAAATAAGAAAGAGCTTGAGACTCTGCTCAATTCAATTTTCGCTACCAGAGTGTACCCAAATTTCAGTTTCCAGCAAACGTTCAAACATCTGTATACTTGATACTCCTCTGGAATTGGAATTCAGGTGCAATGCTGAGGTAAATGTGATTCCCAATTCTGTTTGCCTGATTGGTCAGTCTGTGCATGGGAATACAATGTGTAATTTAGCAACATAGGAGTTGCCATACTCTATCAGATTAGAGGTCCATCTAGCCCAGTGGCCCACACTAAATGCTTCAGAAGAAGGTGCAAAAAAATCTACGGTAGGCAGATGTGCACTCTTCCTCATCCCTAATACTTGGAGATTGGTTTAAACCCTGAAACATTGGGTTTATCTCCCTCCAGTATGCTTTCTGTTAGCAAGAATATCTAGAGTTACAATGCTATCCATATAAATGTCCAAGCCCTCTTTGAATTTTGCTAAGTTCTTAGCCTTAATGACATCCTTTGCCAACAAGCTCCACATTCTAATTACATTCTGTGTGAAAAACTATTTCCTTTTGTCAGTTGCTTCTGTTAATTTCATTTAATGGCCCCTTGCTCTTGTATTACAAGGTAGGGAAAACAGAATCTACTTTCTCTATGTCATTCATTATTTTATATACTGTTATGTCCCCTCTTATTCATCCCCACCCATTCCGTATGCATGCTAACATAGCATGTTTATTGACCACAGCTGCACATTGAGCAGTAGTCTTCACTGAGCTGTTTACAAAAACTGACAGATCCTTTTCCTGTCTTGGTACAATTGATTTAGACCCCTTTAAGGTATATAAGCAATTTATTTTTTCCCCTTCTAGTTCCATTATTTTTCATTTATCAACGTTGAACTTCATCTGCCTGCCATCATGTTACCTATTCATCTAGATTAGTTAAGTTCCTCTGAGGTCCCTCAGCCTTCTCTAGGATTGACTAGCCGAAGCAATTTTGTGATATCTTCCTCACTCTTCAGGCCCCTTTCCAGACTGTTAATAACTATATTTATGGAACTTTGTGGCATACCTCTGGTAACCTTCTGCTATGATGAAAATAGGCCATTTATTCCTACTCTTTGACTAGTAACTCTCAGCCAGTTTTTCTTCCAAGACAATACTTGTTTCTTACTTCATGACCATTTAGTTTTTTAAGTAGTCTCTTGCGAAGGAGAAGGATCTTGTTAAAGGTCTTTAGTGGTGAGTGAATCTGAAAAGGTTGGATGCTTAAGTTCAAATGGTTTTTTCATGCTCTTTGGTACAGAAATGAGGCTGGCAAATTTCAGATTAGATTAGTTCCCATCACACATGTGGTACTTTCCAAACATAAAGACAATGGGCCAAATTCTGCTCTTAGTTATACCAGTGAAAACCTGGAGCAATTCCATTAGTTTAGGCTGAGTTATCCTTATTTTAATTTGGTATAATGGAAAAAACAGAAAATGGTATACCTGTTTTATGAAGCATACAATCTAATCAGATAACTATGGTATAATAAGAATAGATTATCAGTGGTAATGATTTACTTATAAAGCACACTCCTCCACTAAATGAGCTGAGGGCACTGTACAGTATGTATTTATATATAAACAATATTATCATCATTAAATGAACCTGTTAAAGACCATACCAACACTAGTGAACAAGAGGGTCCAATACAAAAAGAGAGACAGAAAAGCCACAAGAAGGAAAAACAATATATATAGGTACTGTGGAAAGCATGGAAGATTTCTGTATTATTTCTGTGAATATTATATGCATCTCAGTTTACCTGCTAGATATTATTCTGCATCAGGTAAATCAAAGGAGGTTGTTAGCGGAAAACCAGCAGGAACCAAGATAGTGACAGGGATAAGATACTTCCAGAGAGAATATCAAGAGTCCTCAACAGAACAAAGGGGAAGTTATTAATTGGGAATTTACCCTGCAAACTGGCTAGCCCAGAAAGGAAGAAGAGTGATTGGCAGTGAGAGTTGTCTGACAAAAAAGACGAGGGTATCCTGGCTGAATGGAACTCACCCAAAACTAGCAAGGAAAGAATGAAGTTTAAATAAGATTCATGCATGAAGGTCTACTTTGTTATTTTAACCCATTTCTCTGATTACCATGTTCCTGTTGACTATTAAATACTTTGTTTTGAAAAGGCAGAACTGTGTGACAGCATATATTTTCTGGCTACAAAACTTCCAAGAAAGATTCCTGCAGTGAGCCAAGCCAAATTGACCCTGCTAAAAGAGCCATGTTGGGAAACAGGGCTGCAGAAGCCGAGAGTGGCAGCACCCTAGGACTCCCCCTTGAGTAAAGTGGAGGCCCTGGGCCTATGACTGGGAAGGGCACACTCATGAGAGAACGTGGAGAGGTACAAGGCATAGGATGCACTGATCCAAGACAGGGCCAACAAGGGGCATTCTAAAAAACATACTTCAAGAATAAAAAGATTGTAGGTTCTTTTTGTAAATGGGGGGGGGGAAGGACTCAGATGGATTTTCAGGGGGAAGTGAGTTCCACACTTTACAGCCCACTAGAGCAAAAGGACAATTGTCTGATGACATAAAGCAGGACATTTGGATCCTTAAATAATAGGTGAGTTTTGAATGCAAATGACCACCAAGATGAGGCCCAAAGAGGCCTCAGATATGGAATGTCTAGGATAACAATTCAAATGCAAGAGGGCATGGAGAAATTGTCAGACAGAAGCCAACCTATGAAGGCTTCATGCAAAAGAAGTGGGGTTTACAGGGGAACCCAAAGAAGAAAAGAGAAGATCCTTGGCATATGGTAATTGGAATGCTGTTCCATGCATAGGGACACGGCACAGAATCAGGTGTGAAGCCAAGCATGAGAAGATGATAAAATAAGCAGTTAGAAGAGATGGTTTAGGAGACTCACAGAAGCAAGGGGGAGAGCCTGAAGAACGAACTTTGGGTGGGGTGCATTTGCAGCAAGCAAGAAGGTAAGGAAGAGGAGACTGAACTTGATAAAGAAAAAGAAGATGCCAGTTAAGGGATTTGTTAAGGTGAGAGAAGGAGGATGACATAGACTCATAGACTTTAAGGTCAGAAGGGACCATTATGATCATCTAGTCTGACCTCCTGCACAATGCAAACCACAGAATCTCACTCATCCACTTCTATAACAAACCTCTAACCTATGTCTGAGTTATTGATGTCCTCAAATCGTGGACTTTAAAGACATCAAGGTGCAGAGAACCCTCCAGCAAGTGACCCATGCCCCATGCTGCAGAGGAAGGCAAAAAACCTCCAAGGCCTCTGCCAATCTGCCCTGGAGGAAAATTCCTTCCCGACCCCAAATATGGCGATCAGTTAAACCCTGAGCATGTGGGAAAGACTCACCAGACAGCACCCAGGAAAGAATTTCCTGTGGTAACTCAGATCCCAACCCATCTAACATCCCATCACAGACCACTGGGCATACTTACCTGTTGATAATCAAAGATCAATTGCCAAAATTAGGCTATCCCATCATACCATCCCCTCCATAAACTTATCAAGCTTAGTCTTGAAGCCAGATATGTTTTTTGCCCTCACTACTCCCCTTGGAAGGCTGTTCCAGAACTTCACTCTTCTAATGGTTAGAAACCTTCATCTAATTTCAAGTCTAAACTTCCTAGTGTCCAATTTATATCCATTTGTTCTTGTGTCCACATTGGTACTAATCTTAAATAATTCCTCTCCCTCCCTAATATTAATCCCTCTGATATATTTATGAAGAGCAATCATATCTCCCCTCAGCCTTCTTTTGGTTAGGCTAAACAAGCCAAGCTCTTTGAGTCTCCTTTCATAAGACAGGTTTTCCATTCCTCGGATCATTCTAGTAGCCCTTCTCTGTACCTGTTCCAGTTAGAATTCATCCTTCTTAAACGTGGGAGACCAGAACTGCACACAGCATTCCAGATGAGGTCTCAGCAGTGCCTTGTATAATGGTACTAACACCTCCTTATCTTTGCTGGAAATACCTCGCCTGATGCATCCTAAAACTGCATTCCTTTTTTTAACAGCTATATCACATTGGCGGCTCATAGTCATCCTGTGATCAACCAATACTCCAAGGTCCTTCTCCTCCTCCATTACTTCCAACTGATGCGTCCCCAATTTATAACTAAAATTCTTGTTATTAATCCCTAAATGCATGACCTTGCACTTTTCACTATTAAATTTCATCCTATTACTATTACTCCAGTTTACAAGGTCATCCAGATCTTCCTGTACGATATCCCGGTCCTTCTCTGTGTTAGCAATACCTCCCAGCTTTGTGTCATCCGCAAAATTTATTAGCACATTCTTGCTTTTTGTGCCAAGGTCAGTAATAAAAAGGTTAAATAAGATTGGTCCCAAAACTGATCCCTGAGGAACTCCACTAGTAACCTCCTTCCAGCCCGACAGTTCACCTTTCAGTACAATACGTTGTAGTCTCCCCTTTACCCAGTTCCTTATCCACCTTTCAATTTTCATATTGATCCCCATCTTTTCCAATTTAGCTAATAATTCCCCATGTGGAACCATGTGAAATGCCTTCCTGAAATCGAGGTAAATTAGATCCACTGCATTTCTTTTGTCTAAAAAAATCTGTTACCTTCTCAAAGAAGGAGATCAGGTTGGTTTGGCACAATCTACCTTTTGTAAAACCATGTTGTATTTTGTCCCAAATACCATTGACCTCAATGTCCTTAACTACTTTCTCCTTCAAAATTTTTTCCAAGACCTTACCTACTACAGATGTCAAACTAGCAGGCCTATAGTTACTTGGATCACTTTTTTTCCCTTTCTTAAAAATAGGAACTATGTTAGCAATTCTCCAGTTGTACGGTACAACCCCTGAGTTTATCAATTCATTAAAAATTCTTGCTAATGGACTTGCAATTTTATGTGCCAGTTTCTTTAATATTCTTGGATGAAGATCATCTGGGCCCTCTGAGTTTGTCCCATTAAGCTGTTCGAGTTTGGCTTCTACCTCAGATGTGGTAATATCTACCTTCATATCCTCATTCCCGTTTGTCATCCTTCCATCATCCCTAAGCTCCTCATTAGCCTTATTAAAGACTGAGACAAAATATTTATTTAGATATTGGGCCATGCCTAGATTATCTTTAACTTCCATTCCATCCTCAGTGTTAAGCGGTCCCACTTCTTCTTTGTTTTTTTCTTATTTATATGGCTATAGAACCTTTTACTATTGGTTTTAATTCCCTTTGCAAGGTCCAACTCTACATGGCTTTTAGCCTTTCTTACTTCATCCCTACATGTTCTGACCTCAATAAGGTAGCTTTCCTCGCTAATCCTGCCCATCTTCCACTCCTTGTAGGCTTTCTGCTTTTTCTTAATCATCTCTCTGAGATGCTTGCTCATCCAGCTTGGTCTACAACTCCTGCCTATGATTTTTTCCCCTTTTTTGGGATGCAGGCTTCTGATAGTTTCTGCAGCTGCGACTTAAAGTAATTCCAGGCCTATTCTGCCTTTAGATCCACAAGTTCTTCAGTCCAATACACTTCCCTAACTAATTTCCTTAATTCTTTAAAGTTAGCCCTTTTGAAATCAAAAACCCTAGTCCCAGATCTATTTTGTTTATCCTTCCATCTAGTTTGAACTGAATTAGCTCATGATCACTCGAACCAAAGATGTCCCCTACAACCATTTCTTCTGTGAGGTCCCCACTACTCACCAAAACCAAATCTAAAATGGCATCCCCTCTTTTTGGTTCTTCAACTACTTGGTGAAGAAATCCATCAGCTATCATATCCAGAAAAATCTGAGCCCTATTATTATTACTAGCACTTGTCCTCCAATCTATATCTGGGAAGTTAAAGTCTCCCATGATCACACAATTTCCATTAGTGTTTATTTCATTAAAAATATTAAAGAGGTCTCTATCCATATCCAAATCAGATTCCGGCGGTCTGTAGCACACCCCAAGCACTATCTCAGGGGAGGCTCTAGTAGCTTTCTTTCCCAATGTGATTTTTGCCCAGACAGACTGTCTTATCCATTCCATCACTTCTTATTTCTTTACAGTTAACCTCATCATTGATATACAATGCTACTTCACCACCTTTGCCTTTATTTCTGTCTTTCCTAAACAGCACATAGCCTTCAATACCTGTACTCCAGTCATGACTATTATTCCACCATGTTTCTGTTATCCCTATAACATCCAGTTTCACTTCCTGCACCAGTAGCTCTAGTTCCTCCATTTTGTTACCTAAGCTCCTCACATTAGTGTATAGACATCTTAGTTTTTGCCATTTGGCTTCACTGACATTCTTTATCTGGTTAGGCACAGACATTCCACCACCAGTATCACCTCTACCCTGGTATCTACACTACCCTTCCTCCTTATATCCATTCTTCTTCCCTCTCAATGTTAAATTCCGGTGTGGAGATGATCTGGACATCTCCCAATGACATGGTGGAACTGGTGTCATTGTAAGATATATAGTTCTTCCTGCCTGGTACTGGGTAGGTCAGAAATATCATGAGAACAAGTCTTTTCCTGAGGTATTTGGTATGACCCAGCCAAAACCAGGAAGTGCATAAGTGCATGAAAGTGTAAGGTTGGCAAGGAGTGGAAGAACTAAGAAAGCTGAGCCTCAAAAATAGTTTGTTTTATGTTCTCATCTGAGTTTAGGGTGATGATTGAAGCTATTTCTTAATTTATCCAAGGCACTTTCTTTTCTCTTTATCTACCTGGGTGCAACTTTTATCCTCCTTTTATGACCTTTATGATATGTTTTTGCTAAGTTAACTAAAAGTTACTACATAGCTGTAGGATTTCTACTGAAACTAGCAGGCTTCTGTGCCGACTTGGAGAGGAGACTAGACTCCTGAGTGCAAATATGGCTACAAAACTTAGTTTTGTAATTTTAAGCTGCCATATGAATAAAAGTTTAACTTGTATATGTGAAACCTTTAAAATATTCCTGCAAACGTGAACTGTAGGTTACATAAAACTTAGCCATTCCTGGTGCTTCAGTATGTCCTGTTTCCCTTACACCTGGAACCTGCCTGAAAAGAAAGGGTTATCCGGAAGGAATAAAGATTCCATCCTCTACAAAATGTTGTTTCTTTCTTATCACTTAAATAAGCACATCCTGTGTTCTGAGGTAAAAAAAAAAAATCAAAGACTGCTGGAACCTCACAAGTGGACTGGGTGGCCAAATTATTACAAAAGAGCTGAAGTAAACAAAATAATATTGCATTGTTCAAATGCTCCTTAGAGAAGTACTATTCATTTCTTGGAAAGCTTTGCATCCAAGCTCTTTATCAAGTAAGGTAACATCAGTGGCTTCCTGGATTTTTAAAAAACAAAGATCTCAGTTGACCACTTTGGAGTTTAAAAAAAAAAAAAAAAGCACCAGGGAAAAAGATGCTCCAAAAATTACTTGAAATTAGGAAGATCAGCAGCATACCTTCTTATCCTAACAAATCCCCATGCAGGTTTACAACATGACCAGCAACTGGTGGATTTATGAAAGTGGTTGTCCGATGTAAGAAAGAGGCAATTTTAGCTGAATGCTGTAAAAGCTCCTCACTCACTGACCTAGAGATCCAGCACCCAGCAGATTGCCCACAGCTACAGGAAGTGACTCAGATGTGAAACATCACTATTATATACAACAGAGTGGTCACAGTAGCTGATGGTATCAGCAGAAGCAAGTAGTCAGTCAGAGCCGGCCATTATAAATCTCCCATAACGGAGAATCTCAGCTTTCTTTTAAAAAATGAGGAAGCCTTTGTCACTGCAAATGTAACCTAACAATGTCAACTGATGAGTGTTCAGGCAAAGCAATCAGTACAGTTGGAAGTTTATCATTCATTTTGCCTAAAAATTGCAGATTATTTGTCATCAGCCACCCAGGTCCAGAATAACTATAGCTAGAGCACTCTTGATTTTTACAAAGACCTTTGTTCAGTTTTGACTGTCTATAGCTGAGCCAACCTTTGTTCAGAATAGCCAGGATGGCTTCCAGCCACAAGCAGGGGAGACCGTTCAAAAGTGGGAGGAGCATAGTTTAGCAGACTAAGCCAGGGGCCAGTCCCAGCTCTGAGGATGACTCGCTACATGGTCTTTATCAATTCATGTAGACCAGTATTTTCAGACTTGGGTTCAGCTCCTAATCACATGCTTGAGCAGCCCTTGGGCCACTAGTTGCCATCACCTATATGGGGCTTGTAACAGTGGGCAATTCTTGGGGTATAACACTATTCTCTCTGCTGTGGCAAGGCACCTTCTCAGTCTCCCCAGCCTCTGCTGCTTTTAGCCCTGATGAGACAGGCTTGGGTAATGCGGTCCCCCTTGGGACACAGGGGAAGTCTGCTCCCCATATCTCCACCAGTCCTGTTTAGAGTATTTTTGCTCCCTTGTGGGAGGGAGTACTGCCTCTCCTGCTGGTGAGACTCGCTGTTTTGCTGCTCCTACACTCCTGGCAGCAGGGCTCCTTCTCTCTCCGCTCTCTCCCCCTCCTTCCTCCCAGGGAAGGGTTTAAAAAGGTATCAGGAAGCTTCCACCTTCCTCAAGTGCATCTCCCAATCTGGACTATGTATAATGACATCATCAAGATAGGAGGCTGCATACTTGCCATGTGGACGCAACAGTTTGTCCATGAGCCATTGGAAAGTTGCAGGAGCCCCATGTAAACCAAAAGGGAGGACAGTGTATTGATACAGTCCTGCTGGTGTTGAAAAGGCCGTATTCTCTTTGTTGGCCTTGGCCAAGGGAATTTGCCAATAACCCTTAGTCAGGTCAAAGGTTGACAAAAATCGTGCTTTCCCCAGTCGGTCAATTAACTCATCTACCCGGGGTATAGGGTACGCATCAAATTGGGACACCTCATTCAGTTTCTGGAAGTCATTGCAAAACCTTATACTGCCATCCGGTTTAGGTACTAGGACCACTGGGCTTCACCATTGGTTATGAGACTCTTCAATGACTCCTAACTTCAACATTTTCCTGACTTCTGTCTTGATCTCTTCTCTTTTCATCTCCGGGATCCTATATGGCTTGACATTCACCTTCTCTCCAGGCTCTGTGAGGATGCGATGGTGAACCTCAGTAGTCCTGCCTGGCTTTTCTGAGAACACGTCCAGGTTGTGTTTGATCATGTTGATCACCTCAGTTCGTTAGTCCAGGGTCAATTCTGGGGATATTCCCACTAGGCCAGGCGGGTTGCTCTAGGGAGGAGGTGACCCTAGAGTGACCACATGAGCTTCTCTGTCTTGCCAAGGTTTCAACAGGTTTATATGATAGATTTGTTCCAGCTTCCGGCGTCCAGGCTGTCGGACCTTGTAATCGACCTCTCCAATGACTTCTATTATCTCATATGTTCCCTGCCATCTGGCCAGGAGCTTGCTCTCCACTGTGGATAAGAGCACCATTACCTGATCTCCCACCTGGAATTTTCGGATCGCCGCTTGGAGATTGTAGTATGTTTGTTGGGCCCCTTGTGCCCTCTCCATGTATTCCCACACTATGGGGGTGACTTGAGCTATCCTGTCTTTCATCTGCAACACATGCTCGATGATGTTTTTCCCTGGGTTTGGCGGTTCTTCCCAATTTTCTTTGGCAATGTCCAGTATGCCGCGGAGGTGGAGACCATATAACAGTTCGAATGGGGAGAACCCACTTGAAGTCTGAGGTACCTCCCTTATCGCAAACATTAGGTACGGTAGCAGGGCGTCCCGGTTCTTCCCATCCGAGCTCACCACCTTTCATATCATGTTCTTTAGTGTTCTATTAAAATGCTCGATGAGGCCATCTGTCTGCGGATGATAGACTGATGTTCTTAGGGTCCGTATGTGGAGCATTGCACATAGGTCCTTCATTAATTTAGACATAAAGGGGGTTCCTTGATCCATCAGGATCTCTTTGGGTATTCCCACTCTATCAAAAATTTGGATTAATTCTTTAGCTATGGTCTTGGACGTAGTGTTCCATAGGGGAAAGGCCTGAGGGTACTGGGTAGCATAATCTAACACCACCAGTATGTGCTGATGGCCTCAGGCTGATTTTTCTAGTGGCCCTACTAGGTCCATAGCTATTCACTCAAAGGAGACTTCAATAATCGGCAGAGGTACCAAAGGTGCCCTGAAGTGTGGTCGGGGCCCATGTAATTGGCATTCCAGACAGGATGCACAATATCGTCGGATTGTTGCATATATTCCAGGCCAAAAGAGCCTCTGCAGAATTCGGTCCAGGGCTTTATCTACCCCTGGACCAGATAAAGCCCTGGACCGATGGCTGTGGGCTAGCTCCATCACTCCCCTCTGATGTTTCTGTGGTACTAGGAGCTGTTCCACGACTTGCTCTTGAATATGGACTACTCTGTATAGAAGATCATTCTTGATCATATAATATGGCCCTGGGCTCTTGGCTCTTCCTTCCACAGGGACCCCATTCACCTCAACTACTTCTTTGTGAATATTATATACTGGATCATTGGCCTGATCCTGTCCAAAATTCTCTAGTGAAGGTCCAATTTGCCCAAACTCAGGGGGTTCTATTTCCCCCTCCCCCTCGAGGGAGGTCCCTGGAGAACTGGGTCCAGCTGCTGGCTTCCCAACCTCCTGCCTAGTTCCCTTGTCAGTCACACCAGCTCTTACTCCTACGAGTATAGGCTTCTGGTGCTGGGTCAAGATTCTCATCCCCCTCCTCTTATCTGCCCTCCTTTCTCGCTGAGTCTTCCTGGTCTTCCCAGGGAGTGAGAATAAATCCTGGGCAAATTCATGGAAGGCCGGGGCATTGCTAACTATCGAGGCCATCCCATTGCTCTCTGGGTCTTTACCTCCTTCTGACTCCCCTCCAGGAAGTAGACTGCCAAACCCTGGGAAGTCTCATCCTATGAGGACTGGGTAGGGGAGTTACAGGACCACCCCCACCATCACCTTAGTGGGGTTTCCCAGGACCTCTATTTTTATGGTCGGGTAGTAATTGACATCCCCATGGACACAGACTATCCCTGTGCGATTGGCCCGGGATAGTTGATCAGACTCGACCAGCTTTCCCGGGACCAGCATGACTGCACTTCCTGAGTCTACTAACGTGGTGGTCTGTATACCATTCATTTTAACTTGCCTAGTATATATATATGAGGGACCATCACTACCCCTACTAGATTTATCAGGTCACATGGCTCTTCTAGATTTCCCATGTCGCATTGCATGGGCTCATCTAGGTTTGGGCATTGGGCAGCTATATGCCCTATCTCTCCACATGCTTAACATCGGTACCCTGCTTGGGGTAGCCCCCTATTTTTCGGGCTGTGAGGCCTTACCCCTGCCCCCCCGAGTCTCTTTCTCCTAGTCCCCAAGTCCCTCCAAGTACTCTGGCTGCTCTTCGGCCTCCTTCCTCCCCTCCATAGTTTGGCCCGGAGCTGCAGCAACTCGGGCCCTTGGTACATAGACTTGCCTCCTATTCTGGCGCCTCCCTTCCCCGGTGGTCAGAGAAAGTTCCTGCACTGCTAGATATCTCTCTACAAGGGCAACTAGCTCATCATAGGAGGAACGATCATTTTGACTGACCCATCCTCATATGTCCAGCGGTAGCCCTCTCATGTACCTGTCCAGAACTATGGTTTCCACGACTTCCTCCAGCTGGTGGGTCTTGGGGCGCAGCCACTTCCTGGCTAAATGGATCAGGTCAAACAGCTGGGACCTCAGGGCCTTGTTGACTCAGTATTTCCACTCATGGAACCGCTGTGCCCTTATAGCTATCGTCATGCCAGACCTCGCCAGGATCTCCACCTTCAACTGGGAGTAATCTGAAGCTGCTTCTGTTGTCATGTCAAAATATGCTTTCTGTGTCTCCCCACACAGAAAGGGAGCCAGGATACTGGCTCACTGGTCTTGGGGTCAGGCCTCCAGCTGGGCCGTTCTCTCAAACGCAAGGAGATAGGCCTCCACGTCATCATCCATCGTCATCTTCTATAAGTAGTGGCTTGCCCGCAGGGGCCGAATCCCATGGGGGCCATGCGTTAGGGAGGTCAGGGACTTTAGCTGGTTCACAACCTCATGCAGGGTGGCTAGATCCTGAGCCGCCTGGCTCATCAGTAGTTGATTTGTCTCCTGCTGTAATCGCACTGCCTCCTGCTGGGCAGCTATCTGCACCCTGGTAGCCTCTTGTTGGGCTGCAGTGCCCTGCACCAATGCCTTCACTACATCCTCCATTTTGTGTTTTTTTTTGTTTGGGTTTTTTTTTCTAGGGGGTGTTTTACCCTGCCCTGAGATAGTTTGCCATGAAGTCTCACTCACATCCCACTTGTGACACCATGTGTGGCAAGGCACCTTCTCAGTCTCCCCAGCCTCTGCTGCTTTTAGCCTTGGTGAGACAGGCTTGGGTAATGCGGTCCCCCTTGGGACATGGGGAAGTCTGCTCCCCGTATCTCCACCAGTTCTGTTTAGAGTATTTTTGCTCCCTTGTGGGAGAAAGCACTGCCTCTCCTCCTGGTGAGGCTCACTGTTTTGCTGCTCCTACACTCCTGGCAGCAGGGCTCCTTCTCTCTCCACTCTCTCCCCCTCCTTCCTCCCAGGGAAGAGTTTAAAAAGGTCTCAGGCAGGCCCAGGTTGGAATCAGCTGATCCTAATTAACCTCAGGTAGCTCCCCCTCAGCTGATTCTAATTTGCTACCTTGGTAACCTTTTCTCAGTTGAACCTGATTGACCTATAGTTGCCTCCCAGTTGATAAGGAGGAGGGTCTTTTAACCCTCTGGGACTGATTCCTACCCCTTCCTTGCAGCTATCTGTCCTAAGTTTATCACACTGTACAATTCTCCCATGCACAGCCCTCCCCTGGTCTACTTGGACAGGCCTTATGCTTACCTAGGAACTTCCCCTGCTCTGGGGGCTTCTGTGGAGACAGTCATCTCCGCAACAGTGCTGTTCATTGTGGTGAGGTTGACAATGCAGAATCTAGTCCTCAGGATTTGCAATGGTCTCAACAGAACGTGAGCTGTCAAACAGTCCAATTTATGACAGCTCAGTACATTATTCTGTACACAGAACGTATCATGAAGGTCCCCGTGGAACTCTGAGCTACTTGAGTTTGAGTTGTTGCAAATATTTATAAGAGAGTTTCAGAGTCTAAGATGCTACTTACGTTTAAAAATAAAAATAGTTTATATACTGGGTGACCAGATTTTCAAGATGAAAAAAATGGAGCACTTATTCTGTGGGAGAAGATTCCCAGGACATGGTTTGGTTTAGTGAAGAACCACAGAGATGATCTATATTTCTCAGGGTCCTGTCTTTTTTATCCTTTCACCTCCCCCTTACTTCAGTGTTCTTCTCCTTCCCTCTTCCTTCCCTCATTCTCAGGCCTGGTCTACACTATGCGTTTAAACCGAATTTAGCAGCATTAAACCGATTTAACCCTGCACCCGTCCACACAATAAGGCCCTTTATATCGATATAAAGGGCTCTTTAAATTGGTTTCTGTACTCCTCCCCAACTAGAGGAGTAGCGCTGTAATCGGTATTGCCACGTCGGATTAGGGTTAGTGTGGCTGCAAATCGACGGTATTGGCCTCCGGGCGGTATCCCACAGTGCACCATTGTGACCGCTCTGGACAGCAATCTGAACTCGGATGCATTGGCCAGGTAGACAGGAAAAGCCCCGCGAACTTTTGAATTTCATTTCCTGTTTGCCCAGCGTGGAGCTCTGATCAGCACGGGTGGCGATGCAGTCCCAAATCCAAAAAGAGCTCCAGCATGGACTGTACAGGAGATACTGGATCTGATCTCTGTATGGGGAGACAAATCTGTTCTATCAGAGCTCCGTTACAGAAGACGAAATGCCAAAGCATTTGAAAATATCTCCAGGCTATGATACAGAGTCCACAGCACAGTGCTGCGTGACAAGCGTAACGGAAAGCCAAAGAATCAAATGGATGGTCATGGAAGGAGGGAGGGGGGACTGAGGACTCGCGCTATCCCACATTTCCTGCAGTCTCCGAAAAGTATTTGCATTCTTGGCTGAGCTCCCAATGCCTGAAGGTTCGAAAACATTGTCGCCAGTAGTTCAGGGAATATGTCGTCAATTTACCCCCACTTCTCCCCTCAAAGAAAAGGGGAAAAAATCGTTTCTCGCCACTTTTCAATGTCACCGTATGTCTACTGGATGCTGCTGGTAGACGGGGTTCTGCAGCACTAAACAGCAGCATCTTCTCCCCTCCCCTCCCCAGTGGCAGATGGTACAATATGACTGCTATCCATTGTCATCATCAGCCCATGAGTGCTCCTGGCTGGCCTCAGTGAGGTTAGTCGGGGGAGCCTGGGTAAAAATGGGAATGACTCCCTGTCATTCCTGGCAGACAGTACAAATGCTGGGTAACTGTCCTCAATCATAGCAGCTGGAGCCTGAGCTCCATCAGCCCGCCCCCTTCATGTCTAAAGAAAAGAGTCTGTACTCCCTGGACTATTATAGCAGCAGGAGGCTGCGTTCCTCTCCCCCTCACTCTTTAATGTCCTGCCTGGACTATCATAGCAGCTGCAGGCTGCCTTCCCCTCACTTTATCTCGCTAAAAAGTCAATGTTTCTTATTCCTGCATTCTTTATTACTTCATCACACAAATGGGGGGACACTGCCAGGGTAGCCCAGGAGGGGTGTGGGAGGAGGGAAGAAATGGGTGGGGTTGTTGCAGGGGCACCCCCTAGAATGGCATGCAGCTCATCATTTCTGCGGGATCTCTGGGGGTCTTATCTGGAGCAGCTGTGCTCTCTGGCTCTCTAGTAGACTTGCCCCATATTCTAGGCAGGACTGACTCTATTTTTAGACAAAACATAAAGAAGGGAATGAACCCAGGAGTCATTCCCATTTTTGTCCATGCGCCTGCGGTCGACCTCAGCGAGACCAGCCAGGAGCAGCCATGACAGCAGCAGACAGTACAAAATGCTTGATAACCATCATCACCATTTCCCAATTGCAAACGGTACAAAATGATTGAAAACCGTCATCTCATCGCCAAATTACAATGGCAGACAGTGCAATAGGGATGGTAACCATCTCTGCTACCTTGCAAAGGCAAATGAATGCTGCTCTGTAGCACTGCAGTACCGCCTCTGTCAGCAGCATCCAGTACACATACAGTGACAGTGACAAAAGGCAAAACGGGCTCCATGGTTGCCATGCTATGGCGTCTGCTGGGGCAATCCAGGGAAAAAGGGAGGGAAAGGATTGTCTGCTGTTGCTTTCACGGAGGAAGGATTGAGTGACGACATTTACCCAGAATCACCCGCGACACTGTTTTTGCACCATCATGCATTGGGATCTCAACCCAGAATTCCAATGGGCAGGGGAGACTGCGGGAACTACAGGATAGCTATGAATAGCTACCCACAGTGCAACACTCCAGAAATCAACGCTAGCCTCAGTACATGGACGCACACCGCTGAATTATTGTGCTTAGTGTGGTTGCATGCACTCGACTTTATACAATCTGTTTTACAAAACAGGTTCTGTAAAATCGGAATAATCCTATAGTGTAGACATACCCTCAGCCTCATCTCCCGCTCATTCTTTCAGCCTTGCTTTCATTCCCTCAATCACATCCATTCTCTGTCCTGTGTCTTTCCCCTTTTGTTCCCTGCCACAACGCAGCACTCCCCTGTGGTACAAGGGAGGTGAACAGAAACATGGGCACTGCTCTACAGGCTCACTCAGCAACTGTCTGCATATAGCAATGGTGGTGCAGATAAGCTGTCAGCTGGTTTTCCCCACACAGCATGGCCCAGACTCTGACTCCTCCTGGATCTGATGCTGTGAGCTAGACTGTGTCTTTGAAACCACAACCCTGAGCAGAGAAATTGCAGCCATGCTCCCCTAGAGGAATACTAGAGATACTTTGCGTAAGCAAGGCACATTTTATCTGGGGCTGTTCATATTTCTCAGGGAGAATGCAGTTTGCTCCACTCAGTAAAATGGCCACATCGTGTCTCTGACTTTGAAGCCAGACTCCTCATTGATTTCATTTTTCCAAAAGTAAATGTTTGCAGGCAATTAGCCCACAATGCTCAGTCCCTATTGCAGTTCCTTCTATGTCTTTTAAAAACTATTTGGGTTTTTTAAATGTTACTTGTGCATCTAGTTATGTTAATGAGACCACCAGATAGTGCAGAGCAGAACCTTACATGTATTTGGTTTAAAGATGCCTGGGACTAAAAGGAAACCCCAGAGTAAGCTAGAGACAAGAACAGGGCACTGTAAGGGACATGAGGTAGGGAACACTCTCTGGAAGGTTCTCATTGGGTTTGGACAGGAATCATATGTCATTTGGCACTTATTGACAAAGGTCTTGTTTGAAATACTACTGGCCATGTCAACAATTTGCTCATCACATCAAACTTGTATGTTTCTACGTCTCTGTTATTTAGGTCAGGGGAAAGAAATCAATTCACAAAACATTCCTATTATAAAGCAAACTCAGAAGTCTGATTTTAGGGAGAACTTGTTCCCTAAATTCTAGAAAAGGATCAGATCTCCCCACCTCCTTTAGAGGAGTTCTGGCAGATCTCATAGCGCATTCAGAAGATGTATTTTTTTTTAGAAACTGGTGCATCTTAAAAGAATGATGCTTTATTTTTAGGACGTTTCCAGTTTTGAAAGATCATGCCTTTAAGATAAGGAGGGAGTCTGAGCTTAAGGTGATAGTACATTTTTTTCCCCAATCTTCCTTTGTATTTCTCTCTAGAGCTACCCTACCTATTTTGCACGTCTTTTGATATTTTAAAACACAGACAGAAACAGATAGGCCACAGGAAGAGAATCCTTCAGGATGTCTTGTTTGGTTTGGAGATAGTTAAATGTCTGCTGTATTTCCTCTGAGTGCAGAATTGGAGTTTGTGCACATGCACAGCAATTTGTGCTGAGTGAAATACTGTGTCTGCGTGCGTGAGTGCGCGCGCACACACACACGTGTCTATCTTTTATCATGGGTATCTTTCCTGGAATTATGGGAAACCTTTGTCTAGTTCAAGTCTTCCCAAAGAGATGCTTAACTCAGGAAAGTCAGATGGAACTTGTCATTCTTTCTAACCAATATGCCAATTTAGCTTGATTATAGAAAAATGCCTAACTCCCTCAATAATCACAAACACATTCTAAGCTATGGGAGTTAGACACATGTTTTTCATAGGTTTAAATACTAGTGACCACGATGGATGAACATTTTTTAGTATTAAGATCATATAATTAAGACATAATCTCAATTGCTTTGTAGTATATGAAGCAGTAAATAGCTACTGAGACTGATTAAATGCCAGAGCTGAGGAATTTAATCAAATCACCAAATCCATTTATTGCAGGGACGCTACAAAGCAATCCTGGTTGTTCTTGTACAACAACATGAAAGATGACATCTCTTGTTTATTCCCACGAGATCTGAAAGTGCTGCGTAGTCTGTTTCTCACTGGAATACACTTTTGTGGCATGGCTAGCATGAATGGATGATTAGGAGTAGAGGGAAATAACTCTGATGAGAAAGCAAGGATCAGAAGAAATACCTTCTGGAAGACAAATTCACACATAAGAACAGCAATTTCCATCACAAACAAACAACATTCACACTTTGGACCACAACATTTGGATCTTTGTAAGATGTAAAAAAAAAAAAAAAAAAAAAAAAAGTCCATGACACAGGAGCCATGATTTATGGGCCTGAGCCAAACCGCATTAAAATCATTAGAAAGACTTCCATTGACTTCAGGAAAAATGTCAGTATTTGCCCAGTTCAACTGAATGGGCACCAATATCATTTTTACAGTTTTTGGTCCTGATCCAGAGCCCAATAAATATTCATTTAAATTGTTTAATTAACCCTCTTACGGCTGTTCTTGAAGTTATTTTCTGTGAATATTCAAACAATGGAGTTTTCCTGGCAAAAATGTTTGTGGAAAATAAACAAAGTTATATGCAAAGAAACTGAATTTTAAATTTGCATATGGCAATATTCATGCCAGAAATGCTTGTGCCATTAGGAAACAAAATATCAAAATTATCTGACCACATATAATGAATCAACACAGCTCAAATTTTGAATACCCATAA
This sequence comes from Gopherus evgoodei, assembly GCF_007399415.2. NCBI lineage: Eukaryota > Metazoa > Chordata > Testudines > Testudinidae > Gopherus > Gopherus evgoodei. The sequence continues at coordinate 173,039,024 of NC_044323.1, read as the reverse complement.
TCAAGGCACAGAGTAAAATATTATGTATAAAATGAATAAATTAGAGGAAACTACACTAAAATATTTCACGAGCAGGAAAAGATGCTAAAGACATTGCATTAGACGTTGAAAGAAATGTGACCACCTCTCATTTTCAAAAGCAAGCTTGTTTCAAAGAACATGAGTTACAAACGCTATTTCAAGGAGAATAAGGGCAGGTCTACACTTAGGCCTGGTCTACACTACGCGTTTAAACTGATTTTAGCAGCGTTAAACCGATTTAATGCTGTACCCGTCCACACTACGAGGCCCTTTATATAGATATAAAGGGCTCTTTAAATCGGTTTCTGTACTCCTCCCCAAAGAGAGGAGTAGTGCTAAAATCGGTGTTACCATATCGGATTAGGGTTAGTGTGGCCGCAAATTGATGGTATCGGCCTCCAGGCGGTATCCCACAGTGCACCCCTGTGACCACTCTGGACAGCAATCTGAACTCGGATGCAGTGGCCAGGTAAACAGGAAAAGCCACGCGAAATTTTGATTTTCATTTCCTGTTTTCCTAGCGTGGAGCTCTGATCAGCACGGGTGGCCATGCAGTCCCAAATCCAAAAAGAGCTCCAGCATGGACCGTACAGGAGATACTGGATCTGATCGCTGTATGGGGAAACAAATCTGTTCTATCAGAGCTCCATTACAGAAGACGAAATGCCAAAGCGTTTGGAAAAAAAATCTACAGGCTACACAGTGCTGCGTGACAAGCGTAACAGGAAGCCAGAGACTCAAATGGACGCTCATGGAGGGAGGGAGGGGGTACTGAGGACTCCAGCTATCCCACAGTCCCCAGCAGTCTCCGAAAAGTATTTACATTCTTGGATGAGCTCCCAATGCCTGTAGGTTCAAACACATTGTCCGGCGTGATTCAGGGTATAGATCATCAATTTACCCCCCCACACGTGAAAGAAAAGGGAAAGAAATCGTTTCTTGACTTCTTTCAATGTCACCCTATGTCTACTGAATGCTGCTGGTAGACGCGATGCTGCGGCAGTGAAGAGCAGTATCCGCTCCTCTCCCCTCCCTGGTGGCAGATGGTGCAGAAGGACTGCTAGCCGTCCTTGTCAACGGGTGGGGTTGTTGCAGGGGCACATCCCGTGAATGGCATGTAGCTCATCATTTCTGCGGGATCTGACACGGAGCAGCTGTGCTCTCTGATACGCTGCTTCTCTAGTACACTTGCCCCATATTCTAGGCAGTACTGACTCTATTTTTAGAAACCATAAAGGAGGGATTGACTCGGGGAGTCATTCCCAGTTTTGCCTTTGTGCCCCCGGGTGACCTCAGCCAGGGGCACCCATGATAGCAGCAGACAGTACAGAATGACAGATAACCGTCATCTTACTGCCAATTTACAATGGTAGCAGATGGTACAGAATGACTGATAACTGTCTCTGCTATCATGCAAAAGCAAATGAATGCTGCTGTGTAGCGCTGCAGTAATGCCTCTGTTAGCGGCATCCAGTACACATACGGTGACAGTAAAATAAAAAAGCTGAACGGGCTCCATGGTTGCCGTGCTATGGCGTCTGCCAGGGCAATCTAGGGGAAAAGGGCGCGAAAGGATTGTCTGTCATTGTTTTCCCGGAAGAAGGAATGAGTGACAACATTTACCCAGAAGCACCCATGACAATGATTTTTGCCCCATCAGGCACTGGGATCTCAACCCAGAATTCCAAGGGGCGGGGGAGACTGCAGGAACTATGGGATAGCTACAGAATGGTTACCCACAGTGCAACACTCCAGAAATCGACGCTAGCCTCGGACCATGGACGCACATCGCCGAATTAATGTGCTTAGTGTGGCCACGTGCACTCAACTTTATACAATCTGTTTTCCAAAACTGGTTTATGTAAAATCAGAATAATCCCGTAGTGTAGACGTACCCTAAGACTTATGTAGCAGAGCATGTGTCGCAGCAGCTAGTCTATTATTTCACCTAGTTATCTAATAGTATGAGGCATAAAAAAAATTTTAACCAGCTTATGTTTTTAAAAAAACCAAAACCATTGTGCGGTAATTATCACACTTTCCCCCCAGAATGTTCAGTGCAGCCCTGTTGGGATTTCTAGTTATACTGAAAAGACAAACATGCCTAAGAGGAAAAAAAACAGAAAAGAATCCTGGGGAAAATAATATATTTAACTGAAGATTTCAAAATCAGGCTCTGAGAGCATTATACATGTCAACACTGATCTATATAGCTTTGATCCTGCCCCACTGAAATCAACAAGGGGTTTGCATTTTGACTTCTGAGAGACCATGATCAGACCCTACGTTCCCATGTCATAAAAAAGTTAAAATGCTTATGTCTAAATATGCAAAGCACATTAGAGAAACTAAAAGGAGTTATCACTTCATTTGAGAATATTTTATACCCTTTTAGGGAAAAATTCCCTTATCTTGTCTAGCTGTTTTAGGTACCCTATGAATTTCTACTGCTTTATATATATTTTTAACAATCAGCCAAATAACATTCCAAATACGTAATTTGTTTTATTGCAATAACTGTAGTTTTCCATTTATATTGTAAATTTAACTATTATAATTGCAGTTAATACTATACTTCGTCATGAACTGCACACTTTTTATTTGAATGAATTGATTATACTTGTATGCTATGAATAATTAAGCTATTGGGTATTAAAGGGAAATTGCAATGTAATTAATAAATAGGCAATAAGATCATGTTATGGAAAACGAAGTTTGGGGATAACTGTGATTTGGATAATCAAGGCTATATTGTTTATCTGTGTAATCATAGAATCAAAGAAGATTAGGGTTGGAAGAGACTTCAGGAGGTCACCTGGTCCAACCACCTGCTTAAAGCAGGACCAACACCAACTAAATCATCCCAATCAGGGCTTTGTCAAGGCGGGGCATTAAAAACCTCTAAGGAAGAAGATTCCACCACCTCCCTAGGTAGTCCATTCCAGTGCTTCACCACTATCTTAGTGAAATGTTTTTTCCTAATATCCAACCTGAACTTCCCCACTGCAACTTGAGACCATTACCCCTTGTTCTGTCATCTGCTACCACTGAGAGCAGTCTAGATCCATCCTCTTTGGAATCCCTCTTCAGGTAGTTGAAGGCTGCTATCAAATCCGCCCTCACTCTTCTCTTCTGCAGACTAAGCAAGCCCAGTTCCCTCATCCTCTCCTCGTAAGTCATGTGCCCCAGCCCCCTTGATAATTTTAATTGTCCTCCACTGTATTCTCTCCCATTTGTCCACACCCTTTCTGTAGTGTGGGGCCAAAAACTGGACGCAATATTCCAGATGTGGCCTTACCAGTGCTGAATAGAGGGGAATAATCGTTTCCCTGGATCTGCTGGCAATGCTCCTACTAATGCAGCCCAGTATGCCATTAGCATTCTTGGCAACGAGGGCACACTGCTGACTCATATCCATCTTCTCATCCACTATAATCCTCAGGTCCTTTTCTGCAGAACTGCTGCTTAGCCAGTCAGTCCCCAGCCTGTAGCGGTGCATGGGATTCTTCCTTCCTAAGTCCAGGACTCTGCACTTGTCCTTGTTGAACCTCATCAGATTTCTTTTGACCCAATCCCTAGCTTGTTTAGGTCACTCTGGACGCTATCCCTACCCTCCAGCATATCTACCTCTCCCGTCAGCTTAGTGTCATCTGCGAATTTGCTGAGGGTACAATCCATCCCATCATCCAGATCATTAATAAAGATGTTGAACAAAACCGGCCCAGGACTGACCCCTGGGGCATTCCGCTTGATAACAGCTGCCAACTAAACATTGAGTCATTGATCACTCCCTGCTGAGCCCAATGATCTAGCCAGCTTTCTATCCACCTTATAGTGCATTCATCCAATCCATATTTTTTAACTTGCTGGCAAGAATACTGTGGGAGACCATATCAAAAGCTTTGCTAAAGTCAAGGTATATCACGTCCACCACTTTCCCCATATCCACAGAGCCAGTTATCTTATCAGAGAAGGCAATCAGGTTGGTCAGGCATGACTTAACCTTGGTGAATCCATGTTGACTGTAATCTAATCCATAATTTATATCTAGATAGAATTTCTTAGATATTGGAGAGGTAGGCAAATTTATTATACTTTGATAATACTATGAAACATTTTGTGGAATCTACTGTTTAAATAGATAAAACAGTAGCTTTCATTTTCATGTTTGATAGGGCATTTCTCAATGACGATTTAATGGTTGTACAGCACCTAGCACAATGGGGCCCCAGCCAATTGGCCTCTAACTGCTACTGCAATAGAAATGTTAAATAATACTCATCATTTGTTCAATGAAAAGCCACTTTTCAACCAAAGCAAGTGATGAGAAAGTACTCAGTAATTCCTTTCATAGCACAAGAGCTCCATCTTATGGACATACCTTGTATAAGACCATGGTAAACCTCAGAGTATTTTCACTATAATATGCAATGAAAATTTTTGCATTGCAGGCAAACCCAGCATACTATTTCATCTGATACAGTGTTTTAAAGTCTTCAGTATTTTGGACAGGAACCAGGTTAACAAATTAATATTTTTGAGGATAGGCAAGCTTTGAATGAATTCTTTAAAAAAAAATCTGTATTTCAAAATACACAGGGAACTAGCTTCCTCTTTATGCGTATGGGACTTGCACAAAGAATTTCCATTAGCACTCAACTAACTATCCATCCAGGTTGTTGGAGTGGCATCCCTCACATCATTACCTGACTGTCTGATGGGATTATACTTGGGAAACCCTCTCTAGCAAAGTGAAGTAGACTGCATGGACCGAGAAATTGACTGTTTGCTCCAATCTCAACCTGTCCCCATCACATCACACATTCTCTTCACTCCAGCCTCACTCAACTCCTGTCCTCATGTCTTTCTCCCCTCCCTCATCTCACCGGCTCTGTACCCCATCACACCTCCTCTTCTCCCTTGTCTTTCCACTTAGCTAATGCCCTCCTAACTAAAACCCTCTCAAAATTATGGAACTAATATAATGTTTGCTGCTATCACATTGTTCACTTTGTTTACGTGTTAGATCCCTCCCCCTCCACCTTGAGTCTGGTCTATTTAGACTGTAAGCTTTTTAACGCAGGGCCTGTCTACTTCTACATTTGTACAGTAAGACCCCATTCCTGGCTGGTCTCTAGGCACTACTCTTATAAATAATATCATATTATAAATCATATACATAGACAAAGTAAACAAATCCAGAAAGTACACAAAAAAATATGGAAAAATTAGAGATGGTCTAGTGCCAAAAACTGAGGGCTGGATTTGGTACCCTGCTAATATTCATGGCTGTTCAAATCTGAGGTTTCTGGTTTGGATCCTTCTAGGGGGGAAAAAGTATATTCCCAATTCAGTTTGACCAGATTTCCAAATTTTAAAATGACGATGGTATGAAATTACAACTCTGTTTTCCTCAAATCTTCTGCTGTTTATATGGAATTAATTGAGAGAACATTTCACACTCTGCCTGCATTTGTCCAAATCTGGCTTAAAGAAAATTAGGAAAATTGTTGCACATGGATAAGATCATGTGAAAATCTGCTCAGATTCTAGCCCATTTCAATCTACCACTGAGCTCCCCTGCTGCTTTTTGTTTTCCTGTTTTCTTGTAAGCTGTCCCTGCTATGTGGTGGGGTGTTTGTGGGGGAGGGGTTTATTTTATTTTGTTTTTAAAAGAACAATGATGCGTTAGGACTTGCACAATGCAACTTTAAACCCACAGCATCTGTTTAGGCTGACCATGAGCAACTATGACAGTGTCTAGGCTGGTGGCAAAAACAAACAAACAGCCAAGAAAAACCCAGATGCCTTGCTCAAGTGGATGGATTGGGAGAGTTAGTTTCGTATATTGAGGCAAAAATAAAGAAACAAGGAATTTGGCAAATACTAGTGCAAATTAATCTTCAAAATATGGAACAAATATTTTCCTTATGCCATAGGCATCAGCATTTGATTAGTATCAAGGGCACCAGGAAAAGAAAAAAGGAGAGAGAGGTCCCCACTAAAATAAAAAAAGGTGACAAGTCTATAAAACAGAGGTGGCCAAACTGTGGCTCATGAGCTGCATGTGGCTCTTTTACAGCTGAAGTGCAGCTGGCAGAGCCCCACAGGTCTCCCCGCTCCCACCTGCAGTTATCCACCTATCAGACTGGGTGGGGTGGGAGGAGAGTTCAGGGCTTCTTCCCTGCACTAAGGTGGTGGGGCTAGGGGCTTCTGCCAGAAACAACTGGTGCCTGCTGAGGGGGGGGGCACAATTTAAAGGTCTGCACCCCCAACAGCTTCAGTCATGCCCTCCAGGTGCCCCCATCCTACCCTCAAGGACCCCTCCCTGTAGCTCCCAGGTGTTAGCTCTGCATGAAGAGACAGCTGGGAACAGCAGGGAGGGCCCACTGCTTTATCTCCATGGGGAGAGGTAGCAGCAAAAGCAGGGGCTCTCCCTGCAGCTCTCAGCTGTTTGCTGCTGCCTCTCCCCACAGCTCCCACCTCGCCAGCTCCAGCAGCTGCCATTCAGGGAGGAGGTCTGGTGGCACCATATGACTGAGTGGGACCAGCAAACCCTGGCAAAAATCAGCGGGAGGGGGCACATGACCCCATGTGCCCCCCACGCATTGCCTCTGGCTTGTGCACAGTGAGGAGGGGGGTCTCAGGGCTTCAGCCCTGCAAGGCACACCTGCTAGGGCTTGGAACTTCAGCAGGAGTGGGGCTGAAGCCCTGCGCCTGGGCATGCACCTCCCCTGGGGCTCAAGTCCTCAGACCCGGCTCTTGAACTTCTGAAGATTGGCTTATGTGGCTCAGAGGGTCAGTAAGTTTGGCCACCCTTGCTACAAAAGCTGTTCTTCTAAAGACATTAAATAACTTTACTGAGTACATGGTTACCAAAGAGTTTTGCAGAACCATTCTAATACACGGCTAGCTTGTTGCATTCACTATTATACCATATACATTATACTATGTGACCTGCAAACACATCGCTGCACATAACAGATCCTGTAATAAGGTCAACTTGGAAATCATCCATGGGGCTATGTTTTTTTTAAATTTTGGAAATTTGTGCAGTGATATTCAGTTAGATCCTGATCTATGTCCATGGGAATCTTTCCACTGAAGTTGAATCTGGCATATAATGTCTTTGTTTCTGTTCCATGTAATCAGCTGAAGCCACTTTCAAATTGCTTTCAGCTGCTTCTGCATTAGATTGTTGCACCATTGCAATTTGTACCAGTGTAAGCTGCGACACTTCACACCATCTACACTAGGGATCCTGTGTGGGTTCACACAGAGTATGTTTACAAGCACGGCCATGGCTGGCCCTGGTCAGCTGATTCAGGCTCGTGTGGCTTGGGCTCCAGGATTGAAAAATTGCTGTGTAGACATTCAGGCTCTGGCTCCAGCCCAAGCTCTGGGACCATGTAAGTTCCCTCCATTACTCTTCTCCTTCCCATAGGTACCAACTTTCCCTGTCACCGGTGGATGGTTGCGCCCCTCTGCCCCTGGCCCTCCCCCAACTCCACCCTTTCCCTGCCCCTGCTCTGCCCCCATTCCAACCTCTTCCCCAACTCCACCCCCTGCCTTCCCCTATTGAACCCCTTCCCCAAATCCCCACCCCGGCCCCGCCTTTTCCTCCCGAGCATGCCACGTTCCTACTCCTCCCCACTCCCTCCCAGCACATGAAACAGCTGTTTCATGGCACAAGCTAGCTACGAGGGTGGAAATCAGGCATGTAGCACGCTCGGGGGAGGAGGTGGAGGTGAGCTGCTGGTGGGTGCTGAGCACCCACCAATTTTTCCCCATAGATGCTCCAGCCCTGGAGCACCCATGGCATCGGTGCCTATGCTCCGACCTACTCCAACCGAGTCTCCAGAAGCTGTATCACACCTCCTGGAGGACTGAGGAGACTGAGTGGGTACTGGGGCACTTTGCAGAGGTTAGTGACTTTACCGGAGGCCTGGGCAGCAACGGGAGGAATAGTCTTGCTGTGTATCAGTTAACTAATGACCTCCTCTCAGGAGTGAGGGAGACACTGCTAGAATAACACCCACACACCCATGGCAACCTCCAGAGTAGTGTACTGGCGGGAGGGGGCGCCTGCCTGTGCATCTACTAACTAACCATTGATTTGTCATTTCTGTTTTTTGAGACAAGGGACCAAAAAAAATAAAAATAAAAATAAGAGAGAGAGCAAAATAACCACCATAAAAATAGTCCTGAGTAGTATTTTTCATTATATTTTTGTAACATGGGTCTGAGTTCAAGGTTGCAGGGCGAAGCAGAAGCAAAAGCAGCTAAGTACCATCTCAGCTGCTCTTGGTCCTGCACAGAAAGGAGGGAGAAACAGAGTAGGCAATGGCAGAGGCCTGTAGGCAGCCATCTTGTCAGATGACAGCTGCTGTACCAGCTACCTGCCTCACCACTGTACTGGTGGATACTGACACAGTGATAGGAGAGGACATAATATTACCTTTGCTTAGAACAAATGCAGTCCAAATGGCCCATGGATAGGGCTACGAGTTGGTCACTGAATCTGTGATGTTATGTGACCTCTGTGACTTCAGCCCTGGGCCATGAGGCTCAGGCTTCCATGATTTATTGCCCACAGCCTTTACTAAAAACTGTGCATGACAAAATCTTAGCCTTACCCATGCTTTGTTGAGAGTACCTTAGTGTGCGATGTATGGTGTATTACAGGCAGATGAAGAAGTGTAAGTGGTGGTTAGCACGTCAAAAATTAGCCAGTGTAGACAAGACCCAAATATACTGAGAACTCAGAATGACAAGGAAATGATAAATCAGTCATACTGGCCAGATTCTCCTCTCAGATGCACCAGTACGAATCCAGAGTAATTTCGCTAAGGAGCAAATAAATTATGCCTCTTTTTCTGACAGTCCCATGCTGACATTGAATGGCAGAAGAATTCTGAGTTATTAGTGGCCTCCAAGTGGAATAAAGAAATCAGTGATGTGGAATCTAGGTATAGACTAAGGCAAAACTACTTGGAGCTGTGTAAGTGTGTGACTAGCTGGAGCCACTGCCCCTGCTCCCCCTGCTATTTTTATTGCAATATCTCAAGTACAGCTAGCACAGATACATCTACATGAGCAGGGAATCACATCCCTAGCTCCAAGTGCAGACATAGCCTGCGTATAACTTGTTTTATTTACAAATATATACAACAGTCCTGGAACAGAAGGGGTCAAACATCATGCAGGTAATCTCTTCTTTCAGGAATCTGAGCACAACACCAATTTCTGGTTCCAATGGCACAACTATGCCTTAAGGATTAATTCTAAGCCAAGACCAACACACACAGCATACTCTCTTGCTGCTCACCCAGCTCGCTCTGGACTACTGGCTCTACACAGAATCTTTTAGAGCAAAAGCTACAAACACCACAGTATATCTTGCTAAGACTTAACATTTTCTCACACATGAAGAAAAAGAACTAGGAATGCTGGGTAAGAAAGCCACCTGGAGATGCCTTCTAATAATAATGTATTGTAAAACACTTTGGAATTGCCCAAAAGAGAGTAAGCATTCACAGTATGACTAGTTCTTAATGACTAAATTAAATACTAGCTGGCACAGTCCCTCATCTAGTTCACTTGACAGAGCTCTGCTATTTGGGCTAGAAAGATCCTGTCATCAAGTATATTTACTGGTCTGACTTCAAATAACGTGTAACAGCTTTGATGCTCTCTTTATACACAGCTGTTGGATTTTGAAAGCAGCTCTTTTAAAAAAAAATTTCCAAGGTGCTGCAGTTCAATTTAACCTAAGGACTACTGGAAAAAGGTGTCCCAAATGAAATTACATCATGATAAAATACACAGAAGCATGCTCTCATAGAGAGACTTTGTGGAATCAGAAATGGAAGAAGCTGGTGCATAACGGGACCTAAGCAACATGACTGTTTGTTGAGAGTGGCACTGTCCGCTGAACATTTCAACAGTAACTAAGGCATACCCATTCCCATATAGACAGCATAGACTCCAGAATGATCAGATCTCAGGCAGCTACCATGGCCTGAGACACCACAGCTAAAAGGTGAGAGTGCAGCATATAAATTACATGATTGAGTTATACTCCACATGACATGAAGGGTTGCAATCCTGCCTGTAAAATACTATCCTGCTGCTGTGCCAGTTCTGTGACTAAGTTACCACTATCAAGAAACAAGAATGGGGAGAAATTCTTACTGCATACTTTGTTGGGACCATGGTAGGTTTTTTTGTTTGTTTGTTTTGTTTTTCAGCTAACCTAAACACAGTGACCATACAGGTCTGTACTGTATCCAGAAACCTGCCCCAGATTTGACTAATATAATGAGGCTCATGATAGACACAATAATGTATAACTACAGACATATGGAGAGGTATGGGTTTAGACCAATGAGCCAGATTGCCAAAAAAAAAAAATACAGCTGTAGGAGGAAAAATACATCCTTTCCCCACATACACACCCAGTTAGACCGCTAAGCACAAATCCACAGCCTTCTAAGCCAAAACGCAGGAAGATTTGCCTGCCAGGGTCCAAACAGAGACATGCTTATATTTCACACACACACACACGAATCTTCTAAAGAGCAAGATTTCAGTGAAGGAGTGACATAAATGTGGCATAGATTTTCAAGGTAATGTTACATCCTGGCTACAATATGCAGTCAAGCCTTTATTATGTACTTGGGATGAAATCCCCTTGCTATAAAAGTAAAGCTGGTGTGATGGCTCAGGTGCAAGCTTCACCTGTGATCTTACCATGGGTACTGCCTCTAAGTGGCAGGTCTGCACTCTTTAGAGTAGAACTCTGCAGCTCACCCCACTTTAGACTGCATCACCAGGCTACACCCTCCTCCCCATTTCCAGCCTCCTGCCACAGTTACAGGGAAAGCAGTGCCTTAGCTCCTCTTGCAGTCCCTCAAGTTTTGCTACTTTCTCCTCACCCTGGGTCCTACCACTCATAGACTGAATCCCAAAGTGAATCATACTAACCCCACTGCACTTGGTACCTTCAAGATGCTCCGTGTGATGTATCTGAGACCAGCAGCTGATTCATAACAGCTCCTTCCAAACAGATGTATCATCCATTCACCCAAAAGGTGCACAGCAAGCAGAGAGAAATGGTGGCCTGCACACCTGGGTCTATCCTGCCGCTCATCACCTCTCTCAAAGCTTAAATGAATCCAGCTGTATCTGGCACATCCTGCAGAGCCCCTGCCTTAGTCCTATAGCCCTGTATTCTGCCAATCTCAGTGTCTCTCCCCAAGAAGTGGCTGCCTGCTTCCCCTTCTTTTCCTCTAGGCTGGGGGTTTTAACTGCTTCATGATCTTTTGATTTTAGTGCCTGGTCTTTTGGTGATAGGCAGGTAAGGATTTCCCAATGACTAGCTCATCCATTGTTTCTCTTAAGGACCCTTGGCATCCTTCCTAGACATACCTTGTCTCTGTCATTGTTTCATTTCCCACTTGCTTTCCCTAACAGCCTTCTTTAAATTTAACACCGTGCAGTCAGCCAGAATAGTATCAAGCAGGTAAACCGAGGTACATATAATACTCATACAAAATAATATGGTATCCCCCTCATTCTCCACAGCTGTAATCTTAGAACTATAGAACTAGGGCCATGAAACACCCACTGTCTTTCATTTGCAATGGTTTGGGGTTCCCTGAGTTTTCTTTTCAGTTTCAAGTTCAGAGTGCCAGATAGCCTGCTCACCTCCCTATTGCAGGACTGAGCCCATTGTGTTACAATGGCAGTCACGGAACAACTAGAAACCCTGAGACAACTTTATCCATCTGTTATACAGATTCATCTTATTAGTCGCCAGGAAAACATTAATATCTTACTCTCCATCTTACTAAACCCATGTGATGGTCCCCCTGACTCTCTCCCACCTTCAAATATTGCCTATTCCTTCTCATTCTTCCAACCCTTATCTCTATTTATTATTATTAAATACAAGTATTCTGTAGCATCTAGAGGGTTCAGTCAGGATCAGTGCCCCATTTTGCTAAGCACCGTACTAACAAAACCTATGGTCCCTGCTCCAAACAGAATGTGTTTCTTGCACTCTGAGCATTTTAGATTCATTGATACCTCATCTGAGTCTCTGCTGGCCACTCATCATCATCCTCAGCCTGCATCTGGACCATGTACACACTGCAAAGCTCCCGTGGGAACTGTGCACACTTTGCAAAGACAGCATCACACTGTACACAATGCATAAATCAAACGGGTGTGTGTGCTATCAGCTAGACACATTTTATTTATAGACTTTTTATGGTGAACCTCACTGAGGTACCTGAACACCCCCCAACATTACTGAATTTATCCTCACAATACCAGACATTTTAAAATAACTTTAAAAGATAGAGGTGTTTATAAGTTAAAAGATATGTTTGCCAGAGGGTCACTAGATGGCACTATTATAAAGATTCTCACAGACACTGTTTTACTGAGTCTGTAGGTAGTTAGATCTTGGAGAATTGCAGTAGTATTATCATTGTACTGAGACAGCTCTGTTTAGAAACTGTTGTTCGTTCCCAGTAAAGTTTGTTCACTGCCTGATTCTCTCCGAATAGAATTGCTCCTTGAGTGCAGAGCTACTGCTTAAAGTGAAACCCACAGAACATTACAGTGTGTATACAACACACTTTAAAAGATAGTATAAAATACTCCTAAATGCATACAATATGCAGATGCACACATCAGGATCAGGCAATCAGATGTGGCTAACTCCCCATAGGTCTTTCAGCACCATCATTCACAAAAGGTGTCATGAGGAGTGGTCTCACTGAGTCCATAAAAGTGCAGCGTCAAAGCCCCAGAGAAGCCTTTCTGCCTGTATTTGTGAGTTATTATAACACTCCTTGATACACTCCTTGTCCATTTACTCATATAACTGTTCCCACTGAAGTCCATGAGACATGCCCTTACTTGTGCAGAGGTGCGCCACTCGCTGCTCTGACCAATTCTGAGACCAGCACTGTCAGACCAATAGAGAAACTGCCAGTCACTCTGTTGTCAGATCTTGGGGAGTTCCAGAAGGAGGCAGCAAGCAACACCTCTCCCAAAATGACCTGTGGGAGCAAGAAGAAGAGCCCTGGGAAAGGGAGTTCAATCAGAGCCCCCATATATAAAGTGGGATGCAGTTGTGACTCAGGGGGAATCATTGCTGTCCTTCCTTGGTCTGTGGGTGAAGGGGATCTTCCAGTCCAGGGGCCACTTAGTCTTACTGGGAGGTAGGGCTGGTCAGCCCCCTCAACATTTTATTGGCTGACTCAGCTGGGGCAGATCCCTCATGCAGGGATCTCAGGGAAGGTATGGTCTCTCCTCTCTACTCCTATCAATCACTATCTCCAGGCCATGTATGTGTATGTGCGTGTGTATGGGGAATCTAGCCATAAAGTCAGATACTCAGGAGGAAGAGCTATTACCAGAAGAACTGCAATGACGAAATGGCAAAGAAACAGGTCTGGTTCAGGAGATATATGACTTAAAAAAAAATATAATTACATGTCGACTTTAAACCTTTTTAATGAGCCTTAATGCAACTGGCATTCCATTTTCATGCACTGAATACGTGTTTTGCATGAAGTATTAATCATGATCCCTGAATATTTAGGCACAAAGAATTCGTGTGTTTTCTGACACACGTGTTGATATTGGATTTATAGTTAAAGTAGTCTAAAGATTAAGTGCTCCCCTTAGTGTTAGTAATTTAGAAGGCACATAGCTATTTCCTCTCGTTTAAATATGTGATGATACAACAGCCAAAATAAATAGACCCAAATGCAGCTAGGTTGAAATGCATGTAATATCAATGAGACACAGCTTTAATATAGGTGAAATATTGCATATGAGGGCTTGGCTAGACTAGAGAGAAAAAGTAAGAATAGATCCATACACTTGTAATCTACTGCATAGGAAAGGAGATAATTACAATTTAATTTGAGGAAATTTGCAAAGATATCTTGAAATTAAAATTAAACACATGCAATATAATTACACTCATAAAAATATCCATGAAGAAAGCATTATTATTACTGGATTACTATAGTTATTATTACTTGGGAAGTACCAAAACTATACATGGTGCTTTGTAACAAGAAAAATAGACTGAACAAAATACAAAAGCCCTATCTCACAATATTCATTCTAAAGATCCATATTGATAGGGTCAGATATGCCTCCAATAAGGTTGTTTTGCAGTGTTCCAAGGCTCAAAATTCCCCCACACCACAGGAAATACCCAATTAGCACAGAGCCTGTTTAGATAGCAATACACAACCACCTCTAAGGAGTGGTGGCTAGAGTGGAAGAGGACAAATTAGGGGAAGAATGTGGCCAGAGAGTGATACTTCCAGCAATCCCCAGCAGGTGTAATGGCTTATGGGGGACTTTTGCAAGCCAACATAGTTTAGAGCAGAGGCTGCTCTAACTTGCAACAAGGGCCACTCTGGTTGTTGGCAGAATTAGGGAAGCCCAAAGGTAACTGAGAGCCATCTTTTGTCCCCCATTCCACAATTGCTCTAAGGCTATCTCTGGCACAGCTGAGAATCAGAGCAATAGACTTTACAAACAAAGAATGTTCTCTGTACTGTGCCCAGGCATAAAGGGCTACACAAAGTGCCAAGGAAATGGCTAGAATTCCATCTTTTGCTTTGATTGGTTTCACACTGGTTTTAACTCGACTGAGTGTGGTGGAGGACCTCCTGAGTTATGCTTTGTAAATAAGATCAGAATCGGGGCCGAAAAGTAGCACAGAGATGTTATCCTTGGTGAGCTTTATGGACCAGCTGGACTGTCAAGAAGTGATTTGCAGAAGGAAATAGAGGGCACTGACACACATTAATCAGGTGGCAGTATAGAGCAGTGGGTCTCAGCCAGGTGTACGCATACTCTGGGGGTATGCAGAGGTCTTCCAGGCAGTACATCAACTCATCTAGATATTTGCCTAGTTTTACAACAGGCTACATGAAAAGCACTAGCAAAGTCAGTACAGACTAAAATTTCATACAGACAATGACTTGTTTATGCTGCTCTATATACTATACACTGACATGTAAATACAATGTTTATATTCCAATTGATTTATTTTATAATTATATGGTAAAATAACTTTTGTATTTTTATGTCTGATTTTGTAAGCAAGTCGGTTTTAGGTCAAGTGAAACTTGGGGGTACCCAGGACAAATCAGACTCCTGAAAGAGGGACAGTAGGTCTGGAAAGGTTGAAAGCCACTGGCACAGAGGAAGGCACACAACTAGGAGTGGGAAAAAGAGACAAAAGAGGGCAGTCACAGCAGATTAGCAGGAGCAGGACATAACATAAGAGAAATAAGGGCACTCTAGTAGGCAGAGAATGAAACGTGGAGTGTTTTTTAAAGAAGAGGAGATTGAACTGCAGACAAGAGAAGAGGGCAAGCCAGCACAGCTTCAAGGAGAATGGTATGAATGGGAAGAGAAGAATGAGCTTGGCAGTGGCATTTTGGACAGACTGAAAGTTAGAAAGGTGACATGGGGGAAGGCCAGAGACCAGGATGTTACAGTAGTTGAGGCAAGAAATTGCTAGAGGCTGGATTAGAGTTTTGGCAGTGGGGATAGTGAGGAGATTGTTAATTCTGGTGATACAGAGAGAAAATAGCCTGATTTAGTGCCAGCCCAGATGTGAGAGGGAGGGAACATTTCTGCTGATTAATGGCACTTCTGACATTTAACAATATCTGCAAAGCCTTAAATAGAAGCTTTAAGGAGAGTGGCAAAAATAGGAAGTATTAATGTGGGGGATAAGAGAGGCGGAAATTAGCAGGATTAGAAGGAATTTAGCAAAGGACGGAGAAGAGCTGGGGGAAGAAAAGATATATGCAAAAGGAGAAAGTCAGCACAGAAACAGGAGCTTCTCAAAACCTGCTTTGTGGCAGAGTCTGTGTCTGATGAGACGGCGAAGTTTACCCAGGCACCCTTTTAAGGGCTGGAAAAGCAAAACCATCAGAAAGAAAAACAAAATGGATGTTATCACCTCCCATTTGACTGAAGAATATGGGCCAGGCCTACATCAACTGGGAACAACTGGGCTAAATCGGCATAGCTCCACTGATTGGCGGTAATTTGATTTGCACCAGCTGAGGTACTGACTCTACATTTCCTGACTTTGAGGGGAACAGTTCATATTTGTTTTCTGTGAGAAGAATCGACAGCCGAGAGTCACACAGAGAAACAAACCAAGTGCTGCATTAGCAAAATGTTTCCCTCTCCTCCTCCAACAACCTAGTAATATAAATTCTAATTAGCAAATAGAATTTAATATAACTACTGGATGGAAGACTCTCCTCACATGCTGTTGTGTCTCCCGCCCGTCCGGTCCCATCCTGCCCCCCCTTACAAACACACGCACTTCTTCCTGTTCTCCCTCCTTGGTCTAATGGTTACAATGTTTCATTTTTCATTTTCAATTTTCTAATTTCTAGCATATGTTTTAAAAGTAACATTTTTGGCATCCCCCTATAGTGAGGTTTAATGGTCTGTTTACATTTTCATTTAAAATGTTTCTCTATCTTAAACGAACAAGATAAATAGCTCTATCATACAATGACTTTCATTTTATGGTAGTTGTGTGTCACTTTATATTGGTGGAAATGCAGACATGGTCTTTCTTTGAGCATTTGAAACCAAATAGCTGGTGCACATCTGTTTAAATTTAATTTGCACATAACGTTTCCAAACCAAAAGCAAAATGGAAAAACTATTTTTTTGTGGTTTTTAAAGCAAGTAGAATAGCAAAATTCACTTCTATTTCTTAATCCCCTCTATAACCACTAAATCCCCATACTTTCATGAAGGGCTTTCTGATATCCTTTACTTTTGTTCTGACATTTCAGTTTCTTTTATCTTTCGCTTTAGCCCCTTATATTATTATTATGCTATATATTCTCCCCCACTGTGTATGTATATTAATTCCGCTGTCAAATGTTCCCATGAAAAATGTAATCTTAAAAATCAAACCTCTTTGTTAAATCACAGACTTGTAGACCACCTAATAACAGACTTGTAGACCACCTAATAACTGGCATTTTTCAATTTCCAATTCAGCAACTTAAAACAGTTTAATAATACTTGGACTTAATAACATCACATCCAGTTCCTGAGGACCCAATAGACAACTGTGATTAGAGGCCAGATTGTGGCTTGAGCTATACAGTGGCCTAACAGAACACAAGATGCTTCCTTGTGCTCCTGCACCAGATACCCACATCCCAGGTGTGGCTGCAGGCTCTGAGCACAGGTGGATGAGAAAAGGTGTGGAATGGGTATAGCCACAACTCCCTCCCCTAACAGTTCCAATGAGATAGCTGTGCTGTGCATCGGGGAGCATGTACTGCCCACGAATAGACTTGTCACAGTACACCTCTTCCCTGAAGCAGCGAGGAAGCCAGGAGGTCCAATCTTGGATTAAGCTATTCCACATGTCTAGGGGATAGTTGCTTTCTCTCCCCCAACACCACTTCAATGAGTCAGAGCAATTAAATATCTGCCAAGTGTGACTTCAAGGGCCCCACTCCTAACACCTTTTTGGTTCAACCCTCAAGCTCTAAACTCCTAACCAAAACGTGAGAACAACCACATACCCTTCTAGTGTAATTTGTATCTTCTGAGGTTGAATTTTGAAAGTGATGGGCTGTCAGAATTTTCCTAGTCAGATTAACACACATTGTTCGGACTGTGTTTCATGGGAGCAGGGTGGGAGAGGTCACGGATGACACAAAAACCCAAAAGGGCTCAACAAGTTATAGTGATGAGCTGAAGAGGGCTTGTGCAAGCTCTCTTTGAGATAACCAGGCTTTAAACACCTCAGGGAGAAATCTCAGCTTTCATTTAAAAAACACGGTTTCTAGCCCTTCTGAGAGGTGCACAGCACTGGGAGGTGCTTACCTCAGGGAAAGTTGAAAGCATCCAGCACCTGACAGGGTCATATAATCTGATCTAAGTCCAGATGACATCCCTAGAGTCTTTCCATTGACTTCAGTAGGCTTTGGATCAGGCTGCCACTAATGAAATTGAATTCAGCAGCCCCTTAGACTGATACGGTATATTTTTTGAATGACTGATCATTTCTCATTGAATCTGATATCCCACTACACTTTCAAGTGAATAACTAAAGGACAATTTGTTGTCATTGGTAATGCTGAATAGCATTAGCTCATTTCAATGTAACTCTACACAATTTGTCTGTATGTTGTCTTTTTCAGTAATAATTCTTTGACTCTGCCTCACATTAAATTAATTAGTTTGATAACAGCCCAAAAGGCATAGGATTGACTTTTTGAAATGACCTATTTTCCTGAGGTCCCTGGCAAGACAAACAATTTGCTTTAAAAGATAGCAAAGTATCCTGGCTTTCCGTCTCGTAATTTCCCCAGGAACAGGCTATTCTTTTCTGCATACTTTGATGTTGAAATAAAAGGGTATTTAAAGATTTTTGCTACTCTAATGGATATAAAAAATGCCATAATTTCCTTGTTATTTGTCTTTTTGGAAGTAAGTCAGACACACACGAGCACAAACAATATCACGTACACAGAACTTCCTGCATCCACCGGACCTTTACCCACAATGCTCCTTTCTTTTGAAAGGCTCCAGGTGTAGTGTCTTTGAACAAAACTCCATCCTTGTTGTCTGAGTGTTGTTTTGGCTTTTTTTTTTTACTGGAAGTCTGAGTACAGATATATACATGCCTATGTGTTAACTTAGTCATTGTAGAATATAGTACACTCTCACCATGGAAAGCATATAACCAATGTTGATATTTTCAGAGACAATATCTATGCTATATATAACGAAGAGGGCAATGGGTACACATGTGAACAGTTACCAAGTTTTGCATGAAATCTCACACAAGTGGGATTTGCACCAATCCACACACCAGCATAAGTTTGGCCCACCATGTATCTCCCAAATTATTAACTCAGTCTATGAAAATATAGGTAACAATTATAATTAAAAATATCCTTTGTTCAAAACAGAAAACACTGTTCTGATCTCACTGACATGCATGTAACTGCACTGACTTCAACTGAATTACTCCTGATTCACACTGGTGCAAGTAAGAGGAGAATCAGGCCTTCATTTTTTAATCTTGGTTTCAGGGTTTTAAAAACACATGTTTAGACTTGATCCATGTACAACTGACAGTGCTAGAACAAGTTATCCAATTAGCTCTATTACACAGTTTCCAAAATGTAAAAATGTGTTTGTACTTCCAATGTTGAAAGACAAACATACATTCCCTCTGAGCCATGAAGTGCATGGCACTGTAGGAAGAAAAATCAGATTCTGATATCTTTAAAAACAAGTTCTTACAATTGGCTAGAGCAAGAAAGAATTCACTGGTCAAGAAAGAATGTAGGCTGCTGAATAAAGAGGAAGATAATATATTGTCTTTTTTTTTCCCACTAGCCCCAAAAGCACACTCCCACTACCCTGCTATTATTTGTAGTGAGCTGGAGGTGGGTTAACAACTGAGACATTTGTCAGTCTGCAAAACAAATATCTGCCTTGACACTAAACAAGTCAGCAGTGTTGGACAAGGTGGCTAATGGGAAATCTGTTTACGAAGCACATGTATAAATTAGAGTTAAAGAGGGATGTTAGTCATGGCAAAAAAATGCTTTTAGTTTATGAAAGAAAGAAAAATCCTGACAAAGAATATTTTAATCAGTATTAGCTGCAATAGCAAATTATGACAAAGTCAAATAATTCTCCTTTATTTTATAGTTCAAATTGTTTTAAAATCATTTTGGTAATATTTCACTAATGGTTTAAAACCATTTTAACATCTCAGACTCTACTACGCTGGATAAACATAAAGCTGTAGTGTAGATATTCACGCTCAGTAACAGGTGGGCCAGAGTGACAAAGACTAACTTCCAAGGAAAATTCCCTTAAAGTCACAGGGTTTTGCCTTGGAAGTCATGGCCATGACAAAGATACAGCCTAGTACATGAACTTTCAGGCCACAAAGGGCTCAGGAGTAAACCAATGTACTAACTAATTAGGGCAGAGAACATTTTTGTTGTCTGCATTTGCGATCAGCAGACTCTAGGTCAGTGTATGAAATAAAGAAGGAATTTTCATTTAGGATTTTACTCTTGAGTAGTTGAAAGTGCTCAAATGTCTGTGAATCTACGACTGAATGATAAAAGTTTAGCCATATGACAGCTCAATCACCTCTTCAGAGTAATGCACCTTTATTTTACAGTTAAGGCTATTTTAAACCTCTTCATAATAATTAACAACAGTATAAAAAACTTTTTCAAAATCTCCTTTTTCATACCATGTGTGCAGTATGCAAGATACATGTTGCTTCAATGTGGGAACTAAATCTGACCCTACATATAACTAAAATACAAAACTACTAGCAATATATATAATAGAGACTAATGCTGCACTGCAGGTATTAGATGTATTAGCTATCTTAGGTAGTTATATGGCCCCATCAGTGAAGTAGCTGAGCATGTCCCAGCCTTTTAATGTATTTACTCACATAGCAGCCTGTGAGATAGGGCGCCAACTAAGGCCCAAAAAAACTAGGCCCAAAAAAACTAAGGCCCAGATCCTCAAAGGTATTCAGGTGCCTAACACCCACTGATTTCAGTTAGAGATAGCTGCCTAAATACCTTGGATGATTTGGGCCTAAGTGACTTGCCTGGGGACACACTGGAAGACTGTGGCAGAACAGGGACTCTCTAGAGTAGCGGTTCTCAATCTGTGGGTCAGGACTCCATTTTAATATGGTTGCCAGGGCTGGTGTTACACTTGCGGGGGCCCAGGGCTGAAGACAAAGTCTGAGCCCCACCAGGCAGGCCTGAAGCTGAAGCCCGAGGGCTACTGGAGACTTTGGCCATGGGTGGCAGGGCTCAGGTTACAGGACCCCCGCCCAGACTAAAGCCCTTGGGCTTTGCCTCCCTGCCCCACAGGAATGGGGCTTGGACAGGCTCAGGATTTGGTCCCCCCTCATGAGGTCATGTACTAATTTTTATTGTCAGAAGGGGGTTGCAGTGCAATGAAGTTTGAGAAACCCTGCTCTAGAGTCCCAGGCTAGCATCCTAGCCAC
Source organism: Gopherus evgoodei (assembly GCF_007399415.2). Lineage (NCBI taxonomy): Eukaryota > Metazoa > Chordata > Testudines > Testudinidae > Gopherus > Gopherus evgoodei. The sequence continues at coordinate 173,017,897 of NC_044323.1, read as the reverse complement.
TGAGTCAGCCTTCCTCCCCTAGATATCCATGCCAGTGCCCTCTGTCCTGAGATGGAATCTCAAATTTGAAAGCAAAGGCAACTTGGCTGATCTTAACATCAGCAAAGGGAGATAGTGGAGAATCAGGCCCTCTCTCACACCTTGGGCAGTCATTTACATCTGTTCTATCAAATCAGAATTCTCCACTAACAAAACACTAGCAGTAAGGTTTTGCACCTACGTTGCCCAGACTGCAAAGCAGCAGAGAACCAGTCCCTATAATCCAGTGACAAAATATTTGAAGTGTGGAATTTGCATTTCTCTTCTGTTTTCATCATTTTCTTGTCATTGGGAAGAGATCAAGTGTTCTGACTATGAGCTGTCATCTGGAGATATTAGAGACATTACCATTAAGAATACAAATTTGTTTTAAATGATGCATGGTATTTGTTAAACTGCAGTTGGGTTAGAACTAAAACTCTGTTAAGTTGTCTTCAATTTGGTCATAAATTTCTCATTTGCTGGTTTTCATCTCAGTATATCACTTACTATTTTCTACATCATAAATGTCTAAAAACCTATTTTATAGGTAGTATTAATGCAGAAATAAATTGTGGTTCCCATAAATGTTCCCTTGGAGTGCTTAACTTATCTTCTGATACCACTGCAAGCACAGCTGAATTCTTCCAAAACTTGTAAAGGTTTCCAGGTGTCATAGTCTGGTCCACAGAAGCAATATATTTTCACGGAGAGAGGAAAAAACTACCTCTCATTATAAGTATTCTAGATTTGTATGCTTTGTTAGTTTAACTTCTGCATTAAGTGTGTAATGTAACACGCATGTGCCACCCTAACAGCACACGGATTGCCCCCATCGTCCGGCAGCAATTCAGCGAGCTGCTTGGAGCAAAAACACAGGGACTGCCACCCCTTGTACAGTGCCACCCCAAGCACCTGCTTGGGATGCTGGTGCCTGAAGCCGGCTCCGGTGTGGAGGGGGCATCTCAGGGCTTTAGCCCTGCAGCACGTACCTGCCAGTGCTTGGTGTTTCTGCAGGAGTGGGGCTGAAGCCCTGAACCCTGGCAAGTGCGCCCCGGCTCTCCAACCTCTGAAGATTGGAATATGTGGCTTGGAGGGTGAGTAAGTTCAGCCACCCCTGTCATAGACAGAAACCAGTGTTCTCAGCACTTGCTTCAGATCACCAAGGGAACCAGAACCTTCTTAGAAGTGTGGAGCAAATCTATGCAAAGGATTCTGGGACACAACTGAGAAGAACAAGTTTCGAGTGGCTGCATGTGGGATCATGATGTAAAAGAGTTGATGATTATATTAATATAAATAATTGTAATAATAAATACCTCACATTTAGACAGTGTTTTTTATCATAGCCTGTGGTCTAAACAAGTGTGTCATTTTGAGATATTTATACTCACAAGTATATTTAGGATGAAACCCCCTTTACGTTTCTTTTTTCCTCTCTAGCGGAAAATCAAATCCTAACAAAAATATTTTCCTTACATTTTTTCAATGAGACCCTGCATCCAGATTGCTGTATTGCCCCACCTCCACTTTCAGCTAGCTTGCTTTCATTTTCATGCTCTGTAGCACATGACTATATTAGTCAGAAGTATTCTGAAGACATGTTCTGTCCTGGTATCAGATTGCCATTTTGTTTGCTATGGTAATGTGGAGAGATTTGCTATTTTTCTCCATTTCTTTCTCCTGAGATCTGTAAGAAAGGCAAAACAGAGCTAGCTTTCAGATTCACAGAGTTTTGTACTGTTTTGTTGCAATACATGAGAGATGTGTATCACATTGTGCAGTTTTTTCCATTAACCTTCCATGTTTTCTATCCTTAGGAGAAAAATCTTGCTAGCCTTGTTTTTCTCTCCTTGTTACAGAGATTTATAATGCATATATTAATGGAGATTGCAACATTTTCAGAGCATATGAAAAAAAAATCACATTCTTTTTCATTCAGCTTTTCAAATGCCTACAACTATCTCCATGTTGTGTATTTTTTGTACTTCCACTGGTCGGGTAACTGACAGTACTGAGCAGTGACAGGCACTGAACACAAACACTTGTGCTAATTCAAGAACTCCTGGTATGTGTTGCAATGGGACAAGAGGGAAAGGAAACTTCCCAACCCTGATCTTTCCCTCTGGCAGCAAGAGCAGAAGGGGGACGAAATCCATCACCTCACCTGACCCTGGATCTCAGTACAGGACAGAGGAAAATCATTGCTTACAAATTATAGGGCTGTCCCTAGTTGTGAGGACTAAATACTTTTCATGCTGGGGACTTCAGGTCAATAGCCTGTTATTCCTTTTAATGCAAAATTGCCACGGATTCTCACAGACTTTCGGGAATGGAAAGAGGCAGGGTGTGAAATGATGTCAGGGCACGGTGCCATGTAGCCTCTACTATGATATATCCAGGGCTTGCTGGGTCAGTATATGGAATTCTCCAACCTGTTTCAGTTTGGATCTCCCAGCTGTCAACACCATCCATTCTTGCTATTCCCTAATTTAGGCAATGATAAGTCACAGGCACCACGAGGGGCACCATGTAAATGCTCGGAATATATTATTAATTATTAAGTCGATAGAAGACTTAAGGACTTGGAGAAGCCTGTAGTGCTTATCCAGTCACCAAAGAAGAAGTCATTATGGCTGTTCAGAGGCCTATTAATTGGACAAAAACAATTATTTTAATTGGAACAAATACCAGTCAATAACAAGATCATCTTACTAGAAGTTAGAGCACAGTTTGGGAGTCAGGAGGTTGCGAGTCTATTTCTGCCTCCGCCACTGACGTGCTGCACAACCAACAGTCACTTAACTTCCCTGACCCTCAGATTCCCCATTTGTATAGAGGGGGCAATAATATTTATCCCTCTACTATGAGTACTAGGAGGCTCAATGCACTAATGTCTGTAAAGTTCTTGGACATCTTGAATTTAGAGGTGCCAAGAGTTAAATATTCATTATTATAATCTCTTGCTTATTCTTAGAGTGAGACAGCCTGAAGCAATGCATATGGGTAACCCTAAAAACCAGGACATGTTAACAATTTACAAATGTTCATACACTTCCTTCTAATTTGTTAGTTTATTTTTAAACTTCTCAGAATGGATGAGGTACTCATGTATATGAAAAAAAGAAAGCACTCCCCTCAAAAATAGAAAAGCTGCTCTCTGATTAAAAGAGTAGGGTTTAAAGTGATTTATAAATGTTGTTCCAAAGGGATCTCTTTGTCAGCTCTGCTTAAATTCCCCCACACATACACACTTCAGCAGTGCAAGGCCCTTTACTGTTCCTCATGGCATAAACACGACAGCAGTACATTTATGTGCTTAGTCCTTGGCCTTTGCTGCTGAGCAGAGACTGCCAATTGTACCGAACTGTACTTAATTAAGAAGTAGTTTTATGAGGTGAACTGCAATACATAGGGGACTGACATGAGACCACCAGATTTATGGCATTTCAGCTTCAAGCTGACAGTATGGCAGTACTCACACAACAAAGACTGTATGACAAGAATGTTAACATAGTGAGAGTGCCCCACAAAAAATGAGGTAGGAAATTCGCAGTTAGGCATTAAAAACTCCAGTACCCAGCATGGCAACATCAAGGCGCTGTCCCACTGGGCCTGACTTCTGGAGTTTTTAATCCTCAGCTGTGGATTAAAAAGCCTTATTTTTATGACTTTGGAGGTGTGAGGCTCTACTACCTGCATATGGAAAGGTACCCTGCCAGTGACCACAGACTTGTCATGCTTACCCCTTGGCTGATGCCAAATGAGTAGCCCCTCCGTTAAGGGAGAACTGTGGTGACTGGTTCCGATACATTTGGTAGCTAAATAAACAGCTATTGAATAGGAATAATTAAAAAATTGAATCGGCAAAACACTTCTAAGAAATACTTGTCTCTGTTTCATGAGTGAATGGGTCTCTTTTCTCCCTCAGGCAGAGCCACCATTTTAATTATACTTTCCAACAAGGCCCCAGTTTGATTATGCAAAGTAGGACTGAAACAGTCTTAGAGTTTGCCATTAGGAGCAGTTAGGAATCAGAGCTCTGGCACAGGGTCAAATGTATTCCTTATGCCTCAGTAGGCCCAGGTCTAAGTGGGTTTAAACTCCCCTCTCCTCAGCATCTCTAAGTCTGTTAGAAGGTATCCCTCCCCATCCTACCCTATTTCTGATTCATATTGGGTATTAGAGGCTGCTCTTGACTCTGGTTGTGCCCAGCCTCGCGAGGAATGCTGCTGCAGAAACTAGTGACTAAATGCTGCCAGATTCTCCAGTCAGCCTTTGTGCATCCAATGCCCCTCTGGTGCCAGAGATGAAAATGTGACTTTGTGATGGCTGCCAGACAAGTCTTCTGGTGTAATCCAGGACAGCCTGCTACCCCCAGCCTCAAAGGACTGTTCTGGCATCCCCTACCATACTCCCAGCAACACCCTCTATGCCATATGACAGAAAGGGGTGACATATGTGGTACTAGAGTGACCTGATCCCTCCAAAGGATTCATCTATACATGAGCAATCTTCTTGTGGAATTTCAAGCATGGTTGTACCAAAGGGGTACAAAGCTGCCACAGTGAGGCCAAGATTTGGGCCCAAAATTAAAAATGATGCAGGTGGCTTCAGCTATTTTCTTGACCACCCACACTTCTGATGAGCAGGTGCTTCAGGGGCTTGGTGTCTAACTGCGGTCCATCAGGAGCTCACTTGAGAAGACCAGATGTTATCCCTGGTCACAGGCTGCTTATAGTGTCTCTGCAAAGTCACCAGATTTATGGGCTTTGACCAAATAACTATACAGTACGCATCTGTGACATAGACTGTTGCAATAAACCTTGTCGTAAGAGCTCAGAGGCAGATTCCCCATCTGCAGCTCAGAAAGAGCACAGTAACTTCATTATTACTGGGAGCAGGGCAAAGTGATTCTGTCTCCATACTCCTTCCCACTCTATGATGGTAGCAGATGGTGTAACTGAGGGCAGAATTTGCCCTTAATGCTAAAACTTCCTTTTGGAAAAGACTATGCATGTAGTCACTCTTTTTTCCTCTGAACTCTTCCTCTGAATTTCCCAGCCAATGCAAGTTTGAAAAAGTAATTAAGAAGTTTATGAAACTGGGATAAATAAAACAATCAGACTTCAAATAGTTATTAAACAAATCAACTTTTAAAACAAGAGCTAGTAGAGGAGTTTGTCTTCTAACTTCCCAGCTGTAAAAGTTTTGATGCAGAATTTAAGAGGCTTTCATTAATTGGATTGGCTTTTATTAATTAATTCATCAGCTTTCAAAACCCATTCCAAAAGGAGAACTATGGAGTGCCCATTCTCCACCCTCTTATCTGTCACTGTTAATACATCTGATCCCCATCCCAATGAAGTTTTGCAATTAGGGTGAAATCCTCTCTGTGGCAGAGGACTCTACCATTCTGTTATTCCACTGAGAGGGCAACTCTCTCTATGAGCACACAGGCCTTATGAGCAGTCATTCAGTTAAAATACATAACGGTATGATACCATAGAGACAGAGCTGTACAAAAGCCTCAGTGGGAGTTTGCAGGACTTTATGCAAACCCTTTTTTCAGTTGTAATGCATGTGGATTTGCACCACCTGAGACAGCCAAAGCCACCAACTTCTGCATCCAAAACATCAGCCCAAGTTCATTCACAATTCAGGGCAGGAACCAGATCCTTGGTTCTGCTCTGTGACATTCTGCTGGTGCAAAGCACACACAGTTGGTTTAACCAAGCCCATGAGCATTTCCCCTGTACTGAGGAATCATTCTGTGCCACAGAGCTGCCATAGGGGTTCCTATCCTAACCACTGACCCATGGCAAAAGGAAGCAGGTCCAGGGGAAAGAGGACCTGGTTAGGGAATCTCTACATTTTATCAATCCCCGACTGCCAGACTGTCCCTCTACGGGCATAAGTTAGAGAGTCACTCAAAACGATGCTGGGGACCATTCTGGTTTTGCACCAAGCACAGCTCAGTTAGACCAAGGGCCATGGCCTCAGGTTCTTAGAAAGGTTTATGAAAAAGGGCAAAACTTTTTGTTTCACGCTACCATAATGATGGCAATACAGCAATCCTCCAAAAGTGGCCAGTGAGACAAAGCCTGCCCTCACTTACACCTGTGCAAGCAACTTGGACTCAGGCAGAGTTTACTCCATTAAGTTGCATAGTTGTATGCCAGCCATTTTTAAAAAAATCCCCCCCAAATGACTTTGACCAGAAGTTTGCTGTATGGAATAAAACAGGTTATAAACTTCGGTTTCCTCTTTTTAAAAAAAAATCCCAGACCCTCTTTTTTAAAAGAGTTATGAGAGATCCAAAACCCTGACTTCACTATTTTGTTTTAAGAGAAAATACCCGATTCCCAAAATTTGGATCTGGCTCTGAATCCAGATCTTAGTTCCTCAGCATTCAGGGTGTTTCTCTCTAGAGTTTTGTTTCAGCCCAAGACAGAAATAGGGACCAGCCATGAAGTTCAAATCTAGCTCCAAATTCGGATTCCTAAGGGAGGAACCATGGTCCAGGAGACCTGGCTTCATGTGGCTCAGACTGACAGTAAAGTGATCTGGGTTTTATTCTTATTTCAGCCATTCATTCATTGTGTGCTTGGATAAATTGCTCAGTCTGTCTGGGTTACAGTTTCCCCATCTGTAAAATGGGGATAATAATGCTTAGTTACCATCATAGGGTGTTGGAACAGTTAAAGTAGAATGCCAGTCATATGACTAAGGCACTAGACTAGGACTCAGGAGCTCTGGGTTTGTTTCCTAGTGCTGCCACAAATTTCCTTGTCAAGTTCCTCAATCTCTGTGGGCGAAACCCCCGTCCACTAAAGTCAATAGGAGCTTTACCGTTGACTTCAAAGGGGCCAGGACTTCCCCTTCCATGTCCTTAGTGCTTTATCTCTAAAAAAATCAAAACCCAATACCTTCTTTGTCTATCTTGCCTAGTTAGATGTAAAAGCATCCCTGCCCAAAGAGCTTCTTACTAAGTGTATGTTAAGAGCTTAGCATCATGGACCTTGATCTTGGCTGGCACTTCTAGATGCTAGCATAATATTAATAAGGATAAAGGTTAAATTCATTGAGAACCTCTGCACAAGACTGAATCTCACCCCAAAAAGAGTTGTGAATTTGCTAAAAATATATTAATACCAGTCAAAAAAGTGGGGACTGTTTGGATCTGGCTTTGGTTTAGACCATCAGATTTATTTTTCACATCCACAGCTCAAAATGGATATTTTATTTTTCAAAATGCAAATTAATTCCCTTCATTAAGACATTTTGTGAGCAAAGATTCACAGCCCAGACTGAACATTTACAGCCAGCCTGCATTTACTGCTGGGTGGAAACGGTGACTGCAAGAACCTTCTAGTCACACTAGGGGGCACCGCTATGATATGACCAGTTCTCCAGCTGCAGAATCCATCATTCTCAATACCATTAACGGTGCGCTAAAAGTCACTTAAAACACTAACAGTGATTAAAGAAAAAATTTGAGAGAGAAAGAGAGATTTGACTAATTTCCAAAAGAACATATGCCCAGTGGAGAGCATTCATTGCAGTATTTCTATTAAAGGCCAAAGTGTGCGGTAGGCGTCCAACTGAGCTTACTACTTGCAGCTCCCAAATAGCCTGAAGGAGTTATAGGCATGAGACACTAAAGAATGAACACAGGACCTTTTGGACTACTTCATCCTTTTAAACAGACAGGATCGTCTAACAGTTTATTGAGCAGAGAAGTTGAAGTAAATGTTTATAGAACTCTGATTAGACGTCAGGGATAAGGGAGGAGAGAAATATTTACATAAATAGAAATAAATGGCAAAAACATGCCGCTTCTTTTGCCAGTTTGTGCCTTTCTGAAGAAGTAGATTTTATATTTGTGGCAGGTGCTGGCTTGGCTCCCTGGAGACCAAAGCCCTGTGTTTATACAAAGTGACTGTGTAACTCAACACTGACATGGAGGACCAATCGCCTTTAGATAGGAGAGGACAGTTCAATCTTTACAGCCTTGGACACTCCACTGAGACCAACAGCAAAGGTGCCATTACACCATGTCACTGAGAACCGAACTGAGACCAGCAAGTCACTCCACACTGGCCAACAAAAAGTGGACAGTCACCAGTTTTGGTGGTACTACCAGCCTGTCTGAGATCAAAGCCAACCTCTCCATTAAGCCACTACCATTCCTCGTCAGGGGTCACCTGAGCGGTCCAGTCTCATTTTTCCTTGATGCCACCAAGAATGCTGGAAACCGAAGAAGTTCATTCTTTACTCACAAGCAGGTAAAAGGATTGTGCTGGCAACTGCCACTCTCACTCCCCTGCTCAGACCTCAGCCTACAGGGACCAGGAGCAAGTTAATGCATTCAGTCCTTGGCCTTTGCTGAGCAGAGACTGCCAATTGTACTGAACTGTACTTAATTATGTAGTAGTTTTATGAGGTGGACTGCAATACACCGGGGACTGACGTGAGACCACCAGATTTATTGCACTTTAACTCTGAGCTGACAGTATAATGGGCTCTAAGAGGTAAGTACTCAGTGCTTTATTCACTGATCTCTTGCCCTTTGCCTACATTTTCATATATGGCTTCAGAGCCTGTCTGGGACTATGGGAAGAATCTGGAACAATGAATAAGAGGATTAAAAAGAAAGAGAGAGAGAGAGACACGCAGATGGAGAGAAAGACAGAGAAAGAGAGTGCTGGGGAGGGCGGTAAAGAAGGAGGGAGTGTGAAAGTTCTGGTATAAACTCACAACCAGGTGCTTCAAATCCCAGGACTCTTATTTTTCATGTCATTTTTTTCAGCACAAAATGAACACTATAAACTAGAACCTTGTCAGCAGAAAGTAATTCTGTTTCAGAGGCTAATGACTGTACCATTGCTGGAACCTTAGCTTAGCGCAAGTTTTACAGTAACAAGGGTAGTGTTCATGTTTTAATGGGATAACAAAAGTAATTCATTTTTTCGTGGAAGCAGCCAGCCATCATCCTACTGAAAAGTGACCAAAGGAGTCATTCCAATAGGAGGCCTTCACCCACATCCTTTGACGACATGGGCTGGACTTACTACATGCTCTCAGAGTTTTTGAGAAAGAAATATTACATGGTTTTGGAACGTGGCTGGCCAGATGCACCAGCAAGATGGAAAAACCATCACACTTTTTTTTATCTGCACTTGTGCGGTATTTAAAATATTGCTTTGAATGTGTACAGATTTTCAGTTATTGGACCTCTTGGATTTTTAACTTTGCTGACTCTCAGCCAGATTGCCTCTCTCTGTATTGAATGGCTCCTTTCTTTCTTTCTTTTTTTTCCTTGAGTGAAACTGGAGCTTTTCCCTTCCCGTAACTTTCAGCTGGCTGAGCCATTCCTATCTCTCTGCATTTTTCACTTTGCAGGCTGACCCCTAGGACTTCAGGAGACCCATAAGGAAAATTATGTGACACACTGGCTGCAGTGCAGAGTTACATAAAAGGAGGATAAGCACTACAGAAACCAAAGAATCTAATTACAGAAACAAAAAGGAGGGTTCAGATGTCCTGTGAGCAACTGTGTCTGCTCCAAACTAGCAGTAAAAGATCAAAAATATAGCCAAGTTGTACACTGAAAATGACAACAAAATATGTACTACATTTGGCATTATGTCACATGTCATTTTTCCAGAAATTTACAGGTAGCGACATTTCTACTGCTTCAGCTCTCAGGACAGGTACAATTATCAAGGGATAATCAAATTATTATTGAGTCAGCTGATCAGAGTAAAGCAATTATAGTTTGAAGTAACTTGAATTAACAGCTATAAATTGTTACAGATGGTTTATTATGACCCCCACATTTCACTAGGAAAAGCAAATGCATAACATTATTGAAATGGGGTTAAAAATGATGGATATAGAAACTAAAAAAATAATTAATATAGGATCATCCATTTCATCCTGTTTTTCATGTTACGTAATATTCACATATTTCTAACTTCCTGGATATCCAGAAGTTTTTGGTATTGGTTCATTGACATAAGCATTGTCAAAATATAAAAATTTTTATTCACAGTCATTGGTTTATGCATTGCCATTGTGTAAAAGACCCAACGGAATTCATTTCTGAAATCAGAACTTTTGAGTATTAAAGATTAAGCTGGATCTATGCTCCCTTGATGCAGGGGGCGTAGGTACATCTATATCCCATAGTGTAAATGCTCTCAGATAGTGTTTGAATATTACTGTACATATCATATTGGAATTATTTTTTATTTCAGACACTTATTTACAGTTAAGAGCTATTGCTACAAATAAGGCTCCAGTGTGTGCAAAACTATAAGTCTATTCATGGGTTTATTTGAAGAAGGATCAGTATATACATTAAAGGATCTTAAGATGATATATATTTAGGATTGCAATATGATGATGAGATTTATTGATGTGATATTTAAACTGTAAACTATTTAATCTGTGAGGCTTTCCCTCACTCTGTGTTTGTATTATGCCTACCACAATAAGATGCTCATATCCATTGGGGCTGTTAGCCAATACCATAATACAAATAATGAATAGTAATGGTATTTGTTTGATCTGGAAAAGTGATTCTAATTTATGGGCAAATTTTGTTACACAATTGAATCTCTTACATTCTACTATCAAATCTGAAAGAATTTAGGGTAAAAAACTATTAATTTAAATTTACAAAATATAAACAAGAAAGATATAAATGTGATGCAAATAATTTAAGAAACTGACAGATACCTACACATGTGCAACAGCTTCCTTACAATAACCGCCTGAATCTCCACCAGTAGCATGCTTTGAAGAGCAGCAGGTCTCCAACTCCATTCTTTTCCCCAGTAAGAAGGGCTATATTTTAAAAAACACTTGAGCAATACTTCAAAACTCACACTGCTGCAATGCGCACAAACCACTCAACAATCAGTAGGCAGTTGGCATGCTGCAACCACTGCTTATTACACTAGACCTTATTATCTCACTGTTACCTGGTACTCCTCCTGCTCTTTGTTACATCTGCCTGTTGTCTCTCTTCTTCTATTTGGACCATATGCTGCTTGGAACATTTGTAAGCTCCATGGGTCCCAATCCCCAGTTGGAACCCATTGAGTACTTCCACAACAGAAATACATAAATGTGTTAGGCCCATTTATATATTGAATTGTGCCTACACATACGGCAATGTTTTTTTAAATGATAAAGTCTATATCCGTGTATGACAGCTGAAATGTAATATATTCTGCCTCTTCTTCCCCCCCATGTGTGCATGAAAAGAACTAAAAAGGAGCACACATTATCTGAGGGATTTATTTTCAGAATTAGCACCAGAAAAATGGCATGTGCCATTCAGGAGGTTATGTTTAGAAGCACATTTCCCAAGCCAACTTGTAATAAGTAGTAATGAACTGTGCTCTCAAAGGACTTCTGACTTTAGCATGGGCACTGGAAAATGAGGAACACTTTTCAGCACCACTTGGTTCAAAACTAAAAAACATACAGACGTCTGCTGCCATAAAGGTCACTTGAAGGAGAGAACCAGTGTTTGTACAGCACCTAGTACAATAGGGTTCTGATCCATGACTAGGACTTCTAGGTACTATAGTTATAAAAATAATAGTAATAAAAAGGGATCAAAATGCAAAATTTAGATCTAGATCTCCAAAGTGCAAGGCTGTTCAGATTTGGGAGGTTGGTTTCAGGCCAATCTTTAATAAACAATTTACAATTCAAATATAGCCTTCCAAATTGATAATCCTTGTTAAAACACACACAACACAACCACAACAGAGTCTCAGGACAATTCTTCATTGGCAAGGAGATGGAAACAAGACCTGATGGGTTGGGACTGGGGATGCAAAAATCCATGCTCACATGATGTGCACACCTAGTTTCAGTGACTACATATATAGATTGGGTATTTGGGTTTATGGATGGCCACTTTCTCATCTAACTGGCCACCTATATGTGGAAGTCTGCAACTTTTTGTGCACAGTCATTACAAAAATGGACAAATTAGCTGTGCAATTTTGTGCATGTAATTCTAAAAATCTGGCCACAAAAGTCTTCTCTATCGCTAACTTCAATGATTTTATAATTACACTGAAAGGGAAGACTTATTAAAGGTATCCAAAATTGGTAAATGAACATGCATGTTGTTTACAAAACAAATCCATATGCTAGATACAACTCAGATACTACAGTAATAACTACACTGTGCACACATGCAACATGAAGCACTGAATTCAGGTTCTTCTGCTCCAAACACACAAATCCTTAGTGCTTCTACTACAGGAAACTCTCTACTAATGTTAACAGCATTAGTACACCAACTAAAAAGGGAGATGCACTCACATACACATTTGAGTATCAGAGGGGTAGCCGTGTTAGTCTGGATCTGTAAAAAGCGACAAAGAGTCCTGTGGCACCTTGTAGACTAAAGACATATTGGAGCATGAGCTTGTCGTAAACAGATAGCTAAAGGTTAATGTCTCTTTCACCTGGAAAAAAAAGTAACCTGAAGCACCTGACCAGAGGACCAATCAGGAAACAGGATTTTTTTCAACTCTGGGCGGAGGGAAGTTTGTGTCTGAGTTCTTTGTTTTTCTGCCTGAATCTCTCTCAGCTAGAGAAGGATTTTTCTATTTCCTGCTTTCTAATCTTCTGTTTCCAAGTTGTGAGTACAAAGTGGGTTTTTTCTTTTGTATTTACATGTCTATAGTTGCTGGAGTGCTTTGAATTGTATTCTTTCTGAATAAGGCTGTTTATTCAATATTCTTTTAAGCAATTGACCCTGTATTTGTCACCTTAATACAGAGAGCCCATTTTTATGTATTTTTCTTTCTTTTTATATAAAGCTTTCTTTTTAAGACCTGTTGGAGTTTTTCTTTACTGGGGAACTCCAGGGAATTGAGTCTGTACTCACCAGGGAATTGGTGGGAGGAAGAAGTCAGGTGGGAACGGGCAGGGTGGAATCCCTCTGTTTAGATTCACGGAGCTTGCTTCGGTCTCTCTCTCCAGGAATACCTGGAGGGGGGGAGGGAAAAGGTTTATTTCCCTTTGTGGTGAGAATCAAGGGATTTGGGTCTTGGGGTCCCCAGGGAAGGTTTTTGGGGGGACCAGAGTGCCCCAAAACACTCTAATTTTTGGGGTGGTGGCAGCAGTACCAGGTCCAAGCTGGTAACTAAGCTTGGAGGTTTTCATGCTAACCCCCATATTTTGGACGCTAAAGTCCAAATCTGGGACCAGGTTATTGACAGAGCTTTCGTGGGTGAATACCCACTTCAAGTAGATCTGACACTTTGCGTAAAAGACAGTGGTGACCCGTATATACTAATCAATGCCATTCATAAGAAACTGCTAGTTACTTCAGCAAAAGCTGATTATTTCAATACCTTTTTGAGTCTAATGCAGACTTTGAGTATTTAATCACTACCTGCTTTGAAATGAGGGAACTCAGTCAAAAGACTTAAGCAATGAGCCCACAGCTGTCAAGCATAGTCAATAAAACTCCTCACTAGCTATGCATTCAGAGACAATGAATCCACAATACAATTATAAGTATATAATTATTCCAGTAAATTTCTCTCTGTAGACAAGCCCTTAGTTTCTCAAGCCCATACAAAGGCAAGTCTCTCAGAGAAAAAAAATTAATCCTGGAATAGCACAAGTAATAGATTTTTCTTTAATTTTTAAGAGAAGTTTTTGCTCAGGGAAAAAGTATGTTTCCTTTCCAAGTTACCCTCTGGAAGAACTATTGCTACTCACATTTTTAGAACATCAGAAACCACAGTCACAAAATCCTCCCAGTGGTTCACGGGCCTAGTTAAAGCATTAGACAAAAGCCAATAGCTGATAAAGCTGATAAAGTTACAAGAGTATAACATAATTGCAGTGGTTCTAGATAAAAAACATAGGTGAGACACTGTAGCTCACTTTGGCCTGGTCTACACTACGTGTTTAAACCAATTTTAGCAGCGTTAAACCAATTTAACGCTGTACCCGTCCACACTACAAGGCCCTTTATATCAATATAAAGGGCTCTTTAAATCGGTTTCTGTACTCCTCCCCAACAAGAGGAGTAGCGCTAAAATGGGTATTACCATATCGGTTTAGGGTTAGTGTGGCCGCAAATCGATGGTATTGGCCTCCGGGCGGTATCCCACAGTGCACCACTGTGACCACTCTGGACAGCAATCTGTACTCAGATGCAGTGGCCAGGTAAACAGGAAAAGCCCCGCGAACTTTTGAATGTCATTTCCTGTTTGCCCAGCGTGGAACTCTGATCAGCACAGGTGGCGATGCAGTCCCAAATCCAAAAAGAGCTCCAGCATGGACCGTATGGGAGATACTGGATCTGATCGCTGTATGGGGAGACAAATCTGTTCTATCAGAGCTCCATTACAGAAGACAAAATGCCAAAGCATTTGAAAAAAATCTCCAGGCTACACAGTGCTGCGTGACAAGCGTAACGGAAAGCCAAAGAATCAAATGGATGCTCATGGTGGGAGGGAGAGGATACTGAGGACTCCAGCTATCCCACAGTCCACAGCAGTCTCCGAAAAATATTTACATTCTTGGATGAGCTCCCAATGCCTGTAGGTTCAAACACATTGTCCGGCGTGGTTCAGGGTATGGCTCGACAATTTACTCCCTCTGCCCCCACGTGAAAGAAAAGGGAAAGAAATCATTTCTTGACTTCTTTGAATGTCACCCTATGTCTTCTGAATGCTGCTGGTAAACACGATGCTGCAGCAGTGAAGAGCAGTATCCTCTCCTCTCCTCTCCCTGGTGGCAGATGGTGCAGTAGGACTGCTAGCCGTCCTTGTCATGAGCCTGTGAGTGCTCCTGGCTGGCCTCAGGTAAGGCTGGCTGGGGGCGTCTGGGTAAAAATAGGAATGATTCCTGGTCATTCCCAGTAGATGGTACAGAATGGCTGGTAACAGCCTCATCATAGCAACTGAGAGCTGAGCTCCATCAGCCCTCTCCCTTTCCTGTGTAAAGAAAAGATTCTGTACTGCCTGGACTATCATACCAGCAGGATGCTGGGCTCCTCTCCCCCGCACTGCTTAATGTTCTGCTTTGACTGTCATAGCACGGGGAGGCTGCCTCCCCCTCATTTTATCTCACTAACAAGTCACTGTTTCTTATTCCTGCATTCTTTATAACTTCATGACACAAATGGGGGGGACACTGCCATGATAGCCCAGGAAGGTTGGGGGAGGAGGGAAGCAACAGGTGGGGTTGTTGCAGGGGCACATCCCGTGAATGGCATGTAGCTCATCATTTCTGCGGGATCTGACACGGAGCAGCTGTGCTCTCTGATACACTGGTTCTCTAGTACACTTGCCCCATATTCTAGGCAGTACTGACTCTATTTTTAGAAACCATAAAGGAGGGATTGACTCGGAGAGTCAGTCCCAGTTTTGCCTTTGCACCCCCAGCCGACCTCAGCCAGGGGCACCCATGATAGCAGCAGACAGTACAGAACGACAGATAACCGTCATCTTACTGCTAATTTACAATGGCAGCAGACGGTACAGAACAACTGATAACCGTCTCTGCTATCATGTAAAAGCAAACGAATGCTGCTGTGTAGCGCTGCAGTAACGCCTCTGTTAGCAGCATCCAGTACACATACGGTGACAGTAAAAAAAAAAAGCTGAACAGGCTCCATGGTTGCCGTGCTATGGCATCTGCCAGGGCAATCCAGGGAAAAAGGACGTGAAATGATTGTCTGCCGTTGTTTTCCCGGAGGAAGGAATGAGTGACGACATTTACCCAGAACCACCCGCAACAATGATTTTTGCCCCAACAGGCACTGGGATCTCAACCCAGAATTCTAAGAGGCGGGGGAGACTGCGGGAACTATGGGATAGCTACAGAATAGCTACCCACAGAGCAAAACTCTGGAAATTGACGCTAGCCTCAGACCATGGACACACACTGCCAAATTAATGTGCTTAGTGTGGCCGCGTGCACTCGACTTTATACAATCTGTTTTACAAAACCGGTTTATGTAAAATCGGAATAATCCCATAGTGTAGATGTACCCTTAATAGCACCATGGATCTGATATGAAAATCTCAGACCTCCTTCACCCCCTACCCCCAGTTGAGAGAGTTTCTATCAAGAGACAATGGTGCTGATCAGAATAGTAGTTCAGACACTCTGGAAACAATTCTACTGTTAGCTTTCCTCCTTTCCATCCCTCCACAGCTGCCTCTTCCACACAGGTGTATCACTTAACTACATTTTGATGTTGCCAATTCTACAAAGACATAGATCAAGAATAATTTTAAAATTATGCAAGCAGTCTGGCCACCAGTGGATTGTCTCTGGCCTTTGGGTGAGTGCAAGAAGTCTTCCCACCGACACTGTCACCTCAGATAAGAGCCTCACTTGGAACACCGGAGGTCCAGTGCTCATAGGAGCACAGGGACTGCTCCCTCTGATTCCAAAAGGGGGTAATGCTATGGAGGAGGCAGGGATGGACAGACACATTGTAGGGAGTAGGATGTATGTCCCTAAAGGACAGCGCAGCCAGCACATTCTCCCTGTGCCCCAGTGAGTTCAGGGAGGAATACCGGGCTATGCCTAATGGCAACGTTTAGCTTAGCCCTTTAAAATATATATTCTGATCCAACCCTTATCATCACTATATCAAATAATTACTTTAGTTACATGCTATTCTGGTGCATTCAATATTGTCAAGACTCATCTGCTGTGCTGATTTTTATTCCCTCGTAATCTCCCTCATAATTAATGAGCTGATGATAAGATTCAGTGCTCAATATAATCCATTTTCCTGAGTGCCCCTCCTTTCTCACCCCAATCTCCAGTATGTGCCTTTCTCCACAATGCTCGCTACTCCTGGAACACAGCCTCCCTCTTCACATGTGCCAGGGGACCTCTTTAAAACCCAGATCTTCTTTCAGTCACTATCTCTCCTCTCCCCCCTTTGTTGTCATTTAATATTTGACCTAAGGAAACCCCTAGAGGACCCAAACAAGATTTGAAAACCAGTGCACTAGGTACTATATAAACTCAATAGCAGACAGTCCCTGCCCTAAAATGCTTACAATCTAAATAGACAAGACAGACAAAGGAAATATTATCCCTAATTTACAGCTGGGAAAGGAAGACACATGACTTTCCCAAGGAAATCTGTAGCAGAGGCAGGAACTGAGCCCATATTTCTCAAGGCCCAGTTCAGTGCCCTAATCCCCAAAAGATTGTGATCATGATTGTATTGTAGCTCTCTACATTTTCTGTTTGTGCAGGGTCTCATCTTTGTATATAGCTGTACTCACTTATATAAAAATCTGTGGATTCCTGCATTTATATTCTATTTGTCAACTCTTGCCTACCTCACAGCGAAGGCATTAGGCTTTTCCTCCCGCATTGCCAATGTAATTCTCAAAAGGACCTCTCTGATCTAATCTTCTCACACTAAGGACATGTTAAATCTCACATATAAATTTCATGCACTTCATTGAATCTCTCCTCCGTAAGATGCATCTCTTCATATCATTCAGTTTTGATCTTTTAAAAATCAGATTCAATCCACTTGGCTCCCCATCTGCCATCTGCTGGAAATTGAGTTTCCAGTGAGAGGAAGTTGCTCTTTGATTTATTAAATGATTATAATATTAATACCTAGCTCTTATAGTGCTTTTTAACATCCTCAGGAGCAAAATTAATTTGATTGGACTATTCTTGCTTCAGTTCCTTTTCCAGCTGTCTGACCCCGAATTCAAACCCCAAGATATAAATGTGCTATAGAATTCATTAAGACAGGCCACTGTCTATTTAATGTTATTCTAGAACATTGGTTTCCAACCTGGGGTCCATGGACTATGTCTCAGGGGTCCATGAAATGTTGTTGTTACCATAAAACAGTGGTTTTCACCCTGTGGTCCGTGGACCCTCTGAGGGTCTGCAAACTATGTCCAAGATTTCCAAAGGGATCTGCACCTCCATTCAAAATGTTTCAGGGATCTGTAAATGAAAAAGAGGCTGAAAACCACTGTTCTAGAACTTCCTGTATCTTTTCTTTGAGAATTTGATTTCAGTGGGGGATAGCGCAATAAGGCCAGAAATCATCAACACTTGGACCACTCACTAGCATCTACTTGGACCACTGATCATCTACTGTGATGTCCTGTATAACACAGGCCATAGAACTTCCCTGAATTGATTCCCGCTTCAAGCTGTGATTCAACTAGAGCATATTTTTCAGAATAACACCCAATCTTGATTTAGAAATTCCCTGTGATGGAGAATCCACCATAACCCTTGGTAAGTGTTCCAATGATTAATTACCCTCACTGTTAAAAATGTGTGCCTAATTTCTAGTTCAAATTTGTCTCACTTCAAATTCCAGCTGTTGGATCTTCTTATAGCTTTGTCTGCTAGATTGAAGAGCCCTCAATTATCAAATTTCTGTTCCCCCTGTAGGTACTTATAGACTGTGATCAAGTCACCCCTTAACTCTCTCTTTGATAAACTGATTAGATTGATCTCCTTGACTCTATCACTATAAGGCATGCCTTCTAATCTTTACTTTTTGTCATGGCTCTTGTCTGAGCCCTCTCCAATTTTTCAACATCATTCTTGAAGAAGCTGGCATATGCGAACTCGCTCAACTACAGACCTACCTGTGGTTCCGTCAACAAGCACAGTAATAAACCTAGCTTTTAGTATGCACTTTTGACAGTTTCCCAAGAAATTTTGCAGTTACCTTTATAAAAATCTCTCACTCAGTGGATGTTAATATAGTCTGATCAAGGCCAGTTTTGGCCTCCAGATTGCAGGGTATCTAAAAACCTTTAAAATTGAAATCATGTTTAGTGAATGTATAAGTGCAGTTAAACAAGATGGCGAGTGCTTGGATCTCCTCATGTGGATTGTTAAGGAAGCTATCCAGAAATAAGAGCATCCAGCAGACAAAGCAATACATTTGTTATTTCTATGCATTTCAGTCAGCTGTAATGCATATGCAATAAGTCAGTTCTAAATGACTTACACCCATTTACTAGAGGACTATTCCTCACAGAGAGCTTCTCATGATTTCTGCAAGCCATTTCATTTCCCTGACATGAAACCCATGGATATTTATCTTTCAATTCATTTTTGAAAATGGATTGACACTTACGTTTCTCAAGATTTCTTAACATACTCTTCTATGTCATGTGCTTTCCCCCTCTGTATAATTGTTTACCTATTGAAGTGGCTGTTTCTTGGGGGCGGGAGGGGACATTTAAACTCACCTCACCCTACCAAAATACAACACAACTACCCTGGGTTTTGTGTGTTCTAGACATTTTCCTTTCTTTTTATAAAAATCAGCAGCAGCTGTAGCCATGTAGCTTTTATAGAAATATGTTCAAAATAGCATCTAAGGAAAGATTTGCAAATTAAACTGCCTGGCTCTGGAAGTAGCAGCTAAATTTGCAGTAACAAAAGGCTGTAATAGACTATTAGAGAGAGGCCATCACCCTTCTAAAAATCAAATGAAATTGTGTTTGCAGCTGAAGCAAATCATCAAATTGCAGTTTGTCTTAATACAAAATCTATACTGGCTTCCTTAGCAAATTAAACTACACCTCTACTCTGACATAACGCTGTCCTCAGGAGCCAAAAAATCTTATTGCATTATAGGTGAAACCGCATTAGATCGAACTTGCTTTGATCCACCAGAGCATGCAGCCCCACATCCCTGGAGCGCTGCTTTACCGCATTATATCCGAATTGGTGTTATATTGGGTCACGTTATATCAGGGTAGAGGTGTATCACTTTCCTGGCTAACAAAAATAACTGCCTTTCAATGATTTAACTGCAGCCTAGAGCTTGCAAGCTTTAGTGTTCCTCTCTCTCAAATCAAACTGTCTTGCTGCAGCAGCTGCAACTGTTGCTAATTTTGCAAGCCTCTAGAACTCTTTGCAAGCCTCTAGAACCTTCTACTCTGGTTTGGCTTGAACATTACATTGTCATTTGCCTTTTTAGCAATGATCGTTATTTTGAACTACATGACTGTAGCTAACGAACCCAAACCCAGTCTCTTCCCGCCCAAATTCTCACAAACCTCTGCTTAGAGCATTCAAAAACCACACTTTCAAACAGAGGCTTAGCCTCAGGCATGCTCAGTAGTGCTCTTCTTTCTCAAACCCCACCCCCACCCAATCCCAAGGCATTACTTGTGTGGATGTAGGGAGACCAGATAGAAAGTGTGAAAAATTAGGACGGGTGGGGGGTAATAGGTACCCATATAAGAAAAAAGGCCCAAATATTGGGACTGGCCCTATAAAATCGGGACATCAGATCACCCTATGTGAATGACATCAATGAGACTCATCCCCCCTCCCTTCTAACTGGCAGGTTCCACTTCCTTGCCCTGTTCAGCCCTACCTCCCTATACCTCCTAGCCACTGATTGGCAACCTAGTCAATGCTCCACTCAGTCCCTCCTCCTTCTGCTCCTCCCTTTTGACAGGCAGTTGAACTTTATTGTTCAGCTCCATGCTTTCTCGGAGGCAGCTTAAATCTCTTTGTTCCATGTCCATTCAACCCCTCTGGCTTCCCTCTTATCCGACTGAGAGCTCCGTGCTGGTGTGTTACTCAGTCTACCCCGGCCTCCCTTGTTGCCTTTGTCTGGCAAGTAGAAATTCTAATACTTTTACTTGCCAATATAGTGCTTTTGTCCTATGTTCTGAGCAACAGGATTTTCCCTAGCCCAATATCAGCTCACCTCTGCAAAATTCCTCTTCTATGCATTCATGCCCTATAGACTATGGCAGACTTTGGCCACTCTTACACTTTGTCCCTGCCTCCTTTTGGCAAGGGCATATTTCTCCCATTCATACTAAAAGAGCTCTTAGGTCTCCCTCACTATTATCCCTCCATCATCTCCATGGTCAGCCAGGAGGTCAGCTATCATAATGTCTTTATTATTTAAACTCCTAAAATAGATTTTAACCTAGTGATTTGAATGAAACAACAGCTGTCAAGATAAAATTATGAACTCCAATAGTTCTTCATTCTATACAGTGCTTAGATACCAAGGTGACAGGCGCCTTTGAAAGGTCTCTGAATTAGCGGTAGGAGACAATGTTTCCCTGTTATCACAGCTCTTAGAAATATCAGGAACAAGGAACCCAAATAATAATAAAAAAAGATATAATCTAGCTGGAGCTGAGTAGCTTCATTTATGTAACTCAAGATACACATTTTGAGAAGCAGACATTTTGTTTTGACATCTGTACAACATCCTTTCAAAGGGCACAAGTTCACTAAAACCCACTAACTAGTCTTAAATGTGAGGGCAGGGATTCTTCTATTGCCAGTGGTGGTGGAACTAGGGGTGCTCAGGGTGCTGCTGTACCCCCTGGCTTGAAATAGTAATAACAAACACCATGTAGTGAGGAGACCTCACTCCCCGCCGCACCTGAGAAGAACAAGCCAGAACAGGCGCAGCAATGGGTGGAGCCACCACCACCTGTCCCCGCCCCCTGGAAGTCAAGGGGCGGGACAGGAAGTATAAAAGCCCCGCTCCAGTGCTCAGTTTGGAGGAGGCTGTTTGAGAAGACAGATGTTGGTGCCTGAGCTCCCATCGGGCCCAGCCTACCCTGTGCTCAGTACCCAGAGAAGTGCTGGCCTGACCTACCCTATGCCCGGTACCCAGAGGAGCTGCCTGAGCTTCCCGATGCCTGGCCTTTAGAGGAGCTGTCTGAGCTTCCCCATGCCCGGTACTCCGAGAAGGGGCCGGGACTTCCCGACGCCCAGTACCCAGAGGAGTGGACAGGATCTCCCAATGCCCGGTATCCTGAGAAGCCCATGGTCTGGGACCCACTGGATGATGCCGGCAGATGGCAGGTACCCAGTGAGGGGGAGATTGGAAGTGGCCCGGGGGCAGCCGACTCCAATCAGGCTGCAGACTCGCCTGAGCCAATGGCAGCGTG
This sequence comes from Gopherus evgoodei, assembly GCF_007399415.2. Taxonomy (NCBI): domain Eukaryota; kingdom Metazoa; phylum Chordata; order Testudines; family Testudinidae; genus Gopherus; species Gopherus evgoodei. Next base: position 172,995,920 of record NC_044323.1, on the reverse strand, counting down.
TTTCGGTCAGGATCCCCCACTGACCGGCAGCGGTGTTAACTGCTGCTAGGGCCCTGGGCTGGAACGCAGTGGAGTAGTAGGGCCTGCGTTCCCCCTGCCACCCCTTCAAGGGTGGCAGACTCCTCCTCCCCCCCTGGCCTGAGGAGGCCATTCATGGTGGTTGTTTGCTCAGCCCCTCCTGAAGGGTCTAAGCTCTGAGTCACTTGCTGCCCTGCCCTGAGCCAGGGCCTGGGCTTTATGCACCTGAACTGCTTATTGCCTTGCCCTCCCCAGAGCCTGGGCTTCTAGACTGTTGTTTGTTTGCTCTGCCCTGCAGCAGCGGGCCTGAGCCACCAACTAACTCTGTGTTTGCTTGCTCAGCCCTGCAGCAGAGGGTCTGAGCCCCCAAGTGACTGTGTGCCACCGCTCAGCCCTGAAGCAAGGGGCAGGCCCCAGACAAACAGAGTGTGGCGGGCTGGTGTGGCTCCCCTCAACCCTCAGGGAGGGTTGAGCCCTGGTCCTACCCTTCTACACACAAATACATGGTTTCCATCATCAGCATCCCCCGTCCCCCTAAAAATTGTTCCAGCACCCTGGTCTCTTTCTGCATTAAGAACTTTTTGGCCATGAGGAAAGTATAGTACAAATGTCAGATACTATCATGTTTATTCCTGTGTGGAGTAATGGGTAAAATTAAAAAAAAATACCTAAGTCACTGTCTCCTAAGGGTATATCTACAGTGCAATAAAAAAGGGACCCAGACTTTCATTACAGGGCTAAAAACAGTGGTGTAAACATTCAGGCTCAGGCTGGAGCCAAGCTGTTAGACCCACTCCTCTTGCTGGGTTTCAGAACCTGGGCTCCAGCCCACGCCCCAATGTCTACACTGATAGTCTTAGCTCCATAACACAAGCCCACAAGCATGATTCAATTGACTTGGGCTCTGAGACTCACTACTACAGCTCTTTTTTTGCACTGGAGACATAGCCTATGTCATTCTACACTGCACACTAAGCTATGGTCTCAGTATTTCCAACCCTTCACTGAGCAGCCGCACTGGGATTACAATTACTGGACCCAGGTCTCACAGCCACACTAACACATCCATACTGCACTATGCAGACCTTCTAACTCAGGTCTTCAGCTTGACCTACGTCCATCCTGCAAAATTACAGGGCTGAGAGCTGAGTCACAGCAGGACTTGGGCTCCTACCTATCCACAAGCAGCATCCTAGAACCCAAGTTCTTGCTAACCCAAGTCAGGATGATTTGTGTGTGGACAGAAGGGGGTCATACTCCAGGTTTAGGGTGCAGTGTAGACATATGCTAAATTTAGCTAATAACATAACAAGACATGCTTATGTTGTGAAATGCAATCTTATGTTGTGAAATCCAATCTTTGCTTATGAGTAGTCGACTGACTTTCAAGTGAGAGGCAGTGTGATCTAGGGGCTAGAGCAGTAGATGGTGATGTAAGAGACCTAGGTTCTATTCCTGAGCTGCTGGGTGACCTTGGGCAAGTCACTGTCAGGTTAGAAGGAATAGTTTTAAATTGTTGAACACCAACTAATTGTTTTAAAAATTACCAGAAAAAATTTAGTTTAGAGAAACAAGAAATAGTTGGCCAGCTCTTCCTAACAGTATATTTTACTGCCAATCAGTCCATTTACATATCTTAGGGGACACTGATCAAGACTAAGCAAAATAGTCACAATTATTAATCATAGTATTTTTATTATTAAGGACAGGAAAAGCAAATCACAAACAACCAAACACATTGGTTACAAACTCTGCTGTACTGACTTTCTGTGGAGAGCTCTTGGTAAAGATTAGAACCCTGAGAGTGAACACCTCTGAGGTGTGATTTCCTCTTGATAAGCTAAGACCAAAGTATATTGTTTCCCAAAATTATTGTGAATCCATTCTTCAGTATAAATATAGATAACTAAGAATGTTTACAGATGAGCAAAATAACTTTGGTTCAGTGCAGGTGGATCTGTTGGTTATTAATAAATAACCAGCCAATTTATAGTTGGTAAAGTAAACAGTCTTAATGACAACCTATGAAAGTGAAGAAAATATTTAAATCTATTGCTTAGAAGAAGCCATTTACAGAGCTGTCTTGAGACAGGCAAATTAACCAATATTAAGAATCTTAAATCTAGTTAAATCTCTGCTTGCACAGTCCCATATAGCCATAACTATTCAAATTAACTGAGCAATAGAGGAAAAGCAATCAAACTACCAGCAGAAAGCAGGGTCCTGCCTCTTCAAATATACCAAGCTAAGTTCTAAAAGACAGAGCCCTGATTGTATGGCTGAGCTGAACAAGATGACTGTTTCTAAAACTGCTCTACCTTATGGAAACCATTAACTCCAACCTGACTTCCTATTACAACACACCACTGTGAATACCTATTAACAGCTAATAGAATCATCCAGAAAATTATCAGAACCTAGAAAAAAACCCATTTTTTAAAATAAAATTATTCTTAAGTGTATTATGTAGTACAACAGAGGAATATGCAAATTAGAGCGCTTAGAGGCCTATTATTCTACACAATTTTAAACATTAATATAATTGTTTGACAAAGGGGAATAATGCCATATTGTATTCTTGATATTACCCATGAGACATGATAGGAGAAACCAATAACAATCTAACAAGGTTCAGTGTCTCTCAAACTTTTTCCTGCTGGGAGCCACTTAAGAGCCAAAAGAAATTTGAGACATCACCACCAAACAAAAACACCCCAGATCACAATTCTGTGCAGTTTCTAGTCAAATTTGACACAGTATTGTATTTTTCCATCATCATCAGTTTTTATTTAAAGAAATATAGACAATGAATGTTAAACACCCTCACTGGATGTTTTACATGCCATTATGTTCTGAAGCCTTCTGTTTTATTTTATTTCTGATTTTTTTAAATTAGGGCATATTTTTATTACATTTTAAACCTAAACAAAACAAAAAGGGAGAAAAGCACTTCTGGAGCAGCACCAATGATGGCTGAGTATGCATCTATTACATCTACATGAGAAAGTTGCACTGGTTTAAACTTAACGTGATTTTAAATCGATTCAGTTAAACCAGTGCAAAAGACTGCAAATGCCCATAGTTCAGTTTAAATCAGCATTGTTTCAGTTTAACTTAAGTCAGTTAGGCACAATTTAAGCTAAAACAAACTACACCACTCTTTAACCAAAATAAAGGAATCCAGACAAGAGGTTGCACCGGTTTAAGTAAATCTAAATTAATAACTGAGTTAGGTTAAACTGTGCAACATTCTTGTACGCGCGCGCACGCACACACACACACACACACACACACACACACACACACACACACACACACACACACACACAAGGCCATAGTTAGTCAAGATTGGGAAAGGTCAATTCTCTCTGCCACAGTTTTTGACATTATCTGGGATTTTCTGGTAGGTGACATGCAGGCCCGACAACAGCAATTCCGGGCCCCAGGGCAGAACAGCCAATGGGCCCCCACGGATGCACAAGCTGAACCCACGTGGATGCTGTCCACCTGACATTTGGGCAGTGCTGTGCTTGAACTGTCTGGTGCCCAGCGAGCTGCCAGCTGCACTGCTGGGCACGCTCTTCTGGCACGGCCAGGGCCTCCTCATCTCTGCGCAGTAAAGTTGCCAACTGTCTAATTGTGCAAACCCAAAAACCCTTGCCTTGCTCCCTACCCCACCCCTTTCATGAGGCCACACCCCTGTATTGGCCCTTCTCTGAGGCCCCACCCCCTGCTCACTCCATCCCCCCTCCCTCCATCACTCACTCTGCGCCACCCTCAATCACTTTCACCAGGCTGGGGCAGGGAGTTGGGGTGCAGATGGGGTGTGGGCTGCCAGCTCTGGGAGGGAGTTTGGGTGCATGGTGTGGGCTCTGGGAGGGAGTTTAGGTGTTGGTTCTGGGCTGGGGCAGGGGTTGGGGTGCAGGAGGTGGTCAATGGGTCAGCACTTACCTCAGGCAGCTCCCAAAAGTGACCGGCACACCCCTCTGGCAGCAGCTCCTAGGTGGAGGGTCTCCACACACTGCTGCCCGAAGGCACCACCCCCGCAGCTCCCATTGGCCGCAGTTCCCAGCCAATAGGAGCTGTGGAGTCTGCCTCAGCCCTGCTGCACTGCTGGCAGTGGCCAGGAGCCCCCAGGCCCTTTTAAATCATTCGGGTCCCTGGGAAATTGCCCCCTTTCCCCAGCCCTGTCCATGGGCCTGGTGATGTGTTCTCAGACTACAGCTGAAATAACTAAGGCCCAGATCCATGAAGGGACTTATGCATAGTGTTGCGACACCTAACTTTTAAGTGCCTAGAAAAATCACAGGAACAACACTGGGATCCACAAAGCCAAGGGAGGCACTTCGGCTTCTGTACAATGAAAAGGGAGAAGTAGGCTCCTTAGATTTGCAAAGTCAGGGAGCTACCTTAGCTAGCCAATAACTAGAGATCTATGTGCTTGTGCTAAGCCAGGCACTTCTCAGAGGGGTAGGCACCTAGGGCATTCTAACTGTTTCAGGGGCCCAATTCATAATTGCTGATTCAATTATTAAATTAAAGTGGAACAATATCAACAGAAGAGACTGAGGGAGCCTCACATCAGAAAATTCCAGAGTCTAGTGGTTACCCAGGCACTCACCTGAAAGGTGCCAGTTCTCTTTTCAAATGCCTTCTTCCCCTGAGGTGGAGGGGAACTTGAACAGAGGAGGGGGGTCTCCCATATCCTGGGTGATTCACCTAACCACTGAGATAAAATTTATAACTGCTGTGGGTGTCATCCTCTCCCCAGCTGTTTTGTGTGAACTCACCTGAGAGCAATAATGTCTGAGCTGATATTTACCTAAGCCAGTGGAAGAACTCCCACTGACTCCAGTGTGCATCAGACTGGATCCATAAAACAAAAAAATGAAATCATCATCCCAGCCAGTCCATATCATTGTTCTACACAGTTGTTTTCCATGGTGTAATTAATTGGTGGGAGGAGGGGGGAATGTTTATGCTGGGGTGCAATAATTGACACAGTGAGCTATTTGGATCAGGTAATCAGTGGTTTTCAATTGCTATTAAACAAGATAGTGTTTAAAATAAATCAATATTAAACAGGCAGGTACTGAACTGGTGCAAAATGGTTTGGTGAATGGAAAACAGTGTGGTTGTCTCTTAGTCCAATTGATATTAAGTGGGCTAGACCGTATTTGGGAAATCTTAGCCTTAGTACTCATGTCTAAATCCTTTCCCACCGATACACGTACACAACCTCACTGGCTTGCCTGGAAGGTGCATGCATGTTTCTGAAGGGAGCATATTTGCTTTTATGATTATTTTTAAAAAGAGCAAATGGCAATATACTTTTTCCAAGCTCTAATCTCTGTGCTGGACTTCTCCAGGGTGCCAGGTATAAGGCAATAAAACCAGATTAGGCAGTTTCAAAAGCAATACAAGTGCTCAACCTCCCAAATCTTCACCTGAGTTGCCCTCATTTCCGAGATCCTACATAGCTACGCTTTATTCAGAAACTCAAGATTTTCTGGAACAATGTTCAGTCGCTTATGTAATCTAATGACTAGAACGTGTGTCACTACTACCCCCTATTGATCAGAGCTGCGCGTGTGTGTGAGGGAGCGTGAGAGATACTGGCTCCCTTGAACAAATGAATGGCCCATAGAGCATATACCCCTTCTACAATAACTACCATAGCTATCAGACGTTCTCCATTAGCTCAGGTAGCAGGGCTGTTTGGTTTTGGAGCAGAAGGTCTTGATGAGTTCTGTTCCACAGGTTGCACATATGCATGATATAGCTGATGTCTGTGTTGTAAGCAGTAGATGGTTTTTTTAAACACACCAGCATTTGGCTGCTGGGGAAGGAGGCTGCAGCAGCCAGTGAATCCATGGCAAGAATGAACTGCCTGCTATTTTATCCTGGAAACCGTGGCATCAGTAGGAATGCCCCTTTCCCCCCATCCTACTCTAAATGTAATCAGCCATCTATACATGCAGTTTCCATTTCTGCGCTGAGTACAAAATAACTCCTGGATGAAGATGGAAAAAGGGGAGTAGCCAGTAGCTTGCAGGGTTGTTGCATTTTCTTTGAAACACCAGCCCTAGAAAAAAAAGGAAATTAAAACTTTTTTTTAAATCCTCAGCCATGACCCCCTAAGCAGGAGGATCATGATCCCCAGTTTGGGAAAAGCTGCACTTTCTCTTCCTCTTCCTCCCCAGCACATACGCATGCTATGAAAATGTTGCCATATTGACCACGTATACAAATGTCCCTTAAAGAAGGCATAGAAAACTAGCATCTAGGTAAATGAAATCAATTAGACAGAGCAGGGAGTGAGATGAGGCTTTTTATAATCTCAGCTTCTCATATAGATGAATATTGAAAAGACCCAAATGGTCTAATGATAAATTTTAACTAGATGACTAGATCTGTTTTAACTAGAGATGAGACTTGTTGAATGTAGGAACCCACTGAACAGACTATGTTGTCTCCTGTTCAGTTGGTCCTCTAGTGAAGCACTGTGCTTCTTTCTTCTCTGGCTCTTAATTCTTTTTAATTCTCTTTGACTTTATCCTTTCACTTTTCCTCCCTCTCTTTGTCTTTAGACTTCACTTTTTGCCTTCTCCTTTTCTTCATTTGTTTGACTTTCTTTCCCTAGATTAAGATTCCCCCCATGAGGCTAATTCACAATGAAGTTTTTTTAGCCGGCTTGATCGTCCTCTTCTACATCATCATCAGCTATGTCAATGGTATTTCTATAGCTTTCATTACACTTCTGGGGCTTGGACCGGATGAGTCTTCAGTCTAAGGAAAGGAAGTTCATTCTTCCTGCCTTACACAAGAGCAGTCTGCAAGATCTCCAATTGAACTTTTTTAAACCCAGAATGGGACCAAAATCTTTGCTGGGAAACGCCAGTTTGGATCCAGCCCCTAAGCTAACTTTTCTTTCAGCCAACTTCCATGCTCTTCAGAGTGGTCAGATTTCTCACATTTGCTCCTGAACCCATCGTTGAGCTTCTGGTTATTCTCTCCATTAAGCTGCTCTTACCTGGGAGATTGTGAGAAAGAAGGAGGGCCTGCAGCCTCAGCACTGCCACTCAGAAACTGGCCATTCTGTAAGCACATCTAGTGTGGAGATCTGTCTCTCTGGTTTGCCTCCCCGTTCTCTTCCTGTATCACCTTCACCTTCTTTGTAGAGCTGCAAAATGTTACAACGCATCCCTTTACTTGATGTTAACGTCATCTTAAAGCCTAGCTGTGACAGCCTCCTCTGTTCCCATGGGCTAATCCTCACATTTAACAGCCTTATTCATATCTTTTGGATCTATACAAAATTATGTTGTCTTATAACAGGGGCCATAGTCTTTACCCACTCACTCTGAATTCACTCAATAATGTTTAATTTTACTATCCAAGCGAGTTCAGCTTTTAATTTGTCTCTCATTGCTACTGGGACAGTGTTTTAATTTTTCACATTACACTTGAATCTGTACCACTGTTCTCTCTTTCTGATTTGGGGCTGCCTTACTTTCTCTGCCTGCTCTCACTTTTATTTGGGAAGCACAATTTTTGCTAGCCCTGCAAATACCCAATTTTTCTGTGCAAGGTCAAGTCCACACAGTGTGCAGTCCAGTGTCGGTGTACTACTACGCACGTTCTAGCAGAGACTGTGTGGGTGCAAGTAAAGAGAAGCCCCAGAGTTGATGCTTTGCACTAATAAATCTCAATATCCCTGCATGCTCACTCTTTCACAATAGGCATGTCTGAAGAGACAGGGGTTGAAGTGTGAGTGCTGATGGGGCATTCAGCTGAGTGTTCCCCTTTGAGCCTCCCACCACTAGGCAAGACTATGCCCAAGGCTCGTTCAGCTGCACTCTCCTTCATGCAGGGTCAGGTCCCTTTGCCCTCCCTTTCCCGCTCAGCATTTTTTACCTTATGCTTGCAACACTCCACTTCAGTGCATTAAGCTTGAAGAGAACAGGCATCAGCCATTATGCAGATCCCCACAGCGTACTTGCCAGATCTTTCTCATCAAAGGGTCTGATCCAAGACCCATGGAAGGCAGTGGGAGTGTTTCCATTGGCTTTAAAGGGCTCTGTATCAGGCCCCAAACAAGGGAGAGCATTAGAGAAGAATCAAGGAACAAAGCAAAGAAGTAAAATAAGGGAATTTGTCTGAAAGCAGGCTGGAGGGAGACAGACTCACGCAGAGAAGGCACATAAGGCCCAAAGCTGCAGTGCTTGCACAGACAAAGTTCTTCCGGATGGATTTCACTGCCAAATGATCTGCATTCACTGTGACTCTCTATCTCAGCAGTACCCTTGAACATGGAGGTGAAGACAGCATGTAGGCAGTGCTTTACTGTGCTTTAATAAATAAAATAAAATAATATAATAATAATATTTTATTATCCTAACTATTGTCCTAAGTATTCCTTTTATTATCCTTATTATTTTGAAGCAGTGGAAAATATGCCTGTGGAAGATGTTTGGAAAAGCAATGGCGAAATAAACTCAAAAACCACTTCCAATTTTTCACTCCCTTTCTTCTTGTAAATGTACCTAACAACCAAACAAAGATGACAATTTGGCAAAATATTTTCTAGCCTCATACCAATAAATGGATAATGGCAAGAGAGTCTCCACAATTTTCCAGTACCTAAGGCCTGCTACCCAATAATTTGTAAATAGCCTGAAATAAATCCAGTTGTCAATGCAAATTGTCCATGACTCTTTCCATTTCTCATATGTCTCTTAGCATAGCATAGCTGTATTTAATAGTCCATCCAAGTTAGACCACAGGGCTTTCTACACCGTTAACACTGGTTACAATGAATACAAATGTATTGTCTCCTCTAAAAGTAAATCCTACTGATCCTTGTATCATATCTGCAGGATATGTTTGGATGAAGTGTCCAGCAGGGTCCTACCAGAGTCCTGTTTAGTTGAATATTTTCAGCAGTTATTTGGAAGCAGAAGTGAAGAAGAATATCAATTATAATCACAGCTGATACCAAGCTGGGGCTGGGGGGGGAGCGGAGGAGGTAAAGGGAAAAGAGGAAGCACAACATGAAAATGCAAATAGATTTATAGGGATTTGAGAATTAAACTGGAATTAACCAAATGGGATTCAATACAGGAAAATGTAACATTTATATCTGTGGGAAAACCAAAGCATAGAGTATAATGGGAAAGTGAGATGCTGAAAAAGTAATAGTGCCAAGAAAGGTAGGTGTGGGAGTAGATAGCACAATAAATATGATTGTACACAATCTGGTATGGTAGCCAAATAACCTTGGGTTTTATATATAGAAAAATCAAAATATCATGGACCAGAGAGTTAATCATCCCTTTATACAGAATGGTGTGACCACATTTGAAACAGTGCATGTGGTTGTGGACATGGACATCCCAGTAGAAGAAAAGTATGGACAGCAAAGATGATTGAGAGACTGAAAGAAATGATCAGGGATGAAAGGCTAAAAGGACAAACTGTATGTATAGTTTAGCTAGAAGAATGAAGCTAACATAATTAATAGGTCATGAATCATTCTTACACATACAGTACTTTACATGTTCAAAGTAATGTATAATACCCATGTGCACCATAAAATTGAACTCAGAGTCAGTCTAAAGCAGTAGGTAAGATCATAATGCACAGGGGATTCCAGCCAAGATAAGGTCTGGCTATCCTGCCTGCCTTTGGCCATTCCACTGAGATAGACTAGGCTTTTGTACTGGTTTGTTGACTAGCTGACAGAGTGTCACTCTCAGACTCTTGCAGTAGATCTGTCTCAGAGCCATTTCTTCATGCTCGCTTTCTCCAGGAGATTTGGTGTAATCAACCATCTCCAAAGATCTGAAGGGCCCCAGCATTAAAGAAAGGATTATGATTAAGGGTACCTAAAAATAATAATTAGACAAAGTAATGAAATGGAAGACTGAAAATTGAGGCTGGACATAAAAAAACACTACATTAATCATTTGGATGAATAAATAATGAAACTTTCTTCCAAGACCATGGGAGGATCATAGAGCCCACATTTACCTAATCAGAGAGAAAGGCTGAAGTGAGAGGCATGTATACATACTTACATACTCTGTGACTTTTTCTTCTGTACATTAAATGACTCCTTTGGCATCAGGATTGCAGCTGAGGCATATGGGTCTCTGATTAGCCTACTCCTTCAGAATGTTCAACAACAAATAACTATCAGTACGCACGGTTGTTTTTACAATGTGATTTGGCAAATTACCCCCCAAAGCCACTTCATCCTTATCACAATCTAGCAGGGCATATTTAGTATGCAAGTTTAGACTAATGTTTTGAGAACAAAGGAGTTCATCTTAATCTCCACACAGAAGGCTCCATACGTTAGAAAAATGTGTGGCAGGTAAAAATAGAGGGCCTGAGTTTCCTCTTGTGACACAGAGATCCACTTGTGACAGCTTGCAAAGGATTCACTACTACTCTGTCAGCAACTCCTAAGAGGCCGTGACAAACTCACTACACCCAACACATTGCTGCCATAGTAGTTATCCATAAATAGTGTCTTGAAAGGTATCAAATGTAAGCCAGTGACATGCTGGTCATCATAAGTACTGCAAGATGTGTGTACGAACAGTGTGTAAGGAGTTATGCATACCTACTAACAAATATGTTTTAACCTATGTCACCAGGTAGAGTTAAACAGGTTTGTCTGCCAGACAAAGTATGTATATTCACCTATATTTGTCTCTGATTTAAATTAAGCCTTGCAGCACAGGCGCCAGCGTCCTCTGGGCCGCGGGGGTACTCAACCTCCGGCTCTGCCCCCGGCCCCACCCTCTACATTTGCGTTGCACATGAAGACAGTGATGTCAACATGGGAAGTCATCTGTAACTAAACCACTGGGGGATGTCCTGTCTAGAATGCAAAGCCAGTGAACTTTGAGCTATAGGAGGAAAGCAAGAGGGCCCCATTTTATCCTGCACCTAAGGAGTAATTGGTCAGTGCAATTAAATTTATGAAAACAGGATCTCAGTCAGGGTTTGACTGAAAACCCTGTAAAGAGCATCTGGGTGAGACTTCTTTAGGGAAGGGCTTTTGCCTGTTAAAGTTAAGTTTAGACTATAAGAAGCACGTTCTACCTTTTGTTGTGTCACCTGTTGTTCTTTTTACCCTTGCTCACTAGCTCTTAAATCTTGACCTTTGTTAATAAACATATTTGTTTTCAATGTAATTAGATTAGAATGCTGTGTTGTTATATTGGAGCTGATATTCAGTTGAATCAAACAAGCATATGTGTGTGTGTATTGTCTCTTTGAGCACAGCTTACCACATAATTTCTATGAATGCCCAGTGCTGCAGGGAAACTTGGGGATTGGGGTGCATCTAGTGTTAACATGCAAGGCAAACTCAGGGCAGCATAAGCTTGAGTGGCTGAAGGGCTGGTAGTGTCAGGCAAAGGTGATGCTAGCCCACTGGGGGCACACATACACTCTGAATAGGGGGCCTCCTTGAGCTAATCAGCGCCCTAAGCAATTGCTTAATCTGCTTATGCCTACCGCCCACCCAACTACCACAAAAAAGAGTTCCTCTCACTGAAGGCAGGGGTGTAATATGTCCTGGGCACCCAGAGAAAGTGTCACACCTCTCACTACATAGTAAATTAGGAGTAATTCCAGCAACATCAACAGAGTTACAGCAGCCTAAAACCAGTGTAAATAAGAGGCAAATCAGGCCCGGAATTGTGTCTGCTTAAATAGTTCTTCTACAGCTGCCTGCAGATCACTGGCTTATGGACTCAAGTACTGAGCATGTAATAAAATGTTCATGTCTTGTTTCAATTGCCAACATGAAAATATAAAACTTGTCGTATCAGATTTCTTCTCTGCATGTAAATCTTGAGAGCAAATGTGCATTTGGTTGTGTTGATGCCAGATAGTAGACCAGGATGTAACATTAGTTCTTGGTTTTTAATGGACAAAGATTAAGTGAAAAGGAGATAATATTTAAATGCTATAGTAATCACTGCAGTGGCAGCCTACTGAAGTTAAATTGTGTTTCCGGGTGTTGGAAAAGAACTAGATATTTGAATGAGAGTCAGAGACAAGAAAGGCCTATATTTGAAAGCCATGCTGTGGATGGTTAACAATGTGTCACAATCATTGAAGTTATGGATCAGGTTGAAAGGATTTTATTTGGGGGTTTTTTGTTATTGTTGGCAAGTGGATTGGTAATTAAGCACATTGCAAAGGGGTCCATCCTGCATTGTTGACTCAGGCCGAAGTGCTTAAGTGAGTCCCAATGGGAATTGGTGCTCCTAAGTCACTTGGGCACTATTGAAACTCCCATGGGCTTCAATGGGAGGTGGAGCAAAAAGATCAGGCCCTACATTTTTCACCACAGAAGAGGCATACACAATCTCTCTTTACCTGAAGGCCAAGTTCCTATAGAACTCACACTTTTAAAACTTTATTCATCTCTCTTTAAAACTACCTGTTCCAAGTGTAACTTTAGCGCCCTCATGGCCAAGATGGAGTCTGCTCTGCAGGCAGCTCTGGCCAAGAGAAGGCGCACACAGGAACACAGCAGGGAAAGTCCCTTCCACCCCAGAGGTACCTGTTTCAAACCCCCCTGCGTGACCACACACACACCGGAAAAGTACAATGAATATAGAAAGGGAAATATTTATTTACAGCAGGATGAAAGGAGAAAAACAACAGGGGAAAATGTAGGGGGACCAATGAAACAGAGTTGCATTTAACACCAGGCCCCATGGGCCCAATGGTATCACAGTCTGGAAGGGCAGATACTGAGCAATGTGTCTGCACACAGAGTACAGGAGTCCTAGGCAAAGTTCCAATATAGTGGTGAGTCTTGGGTGCTCCTGGTTGTCTTCGGCATGAGTAAACTTTCCCCAACAAAGCCTCCGGTGTCCTCTTCTGCTGCTCTCTGCAAAGCCACACAGAGCAACCACCTCTCCACTTAACTAGGTACAGTCTCCCTCCTTGTTTCCAATGCAAAGTCACCCACCCTAGTACTCACGGCCCTATGCAGCTCTGGGCAGCAGTGATACTGGGTCCAGCTCCGGGTTGTCCTTCTTGGGAGATTGCTCTCTGGCATGGTGTTCCTCCTGGCTCCTGTCCTGGAGTGTCCCCAGTTGGCCACTCTGTCCCTCCTAGGCTTCAGGCAGGTTCTTGGCTCCTTCACTGTCTGAGGGCCTGCTTGCTGCAGCCTTTCTGTCTTGAGCTTCAGACACACACTCTGTTGCTCTTCCTTCTGTCTCTGCTGTCTTCCCCCAACAGCAAGGGTTACCAGGCATCTGGTTTTTGACCAGAATGCTCAGTTGAAAAGGGACCTTGGCAGCTCCAGCCAGCACCACTGACCAGGCCATTAAAAGTCCAGTCGGTGGTGCAGCGGGGCTAAGGCAGGCTCCCAGAAGTGGCCAGCATGTCCCTCTGGCAACTAGGTGCAGGGCGATCAGGAAATCTCAGCATGGTGCCCCCGCCCCCAGCACCAGCTCCACAGTTCCCATTGGCTGGGAACTGCGGCCTGTGGGAGGTGTGGGGGCAGCACCTGTGGGAACGTAGCACACACCGTGCAGAGCCACCTGTCCATGCCTCTGCCTAGGGGCTGGACATGCCATCTGCTTCTGGGAGCTGCGCGGAGCCAGGGCAGACAGGGAGTCTGCCTTATCCTCACTGCACCACCGACCGAGAGCTGCCTGAGGTAAGCGCTGCCCAGTTGGAGTTTGAACCCCCTTCTGCCCCAGGTCAGAACCCTCTCCTGCACCCAAACTCTCTCCTGGAGCCTGGAGCCCATACTCCGCCCCCGCTTCCGCACCCCTACCCCCACCTCACCCCTGAGCCCCCTCTGACACCCAAACTCCCTCCCAGATCCAGCACCCTACACTCGCCTCCTGCACCCCCCAACCTCCTACTCTAGCTCTGAGCCCCCTCCTGCATACCAAGCCCCTCATCCCTGGTCCCACCCCAGAGCCCATGCCCCAGCAGAGGCCTGCACCTCCTCCCACACCCCAACCCCCTGCCCCATCCCAGAGGCCCCTCCTGCACCCTTAACCCCTCATTTCTGGCCCCACCCCAGAGCCCGCACTTTCAGCTGAAGCCCTCACCCCCCTAACCCCCTGCCCCAGCCCAGTGAAAGTAGTGAGGGTGGGGAAGAGAGAGCAACCGAGGGAGTGGGGCTGGAGTGAGTGGGGGCATGGCCTCAGAGAAGAGACAGGGCAGCGGTGGGGTAAGGGTGTTTGGTTTTGCGCACAGGGCCAGCTTTAGGTCAATTCCACCAATTCCCCCAAATCGGGCCCCGTGCCTAAGAGGGCCCCGCACCCAGTGAGAATCCCTTCCCTGGCTAGAGGCGCCTTTTTAATTTTTACTACCCTGGCACTGCTTCGAGTCTCCAGCGGCACTTTGGCGGCGAATCCTTCGCTTGCTCTGGGTCTTCGGCGGCACTTCGGTGGCGGGTCCTTCAGTGCTGCCAAAGACCTGGAGTGAGTGAAGGACCCACCGCCGAAATGCCGCCGAAGACTCAGAGCACCACCCGGTGAATACAAACCCCACTTGTTTTTTTACAGGTGTTTTTTGTTCTTGTTTTGGTTTGGTTTTTTTTTTTTAGTCATCCCTGTCGGGGCCCCGTCAAAACTGTTTGAATTGAACCCCGCATTTCCTAAAGCCAGCCCTGTTTGCGCAGTTAGAAAGCTAGCAACCCTACCAACAGTATTTCCTCCTTCTTGAACAATCAGCATTCCCCCCGCCTTAGGAAAAAGATTTAAAAGGGCCATGCTCTCTAAACCCCAAAGGAGTTATACAAAGCTCGAGGGACCAATGGAGAAATGGAACATAAATTTTCATCACATCACTGACTTCAGTGGGGCGGTGACACCATACCAACTGAGGACCTGCCCTGTGACTCTCAAAGCACTAAAAATCCAAAATAGGTTCATCAGCCTCTGCTAAAAAATCCAGCCCATGATATATAAATTAACCCACCCAATAGCAAACTCTGTCATCTTGCCACTTCAACCCAACACCTCCAGCAAAAGCCCAAGAAAATACATGAGCCTTGCAGTGTGCCCTGAAGACGAACAGTTTTGGACTCCCTCTCTCTAGCTATTTATAGGATGTCACTAGAATCTGAAAAACTCACAAACATGAATGGACTATATCCTCACATCATCCCAGTGAGATAGGGAAGTAGTATCCCCATTTTACACATGGGGAAGTGAGGCACAGACAGATCATGTGACTTGCCTAAGGCCATTCAGGAAGTCTGTTGCAGAGCTAGGTAGAGAACCCAGATCTGCTGATTCCCATCCTTCCTCTGGACTCTTTAGGACTTGGATGCATTTGAGGATGGGGATTTGTATTCAGAATACAATATGAAACAAGGAAGCTGTCCTGTAACCAGAATCCTTTGTCACAACAGATGAGATGTGGTTTCTCAGGTAGTCAAATGCCAAACAATTTAAAGAGTCAAGGTCAAAAATAAAACCTCATAGCCTACCCAGAAAGGGAGGCAGGCCCACTGGGTGAGAACCTCAGCTGGCATAGATCAGCAGAGCTCCACTGACCTCACTGAAGCTGTGCTGACTTACAGCCTGGGTCAGGCCCTCCACTGGTGTGTTTAAAAGAATGATTTACAATGGTTATAAAGTTAGTAGGGGAAATCATTCCGTTAGGCTTTAAAGCGTGAAGTTCAAATTACTTTCCTTTTTGTCCCAATGCAGATTTGATACGTATTTCAAACTGGCAATCAGGTTACCAGTGAGTTAGAACATGACAAAAGATGGAGCAAACAGTGAATATGTTCAGCCATAAAATCCAGTCTCAGGGGTTTACTTCATTTTGGAAAAATGTTGGGCTAGATCTTTGGCTGGTGGCTAAGCTCCATTTAAGCCACCTTACACTTGCTACATATCTGGCCCAGCAATGTAGATGATAGATGTTAGCTACACTCACCAGCCTACTTGCTACATATTGCATCACAGCTCTTTCTTCTCTGTCCCCAAAGAGGACTAGAAGAGAATAAAACTATAGTGCAGTGAGAGTCTCAGAGGGCCACAAAATAATTTGTCCTGGCATTGAATTGTAATGCTGACATCACAGCATTGTATGAATACGTGATGAAATCATTCACAACAAGACAACACAGACATCACAATGCAATGGCAGGCTGTTGCAGTGGGGATTATTTTGCAACTCTGGACCTTTTGTCTGAGATGTCCAACTTTTCCAGGCAGAGTATCAGGAATATTTAGAACCAGATCCTCAGCTGGTGTACATTGGCTCCATTCACTTCTATAGAACTATGCTGATTTACAGCAGGTAGAGCTTTGGCCCAATATGCACAATGCTCCAAGTCCAAAGCAGAAGATTTTCCTTTTATTGGACACAAAAGAATATTCTTGGGACATTTTGAACACTGCCCTGTGTGTTTGTTAGGAGTTAAATGATTCACAAGATTTTCTGTGGGAATGGCACACACGCACACATTTTACATAGTGAGCCTCACCAAAAACCCAGACACAAAATAAGCTCTTTGGGATACACAAGGCTGAAGAAGAGACTTTTCTAAATCACTTCATTTTACTGGAAACTCTGCACAACTACTCCCACACTGTAATGCACTGTGTACTCCTCGGAACCGGCATTGTCTGAACGTGTGGTATTTTAATGAATGCTCTTGCCAAGCCAAAGACGCTTCAGACCCATCACCTTTGTCAAGAGGAGTGTCCTAGGTGAACTGAAGTACAGAGTGTGTCCTCTGCTGCAAACCAACTTGCAGGTATGTTAAATGAGTTCCTATTTAAAAAAAAAATCATTGCTCTTGTGCATTTCCTGGAGTATCACGGGCACAGATTGTTTTGCAGAGGGAACCCAGGAGGGTGACAGAAAAGCCACACACAAAACCCTTTTCACTGTATGTATGGAAAAATAAGGAGGGACAAACAAATGGCTCTCTTTTATTTTATGAGGACTTTAAAAGCAGATTCTTAGGTTTGGGCTGCATGGAAAGGAAGATTTCAGAAAAAAAAAATCCTGATTCAGCTTCATTATTCAGTCCCTCAACCATCCTTGGAAACTTATTATGCCATTCGGAGCTGAATTCAGCAGAAAAATGTACATATAATAACTAAATAAAATCAAACTGCTCTCCTCTCTGCAGCCCTAAAGAGAGACAGCCAGACAAAAGCATGAAAAAATTGACTGTCTGGCCAAGAATGAAATTGCTGCAAGTCTGGTTTCAACCCTGCTATTAGTTTTCTTGCAGCTGCTTCCACTACCTAAGCAGCACTGGGATAGTGCATTCTCTGAAATCCTTTTTCTAACTGGGTTTCATATTTATTCAGATATTAGCCTGACTCTTGTTAATATTTCATCCCAAAGAACTTACAAGTTAATGGTCTGTCAACTTAAAAACAAAGAGGAAAAGAGACTAGAAATGTTACTGCTTTTAGGGATGAAGCCCGGCCTCCTTCTGTGGGCTGAGGGCTTGCCAGACACAGTGGATCTGGTGCAGATCTGCTGTGCAAAAAGGGACAGGATTTAGGCAGGCTGCCTCAGAGTCGGCGGTGCTGCCAGAACGGTGCTCCTGCAGGCTCCCTGCCATGCTGGAAGGGTCTGGTTATGCAGCAGGGTGGAGGAGGAGGTTGGAAGTGAAACTGGTGAATATGCAGCTATGTGGATTCCAGCTATCTTTACATCCATGCAGGACCCACAGATCCTAAAGCAGTAGAGTTGTTATGGCAATTGTAGAACACTCTGTAGCCACTTTGGGGGAAGAAGGGGATACAGAGTGTAAGATGGTTCCTCCCTGCCCCAGAGAGATCCCCAGTGACCATCGTGGCTTAAGCCATGAGATGCCATGCTCCAGGATCTGGGCAGTAAGGCTGTATTCAGATGTTATACAATGATAATGGGTTACATTTTGTTAGGGATCAATCTTGCTTACCTCGCTGGGATGTTGTGAGGCTTCATACATTAATATTTGTAAAGCACTTGGAGACACTGAGATGAAGGTGCAGTCAAGGGACAGAGAATACTTTATTATTTCATTAAAAAATAATGATCAATAACTGGACAAAAGGAACAGGCTTAAAAGATCTGAAAAATCTCATATCAGAACCAACAATTGTGTGTGTGTGTGTATGTGTGTGTGTTTTTTCTCTCTCATGTAGTATTTAGCTTTCCCAGTATGGTATGTTAGTTGATACCCTAAACAGACAGCTTGATCTAGCTGAGTCACACAGGTGAGGAGGAACAATGATCTGTGTGTTCCTCGGCTATGAATTATTCACTTTTCTCTGTTAATAAAAAGACGTTTTATATAATTGCATTCAGGCAGCAAATCCTGAGGGTGTGGCTACCGTGAGATCATCACGCCCCTGGGGAATCAGATCTACTTGGCTGTGTGTCAGAGCTTCATAATACCTGAGGCAACCTAGAGCATCTTTAAATAACTTAAACACACCTCATGTCATGGCTGGCTGTCTAATCAGCCCAGAAGTGTCAGTCATTCCCATTCACTAAAGAATCACCTCAGTTGCTCTCATTCTGATCTTGTAGCAAGAATTTCACTTTTGAACTCAGAACTTCCCTTAACAGAAACCCGAGTTGTGCGCATAACCGCCTCCCCCAGCCCCCAATCCCCATCATCTTTCAGAAGACAGGCTGCATGGAACAACACGTCCCTCATCTGCAGCATCTGGTTGTTTAAAGGAGGCAGCATAACCTGGATATTAGAGTGGGAGACTGGGAGAGTGCAAAGCCAGGACCAGTCTCCCTTCAAGTTAATGGGCTTTTTTCCATTGACTACATGGGAACAGGATTTGATCCCTGAGTTTTATTCCTAGCTGTGCCTCAGGCTTAAAGACATTTAGGCTTCATATTTTCAAATATCTGCTTAATTGCGGGTGCCTCGGATTTGGGTGCCCAATTAGAGACACTTTGGACCCATTATTATTTATTATAGATATAACCCTAGCACTGAGGGGCCCTAGCTGTGAACCAGGACCCCATTTTGCTAGGCACTGTACAAACACAGAACAAAAAGACAGTCCAGGCTCCCAGGGTCTTACAATCTGAATTCGTTTTATGCTATTTCGAGTTGACACTTCTTAGCATCTCTAAAAACCAGGCCCTACATGTCTCAGACTGAGAAGCAAAAAACTGATGTGCTCAGAATTAGAGGCTATTTACCAAAATTGTGGGCCTCTCCCGCTCTGTCCAACTTTTCCCACCAGCAAATTAAGAATGAAAATACCCACATTTGTGAAATGCTTTGACAACCTTGGATTCAAAGCATTTTATAATTGCATAGTCTTCTCACATTCAAATATACTAACTTCTTCCAGTTTTTGTTGGACTTTTACCATTTTATTTTCAGGAGCACAACATTTTGTTCTTCTACAGCTTTACTTTGCAAGCCACAGTCACATGTGTATTCCCTACTTGGGCTCTATAGTTGTATAGACTATTACTAAACTAAGTCAATTGACAAACGGACTACCAGACCAAAATACTCTACCGCGGCCTGTTAGAGCAGAACGTACCATTCCACAAAATGTCTTTGTGCTTTTGTTATGTTGCATTCAGGTAGCGCTATGCCAGCTCCAGCAAGGTGTCTTACTTCCTTCTTACCACTAGATGGAACTAGTGCTCCATCTCAGTCTTTTCAGCGGCCAGACCCATTAGGCCTTGTGGCCTGGACTTGAACATTGTAAACTCTTTCATTTGGGGCTGAAAAATGATAAACCGAAAGCTCCAGTCCTGTTTTACAAAGCAGCTATTCAGTTCTAGTGAATAGTGTGTCACAGGAAACGTCTATCAATATCAGTTTATAATTAAATCATAACAACAAGCTTGTGACAAGGAGGCACAAAATCTGGAACATGCCTTTCGAAGGAGAGAGAGATGGTTTTGCCAAGCATGCCATAACACCAGCGCTTTATGAATAATTAGACTTTTATAATGAACTTTTTAAGGGGTGGGAAGAAGCTGAAGCAATAACAGGCTTTCTTAGCTTATCTTTACAATAACAAATGCTTTTTTGTTCTGTTTATGCTCTCCTGACTCTTAGGTTCCATATTCTGGCATTAGTCCATTTAGCATGAGGTAATTCTAGACCTTCTTCTGTTGTTCCCAAAATGAAGTCTCTCCTATAGCAGCTCTTCACAGATGAGTTTGCCACAAGGCAAGTTCAAGTAATAAAGTCCTTCAATAGTTTGCAAGTCCAGCACCTTTTGTCCCGCAGGCTCACACAGAATTGGCCCAGTAGAACCAGATGAACAACTCACAGACAGTCACTGCCCTACCTTCTCTTCCTTCATCCCTACTCTGGGTCTGCGTGATCTACTAAGAGTTCATTCAGTCTAATCCCAGGGATCTCCATGCACCTCAGCCTGCCAGGCCAACATGTGGAGCACAACGTGGGGTAGTCCTGAAGAGAGGGATGGAAGAGAAATGGTAACATAGGAGGATAAAGCCAGGCCGAACTCAGCTAATCTCATCTAGATTCTCAACCTCATGATTAGCATGTCTGATGCAAGACTATTCAAATAAGAACTATCTAAATAATGTGGCAGACAAATCGATTATTTAAAATAATATATGTGAAATAACAGCAGGGGCCCAATCCTCCCTTGCAGTAGGGCTGCTTTGCACCACTCCACCAGTACGAGTAACTCAAAAGCCAGGACAGCTGACCAAGGAAGGATCCCCTCTATTATCTTACAACCAACATAGCAGCTCCCTGCAGCCAGGCTAAGGGGCTGACCTGGGCAAATGGGGCATTGCTGGAACTTCCCTGGGCCCAGTGATTCCCAACTGCCACAATGGTCACTTGTCACCATCAGCAGCCACAGTAATTAGAGCAGCTTTCAGCCAATATATGCTGGGGATCTAGCCTGGCGTACTGCCAGTCCAGCATTGGGGAGGAGCAAACGTGGCTTAAAGCCCCTGTATTATAGCTCTGAGCAGGGCCAGTGCTACCATTAAGGCGAACTAGGCGGTTGCCTAGGGTGCCAAGATATGGGGGCACCAAAAAGCAATGACCCCAATTTTTTTTTACAGCTTTCCTCCCAAGCACAAGGTTGTTGCTCCACTTCTCCTGCCTCCCAGGTTTGCAGCGCCAGTAAGCTGTTTGGCATCGCAAGCCTGGGAGGAGAATTAGAGTGGGGGCAGTGTGCTCGGGGAGGAGGCAGAGCAGAGCTGAGCTGGGGTGGGGAGGTGCCACACAGCTCCCCAGGGGTGGGGAACTGCCGCGGGGGGG
The DNA here is from genome assembly GCF_007399415.2 of Gopherus evgoodei. Classification (NCBI taxonomy): domain Eukaryota; kingdom Metazoa; phylum Chordata; order Testudines; family Testudinidae; genus Gopherus; species Gopherus evgoodei. The sequence goes on along the minus strand of NC_044323.1, from coordinate 172,974,646 downwards.
GAGGGGGGACGGTCGCGCAAGGTGCAAGTTTCACCTAGGGCATGAAACTTCCTTGCACCGGCTCTGGCTCTGAGTGGTCTTTTGTCTACTCACCCCCGCCCACCTCTACACCCAGTTATCATAGAATCATAGAAAGCAGAGGTGGAAATGACCAATTGGCTAATTTAGAACCTTCCTTTGTCAGAGCAGATTATTAGCACATTCTCCTGCATCTTAGCCAAACTAGTTTTAAATGCCTTAGGTGGTTTGGTTTCTCCCACTTCCCTTGGGAGACTATTATACCACCAAAATAGATCTCACAGGAGGGAGTTTTCCCTGATTTTCAGACTCAGGGCTCGTCTCCACTGGAAAGTTTTGCCACTTTAACTATAGTGGTATAGTTAAAGCAGACAACACACACACTTTCAGTATGGATCAGTTATATCCATATAAAATGCTTATATTCGTATAGCTTATTCTGACTTGGGAAGTGGAGTACGCTATACTGATATTAATTGCCTTCATACGGATAATAACTGCATCTTCATTAGGGCTTGTACCAATATAACAATTTCAGAAAAACATTGCACCCCAACCAACACAGTTATAAAGGTAAAACACTGAAGTACAGAACAGACTTAAATGTTCCTAGAGTGAGATAACTTCACCTCTCTGAAATTTCCCTTCTGCTTTACACACTACGGGCCACTCTACTCGGTGGGTCTGATTTTACAATCTTTACAAAGGGACGTGTCCCATTGAAATCAACCTGTGTGCAAACTGAGTAAGGACTGCATTGTCAGGACTTTTTAGCCTTGCCACTCCCTATAAATCTATTCCTCCTGCTCAGGTCATGCTGAACTCTTCCAGTCAGGCCTTTGCAGCTGCTCTGGCCTGCTTGAGCTAATCTCTTCCATCATTCTGAACGTATTCAGTCTTCCTTCCAGACTCTTGCCACAGCTTCTGTACTAGTGTAACTATATCAGTTAGGGGAGTGATTTTTAACTGATATAGTTATATTGATCCAACCCCTAATGTGTACCCAGTCATACCAATACAAAGGTGCCTTATATCAGTATAGCTTATTCCCCTGCCACATGAGAACACCAGTACAGTTAAAGTGGTACAACTTTTGTATGTAGACGAGGCCTCTCTCTCACCTTCACTACTACTCAGCAATACACATACAATTTAATACAACACCCATAAGCTTGCAGACCCCTTTATTCTTCTCAAGTAAGCTTGAATGAGGGACACATTTATTCAAGCTTCTTCAACTCCTCCTTCCGCCCAACTGATTCGCAGGGTAAGCAAGACAGCCATGTGTTTCACCTCTCTTTTCAAACCTTTGTTTGGGTTAAACCGTCTGACTCAGCACTAAAAACTGGGTGACCAAGTTTTGTTCCCCAATACATTTTGGTTTCAGATTAGGGTGTATATTCCATTTCAGCTGGAAACAGAAACACTGACTCCCCAAACACTCATTGTAGGTGATCAGGATTTTGGGAGCGTGAGGGGCATAATGTGATAACAGGCAGAAATCAGCCAACGGAGACACTTGGAGTATGTCTGTACTGCAGCTAGAAGCAAGCCTCCCAACTCAGGTAGACAAACTCCTGCTAGCTCGGCTCCACTGAGCGCGCTGAAGATAGCCAGGTGGATGTTCTGGCTCAGGCTCGAGCCAAGGGCTTGTTCCCAGCTGCAGCATAGGCATACCCTATTCTGTTTTCACAAAAGCTGGTTGCTGTGTCTGACTAAACAATTATTAAAGAGCCTAGGGGTGAATTAGAAAGAAAAGATAACAAATGACTTTATTAAGAGCAAAAGGTTAATTGATTGAGTTTAATTGGAACTGCATGAGCAAGAGGGAATGGTCCAGCTTTTTCTGGTCCCACAGAAACTCCATCCCCACAACCTCAGCAGCAGGACATTTTGTTACCAGACTTAAATCTTTCAAACAAACTCCTATTGGCTTCTTCACCCTCAGGATGACCCAGAGGGCAGGGCACATTGGCTTTTTGGAAGCAGCTGGCTTTTAGAAATTAACCCTTTCACAGTATTGCTAACCCCAAGCATTCAAAAAGCTCCAGGAGCTAGGCCCCCACAAAGCGTAAGATCGGCTTCAAAATCATGAGATTTTTAAAATAATAAACTTCAGATTCTTATTTGCCTCCCATTAGAGCACACCCAGGTTCACATTTTCAGGCAGCTTTTCTCTGCAGCTGTGACGGCTAGAAATATTTTTGCTTTTTTAAACTGAAAGCTGAGATTCTTACCTATCAACTGATTTCAGGAGCTGAGGCTTTAAGAAAAGAAAAAAGTACTGTATAGCAAGATTCACAATAAAAGTCACATGATCTGGCAAGAGCTAATCTCATATGCCTCACTGATCACATGATCAGAGACACCACCATCATATGCCCTTATTTTATGAAACCACATTTTCTCAGCCCTACAAATAGGATAAGCAACAAAATGGCAGTGTAGACAGACTGGCCATGCTTACCTCCCACTAGGACCAACACAACCCTCCTGTCCAAAAAAACACCTTACCATAAAATAAAAGCAAAGCTAAAACTAGTTTGTTTAGGAAAATAGTAACTCTGTGCATTGATCTGTATTACATTTATTTTTCTCACAAACAGCAACTACAAATATTCCCAGAGAACAGCGTGTTTCTCTGGGAAACGGAGGTTGCAGTGATAGGGTCTGGGGTTTTCTTTTAATGAAATTGTGACATATATAAGCCTCCTGAAATTACCTAAGCAGTCTGGGTCAAATGTTCAATACATAACCTTCATTTGTCATGTGTTACTTTGCACATGGAAACACTAATGCATGCAGCTTTGTACACTATCACTTCTGCATTCAGATGACAGACTTCGCACGCACATTTTATAAGCATAAAGAGCAAATAGGTTTATACATGTGCAGCTGGATGCATAAGTGATAAAGAGGAGAAAAAAGAGAGCTACTTTCCATGTATTTAAATATCCATTTTTTAAACAAATGGAGACAAAGATGAGGCCCTTTGAAAATTTGACCCTCCTGTAAAATCATACTTTAGAATCCTTCTTTTTTCCCCAAATTCACCATGACAGATGCTCCCTTCTGCAGCTTGGATGGCCAAAGAAGCAGAAAGAATATCTATGACCAAGACTTCACCAAAGCAGGGAAGAAGTGGCAATGCTGTGTGCTCTTGTTTCATCAGGAGTCTTGTGTCATGGGCAAGACGTTGTTAAGACTCCACAGAAAACCTCGCAGTCCTGCTCAGCCAGAAAGGGGTTGGCACTGGAGAGCAGCTACCAACCCATATCTCCTATGTAACCCAGCTGAAAAATCCACTCAGGACAGCATCAACTTTGGTTCTATGCCTTTCAACAGCCTCCTAGGGGTCAAGAGCCAGACAGCATGATAAACAGACCAGTAGCAGAAAAAGTAATGGGCCAAATATGCCAGCAATGCTCAGATACCAGCTTGCAAATTATACAGAGGAGCAGGTACTCCATGCAGATCCCCCTAGATCTGCAGGATGGGGCAACTGGTGCAGTTAGAGGCCCACACTCCCTGTGCCCTTCATGCATGCGTGCACTGGAGCACTCTTACATGACTCACTGCCTACACAGGGTGCCACATTACACTGCTGCATCATAATGGGTAGCTAGTGCTCATTAAGTGCCTTGGAGATTAAAAGCATAGATACAAGTGCTGAGGATTGCAGTTATTATGAATATGTAATACTATTGCAAAGGGGTAAGGATGAGTTGCTTTTCCATATTTAGAAATGGGAAAAGCAGGTCATTTGCAAGAGAAATGGGTGCTTGGTCCTTTCTGTGAGTGAATAAATGTGCCAAAACATGCTAAATCAACTGGTGAACTGGAATTGAGCTTTAACCATGCTAGGTCCTTCCAGTTTTTGAGCTTATTCCTGCAAGATGCTGGTTGCCCTCCACTCTTTATGCCTTCAACAGGAGCTCAGAAGGCTCAGCATCTTGCAAGGCTGATCCCTTAAATAATGCACCGAGGGAGGGAAATAAATTAACACAAACAGCAAAAGATCAATATTACAGCACCAAATCCTGAAGTGCCTACTCAGATTTCGCTCAGCCCTTACCCAAGGTCTTCAGTACGGGGTTCTGCTTGAATAAGGACAAAGGAAAAACAAAGGGCCATATCTTTGGCATTTTTAAGGCTGCTTTGTGCTGTTCTAGCAGCACAAAGCAGCCTTAAGTCTGGCTTAACCAGCTAATGCATTGCAGAATCCATTAGTGCTCTCAGGCTGTGGTAGGAGATCTGATCCCAGTTCCCCGGCCTAAGGAGTGTGGCCAGGGTAAAGGACACAGGCCAGGGCACAGGTGTCCCTGCACTCCCTCAATTCAACCATAGGCAATTGAAAGAGTCAGTGGCAGCAGGATATGCCTGTCCAACTCTGGAGGCTGCTGCTCCGATTATGCCAATGGCCAGCTGGCTTAAAGTCTGCTTTGCTCCCCACCTCAGTTGTGTTGAACTTTGGCCTTGATTGAGGACATAGCCCTGAGCAATCACTTCAGAATTTGATCCACAGCACAGTATTTAACTTACTTCAGTGTATCCCTGGGCACCAATAACAGAACTAATTCTTAATCATGCAAAACTCCCTGAAATGTACTGGGATGTTTCCCAAAGAAAGAACTGGTTAAAAACTGAGGCCTCCCCTGCATTCGCTTGCTCTGCAGCAGGCGTGATCCCCGAACCACAGGGGCTTGGTGGTCCCCATTCCACATATATGGAGTGGATAGGGCAGGAGGTAGGCTGAGCATAGTGCATTACCCCTATGCTCATGGAACAGAGTAAGTTTCAGCCTGCCCCACCCCTTTCCTCCCTTTAAGGGTGCTTCCTGGAATAGCTGCCAGTTGGGGTAGCCCTGGCAGCAGGGCTTTTGCAGGGACTGATGAGCAGACAATACTTGCCTTGGAGGATCCCCAGGATGCAGGATGGAGACATGTTGTCTGTTAAGCGTTTATTTAAAGCCTGCCTCTCTCTCACACCCTTCCAGCGAGATGTACACTAGGAGGGCTGCTCCTTATGGAAACAAATCAAATATATAATTACAATGGAATTGAATTAAATCAAACCAAAGAGCTTAAATCAAACAGCGAAAAATTCTCTCCTGAGATGCACAAGCAGTTGTAATAACTATGTACTTCTATAGCAGTGCAGCACTGTGCAACAGGTTAAGTGCACCAACCAAGTCTGATTAAGAAACTTGTCTGCAGCTCCCTTTGACTTCAGTGGGACTTGTGGGTACTCAGTACTTCTTTGGAAATCAAGCCATTCTCATCTTTCCTGCCCCCAAGAACTCACAATCTAAGGGTCTGATCCAAAGCCCACTGACATCAATAATGCTGAAGAGACAACATTCCCATAGGCTTTGGCTCAGTGGAGCAATTCAGAATGAACGTGGATTGGCTTGTGGCATCAGTCCTTCACTGGAGAGGCAAGTTTTTAAGACTTCTTATGAAGGAGGTGCCAGGCTGAAAAAGCCTGGAAAATGTTAATTAGGAAGTTGTTCTAAGTGTGTGCAGTGGCACAGAAGAATGCATGATGGTGGTAGTGGGCGAAAGAGACACAGGGAGTGGCAGGTAAGAAGCTTGGGTGGAGTGTAAGGAGAAGGAAGTGGTGTAGGAGGAAATGTGGGGAAAGATTCTGAGCTTATTAAATTGCAATGCAAACTGTAAATTTTGTCCCCAAGCAAAACATCTCCAAACACCTGCCAGGTCAAGCTAATAAAGACAACTCGGTATTCCCTCTCTCACAAAAAATTAATAAACAGCTTCTGTACAACAATTCAGCTAATAAATTGTAGTTTGCATCATCATATGGAGATTGCAGCTATTCCAGTAAAATATGCCTTAGATTTTACAGGGATAGCTTCTTCTAACCCAGCCTGGTACATAGTGCACAGTACAATATTGCATATGGTACTTAGCAGGAGTTGGGGATGGACGTGTGTCATTAAGTACAGGGAGTGCATTCTGTGATCTTGCACACATTTTTAAAGCTTCAGTGAGGCTACTCATGTGCATGACATTAAGCATGTGCATAAGTGTTTGCAGGATCATAGTATAATTGCAATTTTCAGTAGAATGTAACCGACAGATTAGATACATACATACAACAAATGCAAAAATTACGACAATACTGTCCTTTTCTCTCCATTCATCAGGGCACTAGAAAATTAGACTAACTCAGAGCTAGTCTGACAAAGCTGTTTTTTATTGTTGAATAAATATTAGAAATTTGTTTTTGCAATATTTATATCAACCCTAGAGACAATCAAAGAATAATTAGCAAAGAAGTCATTCAATAATTTTTCTTTTCCACTGATTGTCAGAGAAATTATTTCCAAATACATGCTTTCAGTATTCATCCAGCACTAGACTAAACACTTTCTACTCAACTTGGTTTTCAGCATCATGTTTCAGTTTATAGTTCTATTTTTCCCTGGGCAAAGTGAGCTGGAAGTTAGGCAGCACTCACAGATTCCTACTGAAAATGCTTGATAAAGTTTTTTAAAAAGTGGAAGTGATAAAAGATTATAAGCTTCACACAGGCCAGATTCAGTTCTCATTAAAGTCAATGGGAGTCTCTCCATTGACTTCAACAGCAGTTGAATTAGGCCCTATAATATTAACAGTCTTGAAGGATTATTTCGTAAACTTTTGTACTGCAAAAAGCTATGATTGGCCACTATTTCATTTTGCAATTACTAAAGGAGGATCTTTACCCTGAGGTAGAGAGAGGTCAACTCCTAATCCTGTGGCTAGGCAGCAGCAGATTTTTCCCTGTGGTGCTCAAAGGCAGCTAGTTGCAAAATACATTTGTGCAGTATGGCAGAGTTGCCCATATTGTAAGTATGTTAATGTACGAGTATCTTGACTCCTATATGATTAATTGCTCAGCCTCAGCACTGAGCTGGAACAGGTGTTTACTTTGTAATTTCCCTGAGCCAGTTCTACTGCTGATGTAATTCAGTTTAGTGATTTGAGGATCTGGCCCCATTTTTTTAAGGAAAAGTGGAAAGCAAACAAAAGAATAAAAAAAATGAAACTAAATCACAGTTCTCAGTGCTGATTTAACTGCTCACTTCCCTAGCTGTGCTGTGTGTGTTAGAAAGGCATGCAATCTATGGGTGTCTCCTGTGAAATAGCCACACAAAGGACCCTGTAAGGATTAGGACTCCATTGCAGTAGGCACAGTACATATATGTAAACAGATGCAGCCCCTATCCTGAAGAAATTACAAGCTAAAAAGACACGATAGACAAATAGACTTCTGGCAAATGTTGGAAGCCACGGGTGTGGTGGAGTGTTTTCTTCATTCAGCACATGGATGATGTGCAAACTCAACTCGGAGGGAAGTATGTGAATGGATAGACAAAGCACTGCCAATTGCTAGGAAAACCTCCTCCTCCAATCCAGCCTAGAAAACCCTCCTGACTAGAAGATTTAATTGCAGATATAATGATGTAGACAGCAAATATTAAAGAGGACAAGATGATTAGGTTTAGTCCTAGATCCTTCTCCCCATCTTTGCAAACTCATTTGGCAAGCCCAGGTCAGGACCACTGCAACAAGCCTACTTAGAGGGCCTTCTCCATGGTGCTCTTAGTATTCTGTTTCTGCTGAACCCAAGCTTTAGACTTCAAGCTTGAACAAAAACAACTAGGTAAAGTAGGAGGCACTGATGTAAGACGCTATGTGCTCAACTTTCCACCTGAACATATAGCACATTACATCTTACAGAAATCTTTGCATCTGAAAATAATGGGGCTCTGAGCTGGCTGAGGCCTTAGGAGATCCTAAGCACAGCTTATTTTCAAAACATCCAAAGGAACTCTGTGTGTATGTGTACGTACACACAGACACACGCACACACATTTTTCAAAAGTGGCTAGTGATTTTGAGTACCTCAGTTTTGGGGTGTCCAATTTGAGGCACCTGAAAATGGACTGTTTTTCAAACAGTGCCGAGTGAGCCTCCCGGAAAATATCCCATCCATCTTTAATGTTTCTCAGGTTGGGCACCTAAACTCACTCGTCGCTTTTGAAAAAGGTAGTTATTTACATAAACAAACACACATATCACCACAGGCAGTTCACTCTACTTAGGGGTTAGACATGCCTAGTCAGGAAACGTACCTAATTGGGATATCTGAACTGAAGATCAATGACACTTACTAGCAATCACTTCATCTTGATGGGAATGGTAATTCCACTTAATTGGGATCTTTCAGTGTGATTTAGTGGTTCTTAAAACTGCTTGGGGGCTTTTTGTGTCTCAAAATGGCCTCATCTGTCTGCTCCTTTTAAAATATTTTCAGTTCTTCCTGAAGAGCTCTGAACAAGCTCTAAAGCTTGTCTCACTCACCAACAGAAGTTGGTCCAAAAAAGATATTACCTCATCCACCTTGTCTCTCTAACAGGCAGAACTGGCTATTAGTAGGTGTTCAACGAGCAAACTACCTGCCACTGGGACTGTAGCAACAGATTAATTCTCTATCCCAGTACATATGGTACTGCCTACTACTTCAGTCAGGAACTCACTGTGACCTACCAGAAAGCTTTGTTAATACTGCAATGATGTTTTCTATTAACTCTTCTATTTAATTAGGGCAAAAGGACATACCACAGGATGTCCCAGTTTAGAAAGTTATCATGTGTAACTTATGGCCATAACATTTACCAGAATAAATATATATTTATCCATCCACCCATGGATACATCTCACACTCATATGTATAAAACCTGATTTCAAATGTATACATTAGCTGAGATGCTAAGAGTCTGCTTTAAGGGCTATCAAACTAGACACTTAAAAATAACTACTTTAAAAAAAACTGACCGATTTTTCATATGATTCAGGAAAAGACAAATCCGTGTTTGTAGTTACAAAATGAAATGTTTCCAAATTGATAATCTGATTATTAGAATTGGGTTTGCAACCTCTTCCTCTGTGCAAAGCAACAAAGGTAAGGTAACTCAGGCTCAAGTGCCCTCTCACCTTACTTGTACCTGAAGATAAAGCATCTTCCCCTACCACAGCTGGGCAACCATTCTCAGCAGGGCTTGAACTTGGCAGCTATAAGTGGAACGACAAATCAACACTTCTGTCAACTGCTGGTTGAAAAAAAAAAAAGGAGCTAAAAATCATGGGCCAATGGTAAAGAATCACAGCAAGAGTCACTCTCTCCTAAGACTGAACAAAAAGATCAGTTAGAAACAAGAGAACAGCAATATCTCTAAAGCTTCTCTTTCTCTGCTTTAGTGCAAAGCTTCTGTCTGACTTCCTGCTACAGATTTAAAGAACTATAGTATACATATCCTTAAGGATGCAGGGAGAGGAGAGTTGGAAAAAGTGAGGAGAAAGTGACAAAGTAGTGTGGGAGGTGGATGACTTCTTCTTACCTTAATTGTTAATATGTTTATGGCCTAAAAGTAAGAGTCCAGATAGCCCTATAATTTAATCCTAGCCTAGCATAACTACAGATGCTAGTCTTATCCTCCAGCAGAAAGTTCTATGCATTAATTATATGTTGTGCTTTAAAAATCCTCATATTTTCTGTGCTTGTTGCCTTTTAATTCAGTGTCCTCTTGCTCCAGTTTAATGGGAAATGGTAAATAGGAAGGTTCAATCAACTTTTGCAATACCATTCATTATTTTAAATTCTTCTATCTTATTTTACTCTTTTCCTTTACAGATTAAACAGTCTTAGTGTAGCTAGGCATTTTTCTGTGCATAGACATCTATATGTGTATTTGGTCTATTTGTATGCAAATACCTATGCTAAATCACTATTTGTGTTTCTGTGTAACTATGTGTGGGCAAATATCTGCATGAATCTATGTCTGTGCATAAATGTTATTAAATCTCTGTGCTGGAAAATATGTGTATGTGTCCAAAGTGTGTGGGTGTGTATAAATGCCTTCCTATATGTAAATGTATGTGTTACCACCCCCTGTGGTTGTCAGAACAATTTAGCTCTTCATTAGTGCTTAGTTTTCTGAAGCCTGTTTTTTGGAGGTTCAGTGTTTAGTCATTAGGAAGAAAAAGGGGAGGTTAAAACACAGAAGTACATTTTCCTGGAAACCGGCACGTTTCCTTTGCAACTTTTATTGGCAAACCTGGCCACCAGTGAAAGCATTCCTTGGCATTGCCTAGAAAATAATGGTCTAGCTAAAGTGGCACGGCTTTCCTGTAGTGTTCACTTTTAATAAATAGAGTTGTTTCAGGAAGTCTGTGCTAAAATTCAGGTTTGCAACAAAAAAAGAGACTGGCCTAAGGATTCTTTTTCCTCTTTGGGGTGGGGAGAAGGGAGTAGGTGTCATTGGAGGGCAAGTGCTGTAATTAGTTGATGGATGTTGAGGCTGGGTTGTCTGCTGTTTACTGGGTTTAGGTATGACTGGAAGATGCTGAGGTGGGGGAGCAATTGGCTGGTGGGGTATTTGGTTGGTGTAAGGCAGTTGGGCTGGGGATTCCTTGCCAGTGTTGGAGGATGAAAATTGTGCAGGGGGATTTGGACGTGGGTAGGCAGGATGGTGTGTTTTGGCTGAGTAGCTGATATATATTTTGTGTGGGTGGGTTGGGAGTTATGTTGGCTGGTGTGTGTTTATCGGGGCATTGTCCAGGGTGGGAAGGGAGTGTAGGCTAGTGTGGGTTGTTGGGGTGTTGGCAGGAGGTGTGTGAATATGTGTTTGTTGCAGGGAGCACTGAGAGTGTCCTAAGGAAGAATGGGAGAGACAAGGTGCCGGAAGTAATATCTTTTATTGGACCAACTTCTGTTGGTGAGAGAGGCAAGTGTTGGCTTTACAATGCGCTCTTCTTCGGGTCTGTGGAGCTCAAAGCTTCTCTCTCCCGCCAACAGAAGTTGGTCCAATACAAGATATTACTTATTACCTCGCTTACCTTGTCTCTCTCATCTCCTGGCAAAGGAGTAGGGAGGAGTGGCCAGCTAAGAGCCTAAGGCCGGTCATACAGAGCCTGGAGGGGGCTGGGATCGCACAGCTCATTGAGGCGCCTGCTCAGCGACATTGCTTGAATCCTGGCTTAACTGCCACTTGCTGCTCCTCCTGGAGCGAGGAATGGCCGGCAAACACGGGGATGGGGACAGCGGATCCTGCAGGTGGAGATGGAGGGAAGACGGCGGTGCCCAGGGACTCGAGGCATGTGTCTAACCTGGCCCATCAGGAGGCGCTCCAGCCACAAGAAGCGCCTGAAGCAACCGCACAGGTGGTCGCCAGCTGGAAAGGGAAAAGGGCAGAGCGAGCGCACTGGAGACCCAGAGGCTCCCAGCCCGCTGGGCGGCTGCATATGCAACAAGTCCAGCCCCACGCCGCGTGCAGGAAACGGGACATCATCGCCCAAGGGAGGGTGGGAGGCAACAGTAGCGACAGGATGTGTGCCCTGGACGCCTCTGGTGAAAAGCAAGAGATGAGACTGTAATCAGCTCAGTAATGGGAACTGGACTCGTGTAAAAAAGCAGACGGATCCTGAGGGGGGAATATGTAGGAGCTGCTTGAAGTAGCCACAGGAAAGGAACACCCAGCGTAGAGACTCAGCGCATCGCTCTGTCAGCCGATAACATCTGAACTTACTGCTTCCATCTCGGCTTACTTTCCGAGACTCTGGTCTCAGTGACTAATCCTCTAGGAGTGGCACTTGGCAGCATCCCTTCCGCAGGTTGTGAATTTGCAAATGCTTGTGAGAAGCGTCCAACTTCCCCAGCAAATAACTCTGAGGGAGACCCGCCTGCTTTGGCTTGACTTACTGAACTAGAGGTGCTTTAAACACAAATCAGTCAGTATTCGTTTCCAAACTGGTGCGTGTGTGTAAACCCACTGACTATTGACTAATATAACCAGAGACTGACTGCAAGCTTTCTTCCGTAGCCTACCACTGAACTGCCTGCCTGTTATCCACTGACTTGCTGAACGCCTATCACTCCCAGCCTTCACCAGCGGGGAACTGTCGCTTCATTCTCACGTAAATAAACAACTGGAAACAAATAAGTCTCTCCCTTCCCCACCCCCTGCCCGCAATAGGAGGAGGAGAGCAGCAACCGCCCAATGGCTCCGTGCTACTTGTCAATGTGTATGTTCAGTTACGGGATGCTGCACAACCCAATGGATTCATCTCCCTCCACCTTTTCTGCCTCTCCCTAGAGCTTTTGAGAGACAGAGAAAGGAAGTTAGCAAGGAAGGAAAGGGAATACAAAAGAGACAGGAGATGGACCTTGAAGAGAAATAGGAGATAAATTCAGCCCTGGATATTTCTCATCTTTTTAGGAGAGACGTAATTTCTCATCTTCCCCCAGATATTAGCACTTTGCAGATGCCAAGGGTTAGAAAACTCACGGGGTTATTCTTTCCCCTAGGAACTTGCATTTTTTGAAGTTATTAGACTTGCATTTTAATAGCTGAATAAAAAATTAAAAATCCTGGATCCCATAGGCATGTTATGTGTTTTAATGATCTATTCATGTCATTATTCAGTCTCAAACTGTTCTTCAGAGAACAGTATTTTTATAGAAAGCAAAGTAATATTTTGCCAAGACAACTATTGTGGAAAAATGGGAAGGACCGTTTGCAAAACAATGTAGGGTCTCGATTTTTCTTTGTAGATTGTTAATTGTATATACGTGGTAGATTTAAAATACAAGTTATTCCGTTTGTGAAACAAGTCACCAATTACTGTAATCAAACTAAAATGAAAATTCACTTTTTCTTCAACTGGAATAGAAAGCCAAATGATGCAAGAGGTTTCTCATTATTATTTAATTCAGGTGATAAACTAAAAAGTTTTCCCTGGATTCAAAGACTATCTAGCTACACACTTACAATGGGCAATAAAATAATAATATTAGCTAACGCTGATTAAATTTGATTACTTTGCCGTTAAAACAGACTTTCTCTGGAGTTCTCGTGCGTTAATTTTTTTTGCGTGCAAAGATGAGAAATAATGTATTTGCAATAATAGGAAATTACGTATTCTTAACAGCAACATAGATCGATTTGAGCATGTTTAATTGGGACAATAGGTTTTCAGATGCTGAACCTCAGTATATTTTCACCCAAATGAACTGCACTACCGTTTGAGAAACATGGTGGAAATCCTTATCCTGAGATTCAAGGAACCGGGCTTGAGTAGGGAGATAGAGGTGTGAATTGCAGGGATACTGACGTGATGTTAAAACCGAGAGAGAAGTGAAGCTCTGAGTAGGTATAAACATACATAGCCTCAGGCTGAAAAACATTTCACCTCTAGGTCTTTGAGCGGAGAGGAACCCCTTCGGCAAATTGTTTGGATCCACCTGTTGGCTTTAACCACTTTAAATGTTATTCCTTCACCGGGTTGCTGTGATATTATCTTTCCATCATCTAAACTAATAAGGTTAAGAGCAAATGCAACAAACGCCCCCACAATGGCTTGACTGCCCTTTGCACAGCTTTAAAAAGGACGCTGAATAGTTAATTCCGAGTGGGATTTTGGTTCCACAATATACACGATTGTTAACTTACTCAAACGATTTCCTTTCTATCCCCACCAAAAGCATACCCCAAAATATTACTCTTTCATCTAGAGGCCATGGTGGGTACGACAATAAATAACAAATAAACAAGTCATCTGAAATTCATTTCTGTCCTGCCCTCGAGTATGTAAAACACAAACACAAATTACTTTTCCTGGATTGCATTAACCCAGTCAGAAAACTGTGTTTTCTGCTTTTATAAAACTGTTTTTCCTAAAACTGTTTGCGCGTGCCAGTTACTAGTTTCACAATGGCAATTTTTGTATCTAAAGTAGAGAACCACAGTGCTGCTGCTCTCAGATGTGTAATTTAACACACATTAGTTATTGCATCACTTCACAGTAATGTAAGCGCGTAGCTATTGCAAAATACATTAGATGCAATACATTCGGGATTAAATAATCCCAACAAAATAAATAATCTCGCTTCAGAACCGTGAGCATTAAACGTACACAGTATCCTGTTACATGTATAAATCACCGAAAGATAGATAGGCTTTTTTAACACAACAGTACAATGGTTAGTGGAAATGAATGTGAAATACATGGAAAACGTTTTAACTGCAGGTAAAATCGTGGGAAACACTCGATGACCTGGGTTCTATGTATATGCATTAAAATACTGTTCTTTCTAGTCAAGCAAGTGAGAGATTTTGAAGACACAAAATGTCGAAACGACATCGAAACTAATGAATAGGACAGTGCCACTGAGACGATTAATTGGTCAGTATTTGGGGGAAATGTAGAATTGGACAGGAGCAGGTGAAAGGATTCCGGAAGATCAAACGCAACAGGCAAAACTGAATAATATAGTCAACATTAAAGGATTTATGTTTATTACAAAAGTAGAACAGTTACATCCGAGTATGAAATGGAGGAGAGGTAAGAACATAACTTTTCTTCCTTTTCCATCACTTATTTTAATTACCAGTTGATTAATTATTCGAGAGAAAAGGTTTGACACCAAGGAAATCGCGTTTCCTTAACACTTTCACGTCTCTTCTACCTGTTGTGGTTTCGAGAGCAATCAATCATTGTAAAAAGTGAGGAAATCAATGGAGCCAAAAGGGTCTTGTGACTCATCTTCAGAGTGAAAGTTTGTCACAAACCCAGGGGAGTGTGAAACTCATCTCTCACAAAACACACGTACTCAATACCATTTTTTCCCTAACAAGTTCCCAAATGTCTGCACTTCAGCTTGTTCCTATTAACTGACTCGCTATTAACTGCAATGAGATTGTAGAGGTAAAAAGCGGCAGGCTAAAAAAAGGGGGTGTAGGATTGGATTTCAGTCCAACTAGTATCTTTAACAGCTGTCATTGTTCAACGCGCAAGAAACTAACCATTTCCATTATCAATTTTCAAAAGTAAGAAAAATTCTCCTCCTCGGTCTTAAATCCACTTCAAATCTTAATCCAAACATTTCTTTACAGCACAAATATTATTTTAGCCATTTAAAAAGAGTTGGTCTTAGAAGAAATTAAGTCCTTATAGTAGAACCGCTAAACAATTTTGAACGCACTTATTTTTCTGTTGTCAACAACACACCTGTTATGCCGCTGATTCCGCGGTCTGAAATAGCTTTCATACAAAAGTATGCTCGCTTGAGCTCTCTCTCTCTCTCTCTCCCTCAAAAAGGCAGTGGGGGGGGGGGGCTTAACCTATCACACCCCAGCAGGTCTGTAAAAGATTACCTGAACAAGCCGGTTATACGCAAGTACAAAGACATCTGTCTGTGTTTATAAACAGCACAGGCAGCAGGCACTTTTTTTGCAAACTGACAGAGGAAAGCCCTCTGTGGCTGATTAATAAAAAGGAGCTTTGCAGGACTCGTCAAAAGCTTGTCAAATGGAAGAATGGAATCCCTTCAGAAACGTTTGGTCAGGCAGCTAGCTGCCTGTAAGGAGGTTGGTGCTGCTGAGGAGTGGGTCTCTCTCTCTTCCCCCATCCCCTTTCTCCCTCCCCCTTCTCCCCTTTATCCTGCCTGGTGTGAAGATGGGGGTGGGTGGGTAACACCGATCTTCCTTTGCCATGGAGAGCAGCTAGTGAGCTCTGAGCGCGTATATACGTGTGGAAGTTATCTATGTCTAGCTCGCTCTGAAGAAGGTAAATGTATAAGAAGGGGAGGAGGGTGTTTGAGAGGCGAGGAACATATATCTATATATCTGAGCAAAGGCTGTCGAGAGTGCGGGCAGAGGAATCATCTATATCTGGGTGCATGTGAAAAGTTGTGTCCTCCGAGACAATATATCTGCACAGAGGACTAGGCCAGGGGTTCTCAAACTGGGGGTTGGGACCCCTCAGGGGATCGTGAGGTTATTATATGAGGGTGTCGAGCTATCAGCCTCCACCCCAAACCCTGCTTTGCCTCCAGCTTTTATAATATATTTTAAAATGTTTTTAATTGATATGGAGGGGGTCGCACTCAGCGGCTTGCTATGTGAAAGGGGTCACCAGTACAAAAGTCTGAGAACCACTGGACTAGGCAAATGTGTTGAGAGAAATATATAGGTATGAATGCACGACCTGTATAGGAATGTGTGTGTGTATTTTAATGTGTGCATTTGCAGGCCGGTGTAGGTGGATAATTATGTGATCTCTACTCTGTTTGTGTGAGAGGGAGAAAGGCTGTGCCATGCGTGGAGAGCGATCGGTACTCGCGTGTCGGGGGGGAGTGTGGGCGAGTGTGTGTGGCCAGTCCCAAAGCTGGAACCCTTGGGGCTGCTGCTGCTCCAGGGTCCCCCCCGCTTTCCTCATTCACAGCCCGGCTCTCCCTTCTCATTGGCCGCCCGGCCTCGGCAGGGCGGAGCTCCGCAGCCGGAGGAGAAAAAAACAGTAAGTGCGTAAAAAAGTCCTCGCCTTGGTGACGGATGCTCAAAAGTTCAGAAGTTTTTCCAATGCTTCCCAAAGCTGCCTGCGACCGAAAAAGAGACTGAAAAAAAACACCCACCCAAACCCAAGTTGACAACGGTGGACCTGGAAGGTGGATATTTGTAAATTCCCCTTAGAAAGAAACAACTACTGTTGTCCCCTCCTGGGCAGAGACAACTTGTTACCGATCGCGGTGGAACCAGGCACTGGGAGCCGCTCGGCCCAGGGCGTTTGTTTTGGCATTTGGAAGTGGCTTTCTCCGCGGCGAGTACTGGTGTGGAGTGCGGCGCTTTTGCTGGTGCCTTTTACCGGCCGAAGAAGAGGAGGCTTTTTTCCACCCCCTCCGTTTGTGCGAGGCCGGGGGGGTGACTGATCGCCGGCTGGACCTCGGTCTGGAGGGGCTGGGGGGGGAGGGAGGGAGGGAAAGTTGTTTGGTCCGGCGGGGAGGGTGGGGGAAACTGACGGGAGGACATGCAGGCTCGCTACTCGGTGTCCAGTCCCAACTCGCTGGGAGTCGTGCCTTACCTCGGCGGGGAGCAGAGCTACTACCGGGCCGCTGCGGGAGGGGGCTACACCGCCATGCCGGCCCCTATGAGCATGTACTCGCACCCGGCCCACGAGCAGTACCCGGCCGGCATGGCCAGAGCCTACGGCCCTTACACCCCGCAGCCGCAGCCCAAGGATATGGTGAAGCCCCCCTACAGCTACATCGCCCTCATCACCATGGCCATCCAGAACGCGCCGGACAAGAAGATCACCCTGAACGGGATCTACCAGTTCATCATGGAGCGCTTCCCCTTCTACCGGGACAACAAGCAGGGCTGGCAGAACAGCATCCGCCACAACCTCTCGCTCAACGAGTGCTTCGTCAAGGTGCCCCGGGACGACAAGAAGCCGGGCAAGGGCAGCTACTGGACGCTGGACCCGGACTCCTACAACATGTTCGAGAACGGCAGCTTCCTGCGGCGGAGGCGGCGCTTCAAGAAGAAAGACGCCGTCAAGGACAAGGAGGAGAAGGACCGGCTGCACCTCAAGGAGCAGCCCCAGCCCCGGCAGCACCCGCAGGCCGAGCAGGAGGGCGGCGGGGCTGGGGGCGCGGCGGGGAGCGGGGCGGGCCCGCAGCAGCCGCCGCCGGTCCGCATCCAGGACATTAAGACTGAGAACGGCACCGCGTCCCCCCCGCAGGCCGGCTCGCCTCCCGGCGGGGGAGCAGCCGCCCTGAGCAGCGCCGTGCCCAAGATCGAGAGCCCGGACAGCAGCAGCAGCCTGTCCAGCGGCAGCAGCCCCCGCAGCAGCCTCCCCTCCAGCCGCTCGCTCAGCCTGGAGGCGCCCGATCCGCAGCACCAGCCGCACCACAGCCAAGGCTTCAGCGTGGACAACATCATGACCTCGCTGCGGGGCTCGCCCCAGGGCGCCAGCGAGCTCGGCTCCAGCCTCCTCGCCGCCTCCTCCGCCTCCTCCTCGGCCACCTCGGTCCGCACCGGCATCCCCCCCGCGGTGGCCCTCGGCAGCTACTCCCCGGGCCAGGGCTCCCTCTACAGCTCGCCCTGCAGCCAGGGCCCCAACCCGGGCAGCGGGGCCGCGGCCGGGGGCACCTACCACTGCAACATGCAAGCCATGAGCCTGTACGCCGCGGCCGCCGCCGCCGGGGGAGGCGAGCGGGGCGGCCACCTGGGCAGCAGCGCGGCCAGCCCGGTGGAAGACCCCCTGCCCGACTACACCCTGCCCAGCAGCAGCAGCGCCTCCTCGCTGAGCCACGGCAGCTTGAGCACGGCGGCCGGCCACCAGGAGGGGCACCACGCCGCGCACCAGGGGCGCCTGGCCTCCTGGTACCTGAACCAAGCCACGGCGGCGGGAGACCTGGGCCACTTGGCCAGCGCCGCCGGCTACCCAGGCCAGCAGCAGAACTTCCACGCGGTGCGGGAGATGTTCGAGTCCCAGCGGCTGGGCTTGAATAACTCGCCGGTGAACGGGAATAGCAGCAGCTGTCAGATGGCCTTTCCCTCCGGCCAGTCTCTCTACCGCACCTCGGGGGCCTTCGTGTATGACTGCAGCAAGTTCTGACCCACAGCAGGCCCCCACCCCGCACAACACAGCAACCAGGCCAGCCTTCAAGCAAGGACTAGATCGTTTCTTTACCAAACCAAGCCGCCTCCTGCAAGCAGCAAGCCCCCGAGCGAACTCTCACGTAGTTTGTACAGAGACAGTCCCAAAAACAAATATAAATAAAAACTAAGTCATGCCTTGGTGTGTTAAAAGGACAGTGTTACTCCAAATAACACGTAAGTTTTTTATGGCTTTTGAGAAATACTCTCCCCCCACCCCCGTCTCATAAGGTATTATTGTGCCCTGTGTTTAAAAGAGGCTAAAAATATGCAGTATAGATTACAAGCTCCTCCCCCCCCTCCCCCGAAGGACTTGTTTGAAAATGTAAATTGCGACATAGTAATTTATTTTTAATTTGTAGTTGGATGTTGTGGACCAAACGCCAGAAAGTGTTTTCCCCCCGAAAACGGACATTACAATTGCCTGAAACGTTGATATTTTTTTCATTACATATAAAAAGGGAAACTGTATTAATCTTATTCTATCGATTTTTTTCTTGAAAAATATTCTGAGGTATTGCATTGTTTGTTTATTAATAAATTACCATTCAATTGGAATACCTGACACGTCTGGATACTTTCATACATTTTTTTTAAATCAAAGACTTCATGGCTAAGGTTGGCGATGGAACAGCTCGTTCCCCGCCGCACAAATCCCAGCGACCGCTTAGAAACTGCCAGCTCGGCCTTTTTCACTCTCTTCTGCAATATGTTCCACTTAGTCAGCTTGCTTTATCCGCTAGGAAAAAAAAATACTTTCCCATGGCAGATGTAACTTGGCAAATACACGAACACGTTTTCTTAGCACTGATTAGACAGGACCTGGGAAATATTTGACCATACATAATAGTATTACAATATTTTATATTTAATATATGCCTCTATTATAGAGATCTTAAATACTGTCTCCTATATATGCAATTTTCCCTCTGGGTAGTGTGTGTGTCTGTGTATGTATACACACACACACTCATACTTGTATCTAATCGACATAGTACAGATTTTATATAGGAGACATTCTATAATATCTCTAAATGTAATGAAAGAATATAAAAGATCTGTGCTCTATAGAATTAATATATATATATATACACACACACACACTAAACAGGTTATGTAATATACATTTTAAAAGTACATTTTTAATCCTTTTATAAAATTAAGCCGTTATTTAAAAAAAAAGAATCCCTTCCCTTCCCTGCTAACCTCAGCCCAAAGCTTTGCCTTTTTTTCTTTTTCTTTATACAAAGAACGTTGCAGATTTGTTGGAAATAACTAGCTGCTCTTCTGAAAAAAATGATGTTAGGAGGACTTTGTATGGGAGAGTTGTTCTTACTTATTTTTTTCTTTCCGACCCACCATTTCTTTCTTTCTTAATTCAGAAGAAAATACCAGGGTAGATGACTATTCCAGAGGGTGATGCCTTGTCAGATAAAGAATCTCGCCTTCTGGACAATTTACAATTAGATCTTAGGGGCAATCAGGATCACCTTCTCCCTTTGTAAATAACTAAGAAAATGTAATAAATTCATTAGCTTAGAATGAGCCGCCCTGTCAGTCAGACTTTGGAAGACGATTATTTGATTACAGATATTTAGGGCCTAAAGTTTGCTTTAGATAATACAGTTTCCTATCAGCCGTTCTTATCTAAAGGCAACACTTAGCAGTAATTGCCGTTGCATTGTTAAAGATTACACTGTAAATAAACACAAGGTAATTTCAGTAAAATCTTTTTATGTGGCTTCTGGGTCGCCTCTCCAAAGCAATAATCTAAAATTCAGAAAATGTTATATACAGCTCGGATAAACGGTTCGGGTTTTTTTTCGCATAAAAGTGGTTTGGAATATATTGAATATAGCCTCCGACACGCTTATCCTCCCCCCCATCCTTTACTGGCTCTAAACAGCTATTGTTTATATATTTACCCAATCTAGTTTAGTCGATAAAGATGAAATTGAGATAAAAAGGTTTTGTTTGTTGTAAAGCACAGCAACAATCTAATCTGTTTGCCATTTATTTTTCCCCATCAGAAGCGATACAAAGTGTTGTACAGCAAAATTCCTAGGCTTGTTAACTTTATGACTGAGAAAGTGACGCTTACTAATTTTTAGATGGGAGTAGCTTGATGTTTAAGCACCCCAAGGCTTTAAACAGGTGCGGATTATTTCGTGACATAAATATTTTTATATTTGTAGCCTAGGCTGACCAGAATGAGATCAGTCCTTGGAGGAAGAGATTCTTTGGCTTACTTAGAAACGGAGGGATATTTCTACTCTAGCTTTTCAGCTCTTTCTGTTTTAAAAACAGATCAGAAGCATGGCGGCGGCAGCAAAACTGTGTTTACCATGGAGCTGTCTGTATGGTAATTTCTTTGACTTTTTCCATTTAATTAAGTTAATTATAGACTGTAGCGAGATAATTGTCCGTGCCATTTGTTAGACTCTGTTGCTTGTGATTGCTCTTGTTTTAGTTGGTTAAAACTAGGTTCCAAAGTCTTGAGTTATTGTCTGAGCGGTCTGCAAAAATAAAATGCTGAGGGGGGAATACATAGCACAGCAAACCAGTGTTAGCATTGATTGTTTAATCACCCGTTGGTTTGCGAGCGGGGTTAGTCGGAGGGGGAGTTTGAACAAGCATAGGATAATTATTCCTACTGTCAAAGCAGCCCAGGGGCTCTAACAGAGACGACCCGCTTGCCCCATGAGTGGCTAAGCACCAGCGCCTGGTGAACAGAACTGTGCCTATGTCTCTCACTGTCTCTGAAAACTGGCGTTGCTGGCTTCTGTGAGCTGAGCCTGCCTGATCCAAGCTGTTGTTATTAACCATTTACTCGTCAATTGCCGCCTTCTTTTGTTGTGAAGACACACGTGGGCTGAGTAGCACAGCCACAAGTGGAGAAATCAGAGACATTTCAGTCTTCACGCCTCACAGATAGTTGGACTTTGCCTTGCGTTCCTAGCAGCCCCCCTTCGTTTAAACAGGAAAAAAAAAACAAAAAAAAACAAAACAGGAGCTGATGTTTCAGACGTTTATTCTGTGCTGCTTCTTTGGGCTGTGTGACCTGGTTGTGTATTAGATGGTAGCAAATGAAAACATCTCAGTCAGTTATCGGGTATTTCCATTGATTTGTGTGTGCCGGCGCGCAGTTGTAATAAATACAAGGCGCTGGCGGTGTTGCTACAACGCTAAGGCAAATGGCTCTCCCTCATTTCGTTTAGGAAGGAAGAGGTGCATTTGCTAGCCACACACTTTTTGTAAAGCGCAGTAAATGAGAATGTAAATAATATTAGTGGGTGCTTAGAGTCTCCGTGGTAGACAGTGACTCAGAGCAAATTGGCAAAGGTTACCTCCATAGACAGCTAGGTAATATAATTAGATGCTCTCCTACAGTTGATCAGCTGTTCTGATACAGCTTTCAACCTAACATTTAGAATAACGATGAGAGGGAGGCAGGGAAGTAAAAAGTTGCTTTTGGCCTATGCTACGTTGCTGCTGGTAAAGGCTAAAAGGCTCGGAGACGATTGGGAATCTTTGTTAGGAAAGTTTCTGGATTCTGGCAAATGTTGACAGAGGTTCTTCTTTGCAGTTTGCTGCGTTTCCCTCCTTGTAGGCAAACATCTTGCCTTTAGGACATAAACTTCCAACAGTTCAGAGAGGGAGCCCAGCTCAGAACAAGCGATCACCCTTGACGTTCATTCAACCAATAATAGATTATTTCCCTTCCCCCCACCCCGTGAGAAATAGGAAAAGCAAACCATACATTCTTATTAAACACGATAACCACCCAGTAGCGATGGGTCTGACACAAGCTCGAGTAGAGATGAGTATCAAACCCTGTAATGAATTTGGGAGGAACTGGATCCAGTGAAGCTGATGAAAGACGCATCTATGAACCCCTTGCATCCGTGGTGTTATCCTTCAAACAGAGTGGGCCATATTCTGCACTGACATACATCCTGGGTACCTGCATTAACTTCAGTGGGGTTGAGTAGGTAAATGGTTAGCTCAATGTTCGTGTCAGTATTTTTAAGTTAATACTAAATTTGAAACCACTCTTAACTACTTGCTTTTCTCTCGGGGAAAAATTGTTCTTGTTTTTTGACCCTAGATAATATTGTATTTTAACTGATTAACTATGATTATTTCCTAATCCATCAGTTAAACGAAACCAAAATTAATTTTAAATGCCATTAAATAGAAAGTGAAAATGCTCCTTTCCTAGATAATTTCCCTCTCATCTTTAAAAAAAAAAGTTTGTATATTTTTCACATAGAGAAATGGCGTATTTAAATAATTTAAAAGCCTTGTTGAACATATTTACATTTATTTACCCACACATGCCAGGTAAGAGTAAAACTAAACTGGAGGGTATATTTTTGTTCAGGATGCAATATATTTGTTAACATTATCTCAAGGCTTTACTGAATACTCACGAAGTTCAGAAAATGTTTCAAAGGAAGTTTGAGAATATTTTTTTCCATATGTGGACTTCAGCGTCATAATCTTCGCGTGTTATTAGTAACCCTTGTGGTTCACATCTTATTCAAATCCTTTTTTGCTCCAGCAACAATCTCTCTTTTCCTTTGTTCTCTCATCCCTTCTCCCCCCCCCCAATGCTAAAGCTGAATTAAGCGAACATTCTGTTTATGGAAAGCCACCTCAAGACTTCAGTTATTTCGTGTGTTTCAAGTTACACGTTCTAACCTGGGCTCATATTTTGTGGCTAATATTTTTAACGTAACCAGTTACTTAGCATTAGGCTATAGGAAACAGTGTATTGTTCCGGATAACACCTGGACGCTAGTTATGCATTGAACAAGACAGCATATGTGCCATATGTAGGTGTGAGTGAGAGCGTGTTTACATGACTGTTAGAAATACTTGCTCCCATGGCTGTGTATTGAGTCACAGCGTGCCCTCCAGGTTTATCCAGATTTCATTGATTTTTTTTTTTTTAGAAGGAGGAACTTTTCATTTAAAATTTCCCCATTGTTTTAGTTGGTTCAGTTTTGTTCTCTTTAAGGTTCGTTACTGTTCAGTCCAATGTCGGGTTCTTAACTTCTTATTTTTAAGCCGACTTCATTAATAAAATAAGTGGGTCAAATAAATTTTGCGATTCTTGGTAGGTGCTTGAAGCATATGTTTGTGTGTGTGTGAGTGACAGAGATGGCACTAGGATATGGCTTTATCAGGGCGGGCGCGAGAAACCAGCTGACCAAGAGCTTTGTATATATGAAAAAGCCTAAGGCGACCGCTCACCTTTTTCCTGGCTGGAGTAACAGCTGTAGTGGAATAGGACCATTTTCTGTGCTGTCCCAGAATCTTCCTCGATCATTTATCTGTCGCTATTCGAAATAGCCTCTCGCTCTCGCCGCTCACACCAGCTGTTTGTGTGTTTGCAGAGGCTGAAGCTCAGGAGTGTTTTAATGTGCTGGCAAATGCGCACACAGGTAGCGCGGTGATGGGATGAATTTTGTCCCTCCAGCTTTAATTCTGATCCGGCTCATAAAGCCATTCTCTCCTTTCCAAAGTCATAAACAAACGTCGCGTTAGGTCGCGATTGATGATGTCTCGTGCCGTAAAAGCCGGCCAGGCCAGGAAGGAATAAAATTCAATCAGAGCTGCGGCATCATTTTTCAGGAGGGTAGAAAGACAGAAAGGGAGAGGGAGGTCAAGGGAGAGGATGTCACCATTTCACAACACACCGGAGGAGAGAAGAGTTAATGAGCTATTGTTTTTATCAAGTGGAGTCTAATTTAATCAAGCAATCGCTAGATGAGTGGGAGAGGGGTGGAAGGCTAGGCCTGCCAGTTCTAAAATCCCAGCTCTTCGGGTATTAGCACCTCTGAGCCCAGTCTTACCCATCTTTACTCCGGTGGGTCCTTTATTCAGTGGGGGCTAAAAGGGTGAGGAACCGTGTGGTAGGAGCTTGCAACTCTCTAGTAGAAGAAAGTCTGGCTGTGTTAGAAGTGTATTAATTGCAGGTTCCTGGGGAAGATAAGTCTTAATGAACCAAAGCGTGATGATTTGTGGGGTTAGAAGACTGGAGGGGGGCTTATCAGGGATCGTGAAGAACAGTTCAGTGATTGATATAAAGGAGAAAAATCCTGTTATAATTTTTTTAATGGCCCACTGGACAAAACAAAACCCTCCACAAATCATGTGAATGTTAAGATTTCTTGGCTTGCTGGTGGAGACACTGCTCTGTTTTTGTTTTCTTTAAAACAAAAGAAAACCTCCACTCCCTCCCACCCTTGTTTTCCTTTAACTATTAACATAATTTTGTATGAGCTGTCCTGGTTTTAGCATGGGTGAGTTGTGCTAGGTTCCGTTTTTATATTTGCTCGATCCATTTGACAAAGGCCGTTTGAGCTGCTGGGCCCAGTTTTCCATCAGTGTCATGTCAGTGTAAACGGAAAGCAGAATTCGGCGCAACCGATTAGAAATAATGGGATTGGCGGGGGGGGGGAGCTAGCTGAGGGAGACGTTTAAGGGGATATACTGCACAGCCTGTAGTGCAGGCGCCACCGAGTTCAGCACACCTCTGCCTATGAAAAATCAGTAGAGGACTAACAAACGAGCGGACGGCCCACTTATGGGTTGGTTGGGGTCTTTTTGTTTGTTTGTTTGTTTGTTTTAAAGAAAGATTGAAACGACAAACGTTAGCAAAGCGATTAGGAGTGTAAAATTGAAGAAAATGGACCATATGCGCCTCACTGAAACAAAAAGCCGTGCGCGAAGCATTCTTTCTTTTGTTACATTTATTTCCAGACATTCCATTAGTTGCTAGGAGGAGACCTTCTGTTCTGTATTATATATATTATATATAATGTGTTTACTTGACTTTTTTTTCCTCTGACTGACTTTAAATTTGCTGGCATATTGAGCATATTATGGGAGACTGAGGGCAACTGGCATTCTAAACGGCTGTATAGCGTGCTCGGGTGAGAGCTTACGCACCGATGCCTATGCACATACGTCCAGGCTCTGGGTATGTCTCCCACAGCTTCATCCCAGCGTGGTGGGGGTGAGACACTGCCATTCCAGCCCAGGGAGTCTAGTTCCAATGCCTGCTTTATTAACTGTAACAATGACTACAACAATTAGTTTGTTCCTGCCAGAAAGGCGAGATCTCCCGCTCACTTTCCTCTGGACTGAAAGCGGGTTAACGATGTCCAACACACGTATTGCTACTCAAGACCCGCGTTTCCCTGTTCCGTGGGCGGCCCGCACGCCGGTTTAAAGCTTCCTAGAGCTGCAGCTGGTCTGCAATGCTGCAGAGAAAAAAACAGCCCAGGCAGGCCGGGGCACACGCTCAATGCGTAGCCCTGTCTCTGAACTCCTGCTCATCGCTGCGGGGATCTCCTTGTGCAGCGGCCCTCTCTGGATTTTCCTATATCCTGACTAGTGTTTTCCCCGGAGAGTAGTGGGGAGAGCAGGAAGAAAATAGTGCGTATTTACTCTCTGTCGTCTTCCCAAATCAGACATGAGGGCTCTCTATTTTGCAACTTGTCTTTAGTTTTGTGCAAAAGAACAAATGCATGTCTCAGCCACTTCTGCCTGCAAAGGCCACAGCATATAGGTCGCCGGCTGGATGGGAATTGGGTGGTCGGCAATTTTTTTGCCCCCTAAATAAACACAGCTTGAATCGACTTGGGTGGGCAGAAGGGAACAATTTGTGAGCCAGGGAGCGAGCTCTGGGCAGGCAGTTGGCCCCAGACTTACCTGCTGGAGACTTTCACCTGACCTTTAGCTGTCAAGGGGCTGCTCAATATATTACCCCGAGTTCAGCTCAACTTTCTTTAGACTGATTTCAGCAACAATTTGGAAAAAAAAAAAAAGACAGAATCCCTTCCCCCTTTACCTCTGGGGAAAGAAAGCAGGAAAACCAACACATTTAGAGCCATTAACTCTGAAAATAGCTGCATTTCCTGGAGTATAAAAGAAATTCAAATTATTGCACTCATGATTGTGTCCAGGATATTATTATACGTATTATATATGAATATACAGGGCATATCACTAAAAATGCATGTCTGTAAAAACACAAGCATTGGATTTAAACCAAATACCAAAGCAATCCCTCCACCTCCCTAAGCTTCTTGGAATTGATTTAGTTGCCAGAACATCTCTAAGACACAGAGTGTATTTTTTTAAAAATAAATATTTGAAATAAGGAAAGAATGTTTTTTTTTCATAGCACGATAATGTAAAAATACTGATATCGTCCAAAGCAGAAGATAATGATTTAAATAATGGTGATGCCTGCAAGATTGCCTAGTACTGAGTTTAGGTTTTGATGTAAGTTCTGCTAGAGCTTTTCCTGAGTAGATGAAACAGGGCTGCAGCTGCAGGATAGTGGAGGGACATTCCCCCCTCCCCCTTCTTCTGAATAGTGTTGTTAGTTTATGAAATGGAAACACTAGTAACACAGGACTGTAGTGCAGGATAACAGCCACCGGGATAGAAAAAAGCAAGTGCCCTATTATTTTTTAGTAAAGCACTGACCACAGTTTTCCTCGCAACATATAATTATTAAAATACTCGCCACCAACAATTCTAAAACATTGCCTCTATAATGGAAATTTATATTTTTTTCAAATTTCAAAAATATACAACTTTCTCCCAAGGGCCGCCTACCTCCCAAGTAACCAGCGGAGGGAAGTGACACTATTTAATTAGAAAGTTGCAAGCAGATATAGCTCTTTAGGCTGCCTCTCCCTCCCCTCTAGTTTTCTTTCCTTCTCTTCAAACCCCCCCCCCCCAATAATTGGGAGGTAGCTGTTGATGTTTTTCTTTAGAGGACAAAACGTTGGAGCGTTGCCTGTTGTAATGATCTTTTCTGGGTTTGTTGTGTCTGGAGACAATGCTCCGCCAATGAAATGTCAGAGGTGAAGGGAGGGGGGGCAGCCCTTCACCTAGCGGGCCAGTAGTTGTGATGCTGCCGAAGGGCTGTAGTAAACGTGCCGAGGACCAGGGACTGTTAGAGATCTTTCCTTCACTGCCTTAAGCCTATGGCACCCAGAGGTGGGTGGTGGGGAATCGTCAGTTTTCCAGGCCCCCGCAGACGCAGTGACAAGCCAAAAGGATGAGCCAGAACCTGCTCCTGTCTCCACCAGAAAAGCGTCCTCTTTATTTTCACGGGAACACGAGGGGACTCTAAGGTTGAGTGGTTTCTTTCTTTCCTTTTTTTTTTTTTTAAACCTCACACTTCAAAAAATCGATCCGTCTCACCCTTCAGTCATGGCTGCCTTCAGCATCGTTTCTAATCACCTATTAGTTTCGCGGGGTTGGGCGGCAGTTGTGTGTGTGCCCACCGGAGTATCACATATCCTTTAGCTGATAGGGTAAATCCTCTTTGAGGGTTGCAATGCAGGGAAGTTATTTATTTTTTTTTTTTTAAAGGAAAGCTCAGCAGAACTCCATACCCCTCGGCTCTGGCTCCTCTAACCTTATAACACTAACTTTTTTTTTCTGAACAACAGTACCATGAAAAGGAATTTTGAGAGAGGTTTGTGTGTCATGATCGCTGCTGGGCCCCGATTCTGATCTGATCACTCAGCCGGCAATCAGAGATCAGAACTAGGCCCTGTACTCTCCTTTTCCAGAGATGAAAGGGGCTTGTGAGCTTGTGCTGAGCTCTCCTGCTTTATCAGGTGCAAATGTTTACATGTCGCCAGAAAAGGTCCAGCTGGGCATTGTTATATTTTAATTTTCATCTCACAGCTAGGTCTCGTTAGCTACTGTCTGTACCTTGGCTGTGTGCAGTGGTAGGGATCGCCCAAAGAGTAACGCGCTCTGAAAGAGGTTTTTTTATAGTGACAGAGAAACTTGGAAAGAGCGGAAGGAGAGGCGAGGCGCTCAGTGAGTAGAGAGGAGCAGCAGCAACTGTGAAAATACACTTCTGCACAGCGCAACACACAGAGCCTGTAGCGGGGTTCACTAATTAAGACACACGCATTTGCAAACGTTCAGCTAGGGGGTTGAGTTATGGCTGCAAGACTTCCACTCTCATCCGCAGTCTTGCGCTGACGAGCTGTAAAGAGAGGAGAAGAGAATGGCCTACAGATACATTAACTGGTATAAGTCTTGTTTTTATTCACTAGACTTTAACAAGTACAACCGTAGACAACAGAACAAAGCCGCAGAGCCTTGTTACAGCTAATGCTTTCATTACACTCTGATTTTCTTGCATTTCTGATTCCTACCCCCAACCTACTGTTAACGGGGGAGGGATGCCAGAGAGAGAGACTTTTCTGACCCAGCCCGAAGAAAGTGTCACAAAGTATGTCACTTTTTAAAAATTGCAGCCCCCATATTTTTATAATGATGCGCCCAAGTCAATTGGCAAACCTAGGAAGCCTTGAGTTCCTATATTTTGGTGTAGTGTAGCAATATAGTAATGTATGTCCACCAACATACTGTGACGAAGTTACAGTGAAGCGAGGAGCAGATGCCCTAAGCTTTTGACTGCGCCTTGCCTCTGTATCTCGGAATTAGGCAACTGAACGCAATTTGTCCTTCCAGCTGTGAGATTTCGACCGATTTGCGGATCTTTTTCGAAACAGAGCGGCTGGTCCTATTTTAAGGTCAGGTCTTGCTTTCCTTATGCAGGCAAACTCCCGTAGGCTCGGCAGGGCACGGCTTCTAGTGGGGAATACAGAATCGGGCCCGCACTGCAGCAGGAGCTCCCTTGTCACTGCTCATCGGTTTGCAAAGGACAGAGGCTGGGATGAAGGTTTGGAGTAGTTTCCTTTTCTAAACTCGGTTTGCTTTTTATTTCTGCTACTCGTGACCACCCAATAATTGAAGCAAATGGGAGTCTTGGCTGAGCACAGACTGCACGGGCAGGTTCAAAAGTGTGATGAATTAACATCTGCAGTTACCGTTGCCCTTTTGAATTAACGATGATTTTTTATTTTTTACAATTTATATTTACAACGCCAATGGGACAAAACCATGCAGCTATGTATACACACATTCTTACAGGGTAAAGTGTGTTTATATATTCGTGTACATCAAATGCACTACATGTCAAACCCGTGTACAAAACTTCATTGGCTAATTGGCACCTGGATAATATTAGCTATCTTAAATAGCGCTACAAAATGAGTGATTCTGTAATACAGTTTAGTGAGCAGTTGATTCGCAGGAGGACGATGTAGTAAATTACAATCACAGGTAATGTCGTCTCAAATTAACAACAGTTTGAACCCTTACAAAATTTGGAAGCCTGGGGCTACTTCTGAAATACACACGTGGTTCTTCCTAAAAATAAAAAGTAAATGATGGCAACACTTCGGTTTCTCGTGTTCCTCAATTTTACAATGAGTACACTGCACAACAAGGGCATCCATCGTGGGACCAGGGTCCCAAAACTATACAGGCTAAAAACTGGTTATAAAGATTTTACTGTTAATGTGCCACGGTTCATGTTGCTGAAGAAAGAATAAGATTAGGGGGGAGATAGAAGGCGGAAACAAACCTTCGCAGCTTGTGTAAAATAGTCCAGTTCGTTTTTATAGGTATGTTAACTAATCTTCAAACGCAGCGTTTATATTTATATGTATATCAAAACATACCAGAATTACAGATTCCCCGCCCCCGTAAATTGTCCTTTTGTGATACAAAAGCACCTTGTTTCAACGAACGCTTCTTCTTTTCGTGCCTTTAATTATATGTGCCACCAACAAGCTGCAAAACGTTTAGTGATGTTGGGCAGAGCTCTTTAAAAGGGAAAAGGCGGCAGTGTAGTTGGTCAGAAAAAAGATCGATCCTGGACTCCCTTGGCAAAACTCTCAGCGATCTCCATTCAGGACCGATCCCTTAGCTAGCAAGAGCCGTTGGAAATGAAGAGTTTTACATGTAATGGTTGCCCTAGCCATGAAATACTCATGTCGTTTTCACCGGCGCAAGGCAATCTCTGTGCACATTCTGAAATGACACGTGTGAAAGTTACAACTTCTCTAATGAGTAGGAAATCTCTTGGGATGCTCGCCTGTTAGTTGGAATTACAATGCAAAACCAGGGGCTCTCGCCTAATATGTACTTCATCTTACTGGTGTGTACGTGTGTTTTGTCTGTAACTGTGTATATTCAGGGAGACTCATGAAAATGAGTATAGGTACCGACAGCTCCATTCGTGTGCTAATTACACACATAAAAGTTAACAAGCCTGACATACACTAACAATTATTTTTAAACAATGCTTAGCCATTGTTGCATAGGCCGTGCATAGTTTGTACTCACAGAGACTTGGAGTTTTCCATTTAAAAAATCCCAGCTAGGAACAGTTATACCTGTTTAACAGCATTCGTCCCCTTCCAAGGAAAATGTATGAAAAATAATGGGAGGAAAAAGCATCCTGAGGGATAACTCGGGGGAGGGTTTGAGGCTCTGAAGGCAGTGAAATAGAGACACACATGATCACCAATATCTAGAAGCACACAGAGAAAGGGACAAAAATACTTGCCGGACACTTTTTTTCTTTAACAGATGCTATTCCATCTTACGGGCTACTGTATTAAAAAAAAGCCACGTCAAGCTCTACGTGTATTAAATATCCGCTCCTTATTTCTGCCTGTCCCAGAGAAGCCTCGAGCAGACATTTCTACGACTCTGGGATTGTTTTAAATAGCCCAACGATGCTGGCTATTTCAGAATGAAGCGGGGGTACTTTGCAAATACAACAGTGTCCTGGCCTTTTAAACTGCAAAGAAAAGAGACCCTCTCGCTTGCAGAGTCTGGAGATGGAGTGCGCGCTATGCACCTGTATGGAGTAACGCAAGCCGATGGGATATGTGTGTGTATATATACATATCTATTGTGCTTAGACTCCGTCCTGCAGGGTCAGCCTTAAAGGAAGCATCTGTTTCCAATTAGCAGTCCCCGAGCTCCTGCTTGAGACGCACACTGTTCCCGGGCGAGGAGGTGCCCTTTGAGCACCCGCTCCGTTCAGAACAGCCCGGCCCCAAGTTTGTTCTGTATCACACTGAAACCACCTTCTCATGCAGCACACGCTTTTTCCATTACACCTCTGGCAACTGCCTGCCTTTCACACAGGCACACAAAGAGCCTTCTCTCTCCTGCAGCCCCGTTACTTACTAACTGTGAAAAGCTCGATCAAGCCACCACACATCCCCATACATCATGAAATGGCTCTTGAATACATTCAGGAGCGTTTCTGGGGCTAAGACACACACGATCGTGTTCAAATGTTGGTGCTGAAATCACCTTGTGCCCCCACCTTTCCTTTTATAGGCTGAGACCCTCCCCCCTTCTTCTAATCCTTCTAGGACAGTATTGAGTTTATACAGATTTTTAAAAACACACACGACAGCGAGAGAGAGAGAGAACATCAGCGTTACAACGATTTTGCCTGAGTGTTCTGTATTTGTCTAAAGGATCTAATTTTTATGTTTCTAAATTATGCTGCCTAAGACAGAAGCCCAGCTAATTTCCCAGGCATAAAGTTAAGAGAAGAGTTAATTGCTGGGTGGTAGATCTTCAACCAAAGGGAAATGTATGGGCTCCACGACCTCTGGATAACCTGGGTACCTTGGCACGAAATCTCTCAACAATATTTACTTACCTTGAAGTTGCTATTTTATTTATTTATTTTTTATTTCTTAAGGCATCTTTCGAGATGGTTGGAGCTCCTGGGCGAGCTCTAATTATAGTCAGCAGAAATGTGAATGGCTCAATTTTGCAGGAATTGGATCTTAAAGGTGCTGGATAGAGAAGCTTATTGTATTCCTTCTGTCTCTCACGCCCAGACAAACTGGCGTTTTCAAAAAAAGCTTTACAATCCCCTCTGACTAGTTTGAAAGATATTTGAGCAATTAGGCATTAATTCGTCATGGACCAAAGTCAATTTCACTAAGCTATATCAGTTACCCAAACTTTAAAGCGTTCAAGCGGTGGAAATGTACATTGAAGTGGAGGTAAGCAGCAGGAAATAAAAACAAGGAGTGGACAGAAAAGGAAGACGAGAGGAAACAACCGGAGGAATGTTAGTGGCAACGGTTTTTTTTTTTTTGTTTTGATTTTCTTTCATTTTTAGCTGGAGAAAGCAATAATATGCACTTCAGGTCTTCTGTAGAAAGATGATTTTTAATATCAAAAGAAAATTAACTGGAAAGCTCACCGGTCAAATCCCAGCCAATATATTTCAGGTACATGATGAGGGGAAACAATCGTGGAGATAAATCTCAAATTTAAGAAAGTTAAACAGGAGCAGTAGCAATGGTGTTTGAGATCTTCTCTTACATTTAATTTCCAGACTTTTAATTTGCAAGTGTCTTTTACACAAGAACAAACAATAAAATTAATTAAAAAGCCCCCCCCAACATTTTACACCGATCATGATTCTCCTCCAATCAATGATGTCCAGCTAAGATGCAGAGGACAGCCTCCACCAACCGTCAGGGGGATTTTTCTAGGGGAGAGGAAAAGCTCATTTGGAGGCAAAGAAAAGGCTCAGGCGTTGGGGTTATTCTTCATGAGTTCCACATCAGCTTCCACCATCTCTTTCACCAACTCCTGCAAGAAGGAACAGCTTGTGGTGGTTATTCTGGTCTTTTGGTAGACTGAAAAGCCTGTTGCGCTTTTTTTTTTTTTTAAAGTTTAATTGCCAATCCATTGTGTGAAACTCAAGGCACTAAAACCAAAACCAACCCCACCCTTCCGACCCCTCATTTTCTGTATCATTTCAATTATAATTTTTCTTTTAGGGAAAAGTTAATTTTGATATTAAGGGCAGCAAACAGAAGTCCAGGAAAGCAAATCCCGGGGGGCTGTCAAATCCAGAGACAATTGAGCAGTAATTTAAAAAATACCACAATTTATGAGAAATACCCTCCCGAAGGATCCGCTATGAAAATAGCAGTGACATGAAATTAAAATGCCTTATTAATAGAAACCTTGGTTTGTTTTATTTGTGTATTTCCATGCTTTAAGATGAGTGCTGTGCTTCTTTTCTGCAGTTTTATTCCGCCGGGGCTTGGCTTTCAAGGCTGGGACTGTAATTAAAGCTAACCATTTTCCAAAATGTCCAGCACTACAAGATTCAGTCCAAAGAATATTAAAGCATTCAATCCTTCAATAGGAGCAGCTGGATTCTTAAATAGCCTTCATGTAATCATTATTGAAACAGCAATTTCTCTTTTTGTTAATCAGTTAAGAGCTCCCCTCTTTCCACAAAGCTACACAAACACGGCAGGAATAACACAGTCCAGTAAGAGAACTTACATCAAAAGTGACTCTGGGTTTCCAGTTCAGTTTTTGTTCTGCTTTGGTACGATCTCCTTGAAGAAAATCCTGGGAAAAGGAAAAGAAAAACCATTGCACGACCTCTTTGTGTGTTCCTTGTTGCAGTGTGTAACGTTTGCCACTGCAGTGCTTGCTCCGTATCTAAAGCATCTTGAGGCCCCCAGCATCTTGTCTTTAAAAGACTGAAGCTAGACCAAAACCCTTCAGGCTAACGAAACTATTGGCCTGGCTCCCTTAACAGGTTGCAGTTGAGGTGGAAAGGTAAGGCAAGGGCCACACAAAACTGCTGACAGCTATTGTCTAGCACCACTTATGTACGAGGCTCCTCTGTTCACACGCATGTCCCTGTAAGTCCTTGGCTAGATCAGCATCGTTACAGGACACCCTTAGACACGCTGACAAAAATCATTTATTTTTGATTGTGCAATTTCAGTTGAAGCTCAAATGCCTATAAATCACCAGGATGCACATTTAAAAAACCTAGCACAGGCTATTTAAAACATAAGGAGTAATTCTTCTTTACATCAAACCTTATTGACTCTTTAATGGTGAACCCTTTACATTAAGTTGTCATATGTCCCGATCACGCTACTAAGAGAGCTGTTTCAAATTATTGCATTTTTTCCCTTTTGGTTAAACAGAAGTAAATCACAAAGCAAACATGACAACTGAAATGTTCTCTCTAAAATAAAAAACATGTGATCGTGGAAAGACAGCACTGGATAACTGTTAGAAGCCCTGTTACTGCATTGTTAATAGGGCAGTGATGGCAGTCCAGCAGATAACCTGGAGAGTGAAAGCTTTTGGCACACTATTTTTACAAGTAGTAACTTGAACATGCATGTGGAAATAAAGGTAACTGGATATATAACAACTAGATAGGGAGAAACTACCCTGAAATAGTATTACAGGAACCCAGAAGCTGTTAGTCAACCACATCTTTATGATTCAAGCCTATTTAAAGCGGCACAAACACACACATGCTGCATCTCTAATGAAACTGAAATATTTGATTATTTATTGTTTCTAGATTAAACATTAGTTATACACATATCCCCCTTTGCTTGAATTTATATACACAACTCACCTAAAATACAATTAAAAGCTTTCTGTATGTGAAAGGATAGCTGTATAATTCCACAGCAAATTGTTTTTCCCCTTGAGGGGCGGGAATGTTTGGGATAAATTCTGCCTTCATATTTGACTTCAGTGATGTAACACAGCAGTTTTGGTGTCTCTAAAACTGGAAAAATGTGTTTTTTTCCCCCCCTCCTTCCTCCATCCTTTCTGACCAGTGATGGAGCTAATGAGCATTTTGTGGCATCAACTCTCCAAAAGAAGTACTGCTGCACACACAACGTTCCAGATACCATCTTCTTGCATGCCTGTGATCATGTTAACTTCCAAAAATTGCCTCGCCCTGTGCCAAATGTAGGAAATGCTTCTTCATAAGTGTGCTACATAAAACTAGAGTTCACTTCCAGGAGCAGAGGAAAATCACCTCAGGTACTGTACTGCAGATGGGGATGTGGAACAAACAGCTCTGTTGAGAATGAATTATTAAAAATGCTGCCTGGAACAGTCTGTATGCTAAAAATAATGCTGGCTTCCTCCAGAGAAGACTAAACAGCCAGATCAAAACAAAATAAAATGACAAGCAAAATCATTTTGTTTTCCTAAGTTCTCCTAAACATTTCCTATTGCAATTCTATCAGGGCGTTTGGAAATTGCAATAGACATTTGGGGCCAAATTCAGTAAAACCCTTCCCAATTTGAGTAATCAGATTATTTCTCTGAGTCAGGAATACCCAGGTGAGCATAGCATTGTAAAATCTGGCCCTGAAATAGGAAAGACTCACTCTCATTGACTTTGAATCAGGTTCTAAATCCAAATGGAAGTATTTAATGCATGCCCTCTCTCTCTCATTTTAGTTTAACATGCATTATATACATCCAGAAGTAAGAAAAACCCTCTTAAAATACACATTTCTGTACAAAACCAGTTCCCTTTCAATCAATACCAATGCAAGCTGTTTTAAACATTTAAACCATTAGCTAGTAACTTAGTATTTTTAATATAATCTAATTTAAAAAGTCTTAATGAAAAGGTATGTAATAAAATCAGAGTTTCATTTTTATAAACATTGTATAAAATAACAATTTTACACCCACAATCTTTATTTCAAAAACAGATTCTTTCAAAACCCTGCCAAATCTAGGGTATTTTTTTTTTTAATTCATTGTGGAAAAAGGTCAAGAGACATGGGATGTCATTGTCTCATTGCACAGCAAATAAGTTTACAGGAAAAATCTATATACGCTGCTTTAAAAGGTTTGAGAACAGTCTTTAAACTTTCTAACAAAAATGTTCTCCTTTACAACCATTCATCTCCAAAATGTGTTTTTCAATTCAAACCCTCCATTCAAAAACGTAAGCACTCAATTGTTGATAAGCAAAAAATAAGATTTGTTTTTCAGATCAATGAAAGTTGCAGTGATTACATCTGTATGGTGTATATAAGATAACACAGAAGCTAGTATATGAAATCAATTTAAGAATGTAAGATAAAAAACAAAAGAGAAACCTTTACAAAGTTCACATACTTTAACAATAAAATAGTAAAAGTATTACGGTGCTTAGTTTGTAAAAAGATTTACTATATATGATAATACAATTTTCCCCATCTGATACAGGTTAAAACATTTTAAATGACTTTCCTAAAGAAGTTTATATACTTTCTTGAAACCCTATTTTACAATAAGATTTAGTTACAAATAGCATTATATAACCAGAATTTCTTCCTATGGCTGTTTTTAAGCTGTTCAGCTATAAAAGTTAGTAGATAGAAGAGAACGTGCATATGAAAAACAATATTATAGTTTAAACCAATCATCATAACATTACAACTACATTCAAGGACTGAATGTATTGTTACTGAAAGCATGAAACACAGAATGGAAATGTTCTTCACGATGACTGGAAAAAGCTATTACTGATTAAAGGATTGTATTGCAGCCATGTTTCCTGTATTTTTCTACAAGTAGCTCATAATATGAAAACAATAAAGTAATTACAATTCAATAAGAATATTTGAAAACACTCTTGTAACTGAATCACTGCTTGTTTATGTAATTAAAGTCTTTCATTGAAACTAGAGCTGCACCTATTTAACTTTCAAATTTAGTCTTATAAAGTATTTCTGCAGGATTTTTTGTATCGTGTTTTAGGCACACAATGTATAAAAAGAAAGTTCCTTGACTTCATGTAGAATTCAAGGGAATAGACAGGCAACTAAGAGGTTTTGTTTTGTTTTTACCAAAGCTCAAAATGGTAATTGTTTTGTGTTATTTTACAGTACTTGGACTTTGCAAATAAAACAACAGTGAAGTGTTTACGTATCCATTTTAGGAGGAAGTGCCATTACACTCTTATTTTCCATGAAAAAGAAAATGAAGCATATAAATGGCAAGTTTTACATGTGAGTTACAACTTGTTCCTGAATATGGAAAGCTGAGCACTCAGTGAAGTAGCTAAAGGGGTAAAAAGGCAACAGCCAAATTGTCTGTTGCCATTTAACACTATTGTAACAATCTCTGACAGATTTAACTTCACTTAGCTGTGATAGGATCTTCTCTCTAGGCCAGGGAAAAGAATGAATCTGATATGATCTTTTCTATTTGTCTAGCCCTCTCCTCCTCTGTTTATAATTATAGCTTAAAGCTTAACTGTGCTAAAAAACAACCAAAAAACCTCCCACCCCCTTAAAACCACCTCTACATTTTATTAAATCTGATTTTATGGAGATTCAGTTTTATAGTTCAATCCAAGCTCAAACAAATAAACAAAAAGGTGCACACATGAGTACAGAGAAACTTGCTGTGTAGTGTGGGCTGGCATTTTTTAAAAAGAGTTCTAAAACCCAGATAAAAAAATGTAAAATATTTCTGTGTAAATATCACATTTCCTGAGCTCTGGTTCTGAGTGTCATCACTACTTTTATTTTGACTCATTAGGTGAATGATCTGGTTTCACTGTGCCATTTATTACTCTCTAATTCAATTAAATTTAACTGAAAATTTGAAAAGACTCAAGACAACATGAGGGGCGGGAAAGCCTACAGATTGCTTAAAAGTACTGTAAGTTTTCTCCTAACACTACAGTTGATCTAATCACATTTAGATTAATTCATTTAACTCAACATTTAGGGTCAGATTCTGCCCCCAGTTACACCAGTGCAAATCCAGAACAAAACTAACGAGGTTATGGGTGCTATAAAACACCTACGGTGAAATGCTGACCCCATGGAAGTCAATGGCAAAACTCCCATTGACTTCAACGAGGATAGAATTTCATCCCTAAAATAGACAGAGTTGACCTGAATTGTAATAGTTCTGCAGTTGGAAAGTTGTGGTGGTCACATTCACAAGATGATGCATAAAGTTTTTCTGGAAGGTGACTTTTTATGTCACAAATATCTTATAAACTGATAAAGGGGTTAGACGAAGCTCTGAGAAGTCACTAAACTAAGTGCCTGTTCCTGCAATTCTTTGCCTGAGAAAGGTTGTCAGAATTGGGCTTCTAGGTCACAATGTTTTCAAGAATGTAGTAATCTGAATGCCCATTTTTCTCCTCTATCTGATGTATTTCCTTCTTGAGACAGCCCTCTCATCTTTGACTTATGCTATGAAAAAAACAACCATTTAAGTAGTCTGTAATATTGTATAATTTCTCCATTTCTTTAATTTTTGGGGCACATGCTGAGACCATCTGATCTTCCCCGTATGTATTTTATTACGCAGAATATCCTTCCCTCTTCAGGTACTTTTCGGAGCAGTTTTCTTATGTAGTTTTAATAAGAGATCATGTAACGCAGCTCATTGACAGGTCAGCCCAATAGCATGTTTGGGTGTCTGCTACACTTCACTGTTAAAACATAGCAGACTTTGTTAAATCATTTCCTGAAATCAGTTAGTTAGGGAGGAGATTGATCAGTCAGATAACCCATGATACTCAAGATGTATATGCATCGATAACTGCAGCAACTGCGTAATTCACTTGCTGTCGCCCTTATCTTCTATTCCCCTAACACTCCCATTACTTGTCACCAGGCTGTGTTATACTATGTGCCTTAACTATGGCCCTGTTTCTGCAAAGACTTAGGTGCGTGAATGGTCCCATTGACTTAAATGGAAATATTCACTGTGTAAAGTTAATCACGTGTGTAAATCTGCAGGATTGGAGCCAAAGAGCCTCAAAACACACATTACTGAGCTCAAACGAAGAAGTACATGGAGCTAGTCATAATAGTCTGGCAGTAGGTGCTTGCAGGACTGAGCCCTCATACTCTGAGACTTTCAAGGCAGGGGACGTTGTCTTAATTTGTCTGTAAAGTGCCATACAAACTATAAATATATAATAAAAGACTGACTCCTGTAAGCACTGTAAAGAAGAAGGGAGTGTTAAGATGAAGTGTGTCAATAAGGAAAGCCCCAAATCTACACACAAACAGAGAAAACATCTTGAGGCATTTAAGAAGGGCAGTTATTGAGTGGCATTCCGTTTTCATTTTCCACACTCTTCTTAGAAAAGCAAAGTTGTGGAACAGTTAACATATCAAGGGAATAAAAGAATGCCAGTGAATTTAGTTCCCTATCTAAATTTGTTTTAAGGTGGCATGAGCAGGCTAATTTTCACTCTCATGTCAGTGATTTCTCTCCCCCGAAATATAGTACTTTTCACAAAGAGCCCCAGAGAAAGACCAGCAAATGCCTATATGGTGGAAACCCTCAAAATGAACTTGGATATTGTGAAACTCCATTGGCAATATAAATCCTGACCTTTTTCCTAAGTCTATTTTATATGCAAAAATTGTTTGCTTAGGAAACTTCACATATAATCCAAACACTTCTGTGGAATAGAACGACTTCAGCATGGGGCTGATTTTGAGAGGTGCTGAGCACTTGCGATTGACTTCAGTGGGCTATGGGTGCTCAGTACCTTCAGGATAAGGCCCAATCAAAGGGTTCCATTGTATGTGCTAATATCAACGAAACATAAATCAAATGAGATCAGCCTTTCCTCTACCACAAACCAGACACATTACAGCAGTGTCTTTAATTGATCTGTTTGATAATCTTTAATTTGATCAGTCTCCAAAGAGGCAGGCATGAGAACTCACAGCAGTAATAAACAGAAGGGTGATAATTAGTCATGAATATTCTCTCTCCTCTCTTTCCTCCCCCCCCCGCCCCCACTTTATTGCTGCGTATCAGCACAAATTGAAGCTGAAGCCAGACCTCTCTTTTAATGACAGGGGGTGATAAGAGACATGAAGAAAACAGCAAACTGTCTGGTCTGCTCAGGAAGTTGGGAATCAGTGGCATTGTCCATCAGGGAGTCCAACAGAATGCCGTCAGTGCTAAAACAATGCTTCAGCTCAACTTCAGGGAAATTGAGTCAGTCAGCACTGGCTCTGACAAGCACACTGACATTGAAGATAAAATGGCAAATGGAGCAAAACAGAGGGAGCTGGCCCTCTGCATGGTATGATTCTCGTCGCCAGAGCGTTATCGCTTTGATGGAGGCAGTGCACAAGTTAATCAACACGAGAGCATAATGCATGGGTACCTCTTAGGAGAGCATATGCAGACATTAGGTTACTACAGTTATTATCTTTGTGCAAAAGTCAGCTGAGTTACATGCCTAATATGGTAAAGTTTTAGTTAGTCTTTTCATTTGCCAGATGAAGCCTGAGAAAATGTCTTGGTAAAAATTATTCTTTAGTCCAGATAAAATTCCTCCTGAGTTTGGGCTTGATGAGAAGACCACTAACTTTAAAGGGCTCTGGATCAGGCCTTCAGTTGCTCAACACAAGTGTTCTTTACTGGAGATTTTTACAGGCCAGCTACTGTTACAGTGTAACCAGTTTGAGCCCAGATACTCCTCAGGAACATGAGATTCATGTTTACATATGTCACCATCCATACATGTGGAATAGTCTTACAAGAAGAGTGCAGGAAGCCCCACAACTCAGGACTTTTGAAAACTAGACTGGACACTAGAGATGGAAATTCTGGCCCTACTGAAGGCAATGGCAAAACTATAATTGACATCAGTGGGGCCAGGATTTCACCCTAGAAATGTACCGTAGGGCACAATCCTGCATTTGCAGGGAGATAAACTGGATGAGCCAACTTCGGCTTCTATGATTCTGTAAACACAATGATAATCCCAGTTTGGGACACTGCAGACACCAACGAAGGCTTCCACTTAATGAGATCTTTTGAAGTGTAACAGGTGCCTATGATAAGAACGGTAAGAATTCCAGGGAAGATGAATTAGATTAAATCAACTACCCTTGCACATACCATTTATTATATAAATCCTGAGTATGGTGAAAAAAAAAACTGAAAACATGGGACAATATACTATTTTGTGTGTGTATGTGCATATATTCAAATTTAACACACACACACACACACACACACACACACACACACACACACACACACACACACACACACACACACACTGTTTAAATGAGTGGCCACATAGCAGCTGAAGACTGAAACCTTAATTACAGTGCATTGATTTTGCTGCCCCCCACTGCAACACAGAAAACTTGTTCAAGCAGGCTTTGGGTATGGCTACACTTACAGCTGTACAGCGCTGGGAGTTAAATCTGTCTTCGTACAGCTGTGTGGGGAAAGCGCTGCAGTATGGCCACACTGACAGCTACCAGCGCTGCAGCGTGGCCACATTTGCAGCATGTGCAGCGCTGTTGGGAGTGGTGCATTGTGGGCAGCTATCCCAGCGTTCAAGTGGCTGCAACGTGCTTTTCAAAAGGGGGGGTGGGGTGGAGTGTGACCGGGAGCGTGGGGGAGACAGAGAGAGTGGATTTTTGGAGCTGACACTGTTCTCAGCTCCCTGCCTTGCAAGTTCTAAGGACTGGAAGATACACAGCACCAGCCTTCAATCATTTTAAAAGTTTCGAGCCCTTCCCCCAACCTTCTTATTCACTAAATGCAAATTACGCACTCCTAAATAGCCTTCAGATCACATAAAACTAGATGATCATAATGGTCCCTTCTGACCTTAAAGTCTATGATTCTATGATTCTATAAGCAGCTGCTCAACACGGACTCCCCCCTCTTCCTCCCCCGTGTGGCTTCTCTTCTCAAGCAAACAGCTGTGAACATTCTAAAGCAATTCCCCTGCCTGCCTCCGCTCGCTCGCTCAGCAAACAGGAGCTGTGTTTGTTTTTTAGATAAGCAGCTCCGGGGTGCCCGGAGTTCAGCCACTCTTCCGGTCTGTTGTGAACAGGCATTCTGGGATACCTCCTAATACCCTGGAGGCCAATTACAGTGCTTTTGGTGGCCACACTTCACGAGCAGCATTGCATCACCAGCGCTGCAATCATTGCACCCCAAGCAGACCAGGTGTACAGCCAGCGCTGTAGCCAGGGAGTTGCAGCGCTGGATGTGCCTTGCAGGTGTGGACAGTTACTAAGTTGCAGAGCTGTAAACCCATCACCAGCGCTGCAACTCTCCAGTGTAGCCATGGCTTCAGACTATATTAGAAAGTTGTGCTGCTTTAACTACACTGGTATAGTTAAAGTGATACAACTCCCCTGGTGTGGATGCAGTTATAGTCGTATAATGGTACTTTATACTGATGTAGCTATTCCTATATGGAAAGGGAATAATTACAAATCACCTTTATACATCTAACTGAAATAGTTACACAGTACCAGTAATGGTAGACCAGACCTTAAAGATGCACATGTAAATACACATTCTTTCCCTCTGATATTGTGTATCCAGCCAGCCAGGCCCACACATGTGCACAGAGCTAAAAACCTTTGGGTTAACTTGCAAAAAAAAAATCTAAGTAAATAACTTGAAACCACATTTTATTACAAACAAAACAGAGTTGTTCAAATTTTCTAGAGAAATGAGTGAGCTTTACTAATAGTGGGATCCTTCTAGAAGGCAGTACAGGAGGCAAAATGAGAAGGTCATTTCCAGTTGTGACATCACAGAAGAATACCATTTTAGCATTCAGCCCATCTTTTCGTTAGTAAATCAATTTTTTTGTTTGTTAATTACTGAACTGTATTATGTTGTATCTTGTGTTCCATTATGCCCTGATCTTTTGAAAACTCTTGTGGAAGTGAATGGGACTTTTGCCTGAGTAAGGAATGAAGAATTGGGTAATCACATTCTGATTCTACAAGCACTTGTTACCAGGCAGAGAGCTTATTATTGCAAGTGAGAGACTCTTTGCCATAGATAATTTTTAATTACATCTGAAGATTATTTTCCTCATCATTTCCCCTTCCTGTCATGCTTTTCATGGTATCATTATTTATTTATTTATTTAACTATATTATTAAAGTTGTTTGATTTCAAGAGGATTAATTATGTAGTAAGAAATGTGGATGAAGGCGGTGGAATCAGGTATTCAATGC
Source organism: Gopherus evgoodei (assembly GCF_007399415.2). Classification (NCBI taxonomy): domain Eukaryota; kingdom Metazoa; phylum Chordata; order Testudines; family Testudinidae; genus Gopherus; species Gopherus evgoodei. The sequence continues at coordinate 172,931,386 of NC_044323.1, read as the reverse complement.
TTATGTGGCAAACTGCTGACCCACGCTTAAAAACCTTTGATACGTTCACTGATCTGCTCAGCAGGGTGAAAATTGAAAACTGGCCTCCTGCTATGGTGCTAAATTTTAACTCTGCCACAGAAATACAGTCCATCACTTTTAAAAACTATTTATTAGTTTAAAAAGTGATAGTAGGTTTGCCAATCATTGCTACGTAAGTATCAGAAACGAAAATGATAATCACAACAGTGAGGTTTTTATTTTTTGGTCAACCTATTTACTACTGTGGGCCACATCCAATACTACCCTGATGGCCCTGAGGATGTCACATGGGCCACAGTTGTGTGTTGATTGGGCTGCAAGTGGCCCACGAGCCGCGGGTTGAGAACCACTGGTTAAGAGAAATGTTATAAAGTAATAGAATAATCAAATCTCTATTTAACAGGGTGTTACCATATTACAAAGTGAATCTCTTTACAACATCCAAGCCATGTGATTTCTGGGGATTTCATTAATTTGAGTGAAACTACTGTCTTGACTCATATTTAGCAAACCAGGCATTTCTATAAAAAAATTTATAAAATTGGACAGGTGTGCCCCCTCCCCCCAAGGTCAATGCACAGTGTTAGATATTTGGTTACCATTTAATCAAAATTCAAAGTATCTATCTGTTCTCTGTCTATTTTGCTGGGTACATTATTGATGTGTTAATTTTTCCATAACAACCACCTATATTTTTGGAAACCATTTCTCTAGTTCTGGATTATTTTTCTTAATCCAGTTAGAGGTTATCAGTAGGCTAGGAGCTGCAAACAATTGAAAGATGAACTCTTCATTTCTTTGAGCATGACCATTTCTGCTAAGAAATCTCAGGAGATTATTTTGATACAAAACTAGGGATAAAGCATTTCACTAAAAAACAACCTCCCTCCCCTCCAAAAGGGATAATGAAATCTGAGTTTCATTTTGTCTTTGGACGTCACCTCCAATATTTCCCTTTATAGACTCTCACGTATATCATGACTGCTTGACAAAAAACCCCAAACTAATATATTTTAATTCTATAATAGGGATGTCTAAAGGTACGTTCCTATCACTGTTCTACCATCACTACTTTGTTATGATGTAAATGTAATATCTGAGGAAGGAGAATGTAATTAACTTTTTATTAAACAAAAACCTGATTTTTTAAAAAATGAAAAGTTTTTTTTCCCCCACAAAAATTTGAGTTTAATCAAAAAGCCATTTTCGGACTAAAAAAGTTTTGATGGAAACATTTCAACAGCTGTGACCATCATATATTATTTCCCTTTCTTGGATATATGTTTAGCTAATAACCTCAAACCGTTAAAGGCTAAGTTGTGACTTGGACTATAGGCCTGGACAGAAAAGTAAAAACCCCTTTTACTCTGATACTTTGTCTATTCGGACCTTGGATTCACTTACTTTCTACCCAGGAGCAGGTGGGCAGGAAGCAGGAGGAGAGGGAAGAGGTGGGGAATGAGTGGATTCTTGTCTCCAACCACTCATGTGGAGTCAGCATGAGAGAAGGGTTAATAATTTGCTGCTGTTACAGGTCAATATATATCCCAGAGACACAATTCCTTTCCTAGCACAAAACAACTATATGCTGCCCCTTGTTATTGATTGTGTTCTAGAGACACAATCTAGCCCTAAATGTCTTAATTACCAGTCATACTTGATTCATTGTCTATAAGCACTTTTTCTACCTGCATCTCAATTAATCACTGATAATTGTCAGAATCAGATATCAGCAGAGGATAACTGGAGATAATGTAGGATTTTAATGTTTAAAAGTTCAAGAGTTATGTTTACCTTACATGCCTAACAGCCACAAAAATTATCTGTATTTAAAGAGAGCCATTTGAATGTGCAAAGAGTAAAACAACGGGGGGAGGGGGGCGGGGAGGGTTCTACGGGCCCTCCATGAAGCTGGCACATAGGTTGCTTTATTTCCCCTCAAACATTTCTCATTACAAAACTAATGATCCATGAAAGGGTTAAAGTAAAACACAGTAGGATAATTTTACATTCTGAGCATGTCCTGAAAGTATTCTTCAGCATGCTCGATAGAGAAGGAAATCCAAGCAGTGGCCTTTCACATGACATCATAAAAGCCTAATTTATCACCAGCCACCAAACATCTAGAAAATCATAACATCCTTTCAGGAAAACCATGTGCAAAATAATCAGGTTTACTTTGATGAAAGCTTTAGAATACAAGTCCAAGTAGGATGCTACAAATAGTAACCCTTTGCAGGTACTTACCATAGCTAACACCTCAGACTCATGTTTTGCCCAGTAGGAGGCTGCTGCATTTCCTGCTCATAAATAAGTTTATTTTTATATTGTATAGTTATGCCACCAAATCAGACGGTTGAAGACAAAGGGTCAGATCCTGGCCAACGTGAAGTCTGCTGTGCACCACTCTGGTGATAGAAAGCAGTTTTAAGAGTGGCCTAAGTGGCCAACTGAGGACCGCCTTTGCATAGGAAGATCCCTCCAGCAGTTCAGAGGTGATTTAGATGGTCTTATGCTCCCCTCAAGTCCTGGTGCAGGTGCCTCAGGGTTGTAGTCTGAGCACAGCTTTCATGATCCTCAGCTACTGGAATAGCCATTGGGGGTGGACATTTGGTATAAAGACAACACTGGCTCCCTCCCCTTTTGGTTTCTGAGCTGAGCATGCTCAAATAGCCCCAAGAGCTGGGCTCACAATCTAATCCATCAAAAAAGGCTCACTTATATATTACATGGCCTGATTTTCAGCATCAAACACCTGCAGCTTGTTGAGTTCAGTCAGGAGCGGCGCCAAGCTTTTTGGCGCCCTAGGCGGGGGTCCTTCTGTGCTCCTGGTTGGCAGCAATTCGGCGGCGGGGTCCTTCCGCGCTCTCGGTCTTCTGGGCACTTCAGCAGCGGGTCCCTGAGCGAGTGAAGGACCTGCTGCCGAAGACCTGGAGCGTGGAAGGACCCCCCGCCGCCGAATTGCTGCCGAAGACCCGGAGCACAGAAGGACCCCCCACCGCCAAATTGCCGCCGAGGGTGGCAAAATGACGCCCCCCCGCCAAATCCTGGCACCCTAGGCGACTGCCTAGGTCGCCTAAATGGAAGCGACGGCTCTGAGTTCAGTAGGAGTCGTGGGTGCTCAACACCTCTGAAAATCAGGCCTCAGAGTCACATCAGGCTATAGGTGGAGCACGAGGGAATAAGTTAGTTGTGGATCATCCTCAAGGTTTGTTGAAGTGTTCTACCAACATCATTTGTTAAAAGCAATCACAAAAATTAAAATCCTAATCTGGGCACAAGGAAGCCCTCCACCCACTTACACACTGCATGTAAGCTGTACATTTCATCCAAGGATCCAAAAATACTTTACAAAGATGAGAGAGAGGTCTGTCTGTCTATCCAGGACTCAAAGCATTCTGTGTATTCTAAATGGGTGATTTTTCTGGCCCAGTGAAAATACACATGGACTTATCATAATGTTATTCTAAATCTCCAATTAACATTAATTCAAGAAGCAAAACATGACTGAAAAAATCAAATAATCTTGCATTTACAAAATAAATCAAATGAGTGCATTTCTTTGATTTAAAAATTAGATATTCTAGAACATAATATATGACCATGCACATATTTTAAGTGAACAACATATTTAAAACTCTCATTGTCTTTTGAGCGAACTGGCCAGCATTTATGTAATGTTCTTGGATTGCAACAATAAATTCAGCTCACTGAGCAAAGTGCCTTGGAATCTGGCCTTAGAACGCTTATTGGTCAATGCCCAAGTCTTGCTGATGTGACGTGAAAAAATAACTTACTTATTGTTTTGTGTTTTCAGAAATTGGTAATAAAAGCAAATTCTCATGTTACTAGTCAACTTTTGAGAATGAAAATAGGAATACTATGCACAAAGGATGCTGGATCCAGGGAAGGTCTCTAGGCAGGAAAGGTTGAGGAAAATTTTCAGAATGCTTTTTCCCCCTCCCCTCTCTCTTTTAAAAAGGAAAAAACAAAGACAAAAACACAACAAACCACCATCTAACCACAAATTCAATAAAAGCTAATAAAATTATCTTTCTATAAAATAAGACAAACATTTCCTCCTTTGTTTCTTCCATCTTCTCCTTTTTCTATTCCTCTTTTGCGGCTTCTTCATTTTCACGCATTCTTTCTTCAGTCATTTTTCAGTGTCTGTACTTCCCCACAGACTACCTGGGCCAAATTAAGCAGGGGTAAGAGGTTTCATTCTCCACAGACTTCTGGGGAGTTGCATTTGCTTACATCAAGTCTGAATTTGGCCCATTGTCTCTCTTTTTTTCACTCTTAGGAAATGTTTTATGCTCCCCCCCCTTGTTAAACCTTGTTCCTCTCTTTTTCAAGACATTTTTTCTTTTCTCATTTGATGTTTTTCTCTCTGACTCAATCTCTCTCACATTTCTCCCTTTAGCATTATTTCCTTCCCACATTTCCCATACCTTAGGTTCCCTCCATTTTTCTTCTTCTTGCACTCCAGTCACCTCATAGTGAGATGCCCCTATTGGTCCTTTCTCTTCTTTTCTTCGACACTGATTTTGCATGCTTCATTCTCATGTTGTTTTTCTCCATAGGTATTTTCTACCTCCAACTTCTTCTGCTCTAGTCTTCTCTCCCTGTTCCCCCAATCTCATTTCCGTTTAACTTGTCCTCCCAGTGACTCCTCTGGGTCAATGAGATGAAGAAACTGCAAAGCAAATCTCATCAGCCTCTGAATTTTGAGGAATATGTTGCAGAGGGTGAGAGAGAAATTGCAATGCCATTCACACAATGCAGATGAGCTGATAGGGCTAAAACTACTGTAGCATCTGGAAGCAAATGAAAAAAAGCACACAGGATTCACTGAAGTCTAAGGTGCATCTTCTTATCTAGAGTAACAAAAGCAGTCATATACCACTATTAATGTTCACTGAAGTTGCCTAGGAGTGAGGCTTCCATAAATTTGGCAATGCACTCACCATATATACATTAAACATATGCATAATATGCACCACTCCTTTTCACAGCATTGCCAAATGAAAAGAGCGCTGCTTTAAATCTGTTCTCTCTATGACCTTCTTAGCTTAACTACCTTCAATTAAATCAAGAAAGGACTTTTTGATCTGCTACCAAAAAAATCTTGATTATTTCACTCTGTAGCAGTCGTATATGAAAAGGTATTACAGAAAGGGGAAAGGTTTCAGAGTAGCAGCCATGTTAGTCTGCCATCTGCAAAGAAAAAAACCAGGAGTACTTGTGACACCTTAGAGACTAACAAATTTATTTGAGCATAAACTTTTGTCTGCCACAGCTCATTTCATCGGATGCATGTAGTGGAAAAAGGGGAAAGTTAACATTGTCTAGTGATCCTTCCTTAATTACCAAACCTCTTTTAAGTCCAAGAGAAAAAGAAGCCCAGAGCAATTTTCTGTGGAGCTCAATATGCAGCAGTGGGCACTGGGTTGGAATCTCCCTAAACTATCACCTGTGTGATATTTGAAATGCAAGATGCATCCATTACTTACTTATCCTGTGATTAAACTGTCCCTTAGACACTCAAACAGTAACCTATTGCCAAGTTTCAGGCTGAATTGTTCTTCAACCAGGCTATAGATGGCCTCATCCTCCCCTGATATTCAACTGTCCCCCATGTTCTTTTAATTTTCATTTACATGGTGGTAGCACATAGAGGCCAGGCAGAGGTTCCATTGTACATTCCCAACACACATAATAAATGACAGTCCCTACTTCAAAAAGCTGTGAATCAAATGTACTCCTGAAAAATGCAAGCAGAATACTTCTAAATCTCATACGTTCTCTCCTGGGTAGGTCACTTACAATTCCTACCATTTGGCTTATTTGATTTTATCTATTTCTAGAGTCAGGGAGCAATATTACCCAACACAGAGAACAATGAATGACAGAACTGTCATGTATCTGTGGAGAAACTAAAAAGCAGCTGAAATAATGGGCTAGATACATATCTTGGTAGTTTTATTCTGCTAGTAATTTGAGCAAGGCTCAAAGTAGAACTATTACTGATAAACCAAAGTAGTTCTGGATTAAAATAGCAATCTAATGTGACTACAAGAGATTCCTCAGAGAAGAAAGCCATGTGTGTGTGAGAGACCAGGACAATATACCTTAGATCATATTTTGCTCTTTCTGTTCAGTAGGTTTGTATACTAGGTTGATGAGATTTCCAGATCTGCACTTCTGCTAAATATGGTCAATGTTTAAACAAATACAGTCAATATAGAAATCTCTGCTTTCCCATCTTTGTGTCGACTTACCTGTTTTGCTCTGTCTGACTAATGTGAGAATGATTTCTGACTCACCTCTCTGTTGGATATAATGTAAAACACAATAGCAATGGTGATTGATATTTTAGGCCAGATTTTCATAACACTGTGTACCCATGGCTGGCCAAGTGGATATTAAAATGACGAGTTATACAACTAACTGGCTATTTGCATATGCAATTACTACTGTGTGTGATCTGTACGATCAATCATGGTTACTTGCATGCAAAAATAAGGCACATAGGTCCTGATTCTCCACTACCTTTATCTTAGATAGTCATTTATACATCTGAGTAAAGTTGTTGTGAGATGCTACAAACCTAATTAGGTGTTTTACACTTATTTTGCACATGTTTTGCACAGGTATGGACTAGACAAGGTACAATGCAGTGAAGATACATGCTCATAAATGAAAATCTAGCACCCTATTACGAGTATATGTTCATGAGAAATGACAATGTACTGTACAACATATCCAATTAATGTATGACAAGATAAAGCAGCATATATAAGGATTACTCAGTTCACATAGACTAACATTTGCAAATTGGGTGCCTAAAGCTAGGCACCTAAATTCATATTTAGATACCTACTGAAAAGTTCAGGTATTTTCATATGTCTGCAGGAGCGGTGGGTTTTCAGCACCTTTGAAAATAAATCCCCTTTTTCCAGATGCCCAAATACAGATTTAGGTACCTAATTTTACATATCCAAGGTTGAAAGCTTTGACCATATTGCATAATCATAACTGTTAGAATCACAAACCAAGTAAACTTCAGCAGTTCAATAAAACTCTCCAATATGTCTAGCAGAATATTTTGTGTAAGTAATTTCCATTCTTTTGTGTTCTCATATATATGACCACATCCTGATTCACTACGCAGGCAAACTCCCACTGAAATAAACAGGAATGTGGCCAAGTAAGGACTGAGTAAACAAATGACTAAGGACATAGCAGCTTTTGGATATTAAACAAACAGGAGCTTTTTAATATTCATCCTTAACATTGTCCATTATTGTTAGCATCCCATCAGGCTAAACTCCTGAAATGTTACAATATAAATAAAGTCTACATTTTTACCCAGTGACTGTCTCATTTCCTGCTCTTTCTATTGCCTTTATTTATTCTTCCTTTATCTGAGCTTGATGTAAAGCTCATTGAAGTACACGGGAATTTTTTAACTGTCTTCAGTGGACTTTGGTCTCTTTTGTGGGTATCAACAGCAGACAAGAAGCTCCTTCCCAACCTTCCCCCCCGCCTCTACATTGGCTGCTCTTGTTCATTCCCCAGGGCATTCTGTTCATGACTTTCCCTCTTTCTACTGGTGATCCATCGTGATCATTCTTTGTTGCATTTTTCCCTGAATCCCAGATGGATTTTGTTCCTCTCCTCCTACTACCTTACCTTCAATTTCCCAATCTATTCCAGTTTCTGATCCTACTTTTTTCATGAATCTCTGAACATCTTCATGAATCTCTGAACATCATGATACACACAAATATCAATCCTGAATCCTGGGTCATTTATCTGTATGTGCAGCAGGTGTATCATTAACTTGGCTTCTTCTATTAATCAGCTTGCCAGTGGGAATAGTTCCTCACTTACAAGGATTGGGGTAAATTATATTTGGATTTATTATTTAAGATCAGTAAATATTAAAATGAAGGCTACTGTATCTGCCACAGATGAAAAATCTATGTATACTATATTTATCAGTGTGAAACATTCATTGGTTGATGGTCCCAAGTCCTTCTGGGAGGGTCACAAATCTACAAGATGTCTCTAAGTACTAGATTTTGCACTTGGATTTTTGATTTAGCTGAAAGATGTGTAAAAACACATGCAGCCAGACAGTTCCTTGGCTATCCATCTGAGAAAGCTCTAGCGCAGAAGTTATTGCTTCCAAAGTCAATTGTAACTTATGCTCACTAAATTGGCTCCAGATCTGCCCTTTTCAGACAGTAGCAAAGGAATAATTTATTCTTTTTGTGAAAATCACCCGTGTTTAGCTTAAACAGCCCCTCTTTCTGATTCACTATCATAAATACCAAAGACATGTGGACCCAAGAGCCACAACCTTTGAAGAACAGCAGAACAATGGCGAATCAAACATTACGGGTAGCGGTGTCCGTCAGCACTGCAAACCGTGCAGCCTATTCCAAATATAGATCTGCAGTGTGACTCTGAAAGCAGAATATGTACCTTTGCTCAATCATCAGGTTTCATGTTTAATTTCCTTTCCTATTTGCACCAATGAAATTTATACCAAAAATTTCAAAGATCATGAATGAGCTGTTCCGGTTTATAGTAACCTTGTGTTTTGATCCTAACACACAACATGCATACAGTTTTATCACATGAAGGAAACTTGTATCTAAATAGAACGCTATGAGTTCAGCTCAAACTGAGATGCTTGCAGCTTGACAGGGGATACTTTGATGGCACTCGCCACCTGATTCTGTTTGCTCCACTGTGAATGATACTTAGTGGACTTAACTCCCTGAAGAGAAACTGCTTCACAGAATATTGACAGAAATAATATCCCACCCCACTATTTTAGAGTGACTTCTTTCTGGGCAATCTTCAGTAGCACCAGCTACCCAGTGGGGACCGCTGATAACAACAATTGCCTGAGGAAGGTAGGCTCCATTAAAACACTTGTTGCCAAAATGTGTAGGTGAATGGAGGGAGGAGAAGCAGAAGGGAAACTCACTCCTCCAACAGTGTTTACTAGTAGAATGAGCAACAGAGGCAGAGCTCAGTCTGGTGCTGAAATTAGATACGGAGGTTTTATGATGGGAAATCTATTCTTTATATGACAGCTACATTTCTCATCATGGATCATAAAAACCAGATGATCCACCAGATTACTGCTCAATTGTAACTTGCGTCCACAATAAAAATGTCAATTTTCTCTATTGTTTTATGACACTGGCTAAGTCTGGAATGCTTTCAAGCAGGATACTGATGTTAGTTGTGGATTTAAACAGACCCGGAGTATTTATAAATGGTTATTTATGCAATAATTATTATTAGCAGTGGTAAGTGTGAGGAATGATACCAGGATCACTGATTCAATACTATCACCAGGAAGATTACTAAAACATCACCACTCTAATGTAAACAAATAGTTCTATTTGTAATTGACAGGAAAGGGTATATGACAATCACTTAATTTCTGACATTACCCTTCCCCTTTCAGACAAACATACTATCCTATTTCCTTTTATGATAAAAGCTTGTCCACAACAATCAATTCAAGAATATAAAATTACAAGGTCTAATAACAAATAATAATATTAATAGTATAATTCCTTGTATTTACATAGTACCTTTCATCAGATAATTTCCAAGCAACACGGACACAGGGAAAGATTAACTGACTCTTCCGAATATGTATAGTAAGCCAACATCAGACCCGGGAGTAAAACTCAAGGTCTAGCCACTAGAATGTGCAGTGGAAATATGAGTTTTGCAGAACTTCAGCATCACTGGAAAATGTGGTACTGAAAGCAATTATTATAATGGATTCTCCTCAAAGGTTACCATACATTTTGGTAAAACACTAATGTGGCAAAAATTCTGCGACACAGAAGGAAACCCCGACAGTGGAGACTAGAGGTAACCAATGTACCCAACTTTGCCAGCAGAGCTTGTAATTTCTTTGACCCAACAAGTGTGTTCCTAACTAGGGGGTTGATTAAAAGCCCACTGAAATCAACAGACTCTCATTGACATCAATTGTGCACAGAGATGAAGTGTTTGTGTGTTGCAGTGAGCTGGGGCTTAAGGCTATTTCTTTTTTGTGTGATTAATTTCTTATTTATTTTAATAAAGAAACAGCCAATGAAAAGTACACAACGGTAAATTACTTACATCTTCTGTATGTTTCCAAATACCACACGTTTCACAGGATCATCAACAGAGTTATGCAACTGCGCAATTTTACAACTTGTCAAAGCTGCAAGACAAGTACTTACACAGACATGACACGTTTGGATGGGGGTAACAGTAACATAAAAGGAGAAGAGCGGACAAAAGAAGGAAGGAGGGGACCAGTGGGGCGAGGAGAGAGGGAGAGAAAAAGTGGAAAAGATTAGGTGGAATGGAGGTCTGGCATTATTTGAGCCATCTCAACATTTCTTATCCAAACGTATCTAGAAACAGGGTACCGCTGCTCTATTCTGGACATAAGCCTACTCTTCCATTTTCGTAAAATCATGCGCTCAGTGATCATTGTAGCCCAAAGTCTTTATGGTGGAATTAAACTCAGCTTAGCAGGTATATCACCTAGGATATAATTTTTGGCTGAGGTTTGGTTGCTCAAGTCGAGCGCTATTTTAACCTCTTTCCACGGCTGCCTGACTGTGGGACAGTCCCACAGCATATGCATCAGGGTTCCTTTTTGTTTGGGACAGCGCCAACAAATATCTGAGGACAAGGGCTTTAGCCTGTGAAATCTTGGTGGCATCCAATACATTTTCAATAAAATCTTTTGTTGTATCAAGTGCAGCCTGAGATCAACAGAAGCTTTCACAAGGAATTCCAGACCAACGGAATTTCTTTTCATTAGTAAAGTGTACATGGTGGACACTGGTATAGGTATCCTGGAGCACCCACAGAAAAAAAAAAGTGGGTGCTCAGTACCACTGGTGGCCCCATGGATCAGCTCCTCCCCTTCCCCCAGCATCTCCTGCCTGCCCATGGCCCCACTGATCAGCTCCTCATCCTCCTTCCCAGCGCCTCCCGCCTGTCACAGATCAGCTGTTCCATGGTGTGCAGGAGGTGCTGAGGGGATGGGCTGGAGCGAGAGTGGGGCACGCCTAGAGGGTAGGTGGGAAGGGGCGGGTAAAGAGGCAAAGCAGGGGCAGAGCAGGGGTGGGAAGACATGGGGTGGGAGACAGGGCAGGGTGGGGCCTTGGAGGAAGGGGTGGGGTAGGGGTGGGGCCTGGGGCAGAGTGGGGATTGAGCACCCTGGGTAAATGAGGAAGCCAGCACCTATGGACACGGGCCTGGGGAGTTCATGAAGCATTTCTAAGGTTCCCAATAATTCTGAGGTCTCTGGCAGTCCTAGAGCATCTGGCCCAAACTGATAAGTTAGCAAGTGTCATATTTGTAAGTACTGCCACTCCACTGTGGATGGCAGGTCGTAATGTTTCTTTAGTATTAGAAAAGGGACAAAGTCCTCATGATGGACTAATTGGGAAATCCATGATATCATGTTCAGCCAGTTCCTCCAAATTATAGATTTGTTCTCAATTTGCAAATCTGCATTGTCCCAGATAAGGCTATTTCTATTACACATGATCAAAATGTATTTCCCAAATGATTCAAAACCAATTCCTCCTCCCCACACAATAAAACAAAGCCAGGCTTCAGTGAAGACTTATGTCCATACCAAGTTCCAATCTGTAGCCACTTTTTCTTTAGCTTTGTCTAAACGGTATGCCTGGACTATTTTAAAATGGAAAAAGGATCAATAACAGAAGGGATTCTGCTTCAACTTGGTAATTACATTTGTGTTTGGACACAGAACAAGCATAGAAAATTTCATCCCAAAAGACAAGTGTTACAGAAACCCCCAAGTGTGCAGATGTGCAAGATTTGGAGGGCAAAGGGTGTAAATAAAACAGTTTTGCAGACTCAAATTCAGCAGGTGCTGTCAAGCTCCCACAATGTCAGAACAGAGTAAGAACAGACTCCCAGTCCCTCGGTTTACAATGCAGTCCTCCAATATTGTCTACATGGATGCTCTGATGAACTCTTCACCCCAAACCTCACCCTTCCCCTAAGTGGCATCAGAGATGCATTGTGCAACCTGTATCTCTAATCCTTCTTTTTTCAAGGCTGACAGGGTAATCCATGTTCTTTACAGACAATGTCTTTCCAACATTCTAGAGAGCTGGTACACACCTTCTCAGTCAATGCCAAACTCCCCAATGTTATATAATTATAATTAATAAAAAAAATGCCTCCAGAACAGGTATGCCTGATTGTCAGGATGACGCCAAAGCAGCACATACCCCTCTGAACTACAACTGTCTTAATTTACCTGGTAAAACACGAACTATTGAGGTACTATATTGAGTGCCAAAGTACATTTGCACAAATACCAGATTTTGGCCACTGCAAGCCTTCTGAGAAGGTGGCCAAAAATGTAAACCAAGTGACTGACCCAATCTTGCCCTCCTCTTGTCTCTTAACTGGCCAGAGATCTCAGGGAGAAATCAAGAGGGAAAGAAACTGGAGAGGACAAGAAGTGGACTGTACCTATGAAATGTAGGGTCTCCCTCTAAGCCACTGGACTGCCATAATCATGGACGATTCTATAGGCTTTAAAGTATTATAACTGTGATGTAGGGAGCTCTACCAGCCATGGTGATTGTGTACAGATGCAGCACCTTTATGATCTGGAACATTCTGGGTGTAATAGAGTACTTGTCACTTGGAAGCCAGTGTGGCCAGGGTTAAGGCTAGAGAATGAATTGGAGAATTAAATGGGGCTGGATATAGTTAATAAACATGATACCCTCTTCCTTCACTTATTATGTTACTTCAATTTTTTGACTGAACTAAAGTCATCATAATTAAGTTAAAAGGCATAACTGAAATTTGGGAGATAGCAACAACAACTAATTCCCTTATTGTGTCCACAGAAAAAAGTAAAAATGTGTACATGTGCAAAGACCTATCATGCTTTAACAACATTTTAATTGGCATTTGGATGCCAATTCTACGGCACACACAAGAACTCTAATAAAATTCCTTTACCCCCCTTTGATCTACTTATATCTTCAAGTGCAGTGATGGCAAAAGCTTCGGCAACCATCTGGTGTACCCCAAGAAAATTTTATATACAATGACACACATTTGTATCTTGTTTTAATCAAGACACTTTGTGTTTTTACTTGAGTATGGGCAAATGGGAAGGGCTGCACCCCACCCTCTCAACACAGCACCTCCCTCTCCCACCCAGTGTACAAAATTTTCTCTCTACCTGGATTTAAGTTTTTAACTTAAATAACACAATAAGTTAGCTATTGCACTTAGCTTGCCCCTACACTTTCTCCATGGAGGCCTCTATTCTTACCCAGAGATGCCTCTCCCCAAACAAGCCCTATGTTCTCCTTGTATCCTGCTTGGAGCTAACTGGACCCATCTGCCAGTATGACTCAGCAGTTACCCTGAATCTTAGAATCAATCCATTCCTATGGGGATGGGGGCGTTCCTGAGGCTACATCTACAGTTTCTACATTACACACCACTGGTTGTGGTGTGAAGAGTTTGTGTAGCTACATGCCACTGTGAAAAGCCTGCTGTGTCCACACTACAGTATGTAGCTACATGTGCCAGTGAAAGGTTCCGGCACGGGGAAGACAGCAGGGGGAAAAGCTTCAGCTGCTCCTTCCTGCTGGAGCCTTTCATTGTGGTGGGGAAAGGCTCCCCCGCCCAGCCTTTCCCTGCTAGGGGAGTCTTTCCTGCAGAGGAGAAAGGCTCCAGCAGCATGGAGGCAGCGGGATGTTCCACTTCTAAAAACAGGGCCACCCGGGGGGGGGCAAGTGGGGCAATTTTCCCCAGGCCCTGGGCCCCGCAGGGGCCCCCATGAGAGTTTTCCAGGGCCCCTGGCACAAGGTCCTTCCCTCATTCCGGGGGCTCCAGAAAACTCTTGTGGCACCCGGGCCCTTGGAGCTTCTTCTACTCTGGGTCTTTGGCGGAAGGACCCCCCGCTGCCGAATTACCGCCGAAGTGGGACCCGCTGCCGAAGTGCTGGGTCTTCGGCGGTAATTCGGTGGCGCGGGGCCCCCATCACGGGTCTTCAGGGCACTTCGGCGGCGGGTCCCAAAGCAGAAGGACCCCCTGCCACTGAATTACCACCGAAGCAGGGCCTCCCGCCGCCGAAGATCCCAGATCCCCTGAATCCTCTGGGCAGCCCTGGCTAAAAACAGCAGCATAGATGGGGTAGCATGGCTTGGGCAAGTAGAGAGTATGCAGGGTACGTACTCATACCCTTCAGGTGTGTCTTTACTTGCCTTAGTTGTGCCTCATTGGCTACACTGCTGTTTATACCCATGCTAGGTGGGCTCAACAGCATGAGAGTACAGATCCACTTAAAGAAGTGTGCAGTGTAGATGTACCTTTAAGATTTCCACATGGTTATAATTTAATTCTCTTTGTTGCTGAAAACTCATTAAATAGATAGAGATATAAAATATATTGTAATTTAGATTTCTACATAGTAATAAAAAGTAGTGACATGACTGGTGACAACTCCATGAAAGAGAATTTGAAATTTTTGATAAACTCACTGCACATATTCATGTACTTGTTCTAGGCAGTGGTATCAGTAACTCCCAGTGTTTCAGAGGTTGGTTGGTCATTGTCATTATTCATGATGCTAAATCACCAATACATATTTTGACAATTTAGCTACGTATCTTTTTGGCTTTGACCTAAAAAATGTTTTTGGTCATATCGAGTCGGTTGTTGCCCCTAATTATTGGGATGTTAGCATTCACAGACTTCTGTCCGCTGATATTCAAAGTGCTTAAAACACTTTCAGTGGTTCAAAAGGGAGATTTAGGGAAGCTAGGTCATTATGGCTTTTCTCCACTTCTCATTGCTGCTGGCTGAAAAGATGGCAAAATCTGAAATGTGAGAGGGGGGATTCAGAAAAAAATTCAAACAAACTGAAGCATATAATCACTTTTTGGTGGTAATTTGGGATCACACTGTCATTCCCCCCTCTAACCCAATTTGACATGACATAGCTATCAAATTGTATTACACCTTTAACTGCTATTCTAACACTGCATATGTTATAGCTCATGGGAGAACTATAAATTAAGAATATAATAAGGGATCATACACACAGAGCAGTCCTTGAAAAAAACAGAATGTTACTCTCCAAATAACGCAGAATAAAGACCCTTAAACAGAGCTGGAAGGAACCTTGAGAGGTCATCTAATAATCTGTCCTCCCACACTCAGGCAGGACCAAGCATACCTACACCATCCCTGACACGTGTTTGTCTAACCTGTTCTTAAAAACCTCCAATGACAGGGATTTCACAACCTCCCTTGGTAAACTTAATTACCCTTATAGTTAGAAAGCTTTTCCTCATATCTAACCTAAATCTCCCATTCTGCAGGTTAAGTCAATTACTTCTTATCCTGCCATCAGTGGACATGGAAAAAAAATTGATCATAGCCCCTTATTATAGTTCTTAACATAGTTGAAGATTGTTCAAAGCCCCCTCCCACTCCACTGGATCTTATTTTCTGAAGACTACACATATCCAGTTTTTTTAACCTTTCCTCTAAAGTCAAGTTTCCTAAATCTTTTATAATTTTTGTTGCTCTCTTCTGGACTCTCTCCAATTTGTCCACATCTTTTCTGTGTCCAAACTGGACACTCCTAATATTACATCCCAGAATATTAACCTTTTTCACAACTGCATCATTTTGCTAGTTCATGTTCAATTTGTGATCCCCTATGACGTCCACATCCTTTTCAGCAACACTACTGCCTAGCCAGTTAATCCCCATTTTGTAGTTGTGGATTTGATTTTTCCTACAGTATTTGTTGTTATTGAATTCCATCTTGTTGACTTCAGACCAATTCTCCAATTTAGCAAGGTCTTTTTGAATTCTGATCCTTTCCTCCAAAGTGCTTGCAACTCCTCCCATCTTGGTGTCACCCAAATTTTATAATTGTACTCCTCATCCTATTATCCAAGTCATTAATGAAATCACTGAATAGTTCTGGGCCCAGGACTGACCCATGCAGAACATGGGATACAGCCTCCCAGTTTGACAGCAAACCACTGATAACTACTCTTTGAGTATGTTCTTTCAACTAGTTGTGCACCCACCTTATAGTAAATTTCATCTAGACTACACTTCACTAGTTTGCTTATGAGAATATCATGTGGAATTGTGTCAAAAGCCTTACTAAAATCAAGATATATGACTTCCACTGCTTTCTCCTATCCATTATGCTAGTAAACTCCCGCCTTGTGACTGAAGTGGTACTGCAGGCATTCTCCACCTGAATTTCCTCAAGTGGAGTAGCAATAGATTTACTTTAACTACCTAGGGCAAGGAGAAGCTACCATGCGTTTGCTAAACAGCATGTTCCCTTTCAATAAGGTTTCAGGACAGGAATCATTATAAGACCATTTATCAGGATCCTGGTAAGAGCTCCCAAAAAGTCCACAAACTCAAGTCTGAGAGTCAGGTTAGGCTTGTCTCCTGGTGCCTAAGAGAGAAACCATCAACCACTGCAGCCTGCCTGGTTTCTAACTCTTCTTATCTGCCTCTTCCTTCGTTTAAATAGCTCAGACTGGGGCAGGGTCTCCTTGATTATCCCCAAGCTGTAGGCTCCAGCCTGGCCCTTAAAGGGGTAGTACACTTTTCTCCCCAAAATATTCTTTCACTCCCTGTCAAAGAAGGAAATTAGTTTGGTTTGGCAAGATTTGTTCTCAACCAACCCATGCTGGCCATTACTTATCATCTTATGATCATCCATGTGCTTACAAATAGATTGTTTAAATAATTTGTTTATTCTCCTGCTATCAAAGTTAGACTGACTGGTCTATAATTTCCTAGGTGCTCTTTGTTCCCCTTTTAAAGAGAGGTATCATGTTTGTCCTTCTTCAGTCCTCTGGGACCTCACCCATCCTCCACGAGTTCCTGAAGATCTTTGCTAATGGTTCCAATATTGCTTCAGCTAGTTCCTTAAGTACCCTAGGGTGAATTTTGTCAGGTCATGCCAACTTGAACACATCTAACTTATCTAAATATTCTTAAACCTGTTCTGGCTTGTGATCCTTCCTCCCTGTTGTTAATATCAATTGTTTTAAGCAACTGCTCACATTTAACCTTTTTAGTGAAGACTGGCACATAACAGGCACTGAACACCTCAGCCTTCGTGATATTGTCCTTTCTGAGCTCTCCTTCCCTGCTAAGTAGTTATGTCAAATAATAAAACAGAACGAATCAACTCTATCTTCCTACTTTGAGTGTTACCAACAGTAGGGGCTTGATTCTGATTTGATGCCGGTATAATTCCATTTGCATCCCTATTGGCATCAGTGTAAAGTCAGGATCTGTCTCAATGTGTGCAGTCATGCTATTCTGCCTAAAACTTAGTTTGAAGTTATACAAATTATCTGCAGGAAATCAGGTCACAACGTATTAACTTTCTTGTCTAAATACCTGTGAAATGTCAGTATATGTTGTTATATGGCTGCTGCGTTCCACTCCCTGAGGTGGCTGCATTTCAGTGTGATGAATAAAGGATTTTTGGTTCCATTGGATGTAAAGCTCTGTATTATCCAGTTTAGCCCTAGCAATTTTTATTCTTATGTCTCAAAAGACTGACATGCAGTGCCAAAGCATGATGTACATCTCAAAATATTTAAGCAATAGGAACAGTAATATGTGATGATACCACAAGATAGTGTTGCATGTAGGGCGTGTTGCTGGCCTTGAAATAACCTCTCACAGTATGATCACACCTTAGGGTGTCTAATACCATTGCATCATTATAATACTGAACTGAACAAACAAAACAAAAAAACCTCTAAAGAAACCTATTTTTAATGAGGAGTAAAGAGTGAGTCAGATTAACTGAAGCTGGTGGAGGGAGGTGTACATTAAACCTCCCTATGCTAGCAAAGCCCTTTCAGGTATTCAGCCTAAGGAAGGGCAGATGGTATTAGCATTGTCACCTCACCTCAGAGTGTGTGTATGGGAAAGCAGCTTCAATTCCCCAAAGAGATGCATGGGAGCTCTGAGGGCAGAATCTCTTGAAGGGAGGCCAGAGCTAAATTTGTGCACTTCCCAGTCGCTCGGGTGACGGTCATTTCCCCTTCCTAAGTCAGCACTGCTCACTTATGGGCTATGCAGGAATTATACAGTCTTCCCCCCCGCCCCCTGCCTTGCAAGGGAGATTGTGGCTACTTGCTTGTGCTGCAACTTCTTTCTCTGGTAGATTTTCTATAGCTATGGTCCTTTGCCAGATATGCATCCTCTGAAACTGGCATAAACTGAGGAGTGAATCTAGTCAAGTATTTTAAATATCATGATTCCACTGAGCCAATGTTTTCAGATCTCATCCTAACTCAGAGTTTTCCATATCGAATTTGAAATGCTTCCAATCTCCAAACTTTTTTTTATAAATGGTTACATTTGGCCATCCGCAGAATCAAGCCAATGGGCTTCAGGAAGGCAGAGTCCCTGGCTCTGGAGAGCTTTTGGCTTACCATCTTAAAAACATATTTTACTTGCAAAAGTGCCTATCAGTCAGCTTGGGTTGAAACCCATAGGGCAGCCTGGGGTTGAACTTGAGCTGCTAGCCTGAGTTAAAAGCTGAATTGCCATTTGAACTCGAGTTAGCAAATGTGGGTTAGCAAACCTGAGTTAAGAAAACACTTTTTGCTGTTATTGCAGTGTGGATGTATCCTATGATGCCAACTGGCAGTAGTATATCTTCAATTGTTTTAGATAGTTACAGCCACTTTTGTAATATGCTAAAATATTATCAGATATACGTCTAAAATATAAATTAAATTTGAAAGCTATGGTATATCACTTAAATACAATTGCATTTATCTACTATCAAAATCTGGTTATATTCTGGTGCAAAATGAATATACCTTCAGTTTGCCAGATTCTTCTTACAGAGAACTACTACTGTAGTATGATTTATTATATATGAACAGGAAAATAAACATTTCCTGTTAAATTTTGGCAATTTTTGGCAATTTTATTATGTTAAACCTCAAATACTTTGAATGGCACAGTAATCTGCCCCAGCAAGGTGTGACAAAAGTCATTATGATATGGAATACATGTTTCATTTCATCACAGACTATCAGTACCCTAATAAAAGTAACTGCCTGTATATTTGCTAAGTCAAGTTTTTAAAAATTGATCTATTAAGAATGTAAAGACTTAATTTAGTTTACTAACATCTCTAACTTCCAAGTTAAAACAAATATGAAAGGCAGCATGGGCTGGTCAGTGGGTTGAAATCTTTGTCCAATGAAAAGGGGAATATGAATTTAGTGAATTTTGCATTATCAGTGGATGTTTGTCACAGTTACCAAAATCGGGCATGTTTGACATCCATGTTAAATTAAAGAACCAGAGTGAAGAAGTATGGTTCAATTAAAAGACACTGACTGAATTTTACAGAGAAGCATGCAAGGGATAAGACTTCAAGACGCCTTGATGTATTGTAGCCAGTCTTATTAGTTCCATAGTTTTATAAGCTCTAAAAGTCGCTCTTCTTTATCGTTTCCCCCCAAAAAAGGTCATCTTAAAATTATATTAAAAGACAATTTGTAAAAAGTTTGTTTTTCATAAAGTTCTCTGTAAAAAGCAATGCTTGCACTTATTCAATTATTGTTGGATTTTAAAAAGTTTACTGTAGCTTTTATATTTTCACTGGAATGAAAAGTTCTAACCCGCCAACTCCATGTTCTACATTAATAAGAGTAGTGAAGGTAAATTATCCGCTCTGTTCTGAGGGTACAATCATACAAATAAATGTAATCAAGGGAGTAAAATGATACAAGCATGTTTTAACATATTTCTATTTCACTTTTCAGGTTGGCTGAACATAAGCTGCATATATAATGAAAATGAATAGTCTGTATTCAATGTTCATTAGCTAATGAATTATGCTAAAGTGATTTAAATTTTAAAGTACTTGTAAGTGTTAGATGTATAACTTTCTCAGGGTATCAACAATTCAAAAGCCTTAGTATTACAATACTAAATGATTTCAGGGAATATTGACACAGTAATTTGTACCAAGAGGCAATTAATGTTCTTGAGCTGAAGTTCCAATACATTAAAATTACAAACACTGCTTTTTACAAGTAGCTCTATACAGAGTTGAAACCTCATCTATTTATGATCATCAGAGTGGAAAACAAGCGTATATGAAACAAATACAAATTTCTTGAGTCATTCTTTTTACTCCTTAATTTGATTTCTTGAATATATCATAAATCAAACTTTGAAAATACAGCTGTACATACATATACATATGTATCTGCTCATAATTAAATAGTAATGTTAAATTACTTGCTCATCTGCTACATGAAAAAGGTTGCTATGAGTTTTTAATGTCTATTTGACATAGTCTTGTTTGACGATGATGGGTAGCAATTTCAACATCTTAGCACATAAAATAACCCCTAGAGGTCAATATGCTGCTATGACAGTCATTTTCCCCTTTTATTTGTCATATTAAACATCAATGACTGAAATGGTTTAGAGCATCAACTATGAAAGGAGAATCACAATGAGAGACTTCTCCTTTTGAACCTGTGTGAGAGAAAAGTTAACTATATTGGCTGCACGTTTTTTTAAAACTGCTTGTTCAGTGGAGTACAACTGCAGTAGGCTTGCAGTCAGCCTCATCTTTAACAGGGAGGTGCAGACTGCAAAGATTACACAGTTCCTGACTTGTCTGTTTGGATTAAACTAGATCATTGCATGTTGGCACCTGTAGTTTCTATGGGACACACCTTTGTATTAAGAAGGAGGATGGCTGCAATGTGTTCCATTTAATGCGAATTAGGGGCAGTTGCTCTCAGGCTCCTGTTAAGCTGTCAAAGCAATCCACAACTCCCTTATTAAGATACTACTACTACAATATTGTACAGTAATCACTCAAAATACTGCAGTTTCCCTAATGTAAGTTTTAGTGTTCTAAAAGACTACTGGTGTTGAATTCTGTAGTTGGGTTTTTTTTTTATTATAATAGGGATTGAACAAATTTTGGGTGCTCCTGGCTCACTACATCAACATCTTTTCACAAGTATAAACAAATTATAAAAATAAAATACACTTTGGGGTTTAGCTTTTAGTATTTTGCATGACTGGTTAGAGACACAGCTTCCGCTATTGATAAATGGGCCCAACCCTGAAAAAAGGGATCACTCACAATTGGATTTTTTGCACTGCATTAGCTGGAGCACTTGTCTATCTGGTGTGGCAATTCCGAGGTTCTGAAAAGTTCATCTCCTGTTACTTATTTTATATGCAAAGTCATAACCCTCTGGGACACCACAACCAGTTGGCCTGGAAATTAATATGTTGCCAAATTGGGGTGATAAACAGTACATTTCCAGTGTCATGTTCAGTGGGTTGGAGGCACTACTGACTTTGGACTGAATCCTATGAACACTTTTGCACATGAATAACTTTACTCCCACGACTTGTCTATTAAAACTAGAATATGTGAGAATAATTTGCCATTAGTAAAGCATGGTTGGTTTATAAATGTCATTCAGTAAGACAGCACCCAAACCAACAGGGTCCCAAATACCTTTCCATATTTCCTATAGTACATACAGAGATATATAAAAACACCAGCTCAGATTCTGCCCAAGGTTCAGAGTACACAAAGCTAATGTTGCTGGCCATGGGAGAATCCAATGAAAGTGGATCCACCAGTGCGGCAGAGCCAGCAGAGGGGATTTGGCACATGGAGAAGTGTTCCCAGAACTCTCCTAGATTCCATCTGCCATCATGGTCCCTGGGGCCTTTGGAAGCTGTGAATAAGTTATAGCAGCCTTCAGACACAGCTATCTCAGAGTCAGGGGAATGTAAAGATGGTTTAAATTCACCTTTGCACTCCTCCCCACCAGTTCTGAGGTACACTTCCACCCACAGCAGAGGATTTTGGCCATTCTATCTATAGGTCAATATAAGCTAGAATCCATATGGTAAACATCATATTAAACCAGAACAAGTTATCTTCTCTTTCTTATATGGTCTCCTATAGCCATCCCACATGTTGAGCCAGGTCTCCCAAATTTCATTTTGTTCTTTAGAACCATGCCACATAATTTACTGTATAATATCAAACATGCTGTGTGGTTTTTTTTTACATTAGATTAAATTTCACTCCAGTACCAGACTTTTCACTATATCCTACAAAAAATTAAAATGTTACTTACTACTCCTTTCTTTTCTTAAAGCCTGATCTCTCCTTATCTTCATTCAGCTTTTTTCTTTCCTTCTTTGTATACCTGACTCTTTTCCTTCTGCCCCTTCCCCATCTAAATCTCTCCCTCTTTGCCTTTTTCCCTACCTCTCTCCATCTTTCCCACCTCTGGTGTTTGCTCTATTCACAATCTCTTCCTTCTCTATTCTCTTCCTCCCACTGGGGTGCACTGACTTTCTTTTCCCTTCAGAGTCACCTCCCTTCTTCATTCACTGGGGTGTTTTCCACCTTCCCTCTAGGAGTCTCATCACCCCGCCTCTACACACGAGGATCCAGTCAGGTTGACTACCTTCCCCCAACATACCAAAGTATTAAAGTCATGAGGCTGGGGCCAACTATTGTTGGGGACAGATCAGGTATGGAGTCTGTCTCCTCATCTTGTTCCAATGTATGGCAAGAGACACTCAGAGTGTGGAAAGTAGCAAAGGAGCTAGCAGGGAGACCAGAAAAATAGGTTCTCACCTACAGAGTGCCAGTAGTCTGGTGCACTTTTTAGACTGTCTGCCGCAAAGCTGCTAGCAACTCTGGCTGAGCAGTGCAGGTGAATGAGGAGTTAATAACATCCTTTGGAGATAGGTCTTTTGATATCTATCATGTCTAGTATGAATGAGTGATGGCAGTGGCAGCTTCCACTGGGTAAGCCACTCAATAAAAAAAGTTCCCTACTCTTAAAGGCAAAGCCCCCCATAAACCTAAGTTTTAAAGGTAAGGTGCACCAATTACCAGGAACACACTATAAACCTACTTGAAAATATATTTTTGTAATTACACTTGGAATTTTTAAGCCTTCTATTGTTGATGATAATCTTACAAAAAGAAATGAAAATTATGTAATTTCTGACAATATCAGTGTGGAAGCCCCCACTGGAAGATACTGTAAACCATTTCCCATTCTGCTTTAACACAGGCCTCAGAATTGAAAGGAAAACTTTAATGTTTAATGGTTAAACCAAATGTTTAATTTTGAACATCCCCACAGAGTTGCACTGTAGTGCCGAGGTTGCAGTTAAGAGTCCAGGTTCCTTTATCTTGCCGACATCCAATCTACAGTATAACAAAAACATTTAGAAACTAATGTTAAAATAGTTCTAACTAGGGTATTAACATAATTTACTTCAGCAGTATTCATTGGGATCATTTATATCTTACACATGTGGTGTATAAATATACGCCCTCCATATACATATACAGTTGGATTTTCATATATATATAAAACACTCCTGTGCAGAGTATGATTCATTGAATTAACAGTTGGTAGTTTAGCTTTTGCTAATATGTTCAAAGGCAGTTTATACTTCTAGCAGTATGATGTATAATCATTATTGCTTTAAAAGGGTCCCATCCCATCTGCAAGAGAAGGAACATAAATGGGCTAATCTCGGCACTGAAAAACAATCGAGGCAATCCAAAAGAAGTGGAAAAAATGTGAGCCAACCCTTGGCTGACCATTTACCATGCAATTAGTAAGTATTTTATTAGAAGATCTGTAACTACAAACATAAAAAACCTATATTTCAAGTTTACAAAAATAGCAGAGGTGGAAATTCTATCCCAGATCATGAATGATAGTTAGTCTTACACTGGGATGTAAATCACAAACGAGAAGTGGGGGAAAGTAGCCTAATGACTGGAGCAAAGGAGTAGGAGTCTGCTTCTACCACTGACTTGCACGTGACCTTGGGCAAGTTGTCTAACTTCTCTGACCCTTGCTTTTCCCTTCTGTAAAATAGTGATATAACTGTATTGACATAACAGGCATATTGTGAAGTTTACTTAATGAATGTTTGAAAAGAACACTGAGATCCTCAGATGAAAAGTACCAAATATTTGGCTATTTTCACAGATCCCAAGACATTCCACATATGCAGATTAATAAAATTGCAATGGAAACATCCCAAACTTAGCACCCTCAAACAAATATGAGAACAATCTACATGCAAATGCTACTGGACAGACAGAGGGCAAGACACACACAAATATACACACAGAGATAAACCTTGTGTCTCATAAGATTTCAAGAGCATCAAGGTTGAATTACGGCAACTCAATGCCCTAAGTATGTTCAATATGTGGCTACACAGGGCTCTTTCAGTTCCATCTCCTAATGTCCTCACCCAGCTACATAGACTTTGAGGGGTGATGTTCAGAGCCCTCTTTTTAGGTGGTGGCAGTGAGTGGCAGTGAGAGCTATGAGTAGGGTGACCAGCCAGCAAGTGTGAAAAATTGGGACAGGAGGTTAGGGGTAATAGGAGCCTATATAAGAAAAAGACCCAAAAATCGGGACTGTCCCTATAAAATCGGGACATCTGATCACCCTTGCTGTGAGCTAGGATCCCCTCTTCCTTTTGCCCTGCAGGAACAACAGCAGCGGCACTGAGTCTGGGGTAGTGCACAGATCTTGGCTGTGGTGGGCATCTGGTGCCTGTCTGATTTAGTACCCCTTGAGAACCAGACAGACTCATTGGAGGCAATATGTTTCTTGTGCTTTCCAGGCCCAAGGTGTATCTGACCCTAGAACCAGGAGCCCTAAACAGTGATCTATTGTACCTAGCGGTTCATCCAGCCACAAAGAACAGCATGTCTTACCATCTACAGGAAGTTCATGAAAATGACTATAGAAGATTAAATCCATACTTATCCCTGGAATTTCCTGATCATTTTAAAAAAGAGTATAACAACACAATCCCTGTGTAATGTGTTAATGCTGACTTGATTTTAAATTTTAAAGTGAAACAAACACTGTTCTGTAAGGGTTCTTTAAAATAGTCACATATGCAACATATTCGAGTTAAAAGATATTTTTATGGCCAGAAGGGACCATTTGATCCTATAGAGTAGACTGACCTCCAGCTTAGCCACTAGTTCCTAGGCCCAGTTTCTCTCCACCCTCTCCCGTCCCACAGTTTCACCAAATTCCTTGTCCCAATCTATTCCTTTCACTCTCTCCAAGTGGCTGGATAAGAAATTGTCATCTACCTTAATCACTACCCATATGTCAATGAAAATATACCAGTCAGCTAAAAATGCTGCTTTATAGTCACCTTGGATGTTCAAGGCATAATGTGGAAGAGCCCTGAAATAAGCCGTTTCCTTTTTAGCATATATGCTAACGAGGAACTCCACCTGCCCTGGACACTGTCAAGCACAGACAAGGATCTTAGATGGTAGATACAGATCTCTTGACTTTAACAACCAAAACAAGTGCCTTCAATCTGCGGCGAAAGTCTGTTGTATGTGAGAGAGTTGCACACACAGACTAAGGGGAGCATATGAATGGGCTGAACTATGACTGAAGTTCAGAAAGACACTGTGTCTACATGTCAGTTTGTACCTGCTTGAAAAGTGTGTGTGTGCTACACTTAACCCCGCCCTCAAACAAACCACTCACATTTAAAAGAACATTAAGATTGCAAAGTCAAGTACTTCCAAGAGAGGAAATGTCAGAAATAATTTTTTACAGAAAAAAAAGGACACTGAAAAAACAGAAATGCTGTGATGTGGCATCATATTGACAACCCAACGGGTTAGTGGCATGGCTGAAACCTCTAGATCCACTGCACAGTCCTCTGCCACTTGAGCTAATGGAATAACTGATAGCAGTAATAGGCTGTCATCTCCTATGTGGAACATCACTCAAGAGGGATGAGATTTGCTGATGGCAGAGGAATGGTGAGACTCAGGAATCTTGGGTTTCATTCCACGCTATGGAGGGGTGTGTGCTCTTCTGCCTGCTTCCCTGAAGCCTGACCCCTTCTGCCTCATCCCTAACATCCCATCCAGTCCCAGTCCTGTTTTCTCCCCACCCCTGGCTTCTGATCCCAGTACCATTCTCCTTTTCAACCCAGACCCAGTCTCCACTTCTCAGGCTTCTCATCCCAGTCTCCTTGCCCAGCCAGTCCTAGTCTCACTGCCTGAGTCCCAATCATCCATCACCTCCCAGACTCTTTCCTTTCCCACACCCAATCTCCTTGCCAAGCGAGTCCCAGTTTTCTCCTCCAAGCACCTCATTTGATCTGTCCTTCTCCTTCTCCATCTCCTGGTTCCTTGCTCTAGTCTCTCTCCCTGGACTCCTCATCCAATCTGAGTCTCTTCCCACTCTCTCCCTGGCTTCTTACCTCAGTCCTCCTGACCTGGCTCCTTGCCCCATGCTCTTTGCCCAGCTAGTTCCAGTTCTGCCCACTCACCCAGCTCCTGGTCAGATCTGTGTCCCCTCCCGCTTCACCCTCATTTCCACCACATTAGTTCCTAGTCCCAGTCTTCTTACCCAGCCAGTCCCAGCTTCTCTGCCCTGTCTTTAGTCCTACAGTTTCACCAACTTCCTTTTCCCAAACTATTCGTTTCACTCTCCCCAATCCATTTTTGTCCTCAGATGCAGGTCATTGATAGCACAGGAGAGAGAGGTTCCCTGCTCTGAGTTCCAAGTGCCTGACTCCACCACAGCCTGCAGCATTAATTATAGTGAAAATTCAGCTTCAACCCTTTAGCCCTGGGCTAGACCACACTGAAGTATTCTCTGGGGATGAAGCACGCACGCTCCACTCACAAGGAGGCACTACGAGGGGATGGATCATCCTCAGTTGCTCTGTGGGGGTGATGCATGAGCAATCTAGTCAGCACTTAGGAACTGTGAAAGGCTGGGACATGCTCAGTCAGGATGGAATCTTCTGAGATTTTAGTTGTTACAGTCGAAGAAGTCTCTACTGATCAAGTGCAAACTGTGATTTTTCAAAAGCTTAGAACTTGGCCAAAATTTGGATGGATTGTCTCAAGAATGGTGAAACACACATCTCTGACACAAAGGCCAGTTCTTGCCAAATTTCAATGCCCTGTTTTAAAGGGAGGCAGTCGTAGAGATGTTCAAAGAAAAAGTCGCCTGAAATTTTGAAAATGGTCAAAATAACATTTTTTTATTTAGCCTCATTCTCAGAAATGGCTGACGTGTTTTGGCTGAAATTTTCCAAAATACTTCAGCATGGCTGTATATTCAACATAGAAAATTTCAGCCCATGCAAAATTATAAGCAACTGAAAATAGGGTTATATAATGGAAAGTGTTGGGCAACCTTAGTAATAGGAAGCATAACCAGCCCCATCTAAAATAAAAAATTCTAAGACCTTTCAGAAATTTACCTTCTCTTAAGAAAGTTATATTTTGGGGCCTACACTGTTTGGCAGAATCCCTTTAACTTCAGGTTGGGATAAACAAACTTACATGGCATTAGGAGCCAGGAGCTATCTTATCAGTTTTTATGCCATCCTTATATTACAGGGGTAGGCAACCTATGGCACGTGTGCCAAAGGCGGCATGTGAGCTGATTTTCAGTGGCACTCACACTGCCCGCGTCCTGGCCACTGGTCCGGGGAGCTCTGCATTTTAATTTAATTTTAAATGAAGCTTCTTAAACATTTGAAAAACCTTATTTACTTTACATACAGTTTAGTTGAGTTTAGTTATATATTATAGACATAGAAAGAGACCTTCTAAAAACATTAAAATGTATTACTTGCATGCGAAACTTGAAATTAGAGTGAATAAATGAAGACTTGGCACACCACTTCTGAAAGGTTGCTGACCCCTGTTATATTAGGACAGGAGCCTAACAAACTGCTCAGTCTAGCTTAGGGTGACCAGATAGCAAGTGTGAAAAATTGGCACAGGGGTGGAGGGTAATAGGAACCTATATAAGAAAAAGACCCCCAAAATCGGGACTGTCCCTATAAAATCAGGACATCTGATCATCCTAGTCTAGCATATTTCCTCATATTAGCCCTGGTTGCCTGGTGCATACTGAGTATAATGCCTGAACCAATACCTATGAAACTCAGTTTGAACAATAAAAACTAAAAAGAGAACCTTGAATGAGGACAAATCTTAGCCTAGATCTGGCTTTGCTCCCACAAAGCCCTTGTAACTGACTGTACTCTTCCACTCTGCAAGGACATCTCGGTCCTGGGGTGTGCTGAAGAAAGGCTCTTCATCAAATGGATTGATAACACAACCGAGATTTTGATCAAAGTCTGTCAGTCCTAGTTTATCTATCTGGAATCATAATTCAGGAATGAAGCTGCCCCTAAAGTTGCTCCTCCCCACCATTAAATTACATTCAATCACAGCACACAAAATGCAGCCCATGCGGTACAGCCAGATGTTATCATTACAGGCCTTTACTTATAAACTGATGCTGAAACTTGAGTGGTTGATGAGACTAGCTAAGCAGTTGTACCTTTGACCTGATTGCATTAAACTTGCCCTATCAATTTAAGCTTAGTATAAACACCATTTCCTAGAGTCCCTCATGAGTTCAGTGGTGAGAAGAAGCTGACTAAGCCTAAACATTTTTTAACAGCAATCTTGTCTTACAACACCAAGGGGATTTGCCATGTATCTGGGGCTTTATAAAACCATATGAACATGCTGAAAGAATTAAAGTCCTTTAAAACAGAAAAATTGATGGTGACAGTCCTTTCTGAAAATCAGGTTGTAGAATGTCAGCACAAGAAGAACTGGGAACTAGGTTACAATTTTTTTTTAATGTGACAGATTTGTGTTCGTCTCAAACTGTTGCTCCTAAAGACTGATTGAAACCCCCCCAAAAACAATAAAAAGTCATTTTTTAAAAAAACACTAAAGCTACATATCCTAGATTAACCTGTATTCCCTATAGGGACTCTAGAGTCTCTTTATCATTCCAGTTTAGAGTAAGAGTAAGTTCTAATAAATCTTGGGTTCTTTTACCTTCAGGATATCTTGATTAACCCCAGCAAATGTTTCTCTATAGCAGCACGTGTACCCTACCACATGGTTAACAATAAGAGATGCTAAACTGAAACCCCACTCTATTATGCACTTATTCACAATAGTTCCAAAGAAGTAGGGACCAATCATGAAATAAACACAATCCAAAGACAGAATCGTAGAAACAAAGGACTGGAAGGGACCTCGATAGGTCATCTAGTCCAGTCCCCTGCACTGAGACAGGATTAAGTATTATCTAGACCATCTAGATTTTTTATTTTCTGTTCCTACGTGTGGAATGATAAAAAACCATTTTTGCATTGTGCAGACTGACAAAATGCTAGTAATGAATGAGACAAGTGAACAGGATTTGGTCTCAATCCTGCCAGGTGCTGAGTACTCTGGCCCCGATCCAGCAAAGCTCATGCAAGTAAGTGAATAGTCCCAACAATTTTAGTGGGAGTGCTTTGCAGGAGCAAACCCTTGGCCCTTAATTAGAAAACACATGAAAAAAAATAATAAACAACAACAATCAAACATCCAATCCACTAATGGCCAGGCATTTTGAAATGGAAGAATTGTGCTGTCTTTTGTTAATATATTATAGCAGATAAGTCATTCAAAATTACTGCCAATATTGCAGCGAGGAAGTGAATTAAACGAGATTGAACAACTTCAGTTCACTGATATTTATGCAAACCGTGTCTTAGTTCACTTCTTAACAAATTAAAAAGCTAACTTGATTCACTCTTTACAAATCTGAAGCAGCAAGGAGAGGCATGTATGTAACTGTACAAAACTAACCACCAACCAAACATCTCCCACCACTATTAAGTAATTAAAGAAAGAGAATATTGTGTAAGAGTTAAATTACCTGACACATTACCTCAGTTACTCCTAGCAGCAATGTCATCTGATTTTCATCAAACTAAATAAATGCCAGTATACCATGTCGGGAAGAAAATGTAAGGAAAAAAATATCTGGTGCATAACTGCACATAATCCAGAAGAAATAAATACGCTAGGATTTGAAACTGAGGAGTGTTGTGATTCTAATTAAAGTGGAGTCCTTTTTGCTGGTTAGTGAAATACACATTAAAATGATGAAAACTAAAATCAACATTTAAAGAAAACTTGGTCAAATAGCCTGCCTGATTGAAAGCAACTCTGTTCATTTTTCCCTACAGGAATAGGGAGAAACAGAACAGACCCTTAGTCTATAAATATCTGTTCAAGGAAATAAGGCTTTGGTGAGCTCTTTCTCAACCAATTTTTTGTGTGAGTTGAGTGATGCTCAATTGTACCATCCCTTGTTGTCGACTTCCCCCGACTGTTAAGCGTAAAGTCTCTCCATTTCACTTTGCTTTTACTGCTATTTATTAAGCCACCAATTGGAAGCTTAAGTTTGACAAGAGACAATGTCATTTTCTTTGTTAACGTGTCCTAGATTTAGATCTCAATGGTTTGCTCCTAATACCTCTCCACATTTCACCCTACCTCACCAGCTCATTGTAATACGGAGAGAGACACACAGACAGACTGACAGTTTTCCGCATTCTTTAAACTTTAGGGCCTGATCCACAGACCACTGAAGTCAATGGAGTCTTTCTATTTGGATCGGGCCCTCTAAGATGTAGACACAAGATAAAATTAAAAACATTACAGTTGCTTCTTGCGTGTGTTTTCTGTTTGCATTGATAGGAGTCATATAAATACATCTTAAGCAGAATATAATCCCTCTATGTCTATGAACACCATCGCAATAGGATCAGTGTTAACATCTGGTAATGCTGTTCTTAATGATACAATATCTTAAATTTATAGGGTGGTTTTCATGCAGCAGATCCCAAAGCACTTAAAAAAACCTTAACTAGATATACCATGAAGAGATGGCTTCAACCAGTACAGAAATACAACTCCTCAGGTGAAAGGGAACAGCTGTTTAAAGTGTGGTTATGCTCATACTTCACATTTTCTAATCGGGATGACCAAACTTTGAGGACAGATATTTTTAGTGGAAAAAAATAAAGCCTCTGTATTTTCTAATTCTCTCTCATTTCCAGGCAGTAGCTTTGATGCTCTTTTCCATTTATTTTTATTATATACTTATTGTAATTGGGGGGTATCTGAGCAGAGTTGTATAGCCTGGGACTCCAATTCTCTTATCATTAACAGAGGGTCCCAGTTCTTTCCCACAAACTGTCTTTCCATCCCTCCAGTAAGATGGATCATACCTGCTTGGTTTAAAGTTGGAACACCCTGTCAGCTCAGTGTCAGACTTGTTTTAGTAGTTGCTTCAGTGACTTAGCCAAGTCTGCAAAAAATGATTTGCCCATTACAGAGATAACGACCAGCTATAATCAGAAGAGACCTAAAGCTCACCAACATTCAGATGTACTCAGATCTCATATTTTGGCTTGAGCCCTTCTCTAGTTCTCTCTACTTTTCAGGGAAAAGGACAAGAATGAGGTAAAAGCTTTTTCTGTAAGGCTTGGTCTACACTAAGCGTTTAAACTGATTTTAGCAGCGTTAAATCGATTTACCGCTGTACTCGTCCACACTATGAGGCCCTTTATATCAATATAAAGGGCTCTTTAAATCATTTTCTGTACTCCTCCCCGACGAGAGGAGTAGCGCTAAAATCAGTATTACCGTATCGGATTAGGCTTAGTGTGGCTGCAAATCGATGGTATTGGCCTCCAGGCAGTATCCCATAGTGCACCACTGTGACCGCTCTGGACAGCAATCTGAACTCGGATGCAGTGGCCAGGTAAACAGGAAAAGCCCCGCGAAATTTTGATTTTCATTTCCTGTTTGCCCAGCGTGGAGCTCTGATCAGCACGGGTGGCAATGCAGTCCCAAATCCAAAAAGAGCTCCAGTATGGACTGTACGGGAGATACTGGATCTGATTGCTGTATGGGGAAACAAATCTGTTCTATCAGAGCTCCATTACAGAAGACAAAATGTCAAACCGTTTGAAAAAAATATATACAGGCTACACAGTGCTGCGTGACAAGCGTAACGGGAAGCCAGAGACTCAAATGAACGTTCATGGAGGGAGGGGGTACTGAGGACGCCAGCTATCCCACAGTCCCCAGCAGTCTCCGAAAAGTATTTGCATTCTTGGATGAGCTCCCAATGCCTGTAGGTTCAAACACATTGTCCGGCGTGGTTCAGGGAATAGATCATCAATTTACTCCCCCCCCACGTGAAAGAAAAGGAAAAGAAATTGTTTCTTGACTTCTTTCAATGTCACCCTATGTCTACTGAATGCTGCTGGTAGAAGCGATGCTGCAGCAGTGAAGAGCAGTATCCGCTCCTCTCCCCTCCCTGGTGGCAGACGGTACATGCTTGATAACTGCTGAATACCCGTGGCTGGCCTCAGGGGCGCCTGGGTAAAAATAGGAATGATTCCTGGTCATTCCCAGTAGATGGTACAGAACGGCTGGTAACCGTCTTCATCATAGCCACTGGGGCTGAGCTCCATCAGCCCCCTCCCTTTCCTATGTAAAGAAAAGATTCTGTACTGCCTGGACTATCATAGCAGCGGGATGCTGGGCTCCTCTCCCCCGCACTGCTTAATGTCCTGCCTGGACTGTCATAGCACCGAGAGGCTGCCTCCCCCTCATTTTATTTCATTAACAAGTCATTGTTTCTTATTCCTGCATTCTTTATAACTTCATGACACAAATGGGGGGAACACTACCACGGTAGCCCAGGAGGGTTGGGGGAGAAGGGAAGCAACGGGCGGGGTTGTTGCAGGGGCACCCCCCACGAATGGCATGTAGCTCATCATTTCTGCGGGATCTGACACAGAGCAGCTGTGCTCTCTGATACACTGGTTCTCTAGTACACTTGCCCCAAATTCTAGGCAGGACTGACTCCATTTTTAGAAACCATAAAGGAGGGATTGACTCGGGGAGTCATTCCCAGTTTTGCTTTTGCGCCCCCGGCTGATTTCAGCCAGGGGCACCCATGATAGCAGCAGACAGTACAGAAGGACAGATAACCGTCATCTCATTGCCAAATTACACTGGCAGCAGACAGTACAGAACGACTGGTAACCGTCTCTGCTATTATGCAAAAGCAAATGAATGCTGCTGTGTAGCGCTGGAGTATCGCCTCCATCCGCGGCATCCAGTACACACACGGTGACTGTAAAAAAAAAAGCTGAATGGGCTCCATGGTTGCCGTGCTATGGCGTCTGCCAGGGCAATCCAGGGAAAAAGGGCGCGAAATGATTGTCTGCCGTTGCTTTCCCGGAGGAAGGAATGACTGACGACATTTACCCAGAACCACCCGCGACAATGATTTTTGCCCCATCAGCCACTGGGCTCTCAACCCAGAATTCTAAGGGGTGGGGGAGACTGCGGGAACTATGGGATAGCTACGGAACAGCTACCCACAGTGCAACGCTCCGGAAATCGACGCTAGCCTCGGACCATGGACTCACACTGCCGAATTAATGTGCCTAGTGTGGCCGCGTGCACTCGACTTTACACAATCTGTTTCATAAAACCGGTTTATGTAAAATCGGAATTATCCCGTAGTGTAGACATACCCTAAGCTAATGTCATGAAGATAATTATCCATGCTAGGGACACACTGTGCTAGCAAGAGTTCCAGAAGGCACTGCATTAAACTAAGGGAAAGATGCATCACCCAGAAATGATGTTCTTGATCACAGGTTGATACTCAGTGGATGTATTTTCATCTGGACCACTTTCCTTTTGCAGGTGCAATTTTCACCCAGAACATTTGCGCACCTTCAATTGATTTGTGGCTAACTGGGTAACTGAAACTTTAACTACCTGATTTCAAGAGCAAATACTCAGAGGTGCAGATACCCAGATTTATTCCTGAAATTAATATCTGTAGGAACAAATATGAGAGTGCAAATTGCAGCTGCAAAAGCAACTCCAGGAGCAGTGAATGTCTGAAAGCCCAATCATATAGAACAACGTTGTATGGTGCAGAAACATGGTGATAAAGAGCTGACAGTTTCAATGGCTACAGGTGTCTGAGATGAGATGTCTTTACACTATAAGAGAAGTTACAAGAAGAAAAATATTTCAGAATGAAAGTATGAGGATGATAGTCCAAGTCCATGATGTGTCTGACAAAATCTAGGAAGCATGACTTTGCTGAGTTGGACAGATGCTGACGGTGAATGAAGGGGACCTGGTGAAAATAGCATGGCAGGAGATGGGGGTAGGAAAGGGATCTCAAGGAAAGGGGAGGAAGCAATGGATGGATTGCATCAAAGAAGACGGTAAGCAGAAGGACTTTAGTGCCATTTCAGACAGACAAAGATGGCTGATGTTTGCACAAGGACCTGACCCCAGTGGACTGGATAAGAGAAAAAAGTAGATGAAAAGCATCTCCACTGAAAATATGCCTCTAAATTATTATCATTATTAATATTTGTATTAGTAGTAGCCGCCGGTCCCCATAAGGATCAGGGTCCTGCTGTGTTGGGCGCTGTACAATGAAAAGAGAGTTTCTGCCCTGAAGAGCTTACAATCTAAATACACATGTTCACTATATGTAAACATACTGGCCCGGTGCTTCTAGGCAGATTAGAAAAAAAAGAAATCCTATGTCATATAAAAGCATCAAGACCTTTGTTTTAAATAAGACAATATTTAGAGACAATAAAAGTCTCCCTAAAAGGTCGTTAAAGTAGTCTAAGATGATCATTTTACTCATGTCTTTTCCCCTCTACTGCTACATTTCTTTGCTTTATTCTGCATTCCACCGCTGCAAAGGCAAAAGTCATCGGCAGGTCACACTATGGCCTGAGGTGTTCCCTAATTTTTTGTTTAAAAAATGTTTCTTCATACTAACTACGCACAACCTGGGCAGGATGTATTACCATGAACAGCCTTTATCTGAACTGCCCCACCCCCCCACTTCCTGCTCTTCTCCCACTCACCAAAATTGACTTTTGCTCAGGGATTGACTGTCATTGCACAGCTGTAGGGCTTTTGGAAATTCTAGACAAGGAGGCTCATTTCCACATAGCTCACTCCCAACAAACACACAGCCCTCAAAATGATTTCAGTCCATTGGTGCAGCCTGAGTAACTGACAACAGCTTCCTTGCAAATAGCAATAACTGATGCACTACAAACCCCCACTCTCATGAGTCAATCAGTAGACCACAGCTTATCCTTCTAAGCAACCTATGACCTCTAGAAGTGTTAGCCTTTTCAGCCTGGTGGCAGGCTTATCTTAATTTATAAATGTACAGACAAAACAGGCTCAGGGGTAAAAAATAAAGCAAGTGTCATCCTCCTCTTCCCCGCAAAATAAATTGCACAATATTAGTATCTCACACGACTTTTCTCCTATATAAACAAATTCAATGTTAAGAGTTATATTGTGCAGGGTGAACCCTTTTAAAAAGGTGTATCCCCTTGGACTGTGGGAGGCATTGTGCCTGACTGAGTCACAATAGGACAGATTAATCCCTGTGCTGATGCAGTTTCTGGGACAGGGAGTTGAGGTCTCATTCAGCCTCCAGTGAATATCTGAAGGCTGTCCTAAGTAGTGCTCCTGTTGCGGTAGCTTCTATTGGTATTGCAGGGATGCAGAATTGCCCAGGTCTAAGAATGCCACAGCCATGTCCTCTTCTGCTCCAAAACTGATCCTTCCTTCTTCTGACCTGGAGAATGCTCTCTGGGGTCCTTATGCCTGCCCTATGGCCCCTTTGTACCAGTCTAGATGGCACCAAAGAATCATAGGGCATCAAAGAACGTGGCCCAATTCTTCCAAGAGCTTCCACTGGGGCCATGTTTCTTCACACTCTCTTGCTGGCAGCTAGTGGCTGAAAAGTGAAGAATCTGGTATTAGCTTATTGAAAACAGCTGAATTTAGTGATGGAGGAGACATTTTTCTAACAGTAGGGCCTTCTCCTGAGAGAAGCAGAGCACTTGTTATAAGGTATTGACTGTCCTCAATCGCTACTGAAGGCAATGGGTATTGAAGGCACTAAGCACCTCACAGAACTAGGTCTAGTGGCAGCACTGCAAATTTTCAAACACAGCTACTACTCATGCAGAAGCAGGATTTTCATCATGGAAATTATCTGTACCATGTACACAGCAAATGGAATGACACTATCACCAGACCAAAAAGTAATACAAGTGTGTGCGTTTATCTATATTGGTGATGTATATGCAGTAAATATATGACAGTGTATATTCGGATATATTTTATCTTTAGTCATCTTTCAATGACAATTTCTATTTATTCTCAGCTTGCATTAAAAAAGTCCAAGTGCAAGGATTAGGTAGCAGCCAGTTTACTGTATCTTGATTTTAGTAAGGCTTTCAACACAGTCCCATGTGGTCTAGTGGTCTAGATGAAATTACTATAAGGTGGGTGCACAACTGGTCGCTATCAAAATGCTTATCTAGTGAAGTCCTGCAGGGGTCAGTCTTGCTCCCGGTACAATCAAATATTTTCATTAATGTCTTGGATAATGGAGTGGAGAGTAGGCTTATAAAATTTGTGGATGACAGCAAGTGGGGAGGAGTTGCAAGCACTTTGGATGACAGGATAAGAATTCAAATGATCTAGACAAATTGGAGAATTAGTCTGAATTCAACAAGATGAAATTCAATAAAGACAAATGCAAAGTGCTTCAGTTAGGAAGGAAAAAATCAAATGCACAACTACAAAACGGAGATTAACTGGTTAGGCAGTGGTACTGCTGAAAAAGATGTGGGGGATATAGTGAATCACAAACTGAATATGAGTCAACAATGTGATGTATTTGAGAAAAAGGCAAGTATTATTCTGAGGTGTATTAACAGGAGTGTCACATGTAAGACATGGAAGGTAATTGCCCCACTCTACTCAGCACTGCTGAGGCCTCAATTGGAGTACTGTATTCAGTTCTGGGTACTACTCTTCAGCAAAGATGAGGACAAACTGGAGAGAGAGTCCAAAGAAGAGCAACAAAAATAACAAAAGGTTTAGAAAATGTGACCTGTGAGGAAAAGTTAAAAAAAAACTGGACATGTTTAGTCTTGAGAAAAAGTGTACGGGGTTGGGGGGTGGGGGAGGGAGAAGGAAGGGGACCTGCTAGTCTTCAAATATATTAAAAGCTATTATAACGAGGACTCTGATCACGTGTTCTCCATGATCACTGAGGGTAGGACAAGAAGTAATTGACTTAATCTGCAGCAAGGGATATTTAGGTTAGATATTAGGAAAAACTTTCTAACTATAAGGGTAGTTAAGTTCTGAAATAGGCTTCCAAGGGAAGCTGTGGAATCCCCATCGTAGGAAGTTTTAAAAAACAGACTGAACAAACTCCTGGATGGCCTAGGTTTGTTTGGTCTTGCTGCAGTCTAGAGGGCTGAACTTAATGACTTCTCAGCCCTATGTTTCTATGATTCTAATTTAATTTGTCTATACATAATAAAACTGACATATTGGGGTTGCAGCAGGAAGGTAGGGAACCTGTGATTTTGCCTAGGGAGGGATCATAAGCAGAAAAGGAGGAGGAGAGTGTAAAAAATCAGGTTAAAGATTCCTTTAAATTTTTCATTTTACAATTAAAAAAGACAATACAAACATCTCTGAGTAGCACTTACTGAGGCATATGTATACTACTTAGAAATTTATTTTTTAAATTAAAAAACAAAACAAAACACATTTTGGTCCTAATTCTAAACAGGCTTTCTGTGGTAGCAGCAAAGAATCCTGTGGCACCTTATAGACTAACAGACGTTTTGGAGCATGAGCTTTCGCGGGTGAATACCCACTTCATCAGATACATGTAGTGGAAATTTCCAGGGGCAGGTATATATATGCAGGCAAGCTAGAGATAACGAGGTTAGTTCAATCAGGGAGGATGAGGCCCTGTTCTAGCGGCTGAGGTGTGAAAACCAAGGGAGGAGAAACTGGTTCTGTAGCTGGCAAGCCATTCAGAGTCTTTGTTTAATCCTGAGCTGATGGTGTCAAATTTGCAGATGAACTGAAGCTCAGCAGTTTCTCTTTGAAGTCTGGTCCTGAAGTTTTTTTGCTGCAGGATGGCCACATTAAGGTCTGCTATAGTGTAGGAGGTTGAAGTGTTCTCCTACAGGTTTTTTTATATTGCCATTTCCTAATATCTGATTTGTGTCCATTTATCCTTAAAAGCTTTCTGTGGTGTCACTCCATTGACTTCAATGGAATCACTTCCGAGTTAGAGGTTTGTTAACATGGATGTTAGTGCTGGATTGAGGCCTTATTGTGGTGTAAAGAGGATGAGAATCAGGCCCATGGCATTCACTGAAAGACGTGGCAGATTGTGTGATAATTTGTTAGAAGATGCTCTGCTTTGCCTTCTGCCTAAGTGTTAATTAGCACTACCACAGAATCTGTCATCTCCTAATGCACAACAAGGGTATAATAGCAATAATAATAATGTTGTTAGTGCACCTACTCATGAATGGTGGTTAAATAAAAGAACTTTCACGTTAAAACTTGAATTTACCAAAAAAGAGTGAAAAATACAAAGCTCCTGTTTGAGTGGGTGTCCTCATGCCAAATGCAGACAGTGGTTATCAAATATTTTTGAGCTGGTGCCCAAAGGTAGGGTTACTTCTCAAAAAAGCAATAATAACCTTTTCTGAAGCTTAATTTTGGCCATAGGTCAAAACTTATGCGAACAATCCAACACACCCATCTTACATGCAGCATATTGATTGTTACAGCCAATGGGAATGGATGAAACAGTTTTTATATTTGGTTTTTACATACACATGAAAGGACAATAAACTTAGTGGTTAATTTAGGTCAGTTAATTTATATGGTCATTTACCAGTGGCAGAAGAGCTAGATCTCTTCTAAGACTAACATACTGGTTAGTTTAACTGAAATCAAATCAGGGATGTCAGCAATGCAGGTCTTCTCTAACTTGCTAAGAGACTAGATCTTGCCTGGAGTAAGAGGTGGCATGGAGTTGCACCACCTCAGAAGGACCACTGGCAGGCAGAATAACTCCTGAAGTTTCCTGACATGTAGGGGTGGCTTGCCAATTGCTAATCTCCTTCACAGTGATCCTCTTTCAACCCCTGATCTATGAACTATGGTGGAGGACATGGGCCAGGACATGACATCAGTCCCTTTTGAGGCTCTATGAGTTCCTGAGGAATAGGGATGGAGTAGTCTCTGTGCCTGCTTCAGGACAGGGCTGCAAATCTGCCTGGTCCTTAGATGGGCCAGGCATGGGGCATGACAGGTAATTACCTTTGCACCCACCCTCACACTCTCATTTCAGTATCTGACCCTAAATTGGTATTCAAACTTAGTTGTTTTCTCCATCCCTGCCCTCCGTGGACCCATATATTTTGTAACACACAGTAAATACGCCATATATACTTGTAGGTGCAGTATAGACTGCTAAGACACTGGCTAAGACCAAGTACAGTATCAGAGTAATGTCTGATCTTGTCCTTGATCTAAGAACTATATCGCACATTTAAAGGTGGGAGATGGACTTCTAGGAAATATTTCCCATCTTTAGTTACTATGATCCTGTGTATATTGTGACAGACCCAGGCCAGTGGGGTACAGGAATCTGGTAGAGGGCAAATATACTGGTCACTGGGTGAGTAGTTTTCCATTCCCTGAGTGACCAGAGCAGGGTCTGTACTAGAGTAATCAGGAACTTGCTAGAACCAATTAAGGCAGACAGGCTGATTAGAACACCTGCAGCCAATCAAGGCAGGCTAATCAGGGCACCTGGGTTTTAAAAGGAGCTCTCTCCAGTCAAATGGGGAGGAGCCAGAGGAGAGGAAGTGCGTGTGAGGAGCTGGGAGCAAGAGGCGCAAGGAGCTGAGAGTGAGAGGGTGCGCTGCTGGAGGACTAAGGAGTACAAGCGTTATCAGATACCAGGAGGAAGGTTCTGTGGTGAGGATAAAGAAGGTGTCTGGAGGAGGCCATGGGGAAGTAGCCCAGGGAGGTGTAGCTGTCACACAGCTGTTACAAGAGGCACTATAGACAGCTGCAAATCCATAGGGCACTGGGCTGGAACTCGGAGTAGAGGGTGGGCCCGGGTTCCCCCCAAACCTCCTAATTCCTGATCAGACACAGGAGGAGTTGATCCAGACTGTGGGGGAGATCACAGAGGTGAGCAAAGCTGCCAATAAGCGCAGGACCCACCAAGGTAGAGGAGGAACTTTGTCACAATATGTACACTTCATACCTGTAGAATACTGTTTCGTTGGGTCTCAGTTTGAAAGGGGCTACAGTTCAGCAAAGAATATAGGACTTAATCATGCAATTCCTTATTCATATGGGTAATCTTTACATGCTGCGTGGCCTCCTTGAAGCCAGCAGGACAACTCCTGTATTTGAACCTATGGGCTTGATTCACCACTGCATTGCTCCAGGTTTATGCCAGAGTAACTGAATTACCTCAGTATGAAATTGGAGTTATGCAGTGGTGAATTAGGTCCCATATTCCGACAATGTAAAAGGAGTGTTTTACAGTAGTCAGATGAGAGCCTGAGATCCATTTATGGTAAAGCATAGCAGATTTGAAGGAATTTCAGTTTAGTTTGGAATTGCCATAACAAAACAAATGTAAATTCTATTGTTAGCCAGACTATAATTGGGCAGAGAGTATGCCAATGCAAACATTCTTAAAATACCCTTCATATTTTACCTCTGAACAATTAATTGCTCTTATGCGGAGAAAAAAGATTGACAATGGATTGTATTGTTCTTTGATGTTGCACAATGGACAAATCACAGTTGGTATTACGTAAATACCTGCCAACCTGATAATTAGTTTCAATTAGGATTTAATTTCACACATTGCATTGGGTGTCGTAAATTCAAAATATATTTGGTGCTGACTGTAGATTTGTACCCTTTTATTAGAACTGAGGAGGAGGAAATTCTACTGTCTGAGAGTGAAAGTCATGCAGTGTGCAGAGGGTTAGCCCCAGGCCTTCTTATCAATTTTGAAAGCTTCAGTGGGATTTAAGCAGTCAGCAGGCCTTATGCTGATCTTGTGCACATCAGTGAATTTTACCCCTGGTGTATTCAGGGCTGCATGATAGTCACCAGATTCTTCCTTATATAAAGGAAGTTGTGTTCCTACTGCTTAGATGGAACCGTGGCAGAGTTCTGCAAATCTGAACTTCTGAAACATCCAGAAGTTATAGTTAATCATGGCTATATTTAATCATATTTCATTCACTGGGGATACCTGGTTTTGGCTTTGAGACAGAGAACAGATCTCCAAAATACCTTACCTGAAAGTATACTGCTTATCTCTTAACAGTGCTAGGAGTAACAAAATCTGTCACAAGAATTAACCCAAATTTTTTTTTACAATGAATTATCCTGGATATTTTGCAAAAATATCAGATACCACGAATAGGCCAAAGATCAGGTAACTTCTCATCTGGACATTCCACGAAGTCACTATTACTGCCATGAAGAAAAGAGATGGGGTTGTAATATTTAGCTAGCTAAATGTAGCTAGCACAAGAGTAAAGTAAAAAGCATGCCACATATTTGTTTTTCATTTGCAGCATGCCATTTAGGTTATGCCATACTGCTTGTAGTGCTACAGTACATAGCTTTAATTCAGTACCATGCAGATCACATATACTGCAATCTTTCCCACATTCTCAATCAACAAATTCCATTCTATTCTACTCTCTCACACGGCATCAAAATAGGACACCAATTTAATTTTCACTGAAACATGAGAGAGCTGGTTGGAAGAAAATGCTTGCACAATTTCTCTTTAATCGTGAAACACGCAGAAACAGAATTCTACCCCATGCTAGATAACAAAATAATATTTTTCCATAAACTGAAATCCCACAGTGCATATTTCAAATCCATATAGTGTTCCTGAGTGTTAAAGTTTGCAGTGGTACCTGTAAATCAGAAGATATCAACTGTATCAACAGGAATTTCAAAAGCAATCCATGTTTCCATAATTCTGCTCCTATTGAAGTCAATTATAAAGCTGCCAGTGACTTCAATGGAAGAAGATAGTTAAGCCAATGCTGAGCACTCTTGAATGTCCCATCTTATATGTAAAAATATATGCACCCACCTAATAATTCCACATCTAAAGAGGTTGCTGTGTGTCACTTATTGCATCTAGAAACTGGAATGACTTTATATCTTTGCTGCTTGCTAATGCTCTTGCTGATGGATTCCTACAGTCATTGTGTAACTGATTTTCGTCTTGATAAATGAGAAAAAATGATGAGACATGGCTCTCCTAACTTAACTGATATGGTATCATTGGTAGGACACCTAGATTTTTGGATGCACAAATGGAGTAAAATGTGAAGTCATGTGTGAACAAGAATGCCCCAGTGATTCACAAACATGGCACTAGTGCTTTCACTTACAGAGAAAAACCAGATCTGGTTGCTCACATGAGTAGTCCTTTTGACAGCAACGAACTTCTCATGTGAGGAAGGTGAACAGGATTCAGCCGCAAAGTTGTCTCTGGACAGCTTTAACTTATGCTGTAGATAACCCTAGG
Source organism: Gopherus evgoodei (assembly GCF_007399415.2). Lineage (NCBI taxonomy): Eukaryota > Metazoa > Chordata > Testudines > Testudinidae > Gopherus > Gopherus evgoodei. The sequence goes on along the minus strand of NC_044323.1, from coordinate 172,888,790 downwards.
AGTCACTGTCCTTGCGAACATCATGTAAGCAATACCATCTCAAGGTTGAGCTTTTTCATGAATAATTGTTCCATCATATCAGGTACAGTTAACATTTTCTGATGCTGAAGGAAAGACTATTTATTTATGTCACGCATCGCATATTATCCTAGAATCAATCTTTTTTAAAAAAGATTGTGAAAATGTAAGGAAAAGCATTATCTCCATTTATGTTTCTACTTGCCATGCCTGGCTTTACTGCCACTTGTAAAGGAGGAAATGTGTTTACTGATTTTTCTGAAGCAGCAGTAGTTCCATATTTTAGATATTGAAACAAAATTTCCACCTTTTAACACATGAAGCTCTGGAAAGTCTTTGCCAATCAACAAAAGGTGTCTTCTGAGGTCTGTGCCATACTGTTAAGCCACCCAGATATTGTAGATTCACACAAGCACTGGAATAAGCTGCATCTTTGTTGCTTAAAACTTTTATAAACTGTTCAAAGTTGGTGTTATGACTTGTCTGGTTCAAGAAGGGGAGAACCCTGCCAAATATCTATCCTGAAGTATGCAGGCACCAAACCACACCCAGATGGAAGTGCCTTTTTGCATATTTCAGGTGATCTTCTTACTGCCAACACCAGTACACAGACCCTGATGTGCAGAAGAGCAATGTGCAGATGGGACAAGGAATCAGTGCGTAATTATGAAAGATCAGAAGAAGGGATTTAAACCATAATTGTCAAGTCTTACAGTCTTTACTCAAGTGAAAATCCCATTAATATCAATGGTGAGACAATGGAAATTTGCCTGAGAACAAGAAGATTATGCTCTAATTAATTTTTAAGGGCCCAGTTCGGCTCCCATTGAAGTTAATGGCGAAAGCATCACTAAGTCAAATAACAGCAGGGCTTTATATTGTACTACTAAAACTTCTGCTTTTCCCCTCCCACATCTTTATCTTTTCTCTTCCTATACTCCATAGTTTTTTTCCATTTCAACCTGCACAGGAGTCACTGATCAAACTCCATACAGCAATATCTTTCTCTATCCTATCTGCATCTTGTAACACTTCGTTGTGTGTTGATAAATTGTATAAGAATGTAAGAACATAAGAACGGCAATACTGGATCAGACCAAAGGTTTATCTAGCCCAGTATCCTGTTTTCTGAGAGTGGCCAGTGCCAGATGCCCCAGAGGGAATGAATAGAACAGGTAATCATCAAGTGATCCGGCCCCATCCCATTCCCAGCTTCTGGCAAACAGAGGCTAGGGCCACCAACCCTGGCCATCCTGGCTAACAGCCATTGATAGACCTATCCTCCATGAACTTATCTAGTGTTTTTTTTTTAACCTTGTTACAGTCTTGGCCTTCACAACATCCTCTGGCATAGATTCCCACAGGTTAACTGTGTGTTGTGTGAAAAAAAATACTTCCTTTTGTTTGTTTTAAACCTACTGCCTATTAATTATATATATTAATATATGGAGATATACCTATCTCATAGAACTGGAAGGGACCTTGAAAGGTCATTGGGTCCAGTCTCCTGCCTTCACTAGTAGGACCAAGCACAGTCCCTGACATTTCATTTGGTGACCCCTAGTTCTTGTATTCTGAGAAGGAGTAAGTAACACTTCCTTATTTACTTTCTCCACATAAATCATGATTTTATAGACCTCTATCATATCCTCTCTTAGTTGTCTCTTTTCCAAGCTGAAAAGTCCCAGTCTTATTAATCACTACTCATATGGAAGCCGTTCCATACCCCTAATATTTTCTGAACCTTTACATTTCCAATATATTTTCTGAGACGAGGTGATCACATCTGCACACAGTATTCAAGATGTGGGCGTACCATGGATTTAAATAGAGGCAATATGATATTTTCTGTCCTATTATCTATCCCTTTCTTAACATTCTGTTGGCTTTTTTGACTGCCGCTGCACACTGAATGGATGTTTTCAGAGAACTATCCACAATGACTCCAACATCTCTTTCTTAAGTAGTAACAGCTAATTTAGACCTCATCAGTTTATATGTATAGTTGGGATTATGTTTTCCAGTGTGCATTACTTTGCATTTATCAACACTGAATTTCATCTGCCATTTTGTTGCCAGTCAACCAGTTTTGTGAGATCCTTTTGAAGTTCTTTGTAGTCTGCTTGGGACTTAACTATCTTGATTAGTTTTGTATCATCTGCACATTTTGCCATCTCACTGCTTACCCCTTTTTCCAGATCATTTATAAATACATTGAATAGAATTGGTCCCAGAACAGATCCCTGGAGGACACCACTATTTCCCTCTCTTCATTCTGAAAACTGATCATTTGGTCAGTTGTACCATATGGTGTTGTACTGTTCAAAGTATCAAAGGGGTAGCCGTGTTAGTCTGGATCTGTAAAAGCAGCAAAGAGTCCTGTGGCACCTTATAGACTAACAGACGTATAGGAGAATGAGCTTTCGTGGGTGACATGCATCCGACGAAGTGGGTATTCACCCACGAAAGCTCATGCTCCAATATGTCCGTTAGTCTATAAGGTGCCACAGGACTCTTTGTTGCTTGTACTGTTCAAAAGTAATCTCTGACCCTTAACTTTAACTCACTTACACAAAGATTTTAAAGGGTGTACTTAAAGCAGTTGGATAGTAGTAAGTGCATGTAATGTGACATATCTGCAACCACACTTCACCCTCACTACACAAGGGGAGCATTTAATCATCCTCATTAAATTTATGCGCCATAAGGTCATATGACTGTTTCCAGCAGTGCCATGTATTGGAGAGCTTGCTGCTTGTGAGCACACTGAGCTTGTGTCGCAAGTTTCAAAAAGGATGGCAAGCTGTTTGTCACTGAACACTGAAAGTGGATGCTGTAAATTGGCACTTTCAATCCTGACACTAAGAGACTATTACAATAGGAGTCTGTTCTGGTGGTAACTGTGACTGTACTTGTTAGAGGGCTACATGGTATGCTCATGCCTACTAATGTAGAAATAATTTCTATCTAGTTTCAGGGCCTTTATGAAGAAGAAGAGCTGAACTGAATCAGTAGTGCTGGAACAACTTTTATAGTGGGGGTGCTGAGAGCCATTGAACCAAACTATAAACCCTGTATGTAATGGAAACCACTTCAAGCCAGGGGTGTGTGGTACCAACCCTAGTTCCAGCACCCATGAACAGAATCCAAGCTGAATATGTAACTGCAGTGCAAGCCTAGGTGCTGGGTAAATTGCCATTCATATCCTCCATGAGGAGCACCAGGGATATAAACAGAAAGGCCATAATTCTGGGATTCTCAGAGGTCCCTCTATTCTGGCTTTGCCAGTGAACAGGGGCTGCAAGCATGTGCACCTCCACTGGGGAACATTCTCAGCACAAGAAGATTTCCTCAGTGGCATAGGGCTGGTGGAATGGTTGTAGGCCACTCCCTCACAGTTAGGGTGACCAGACCTTTAATTTGCTCTGCCGGCAGCACTCGGCTTTTTTTTTCTTTCCCTCCACCGGCGGACCATCCCCTCTCCATGTCCCGATATTTTCTTATCTCATCTAGTCACCCTACTCACAGTTCCAGATGCAGGAATGCTCCAGCTAATCTCAGGAGCATTGTCACGGCAGGGCACAAGTAGGAGAGAGGGTATTCAATTAGTTTTTTTGGGGGGGCAGGGAATTGGGGGTGGCTCCTTTGGCCAGACTGGATCCAGACTAGATTCCCCTTAGTATTAACCCACCTACTACCCAGTTTCCTCAGAGACACATCTTGATACTGAATTGAATTGTTTGAGTTGTGATTCTGAATTGTTATATCATCATCACAGTGGATGGACATAATGCTAGGATATGAACACTAAAATGTGATTTGGTTGGGCCTTTGGGGCTGGTTTTGTTGGTGGGAATTATTATTACATTTTTGTTATATGCAGTTGGCTGCTGGGGTCATGCTTTTGGTCAGTCACTCATTGAGTGTACTATGTCTGAATTGTATGTAAGTAGTTTTAAAGTCTGTCAGGGGTGCCAACAGCCTGGAACAGTTGCTCTTTTAAGTAGTTAACACAAAACGAAATTCATGAACATACATAGCAACTTGATTATTTTATAGTTCTCTCTCTGTGATGTCACTTGACATAAACTCTGCTCCCCACCCCTGACTGCTTACAGCAACTCCAGTCAAACTCATGGATTCCATTAGAGCTGTATGTATTGCCACAAACTTCTGCAAACAGCTGTAAAGCCGTAAATTGAGGATGACTACTCTAGGTAGCCAGCGTATTCTTTTTATTAGACATGCTGTTTGGAAATGACCAGCCTTCACTTTGATTCTTTTCTGTTCCTTCAACAATTGCAGCTAATGATGAATTATTACATTATTAGCAACCAATGCTAGTAATATGTATTCATTTTAGTGCTAAGCACTTAATTATACCATCAAATGACTCCACATTTTTAGTGTTTTATAAAAAGAAACTCAAAAGAAACAAAATCTTAACAATACTATGTTATGGCCTCTTTTCATTTTTAAATCCACTAACAATTAATCTTAAACACTTTAATTAGATGCCACCAGTTTAACCTATCACCTATGCTGTGGTTTTGCATACATCTCCAACATATTTCCAAAGCTAATAACTTTTTACTTGTTATTATTTCAGAGGAATGTGATACATAAATTTAAACATGTCAGACACAGTGTTCAACACTCCTAATGATATATTATCCTCATATTATTGAAGTCCCTGAGGAAGTTTGGCAGACATCATTCAGTCATCAAGGTATCATTACCATGTTTTTAACTTTAATCTTAAATGCCTAAGAGCTTTGTGCTTCTTAATTCACATTCTATCATTCTTGGAGGATGGAGATGGAGGAATAACTGGCTTACCTTAATTGGCCTATAGTTCATCATGTTTGGGTGGTCAATTTTTGTTTTCCAAGCTAGACTGCTTGTTTATGTGATAGCATTCCTGGTTAGATAAACTTATACATATCTTACATCTTAAGTCCCAGTAATATCTCAATTACTGAATATACAGCTAGGCTACATAAAAATTCTTCATAAACCAGGAAGTGTTAATTTGATTCTTCCCAAAACATGTGAAAGGCTAAGCAGCTTGTGAACATATGAATTGTATAAGTCTGCAAGTCTAGCAAAATCACCAAATAATTAATATCTCTTCACATCCTCTGAATCAGATACAGGAAAACAACATCAATTAAGTAACACTGTGGTATTAATATCATCTTACTAATAGGACAAAATTATATGTGGATTTTATTAAATTCACCTCTATGCAGAGGGCTAGAACGATGCCTGTGAACCAACTGAGTCCTGGTTAAGCTTTCAAATGACTCTTTTCAGCCTCTCACAAAACCTAATCCCTTTCTTTGCTTTTAAAAGACTAAAATACCATCTTAATATAACCATAGAAGCTTTCATTAAGTTACTTCAGCAGACCTGATTAACTATAGCACATGCCCACAATCATGGGTAAGTAACATTCAAAAGTAACTCTTTGCCCTTGCTGGGAATATTGTCTTCACCATCCAGGCACAGCTGTTTAGGACCCAATTTTAAAAGGTATTTATGCAGCAGCAATGCAGATAGGAACCTAGTGGGTTTTCAAAAGCCCCTAAGCAGGGTAGGTGCCTAACTCCCATTAATTTTAATGGGAGGTAGGTGCCTAATGTTTTTAGGCACTTTTGAAAAAAATATATGCCTAAACACTTTTGGAATCTGATCATTACAAACTGTGCGATGGTCTATTGTCTGCCTGTGCTCACGTCAATATGTTCCCCTGACAGTGTGCTTCTTCATAAATAAGTCATAGATGCAAAGCAGTAGCTCAGATAGACAGCTTTCATAATCTGGCGGATTCTGTTCCATGTAATTGCAAGCTCCTTGGGGCAGGAACATGTCTTATCTTTGTTTGGAAAGTGCAATGGAAATATACAGCACTACTTATATGTTTCAGCAGATAGATGGATTTTATGACAATATAATTTCTTCTGCAAATCTTCCCCCAACATAAAGCCTTACCTAGTCAAATGAGTCATAACGCTAGCTATTCAACCACAAGCTAGCTAATGGCAAAAAGACATATTTATATGTTCTGAATGGGGAACACTCCTATGTAGGTTGCAAGCAAAGTTAAGGATGACACAAAAGATAGAGCCAGCTGGCTCTTTCTGTCCTATAGATAGAAACAACTGATACAGCTGGGTGTGTCAATCAAGAGGATTAACCTGGAATTGGCTGTTGGCCAAGTTTTAGGAGGCACAAGCACCAGACACGCTTGTTCTTCTGAGAGAGGAATACAATGAGATTGTGCCTTGTAGAGCCTCTCTTATCCCACCTCCTCCTCCACCTGGCAAATTTACTACACTCTCATCACAGGTACTGTGAAATTGGTTAGGGTTAAATCTGTCCTTCAGCAAGAAAACCATGCTCAAAACTAAAAATATCCATTAAAGCAGGGCCTGATCCAATAGACAATGAAGGCAATGGAAGGACTGCACTGACTTCAGTGGACACTAGCTGACGTCTTCAAAGCTTCATTTTGATTTTAAAACTCAACTCCAGGTTGAAAAATAAAACTGGCTGCTCCTGGAGGGGAGGTCTAACTCCACTTGCACCAATTTAAAAGATTAAGCTGCAAGAGACCAGGGCGGGGAGGGGGGAGAGGCAGAAGAGAGAAGCAAAGTTCAAACTTATACTGTTGGCTCGCTGCAAGCTGTAGGGACCTCACGGACCTATGGTTTCCAGTGGTTTTTAAATTCATTTTAAATAAATGAAAATCAATGAAGGCTTGTCATTCGATTGAAATCTAATAAGTGTGTGTGGAGAAACAACAACCCATGAGGGGAACTTTTTTGTTGTTTGTGAGGACAAGAGGCAGAGTTCTCAGGGGTCTCCTCTCCCTACTCCTGAGACAAGGTGGGTTAGGTAATATCTTCTGTTAGTGAAAGAGACAAGCTTTCTAGCTACACAGAGTTTTCTGACTTCTCAGTCCTCATCATCAAAGGAAACCTGCACAACGCTTTCAAAAGACAAGCCTGGGAGCTTAAGTTCGTAAATTTGCTAGACACTAAAAATCATGACTCAGTCATGGACACTGGATCTATGGCTTATTACTAAGGCTACATTTTAGTCATGGGTATTTTTAGTAAAAGTCATGGACAGGTCACGGGCAGTAAACAAAAATTAATGGCCTGTGACCTGTCCATGACGTTTACTGGATACCCCTGACCTGGTGCTGGGGGGAGGCAAGGGGCGCTGTGGGGAGGCAAGGGGCGCTGTGGGTGCTGGGGGCTGGCATGTGGCCTGGGACCCCCGCTGGTGCTTGGGAGTGGGGGTTGGCGGGGCTGGCAGGCTCCCTACCTGGCTCTGCGTGTCCCTGCAGCTCTTATGGGGAGAGGTGGTCAGGGGCTCTCTGTGTGCTTCTCCCGCCACAATTGCCAGCTCCACAGCTGCCATTGATCGGGAACCGCAGCCAATGGGAGCTGTGGGAGAGGGGCCTGCAGGTGCGGGTAGTGCGCAGAGCACCCTGGCCTCTCCGCCTAGGAGCTGCAGGGATATACCAGTGGGAGCTGGGGAGCACCCCACTCCAAAGTAAGTGCCGCCCGGCACCCCAATCCCCTGCCTCAGCTCTGAGCCCCCTCCCACACACCCAAACTGCTGCAGAAGTCACAGAAAGTGACAGAATCCATGACTTCTGTGACCTTCATGACGGACATGCAGCCTTACTTACTAAAACAATCTATAGCTCACTAACAACTCCTCCTCCCGCAGCTACCTTCCCCCTTTCTTTTCTCTCCTATGACTGGAGGGATGCCCTTCCACCTTAATTGAATTGTCTCATTAGCACTGACCCCCCACTTGGTAAGGCAACTCCCATCTTTTCAAGTGCTATAATATATATCTTCTTACTGTATTTTTCACTCCATGCATCTGATGAAGCCCACGAAAGCTCATGCCCAAATAAATTTGTTAGTCTCTAAGGTGCCACAAGGACTCCTGATTATTTTTTTCTGATACCTGAAGAAGAGCTCTGTGTAAGCTCAAAAGCTTGGCTCTTTCACCAGTAGAAGTTGGTCCAATAAAAGATATTAATTAGCTCACCCACCTTGTGTCTCTAAAATCCTGGGACTGAGACAGCTACAACAACATTCCATGCTCCTGACACTTAGTCCCATTCCAAGGCATTTACTCTCCTTAAATATTAATTATGTATGTCAAAATAATTAGACTATATTATTACATTTGATTATTAAAATCTATTCTGAAAGTAATCCACTAGCCAAAGAGAATTTATTCACATAAGGTGTCATTTTACAATAAAGGGAAATAGTTTATGTTTGAATTGAGTACCTCTTCTGTATCTTTCAATGTGTCTTATGTTCTGTGCTTCTGTCTTTTATATCACAAGCTCTACAGGATAAGGACAATTATTATTTGAGTTTGGTCAGTACTTATCCCTGGCCAGTACTTAAATAAACAGTGGTAATAAATCATAACCAACGTGCAATTTCAAACCAACAATTTGTGATTGATTTAGAGAAGCCAATTTTTCTGGTCCTATCTATGGGGGCCAGGCACGGCGGCACAGAGGATTTGGAGCCTGGGGCAAAGCAATTTCAGGGGCCCCTTCCATAAAAAAAAATTGCAATACTACAGAATACTATATTCTCCTAGGGGCCCCTGTGTTCCCCACGGCCTGGGACAAATTCCGTCCCCCCGCCCCCAGGCAGCCCTGTGGCCAGGAATACTGTGTTAGCATCTTCCATGTGTGTTAAAACACTTTTTGTTAGGAAGGCACTCATGCTGGGTCTGGTTCTAATTTCACTTACACTAGTTTTACACTAGTGTAACTACACTGACATCAGTGGAGTTATTCCTGATATATGACCTGATCCAACTCTCAATGGCCCTTTCACTGGTATATAAGCAGATTCAGATTTACCATTTCCCTGGTCAGCGAGAACAGAGCTTATATGATGTTTCATAAAGAATATTCTTGCTATAGCAGATCCTACAAGGTTTTGTGGCTATTTTCCAAACACAGGTTTCCCTGTTTTACTTGGACCCTGTAGGAATTGCCACTTTTTCATTAATCCACTTTGCACCCACTGCATTGATGGTTCAGCTAGTTTTGCCTCCAAAATATTTCATTTTAGCAGTCAGCGGAAACATTACCTTCCTAAACTCTTTTCATTAGGAAATCCGTAAGGTGAATCTATGCCAATTTATGCCTGCTGAGGATCTTCTCTATAACTTCCCTCCCTCCGTGGATTGTGAACACGACAGATATGTACAGTGCACTGGGAACACTGCAGCTACAGACAGAAATATCAGCAGATGGAGAATCTACAAGAACTCAGAAAAATTCTCCTATTCAAGCCACAGAAACAGAAATCTATGTGCTGAAGGGTCATGGGGCTCTAAGTGAAGATTAGATGTACTAAAAGCAGAAAAAAATACATATATGCAAAGCACGAAGCTTTTTGTTGCATCAACATTGTTTGTAAGTTGTTCTTTTGTTTTTTAACTCCTTGCATGGGAGAAAAAAGCTTTCTGAAATATGTCAAGTTATCTTGCAGCATGACATTGCATTGCTTGCTGCTCCATAAAATGACAGAGGCTCTGAAGAGGCTACACTCTCACAATAAAAGCTTCTTTTGGAGTCAGTTGCACACATGACATCATTCAAGGCCACATGTGAATTTTATTTGTGTATGTATTTGGGGGGAAAAAAGGGAGTAGACAAAGAGATTCCTCCCACACCCTGAATGCCAGAATCTAGTTTCCTATCCTCAGCTGGTGCTCAAGAGTCTGACTCCAGTAAAAACAGTCTCCCACCGAGATTAAAGCATTGGCAAACACAGCTTATCTTGGGTAATGTATACTTTACTTTTGTGTGTACTATACATATATATATTTACATATATAAGCACACACACACACATATATTTATAAATGTATCCACAGATATACACAGTGTTTATATATATATATGATATGTAAAGAAATATTCTTGGAGAAGAAGCTGTCCCTGGGTGGGAAAATCCTAGTTAGTTGGAGTCTATCTAGATTTTAAGTTTGACTTTGCACTAACTGCCCACCACTCCTCTATGGCAAGTTGTACACAAGAAATACACGTCTGAGAAATCTCCGGCATTCTACCCCAGAGAATCCTGGGTATAACCCAACTCCTACCTGACTGCTCCTTACCATTCCTGACGGTTCAGTGGGTTCTTCTGCCTCATAGCAGAAAGCAAATGCCAGGACATATTCCGAAAGCCAGGGAGTCAAAGTGACAAAGCAATAGAACAGTGGGGTCCAATGGTCAGCATCAGCAGGATAGATATAACAGACTACATAGGTGCCCTTACCTAGCAATTGTTTTGTTTGGTATTTCTTCAGTACTATGAAGACTACAATTCTTGGGCTACACGTACAATTTTATCTTGTGGGATGGTCAAGCTGGTTGAATGTGGATCACTCTAAAATGACCCACCTTTCAATTTTCTTTATTTTAGAAGTACCAGTTTTAAACCTCATACAGGAATTGGAAGTATTTTGTAGATTATACAACAAACATTTTGATGGTATGTGATCAACTGAATTTGCATTTACTGGGCCACATATGGCTCTCAATTACCTTTGTGTAAATTCAGAGGAGCCCTATTGATAGAAAGGAATAGGATGTGCCAATTGCTTAACATTGGCAAAGGAAACCTTATTAGGATGAAGACTGCATGTACTGTGCAAATATTTTATATAGTTACAAACTATAACTCATAATCACATAGTGTAAAATAGGACAACACTTCAGGTCTGTAATGTCCAAACAAAATGGGTTACCACAATAAACATAATTTCACCTTTAACTGTGAATATGTTCTGTGGCGTTTACAGTATGTGTGTCTGTGCCTACAACATACTGTTTTACAAACAAAACAAAACCCGAAACCTTTCAGAGAGTGAAAAAGCTAAAATTGTCAGTACTTACTATTTCAGATTCAGTTTTTGGCAACAAAAAGACATAGAAGGCTGCATGCATGTAAGTGCTGTTAAAATCCAGAAGTACATAAATAAGTACATTTATGTAGCTCTAGATTTTGTATAAATAAAAATATAAGAATGAATGGGAAAGACTGAAGTGAAAGGAACAGAGAGAAAGAGACAACACAAGCCATGGGCACATATGGGGATGGAAACATGGAGGGAGGAATCACAGAGAACTCTGATTTTGAAAGTCGGAAATAAAATAGCAGAGAAGTTGGCGGAGGAGGCAGGGCCAGGAGATAGCAGTACTGAAAGTGGACCTTCATGGCAGTGTTTCCCAAACTTACAACACTTGCGTACCCCTTTTGAGACATTTGTCTTACCAGCGTACCCCTTCTCTGATGAAGATAATTTTGGGGGGGAGGGTGGTAGCCACATTTTTATAAACACACTCCTAATTCATTTCATTCTGGATTAAATGTTTATTAGAAATATATACAAAATTATATTACATACAGTTGAAACAAAACTTTTAATAGAAATAATAGTTACATATAGAAATAGTACTAGAAATAATTAAAATAATAGAAGCAAATCAACAGTGAATATATGGTGAATTCGTATCATTCTGAAATTAAAATAAGCTGGTTTGGTTAGGTTAGTGAAGAAAGCACTAGTTTTAATACTTACTATTTCGCTATTGAAAAATTTTCTTTCCAAGCAAACTATTCAGTGCGAGGGATGGAACTGCTTTAGACCATACACTATTGTGGGGATATCTGGCTCGATGTTTGTGATCTTAAGACAAAGATGGGGCTCTACGTCAATAAGACAATTTCATGTTTTTGTTTTGATGCCAACCAGCACAGAGAATCCAATCTCACACAAATAGGAGGTGGGAAAAGGCAGAAGATACTTGACAGCTTTGTCCAATAGAGCTGGATATTCAGAGCTAACCCCCAACCAAAATGACGTGAGTGTATTTTGCTCAAATTTTGTTTTCAGGAAGCTATCTGAAGCCAGCTCCAAGAGCTGTTCTTCTTCTGAAGCAGAGAGGTTATTTGGAAATCTTTGAATATTGATGATAAAAGGGTTCCTTATCCATTCAAAGGTGCCGTCCGGTTCAGGGAAATACTGACAAAGATCTTTCTGCAAGCTTTCCAAATGCTGCTTCATGGTTTGCAACATATCACTATCAAGTTCATTAGGCGAGTTTATTACTAAGTCATGAAGAGATGCCATAGTTTCAATTTTGCAATCATGGTGCTCACTTTGTCTTGAACATGGAATGTGGATATGAGTTTTCCTTGCAAGGATATACTGAGGTTGTTTAAATGAGAAAAGATATCTGCAATATATGCTAGTTTGCACAGCCATTTCCAGTCATGTATACAGTCTCGCAGGTTAAAGGTTTAATCTAAAAAACTTAACAGTTCTTCTCACAGCTGAAACAGGCAATTCAGAACTTTTCCACGTGAAAGCCAACGCACTTCAGTGTGAAATAGGAGTTGTGTAATCACTGCCCATCTCATCACAAAGCTGAGAAAACAGCTGGGTGTTCAGAGGGCGGCCTTTCATAAAATTGATTATTTGCACAGCTTCATCCAGTACCTGCTTGAGATCTGCCGGCATGCTCTGGGTGGTGAGTGCTTCGCTGTGAACGCAAAGAGTCGATTTTGCTTCTGGTGCAACAGCTTGAATACGTGCAACAACTCCTTTTTTCGAACCAATCATGACTCTGGCGCCATCCGTGCTTATTCCAATACAACGACCCCAATCGAAGTCACTGTTTTTGATAAAGTCATCAATAACTTTAAAAATAGCTTCTCCAGTTGTAGGTGTTGGCATAGGTTGGCAGACAAAATATCATCATGGATTTCATTATTCAGCTCGTACTTGACAAACAACAAAAGATTAGCTAAATTCACAACATCAGTGGATTCATCCACTTGCAGTGCACAGCAGCGACTCTTTTGTACTCTTGACAATAATTGCTGCTTTACGTTTTCCGACATATCTCTGATTCTACAATGAACAGTGTTCTCTGAGAGGGGGACATGAGGTATAGCTTTGCTAGCCTTGTCTCCAATCATCACTTGCACCATTACTTTGGCTGCAGGTTTTACTAACGTCTCGCCAATCACTTCAGCAGCTCTGGACTTTGCAATTAAGTACGCCATACTATATGAAGCTTCCAAAGCTTTCATATTTTCACCTCCCGTCACATTATGAATTGTTTTCTGGGACTTTTGGAGATCTTTGCGCCTATTTTCGAAGAATTCTACAGGTTTTCCCTCGTATTCTTTATGTTTGCTATTGAAATGGTGTTTTAGGTTGGATGGTTTCATATTTTCATTTGTGAGAGTCTTGTAACAAATCCCACATAGTGGAACAGGCTCCACCTCATTGCCAGTCCACGAAAATCCCAGTTTAAGATATTCTTCAACATATTTGCAGGCTTTTTTCATTTTCTTTACAGTTGATATGTTCAATAAACTTACAGATGGGTCACGCGGTTCACTAATTTTGTTGTCACAGTTGTCTGATGTAGTCATATCACTGCATTTTTCAGCATAATTATCGCTAACATTCATATTTCCTTCATAATTTTCTTTTGTACATTCAAACTTCCCGTTTTTTGCCAGCGATCCATTGCAAATAGGTTTAACAAAAACAAAGAGAAATTCTGTATATTAATACACACCAAGTAAATACTTGCTACGATTTTTAGATTACTGCGAATAGTTATTCACTTTTATCTTTTATCCGTCAGCGTGACTTCTGCGCATGCTGCAAAAGCAAGCGTATTGCCGGAGCTGCAGCAATGCGCAAGCGTGCTTTGCGTAGGCACGTGAGCCAATTTTTTCTCACACGCTGCTGCCAGCCAGGGTCATGGCCGGCGGCCCGGCTCAGCCAGCTGCCGACCTGTGAATGGGACCCCCAGCTGGTAGCAGGCTGAGCGAGGCCAGCGGTCGGGACCCTGGTTGGCAGGAACTGGCGGACGAACCCTAGACTGGCAGCGGGCTGAGACGCTCAGCCTGCCACGGGTCTGGGGTCCCAGCTGCTGGCCCGGCTCAGCCTGCTACTGGCCTGGGTGAACAGGACCCCCGGCCGGCAGCAGGCTGAGTGGGGCTGGCACTCAGGACCCCGGCTCACAGGGGCTGGCAGATGGAACCCCAAACCGGCAGCAAGCTAAGCTGCTCAGCCCACTGTGGGTCTGGGGTTCTGTCTGCCGGCCCCGCTCAGCCCGCTGTCGGTCTGGGTGAATGGGACCCCTGGCTGGCAGCGGGCTGAGCGGGACTGGTGGCTGAGACTCCAGCTGGCAGGAGCTGGTGGACAGAACCCCGGGATGGCAGTGGGCTGAGCTGCTCAGCCTGCAGCGGGTCTGGAGTCCTGGCCGCTGGCCCTGCTCAGCCCGCTTTCGGCCCCTTGTCACCCAGGGTCCCGGCTGCCGGCCCGGCTCAGCCCGCTGCCAGCCTGGGTGAACGGGCGGCATACCCCTTGAAACCCTTTCACGTACCACCAGTGGTACGCATACCACACTTTGGGAAACACTGCTTTATGGGATAGGATGAAGGGATTAACATGAAGTGCTCAGACACAATGGTGATGAGCTTGGTATAAGGACTAAACAGAATAGAGAGAGAGGAAACCCTATATCGGACTCAGAAAAGATAGGAAAGGACACAAATGGGAAATACTGTGGAATGGAGTGGATAAGTAGGTGTGATGTCATAAGAACCCGAGCTATTTCTATAGTCCTGCATTGTTTGTGATGACCTTCACATTTATGGCTTGATTTTTCTGCCCTCTCTGATGTGAGCAGACCCACTGAACTCCGTGAGGCTACTCACCTGATCTAGGGTTACTCACTTGAAGAAGAGCTACAGGGTTAGGCCTGTAGCCGTTAGCCAGCCTTGAAATTATCTCAGAGGAAAAGTTCTCATTGAATGAGCAACTTGAAGATTTTTAGGCCCCCAAGTCATTCAAATGAGAAAGCAAGGTCAGAGGCTGCATAGGAGGGATACTGTATCATATTTAAAATTCCTACAAAAGACAGGAGAGATGAATTGCAGACATTAATAAGCCATTGACCTGCAAGAACAGTACTCAGAGGAGGAGAATGACCTGGGACAAGTGTGTGCTTGTTGGGTACATGGCGGCCTTGTATTTCACACGGTGCATATTTAAGACAACCAGCCAGAAGAACGAACTGCCTAAATCAAACCAGCACATCATTTCACTAACAGATACTTTCTTTTCTCTGCAACTATTAACTCAGGTCCAAATTGTCCATTAGGAAGCATTTCCCTGCAATCTATTAATATGGATACCCTCCAAGTAGCACCAGTTCACATAAACGGCTCCAGCTGATGTAATCTATTGGATGCCCAGTACTGAGGCTCAAAGAGTATTATTGGATTCAGGGACTTCTCTGGAAAAGGGCAGCAGGGAATCAAAGATTGGGAGTGCGAATAATTGATCCTTTTCATAAATCTTGGTAACAATGCAGAAAACTTGAAAGGCGGTTGAGGTTGTCCCCTTGGTATGTGCAACAAAAGAATCTGAAAGACAACGTTCTGTTTTAAAATGAGCTCTGTGCCCTCACAGATAGCAGGGAGAGAGAATAGCTACTCTAATGACTTGGGCCACCAGTTCTGTTTGGCTGTTGTCTTATACGCATTTGGGCTGTTTCTTTGTTAACTACAGTAGCCCTTCTCTTGGCACTGCAGAGATGAATGATGGATTAGTGACATTCTCATGTTTTAATTTCTCATGAGCTGTACAATTTGAAAACCAATTCCAAATCCCAATTTTTGTGCAGGAAAATATTTATCTGTTGAGATTTTTCAATAAATGTTATACATCTAAGGGTAATGAGAATATGTTCCTCCAGGGTTAAGTATGAATGTTATCTCTCTAAAACACTTCTAGCTTTTAAAACCATAAAATAGGTCCTTATTCACCCCAAGATATCTTTTGTGAGGATGGGAAAGGGGCCAAGACTACTCTGGTCCTTCTATTCCTCTTACATCTGCACAAACCCCACTCCTCTCTTTCCATTACTGCTCTCTTTCCCTTACACACTCCTGCCATCAGCCCTCCCACCAGCATTGAAAGACTTCTTCCCTGGTGGTCCCCAGCCCCAGAAGGAGTCAAGAAAATGTGGCAGGAGGAAGGTGGTCAGAATGGACTCATAGGCCAGGAATGCAAGGAAAATTCCCAGAAGACAGGAGGGTCATGATGTATTCTGTGCAGCAGTCAGGATCTGCCATGTCTCCTCAGGGTGCCAGATCTCTTTTTCCTTCCCAGCAACGAACCCTCAGTGATCTGGTGGCAACCTCTGGAAACTGGCTAAAATAAAACACATGGGGGCTAGTTCTTTTAACTGGTGTGCAGCACACAGTTGGGAAAAAAATACTAAAAAAAGCAGCTGACACCTAAGTTCTCGCAAGATAAGCGTAAATTACACCAAACCCCCTCCCTCATGATAATGGATGGGGGAAGGGGGCATAATATGATGCACAAGCTTTGCCTCGTTTGCATGTACCCTCTAGGAAAAATGGACAGTGTCTTGTGTGAACCCTTTAAAACCTTAAAGAAGAAAAAGAAAAAAGTCAATGGAGCTACACCAATTTACACCCAGGATCTGGCCTAGTTCTCTTCAAAACACTGCATTAACTTTTCAGGTACACCTGTTCACATACTGCCATTTAGTTATTGCTGTTCAATTTAATATTGATGACTGACACGTAAAAGCAGCCAATCTAATTTTTGAGTCAAACCTGCTCATCTGAAAAGAGAAAACCATACTGAAAAAAGGCTAAAAGCCGATTTTGAGAACAACATTTTGCATCTCAACAGCAGACACGATGTTATAAATGTAAGCCTTCCAAAATTCACGGGGCGTAAGGGATTCCTTAAAACTGACGCATCCCTTCCCTTGGGCATTGTCAGATCCTGAACTGGACTGGAAAACCAATACTACTCCTTCCTAAACAAACTAGATATCAAAAGGCAGAAGATTCTGCTAAAACCATCAATAAGTGACTTTGCCAAGAAAACATGTTTTCTCAGCAAAAAAAATACACTTTCAATTAGCTTTTGTCCAGATTAATAAGCAATTTTTATCTTGTACATGTTTTGTTTGGAATACATAGTGTCAATTAGAGCTTTTTCTGCAGTAAGGGGGCCTCTAACTTGAGGTCAGCTTGCAGTCCCAGGGAAATTCATAATGAAATACCCTCAAGGTAAAGAGGAAATTCAGTACAAGATACTGAACAGTTGGTTTTTCCAACACCAAGTTACCTGGATTAAGGTTTGTAAATGATTTCTCTCCTACACCATCAACAAGTCTAAAAACAGTTCCCTGTTTTATTGTACTACTTTGCTCAGGGAGAGAAGCAGAGGGAAATCAAAGCTATTTGCTTCACAGAAAGGGAAAAAAAAAAAGATAGCAAGAGGGGAAAAATGCTTGTGTTTGCAGGTCTAAACTAGTACTGTCTGGTGGCAAATGTGGTCGGTTGATAGACTTAGTTTCTGGATGTATGATTCTGCATGTGTCAAGGCTGACAGCACTAAAGCTGAACTCCTTTTTGAACAAGTAAAGTAGGTTGCACATAACCACATAGCCACGCTGCCCCACCAATGACCTTAACCTTGATCTGGAAGGAACCACCCTCTCAGTGAAAGACAGTTAATTTAGTCTCCATCATAATTTAGCCCCAAGACTGCTGTAAGTAGAGACTATCAGTTGTGATGAATTATGACTTTTGGTGATGGTGCCTCAGATTACTATCCACTGAGGCTTTCCTAAGGTTATTGGATTCTAGCCTATATATGCAAAAGACAGTTTGAAGTGTTAAATGAGATGCGTGTGCTGAATTGTAGCTCTTTCTACGTCCAGTACACATATTTCCACTGAGGAAACCAACTCCTTTCTTAACTGCAGATGCACATTGCATGTGTTTACTTTATCGACAGTATTTACATGCACACAGAGAGATCTGTGAAATCACAAATTTAAAGTAAGGATGAAAGCTTATGCTGCTGTAAAGTGCACAGTAATGTAAAAATATAAATCTGTTTAAAAAGCAAAGCATAATATATGGGATAATATAAGTTCTGATGCCACTGCTTTAACCTTAGCAGATGTGCAGTTTCACTTTCTTTGATTTTGTGTTCGTTCATCCTGTAATACCAAACTCAGACCCAGAAAACACATATTAGGACCTTATTCACAATATTTTTAATGTCCTCTCAAAGTTTCTTCAATATAAAATCTTTCCAGAGTTATAATTATTTGTTTTCCAGGAAGCATTTTTACTTTTGAGAAAATATGCAATTGATGGGGGCAATTAACAGCTTCAGTCGATCAATAAAGCTTCTAAAATTTACAACAGCTGTAATCAGCAATAAATCCGGGGTTTATTCTGGTTGTTCTGTATGTAGTCACGTTTTTTCCATTTCAGTGTCCAGATTGTTGCTGAACATTTGTATAGTTTGGTGGTTGTACCTTTCCATCTCGAGTATGCAAGAATTGTTAGTCTCAGCTCACAGCCACTATCAGTAAAATTCCACTATTTTATCAAAAAGAAAGAAACTGAATGAGGAACTCGACAGAACTCCCTACTTGGATGCCACATATGTCTGTGCTAAAGACATTCATACTTATTAACATTGCTTGTGGTAAACAAGCAGCCTTCCCATAAAATCTGTCTCTGATGCCAGTTCGTTACCATTCGACTGATTTGATATGTGTAGATTATGAGCTTGTAACAGGGATGTGGCACATCCGGACTGGTTCAGGAAGAAGGTTGTTTCCCAAAAGAGAATCAGAAGGATAAGAATTTGGAGTTAGGCTGAGCCTTTGATCAATGTCTCTGCTCTTCCCTTGTTCTAGGTGAGGGGAGTAATTTGTTACAGCCTTTTCCCTTTTTCCCACTGCCTCAGATCTGCTGGGGGGTCAGACCCTAGGCTCCAGCATTGCTTCCCATGCCCACCGGCTTAAGGGGCGTGTGCAGCTACTACTCCCCCTCTTGTATCGGACTCAAGGTCCAGGAGCAGCACTAATGCAGCTGTGAGAGGTCTTACTCTGCTGAGTGGTGGCATTAGGTTCAGGCACAATCTAATCTAACATTAGCATGATTATCAGATATCAGCGAATGACTGAGCTTTTGGGACTAAAATAGTTTTAGACGGTACAGAACAGCACCTCTGAAAGCTGGTTTCAAATGTGCCTGAGGTGGTTAGTAAAATCAGTGTAATAGCATCAGAGATTTGTTGTAACATTGTAAGAATGATATTCTAGACAAAAGGGGGGAAGTTTTATAAACTCATTCTTTAAATTACCACTTCAGAGCAGCCAGTACCAGCTGTACGTTACTCCTCATAGGGATTTCAGTTAAAATCTTTAATCAGAAAAATGCCGATGGTGACCATGTTTTATTGCACTGCACTGCGTAGGACTTGTTCTGAAAGTAACATGCAAACATGATGCACTGCAGTTCCATTTCTCCCCCCGGAAATGACGTATTGCATTTCCATTCGTCTCCCTCACCCTTAACTCCACCCAATTGTATGTGGTCTGTTAAGAGACCTTAATAATGAATAATGCATATTAATGCTTATTACTGTGGGGAGTCCCCGTCAGTGCTATCTAGTTCACTTCAATGGAAGTAAACACTAAGAAAGAGTGAAATATCTTGCCTTCATTGAAGTCAACAGCAAAAGTCCCATTTGAACTCAGTCGGGCCAGGATTTCACTCTATAACTGGTATTATTTGTTTGCAGGACTTGGATCTTAGATTGAAAGATTTTCTGGTCAGGGATATATGTCTGTAAAGTATATCACACATTTTGGGTGCTATATCAATAATAGTTACAATAATAAATACATAAATCTCAAGAACATGACTGCACAGATACATTTATTTTGTACTATATACTCCAAGTATTAGCAGTTCTGTTTTACAAGTCCCAGCCTACAACTAAATCAATTAAGTATATTCTCCCAAAAAGATGATTTATGCTATAAATAACTCTATACTTTCTCACTCTCATAACTATTTGAGAGATCCCACCTTGATCAGCCTTTTAACCTGTGGACCTGGCAAATGGCTACAAGCAGAAATGTGAAGTACAGGGATGTACTGAATTCCGGGAGGCTGAAGTCCAAAACATTCTCACACTCAGCTAGTAACTTGTAGTGTCATAAAACTCTTCCTATATCAGTATTACTACTAATCAGAGCAGCTACTTTGATACATTAATAAATACATCAACTAAAGCATAACAAATAGGAACCACTGTCAACCATAATAATAATGAAATACACACATGCAGTCATTATTTTAATAATGGGTTATCATTTACCATTTGTTTTGCTAACATGGTCACTGTTTGGCTTATTAAGTAGAATATTTGACATTTAAAGTAGAATATTTGACATTTAATTAAAATATAGTCCTATATGGTACTTAAATTTTTAAGAGTACTCACTATTAATATTAGAATTGGAAAAGGGTAACAAAAATTATTAGGGGAATGGGACAGCTTCCATATGAGAAGAGATTAAAAAAACTGGGACTTCTCATCTTGGAAAGAGAGGATTAAGGGGGGATATGAAAGAGGTCTATAAAATTATGACCTGTGTTGCGAAAGTGAATAAGGAAGTGTTCTTTACTCCTTCACATAACACAAGAACCAGGAGTCACCCAATGAAATTAATAGGCAGTAGGTGTAAAACAAACAAAAGGAAGTACGCAACGCACAGTCAACCTGTGGAACTTGTTGCCAGGGGATGTTGTGAAGGCCAAAATTGTAACTGGGTCCAAAAAAGAATTAGGTAAATTCCTGCAGGATAGGTCCATCCATGGCTATTAGCCAAGATGGTCAGGGATGCAACCCCATGCTCTGGGTGTCCCTAGCCTCTGACTGCCAAAAGCTGGGAATGGACATCAGGGGATGGATCACATGATAATTGCCCTATTCTGTTCATTCCCTCTGAAGCACTTGGAATTGGCCATTGTTGGAAGGGGTTATTAACATATAGCTCTAAAACAATCTAACTATAAATATACCTTAGCATATTATCCTTTTTAATAAAAGAAAGTAAAAAATTGTTTAAAATAATTGTGCATGTGAAGATAAATTTCTGCAAAAAAGCCCCAGGCAGGTAACTGAAGACCTATAAGCATGACCTTAGCAGTGGGAAAATTCCTAGAATCACAGATCAGATGTAGAGAGCTGTCTAAAAATATTCACACTGTTGGTGTTCCTGGCAGAAAGAAAAAAAAATCATGTTTACTCTATATTCACAAAAAAGTAAAAGACTTGTTACTTTCGCTCACAATTTTGATGTTTTTCTCCCCTATAGAGCAAAAGGCAGGTTTTTGCAGGTGCCTTAAATTTAATTCGAAGTTGTGTGAAATTCCTTGTCAAACAGAAATTGAAAAAGGAATGGATGTGAAGTTTCTGCCTTTTTCTGCTCCATAATACTATCCCTGGCTAAGTGTAGAAACTGCACCAGTCAAAGACTTTGTAGGCCTCATAGGCTGTAAGAAAAATATGTTAAAAAAATTATTGCCTGTGTTCTACTGAACTTGTTTCCCTCATATAGCTCCTATCTCATCTGTTTTATGAGTCTCCAATTTGACGAGTTGCAAAGTATTCTGAAGGACTGTCCTGCTACCTGGTGGCTAGCCCAGGATAGAATTATGTATGGATTACAAGTTTCAACAGCCATGAATATTGTTTAAAAAAGAGTCGCGACCAAGTGAGCGAGAGAGAGAGAGAGAGAGAGAGAGAGAGAGAGAGAAGTAGCAAGAGGAAGATTAATACTGAGTCAACTTCCATTCCCTTTGATTTGGAAGGAAGAGTGTGAAGTAAAATGAAGGTATTTAGTGATAATAGAAAACTGTGGGGAAGAAGGAGGGAAATAAAATTCACAATATCTGAGGGAGTGGAGGAACACAGGTTATTAGCTGACTCTCACAATTCATCTAATGTGTGAAGCTAGGGTGGAAAAATCAAACAAAAGAAAATTTATCTCAGTAGTTAGATACAGTGACTCAGTGTACACAGTCTTTGTTTAATCCTGAGCTGATGGTGTCAAATTTGCAGATGAACTGAAGCTCAGCAGTTTCTCTTTGAAGTCTGGTCCTGAAGCTTTTTTGCTGGAGATTTTGTAGGTATTGTAGGTTTATACCTCCAGCTCAGTGGCACCGCTATGGGCACCTGCATGGCCCCACAATATGCCAACATTTTACGGCTGACCTGGAACAACGCTTCCTCAGCTCTCATCCACTCACGCCCCTTCTCTACCTATGCTACACTGATGTCATCTTCACGTTCATGCCTCCAGCTTCCATCCCGGGCACACTACACGATCCATTGTCTACAGCCAAGCACTGAGGTACAACCGCACCCTGCTCTAACCCCTCAGACAGAGACCAACACCTACAAAATCTCCACCAGGCATTCTCAAAACTACAATACCCGCACAAGGAAATAAGGAAACAGATCAACAGAGCCAGACGTGTACCCAGAAGCCTCCTACTGCAAGACAAACCCAAGAAAGAAATCCACAGGACTCCACTGGCCATCACGTACAGTCCCCAGCTAAAATCCCTCCAACGCATCATCAGGGATCTACAACCCATCCTGGACAATGATCCCACACTTTCACAGGCCTTGGGTGACAGGCCAGTCCTCGCTCACAGACAACCTGCCAACCTGAAGCATATTCTCACCAGTAATTGCACACTGCACCATAGTAACTCTAACTCAGGAACCAATCCATGCAACAAACCTCGATGCCAACTCTGCCCACATATCTACACCAGCGACACCATCACAGGACCTAACCAGATCAGCCACACCATCACCGGTTCATTCAGCTGCACATCCACTAATGTAATATATGCCATCATATGCCAGCAATGCCCCTCTGCGATGTACATCGGACAAACTGGACAGTCTCTACGGAAAAGGATAAATGGACACAAATTCGATATTAGGAATGGCAATACACAAAAACCTGTAAGAGAACACTTCAACCTCCCTGGCCACACAATAGCAGACCTTAAGGTGGCCGTCCTGCAGCAAAAAAACTTCAGGACCAGACTTCAAAGAGAAACTGCTGAGCTTCAGTTCATCTGCAAATTTGACACCATCAGCTCAGGATTAAACAAAGACTGTGAATGGCTTGCCAACTACAAAACCAGTTTATCCTCCCTTGATTTTCACACCTCAGCTGCTAGAAGAGGGCCTAATCCTCCCTGATTGAACTAACCTCGTTATCTCTAGCCTGCTTCTTGCTTGCATATATATACCTGCCCCTGGAAATTTAGACTACATGCATCCGACGAAGTGGGTATTCACCCACGAAAGCTCATGCTCCAAAACGTCTGTTAGTCTATAAGGTGCCACATGACTCTTTGCTGCTTTCCCCCATGTTAAGTATCCTCACAGCTTCTTGTCAAACTGTCTTAAATGAGCTATCTTGATTATCACTACAAAAGTTTTTTTTTCTCCTGCTGACAACAGTTCATCTTAATTAATTAGCCTCTTAGAATTGGTTGGGCAACTCCCACTTTTTCATGTTCTCTGTATGTATATATATCTCCACGCTATATGTTCCATTCTATGCATCCGATGAAGTGGGCTGTAGCCCACGAAAACTTATACTCAAATTTGTTAGTCTCTAAGGTGCCACAAGTACTCCTGTTCTTTTAGTAGTGGAAAGATGCCTTCAAGTAAGTGTAAACGTAATTTACTCCCATTAAAAAACCCCGTTAAAATACACACAAATCTTTCTGATGTTAAAATGATAAAATTAATCAAAAAATGGTACTGTCAGGAAAATTTTTATAAGACTTGTTTGAAATTTGTTCTTTTCTTGCTACTGTTTGAAATGCTCCCTTAGAAGCAGATGATTTTTTTCTTCTACCAATGTTTTCTTTTTCACTTAGCAAACTTAATTGTTCCCTGTGTTTTAAACTGAGCTGGAATTATTATGGCTGCATTTAACAACTTCAGCCTTTACTCTTCTTTTCTAAGCAAACACAGTTGTGCACTACCAGACTAGTCTTCAATATCAACATAGTGATGGAAACTATGTTTGTTAGTCAACTGATGCTAAGCAAGTCACTGACTTGTTGTAGGGTCTACAAAACAAGTGGCATTTTGTTACTTTTAATTTCCCAGTGTGGTAGATTTAAAAATAAACCACCTTCCTAAAATAAAATAAATAATACTACTTAGCACTTATGACACTTTACAAATTCAAACTGGAGTGAAGATATTAATTATTCCTCACTACATCCGTGTGAAGCAGGTCTGATAAGTATTATTATCCTAGCGCAATTTCACTTGATTACAGATGGGGACATGGTCAGAAAGATGAAGTAACATGCCTAAGGTCACAGCCACAGGATTAGAACTCACAACTGCCCAATTGTTAATCTTGTGCTCATTCTCCCAGAAGCCAATACATCTCATAAGGCAAGAAAATAAAAATCTAGAAGGTCTTTCCTTCCCTACTGTATGGAAGACCACATTTTGAGCCTATTACATAATGATGGGATCCTTTTGAAATAGTTTGTACTGTATTTCCCCAGTAAGTAAGGAACTAGATGAGACCACATTTACATCTTTAAAATTATTTGATTTCTACGTATATAATATACATCCTTCTAAAATTATGCTTCAGGAACGTTTGTGAAGGTTCCTCATAGTTGTTAAAAAGGTGTTGATTTCACATTTACACAAACACAGTATCAATCTAACACCTGTGTATTACAGTAACAACAACCCACTGTGTTGTAACATTGGCATTTCTTTTCTCTCTGTACATTAGAATAATGAATTTTGGTTACTGAATTGTCAGCAGTGCTCATGGTCTATTGCAGACCTCCTCACTGCATGTGGATATTCCACCCTACTTTAGCTGCACAGATACACGAGTGGTTTATATGTTAAATATATATCTGTCACCGAGGATGTAAGTTTACAGTTTCGGATCATTAATTTGAAGCTTACACACCCTACTCATGCAAAGAAAGAAGGATTTGGTTTCCAGAACAGGCTTACTATTGATACATGTAAGGTTGGAAACTATGTAAAGAAATACAGTCAAACCTTTTAAGATGACATACAAAGTTTCCAGTAAGAGGATGAGAACCTTGAGACTGAAGGCATTGAAAAGCTGTCTTGTTGCCTAGCCAGTGAACTCAGGGTCTTATATTCCCTTCGATTTTGCATATAGATGGGAGCTTGCACTCATGGGTCAGCGTTTTTAAGAGATAAAACCAATAGGTTTCCATAAAAGTTACTGTAAAAACCTACAGTTTTTAACAGTGATTTCCTTTCTATGAGTTTTTCTATCCACCCTACAGAATGTTATGTCGTTGCAACAGAATTCTAAGGTCAGAAGAACCCAGAAAAGAAATCACTCTTTGCAATTTAATATGACTTTCTCATATGTGTTTGGATAGCCAGAACTCAGGTCCCTTGGTGAGAGGTGCCTCCTCGAAGTCCAACATTTGGTTTTGTGGTGGAGGTGCCTTTTAAATTTCTAGGACTTGGGTATGGGGTATTATCCAGGGATCAAAGTCTGGTTATTGGGGTGACAGGTCTCGATATCTAGGACAAGGGATTAGGATGAGGTTTGATATTATAATAACTAAGAGTGGGGTGGTGTTGAAGGAGGAATGCTGCCCAAGCAACTAGGCCTGGGTTATTGGGTAAAGGAGACAGCTGAATATTTAGAACTCTGATTTGAAGGAATGGGACCTAATTTTACTTATTTAATTTTTATGTAGCATCAATGACCCCTAAGGAGCCTTTCAGAAAAAGTAGGAAAGCAAGGCTCCTGCCCTGAAGAGTTATTTGAAATGCCATATTTTCAGTCCAAGGTTATATGAAGTCCACCAGACTCAGGCCGTGTGTGTGTATATATATATATATATATATATTGAAACATACTCAGCTTGACTCAAAACATAAATGCGGAACAGTGTATCCAAAACCGAATACTAGCCCCTTTCACAGTATTCGGCTTAACTGTACAAGTGTTTCTGGAAATGTTTAATAGAAAAAAGTGTATTAAGAAACACTACAGGCACAGTTCTGTACATATCTTTTCGTCTTCTTTTTTAATAACCACTTTTATATTGCCTAAATCCCTAAAATCAGTGTCTGGACTCTAGCTGGAGGCTTCCCAAGAATTACTGCTTGTCAGCACCCTTTCCACAGAAATGAGGTTATTTACCTCCACTGACGTAATGTCAACTCATCTTTGTCCACTCATACGCTGGAGCCCTCTTTACGGGAAAGGCAAAACCTCAGTTTTCCCTCTCTAACACACATATATAGAATCCAGAGTTAAAATAAACATCTGTGTCAGTAAGATGGGTTACTGGCTGCCTTGAGACAGGCCTAAGATACCAACTATAGCTTCTCAATATATAAACCTGTACAGTTCACTTTAAATACCTGACCTGGATATGAGACATTGGGATGGCTGAGGTTACTAGTAATTGAATTCTTTTACACCTTGGTCAGCAGTTCAAACCTCGGACATATTGTCAGTGATTAGTGATGCGCAAAACTCAAAAAATCCTGAATTTCTATTAATTTCAGATCTTTACTTAGTTTAACAAACTTTCTGAGCTTCTCCCTGCTCTCTCCCTTTGTTGTGTGAAAATTGATAACAGTTTTCTTTCCTCTGTCTCAATTATCTTCTTGTCGGTCTCTGGGTCTGGGAAGTGTTAAAGGGAAGTAAGGGGTATGACATTCCTCCCAGGCTCACCACATCAGGCTATGGTTCTGGGGTCAGCTGCTGTCCTCTCTGAATCAGGTATTTCTGAGGCTTCCTTGACAGAAATACCAGACTTCACAGTATTCTTCAGAAGCCTTCAATTCACCCAAGATCTGGGTCTTTTATAAAAGTGCTATGCCCATCATGAAAGCCCAGACAGCAGCAAGCTGAATTTCTGTCATCTAACAGTGAGATAGCAGGCATTTGTGGTGAACCCACCTTTCCCAAGATTCAGCAAAAGTTCATTTGGAGAGAACCAGAAAATTCTGGTGGACAGGGATGGGATGGATTGATTATAAATTAAATTAGCTTGTCCATCCCTAACAGTAACTAGTAGCCTATGTGAGATGTAGTAGCCTACCAGTAATTTGGTAGCCTACTTGAGATGAGTTGTTGATCACATTCCTTTGATTAGTGGACAGGTGCCCACAAACAAAAAAAAACCCTCTATCACTGGTACATTTGTTGCCAGTCTGCAAATATCATAGAGACCTAACTGATTTTCTTTCACCTCAGGGTGATCCCTCCAGATCATGATTGTGGTCTGCTGGTAAAACAGTGTGCAGAAACTTTCATTAGTACCAGCACTGTAGGTAAACAGAGGATCTCAGTCAATGGGACACTTTTCAAAAACTCTTAAATTGGCTACAATAACCCATTCAATTACATTTGGCGTATGCATATCTTGGTAATTGTTCTACAATAACTACAGCACGTGTGATGATAATCCTCTCCCCTTTATATAGAAAATCTGCTACTTTTTTTCAGACATGAACTGCACCACAGTCACCCATGCCTTTTGACCTCTTGGTTAGACTATTATAATGTGCTGTCTAACTGGGCATACTCTGAAACTGATCACTGACTGAAGCAGTTGCAGGAGGCAGCTGTTTGCTTCTTAAAATAGGGACAGGTTACTTGTAACTGTCACAAGCTATACTGACTACCAGGGCGTCAAAGAATGCAGTTCAAGGTGTTAGTATTAAATATGAACTTCTTCACAATATAGGATTTAGCTACCTAAGTGAGTGATCACATCTTGCTTTTTGAATCTGCCCAGCAATAACAGTCAGGGCAGGGTCAATCTGCTTTTGGTCCTTAACAGAAGAAAAGTGTAGGACTTTCTTTGCCAAGCGTCTGAGGAGTGAAACTCCCTTCAGAGGCCATCTGTCATAAACCCCCTACTGGCTGCATTTCGAAATGCATAAATCTTCTATGTTGGGATTAACCCTTCAGTGACCATTTTGCAGATTCTCTCCCTCGTTCGTTTCTTTTTGCTGTTGTGGTCATCTTTCCCCCCATCCTTTGTACCATGTGAATACTGACCTCTTTGTAGGTAGGTTGCTTATTTCTAGGGCTATTTAGTTTCCTCCTATCCCTACTTCCTGAGTTCTGTTTCACTATATGCAGTATTTGAGCTAGTTGGTTCTTTCGACTGATTGTAACACTCTGGATTTTGACTTTTGTTGCTTTGCTCTTGCAATAGACACCCGACAAATATGTTACATGCAAAGATAACACCCACAAATAATTTCTTTGGGGGGGGGGCCTGGAGTGGGGAGGGTGCCTGAATACAATTTAGGAAACTCTTCTGCAGCCTCTTTAATCTAACTATGCCCAGGGTAAAAGGCTGTGCTAACCTTATGGGATTAGTAGTACAGAAGAACTGTTTGGAGTGAGGAGTAAATGTCACAACACACAGTCAGTGGTGACACAAAGTGATATAAAAAGAGGGCTTGGTAGGCTTTGTTGCTTAGTTACCAATACAGCACACAGAGCAAACCTGGTCATATTACTAACCTGAGCTTTTCCTAATACCTCACATTTCCTCTGTTTACAATTCCATCATCATAACCAACTTTCTAATTCCCCCAATGCAATGAAATAGAGCCTAGGATCAAGAGGGAAACAGTGCCAGAGATTAGCGGTTTGGGGATTTACAACTGGTATCTAGCAAAAAACTACAGTAGGAGCCAATCACTTTGGTCAGAGGATGGTCCTTGTTATTTTAGAAAAGATTTTTTTTTATATATATAAATATTTTTTTAAGGATCAGAATGGGTAAAACTGTGTGTTTTCTGGGTTAATCAGACAAAACAAAACAAAAACAATTCCTTTCCCACTTACCCCACACGGAAATCTATTAAACTAAGATCTGGAAAGCACTGACTCGGTAACAGATGTAGCGAATTACAAACATATATTTGTCACAGATTACCGTATAAGAAAATAGGCAGCCGTCCCACTTCAAAATACATTTTTTGTGTTCATTATTATTAATCCATCTTTTCTGCATGTAGCTATTCAATATTAAGCATGACTGAAATGCAGTACAGTTCAGCACTCTGGCAAAAAGAAAGCCTGCAAAAAATATAAAAAGGTTGCAAAAAGGAAACCTGATTTAAAAGATATTTTTGGTAGGCAATCAGGTGGTTTGCTTTGAATTTCAGTGACTGTCCATAGTACTGTAGTAAGTGTTACTGCATTTTCAGAAGGGCTGACGAGGAGTTTTAGTTTACACCATTCATAACCACAGTACAATAGATAAAATTCTAAAGTCACTAGTCATCTGAGAGCTCTACCAAAGCTAAAAAAATATACTGGCAAAGCTGGAAATAAGACATTTAAATGAGGCCAGGTTAGGTGTTTCCAAGAGGTGAGTGACTGATCCTGTTTTATGTTACGCCAGACAATGTTAACATCTTATACACTATCTCTGTCAAGTGACAGATAGATGTATTATTGTCTGTGAATTATTAAAACAACTTCACTTTGTCAGCCTTAATCCTTTCTGGATGAAAAAAAATCTGTCAAGGCAGGCATTCACTTTTAATCTATTACTAAATCTTTTTGAAGCTTGGTAATATTTTTCATACAGTCTGCATTGGTCAGCTTGTCAGATACTATGCCTGAACATCGGCCATGACCACAAGCTAATTGCAAGCATAATGCTCTTTGTTTGTTTGAGAGTCTTTCCTGCCTTGCTGAGAGCTACCGTGTCCCCTTTCACCTACCCAGTTGGGAGACCAGACAATTTGGGGATCATCCAAAGACGGGCATTAAGATCCATTCCCTGGTTCAGGGAGAATACTGTAGCTATTACAGCACACAAATCACTTCTGGGGTTTTAACCAATGAAAAATGTTTGGACAGATAGATCTCTCATGCATGCTTGCAACCCCCCACATATGCAAATACTTCTTGAACACTAGTAAACACCAGGAATGTGGCATGAGTCTAAAGTCAATTAGCAATGTTGTTCAAAATTGCTCACGTTTTGTCACAGGCAGCCTCACTGTCACAGGCTATTCTGGTGTCATGAAGGGATGGGAAATAATGTGATCCAAAGATAACATCCATCCACCGTATTGCTCAAGCAGCAATCTCTACTGTATCTGGGCAGCACCACTGGAACCATGCCCTACATCCTGATGTCTCCCTCCCAATTTTGCCCATTTGGTAATGGCAACAAAAAGGGGTGGATTTGTAAGTTTTTAAAACAAACATTTCAAATCCTCCACTCCCATCAACCATTTGCCCAAAATGAAGCAAGAGAGAAAAGTTAAAGTGAAAAGGATGGAGATGCTGGGGGTAAAACAGATTGATCGTAACAGAAAATTGGGGGTTTGACCAAACGAAAACTGTCGTGTAAATGTCTGCTTTTCCCCAAAATTATTAATTTTTGTTAGAAAACTGAATATCTGAAAATGTGTTTTTTTTTTGCCGAATGTATTTCAGCTTTTGGTTTTTCCAATGAAAAGTCGAAAAGTCAACAGAAAAAACACACACAGGTTATGGATGTCTTTCAGGGTGGACTGATTTAAATCAAAGCTATTTAAATCACCAATTTTAATCATGATTTAAATCAGCAAGCAGGAAACTTTGATTTAAATAATTGATTTAAATCATGTTTTGCATTTGTATTTTTTAGTTATTTTGCTACAGAAAAGTTGATTCTTATTGCTTGGTAACCATTAAAACATATTGATTTGCAACTAAATATAGCCTTTATACTAAATTTGGTGCTTCTTTTTGCTAACCAGGAGTATATAGTATACCTATACACATTTAGTTAAGCAGTTATACAGCTAAATTTATACTCTTATTCAGATTCTTAATTTTTATTCTTTTATGTTAGAAAATGGTGAATGATGCATTTCTTATTTACCAGATGATTATTGTTACTTGCAATTCAAATTCAAGTGAAAATTCACAAAAACAGGATTTTATTTTATTTTTTATTATTATTAAATAAAACTCTTAAATGTGCTGCATACAGAAGAAAAAAGTTTATCAAATAAATTTTGCATTTAAAGATAATTGAAGTATTAAAACAATTTACCTATCGATCTAAACTATTTATCTGTAGCTAGTGAACTGAACTAGTTGTTTCTGGGCACTACGTCCTTCAAGAGTTTAGAACTCAGAGAGCTAATCCTCTCACACCTAGTTTTTATTCATAGATTGGAAGAGGAACACAAGCTTTCCTGATTTTTCAGCTTCTAATTGGTTTCTCAACTCTGAATGAAATAGTTATTGAACTAAACTAGTTGAATAAACTGAAATGACAAAAATTCTCTCTCTGTGCCTGCCAAAGAGGTTACTGCCATCAAACGTTAGCACTTTTCAGCAAACTCTGGGTCCAAGTGCTTAGTCGGTGGTGTGACTTTCTTTACAACTTGGCAGCACATATGTACTGCTTATTTGTCATTATTTTTTTGGTATTTAATTTAAATTATTTGACTAGATTATAATAAGTTTAGGTCCCAACATAAACTGCCAATTTCAAATTTAATTTTACATATGTTTATTTTTTAAAATATACCTGTATTTAATTTTAATTAAAAATTCAATTTATGTAAAAGTCTATTTTTTTAATTAGACATCATTGAATTTTATCCACTCTGGTTTCTTTACAACTTTATCTACCTCTATGGTCTTCATAGCAGTAACCTCGGTGTACCTTGCAAACATTAATGAATTTACTCTTACTCTGAGGAAGAGCAGTATCCTCATTGTACAGATTTTACAAAACAAGACACAAGAGATCAAGATCCTGATTCAGCAAAGCACTTGAGTACCCTGCTTAAAGATAAGCGTATGCTTAAGAGTTTTGCTATGTCCAGGCCAAACAGATCTGTCCACAATCACAAAGGGAAATAGTGGAAGACCCAGGAATTGAACTCAGATCTTCTGTGTCTTAGACTAGCATTTTAACCATAAGAGTATCCTCTCTCAAACTTGTATATAAACAAGTTAAATGTTTCTCTTCTTTGATCTATTCCTTTTGTAATCAAATTCGGCATTTTCTTCTCGCCTTCATACCCTTCACATTAATGGTCTGATTTTCAGAGATTGAAACGGAATTGCAAGTGTCAAAATCAGTACGATTTAGTTGTCAGTTACGCAGAGAACCACCTTAGGCTAACCTGTGACTTTACCACAAGCCCCGTGTTTATTATTGCAATGCTAGTTTCCCCTTGTTTTGAAACAGATGCAGCTCTATACCTGGTACATCCCTCAGAGCATCAGCATAACTGCACTGCCTGGTTCATTGGGGGGCTCATTTGCCACCCCCAAGGAGGGAGGGGGAGTAGCAGCTCTGCTGAGGCTGCTTTACTCACTGTGCTGTTACCTGCAATGTGGGCAGCTGGCGCAGGGGGCTTAAAGATGTCTTGTGGACACTTGCTTGCCCTTGCAGGAGTGCTAGATAGGCCACAATCTGGCACTTATCCAACTTGTCTGACTATGTTCACCCTTTCAGGAAATATGTTGCTGTTGTAGGGTATCAGACAGCTGCAATCACCTCAGAGGATTATTCTGTGAACTTCAGAAAGCGGACACCTTCTGAGTCCATTATCAGGATAAAAAAGAATGGCTACCTTTATATGGCTCTTTAAAAAATGCTGACAGGAAAGAAACAACAAAAAATCTTGGTAATTAAAAAGTAAAGTTATCTTGCCGACAGGGTGAACACAAACTGGAATTTCCCTGATATCACTGTAAAAGGTGATTGTTTGGAAACCAAAAATACAGTCATCTGTCAGGAGGCCGAGCTGGCACACCAGCTTCTCTGCATGGCATCTCCACCCTTGAAAACTCTCCAAATCCACATCCTGTTGCAGAAACATTCACTGTTTTACGGGAAATCAATGTCTCATTTTTATAGAGACTTGCTTTTTTATTTATTTTCAAATGTGTAATTTGCCAGATTTTTTTACTGCCCGTATGAGTAAAGACCAGAGAGATCAGGGGAGGCGATGAGAGAGATGGGGTTTTACATAAAAATGAATATTGTTCCTAAAACATGAAAAAATTGTGCTCCATGGCATATACAGCTACACCTATGATTGAATAGCCCTGTTTGGAAGACTTAAATACTAAGTAGTCTAATTTTCAATGCAAATTTAGCAGAAGGTATTTTTAACATCAATATTACAGCATGAAGCTTCACATATTACATGCTAGTATTTTGTGATTGTCACTTACCTCTCTACACCCACATACATACAACAGAAGTAGATAGGGAAAGTGGACAAAGTTATAGCACTCCAGTACTTTATTCCAAGATTGATGGAGGAAATCTGACCCCATACTCTTTCTCTCCCCTGCATCCAAAGCCCAGAAGTGGCATTTTTCTTTTCCACACAGTTCATGCCTTTAATGCATTCTAAATGCACAAAACACCTTGGGAAAACACCATCTGGACTGTGAGCAATGGCGGGTAAATGTATACCTGAAAAATGTAGGGCTACAGCAATGGAAAAATTGTGACTTTATTTGCCCCCGTTTTTCATAAAAAAATTTCAAACCTTTTTGGACAAGCTTCTACAAAGGGCTCTGATTTTCAAAAACAGCTCAGCTCCCATTTAGGAACCAAACTAAGTGACTAGACTTTTAAAAGAACCCATCAAATCAGATGTTGAGCTCTTCTGAAAATATGACCGTGTTACAATGGGTGCTGCTGTGT
This sequence comes from Gopherus evgoodei, assembly GCF_007399415.2. Classification (NCBI taxonomy): domain Eukaryota; kingdom Metazoa; phylum Chordata; order Testudines; family Testudinidae; genus Gopherus; species Gopherus evgoodei. The sequence continues at coordinate 172,855,017 of NC_044323.1, read as the reverse complement.
GCTGAGCACTTGAAAATCTGGTCCTGGTCTCTCTTGAAAATCTCACCCCATGTGGGTGAATGGAAAAGGGAGTGGGCAAATGGGCAATACTCAGGCAGGAAAAGATCAGTTGGTGACAAAACTAGATAAGTGGCAAGGATGTATTAGGGCTGGAGCTGTCTGAAGCAAGAGCTTTTATGCATTTTATATGCTTCTGTCTCTCCCCCTTCTCAGTTTCTTCTTGGGTGAGACTGTGCCTCTTCCAAGACAGCTGCTTTAGCACAGGGAGCCTGCCTACAGGCAGAGATAAGAAAACAAAAGCGTGGGGGAAGAGGGTGAGAAAACAGATCGAGATAATGAAGGAGGGAAGAGGGCCAAATTGAGGACAGTGGGGGGGAGGAGCGGAGGGAAAGAGGAGACAAGGGGATAACTGGTGAACTAAGAGGAGATGTACAATATAAATAAGTACAAATAAATACGTATATGGGGGAAACCCAAAGGGGGCAACAAAATCAAAGAAGAGAAGCGGAGGGATGTCTCAGTGGTTGAAGCACTGGCCTGCTAAACCCAGAGTTGAGAGTTCAATCCTTGATGGGGCCATTTAGGGATCTGGGGCAAAAACCTGTCTGGGGATTGGTCCTGCTTTGAGCAGCGGATTGGACTAGATGACCTCCTGAGGTCCCTTCCAATCCTGATATTCTATGATTCTATGATAAAGCAGGAGAGGAGTGACTGAGATAATCTCTAGCCTGATAGGGACAGCACTTCTTGTCAATCAGAGACAGGAAGCACAGCCTGAGAAACAGTTGATTAAAAATAAAAAGCTATGTGAATTTAATCAAATCCCTTCAGGTCTGCAAACCTGTGCTGGGAATCTGGGGAGAGCAGGCTGTCTTGGGATACTTCAGCCTGTCCACTCCTGAATAGAGAGGTACAGGGACATGGGGAAAAAAAAAATCAATTGACCTTATTTGAATCTCCACAAATATTTGGATTGATAGGTCAGTTCTTATTTGAAATGAAGGGCTTCACTTCATCTGAAGGTTTAGCACTTAAGCATATGCTTAACTTTAAGTATGTGAGACATCCCATCAATGACTCACATAAGTAAGGTTAGGCACGTGCTTAAATGCTAATTAGGAAGCTAAATAATCTTCGATTCTCATTCTCCTCTCCCTCAATTCCAATCCTCCATTCTCTCAGGCTTGATTTAAAATGGTTTCCAAGAGTTGGACCTAGGTCTTCTGCATTTCTGTAATTACCACTTGGTAATTACAGCCTTGTTTGGAGGAATGATCAAGTGAGGCGGGGTAGGGAGCAGCGGGCATTTGCCTAGGTGACAGTTCCATCTCCAAACTAATCTTTCAAAGGATTTGACATCTTTTCACCTAGCCATAGCAGAAAGTTTTTACCTAAAGTCAGTCAATTTTCTTCAGCCACTTTCACCATTTAAAAAAAAAAAAAAAAGAAGGCCATGAATCTTATAACAAGTACGGTGCAACGTTCAGAGCGCAAAACAATTTTGACTTAGATCAGAGGAGTTAAGGGAACACTTTCCTTTTGTTAAGGGTTGTCAGTTAGTTGCAGTACTAAGGGATCAAATGGCAGAATGAGAAAGATGTTCTCAGGAAGATCAATGAATACGGGAAGTTCACAGATGACACACAGCTCATTTTAAACCTCAGGAATGACAGCAGGGCATGAGGAGGAGCAGAACCAGCTGTGAAAGCTGCCAGAGGAGTATGTTGGAGGCACAGCAGAGGAGAAATGGGATGACATAAAGGGCAGTAACTGGTTAACTGAGAAGCATAGCATGGGATGATTGTAATGGTAGTGTTCAGCAGGATTCTAGTATTGAATGTCACTGGGGTGGATTTAAAAGATGGGACTGCCAAGTATGATGTAATGAGCAAATTGTGAAACAACAACAAGCAGAAGAGTATCTGAAGCATGCATTGTGGATAGCGCTCCTATACAAAGGGATGAATGTCAGGGTAGTAGTTAGTCTTACAGCAGAAGGAAAGGACAAGGGTATTTATTAAGAAGATTAATAAGACAGCAAGCAGAATTGCGCATGAACTTGCTGAAGATAGGCAGGGTGGAAGACACCTTGCAAAAAAGACAACCTGATAAGAAAAATGATCTTCACCTACTTCACCTAGGAACACAGTGATATTCAAGGAAAAAAAAGAATGTAAAGGAATATAGGAGAAGGAAAAGCAAAGGAGGGACAAGAAAAGAAAGCAAAACAACTTCATATATACCCAGACATATATATATGGAATGGTGAGAGCAGGCTCACTTGGAGTATTTCAGCATGTCCACTCCTCACTCGAGAGGTGCATGGAAATGAAAAAGAAAAAAAAATTGACATTTTTTGAATCTCCACAAATATTTGGATCAATTAGATCAGTTGCCAGAAGCTGGGAATGGGCGACAGGGATGGATCACTTGATGATTACCTGTTCTGTTCATTCCCTCTGGGGCACCTGACATTGGCCACCATTGAAAGACAGAATACTGGGCTAGATGGACCTTTGGCCTGACTCAGCTTGGCCGTTCTTCTGTTCTTAATTGGGTCAATTCTTATTTGAGCTGAACTGCTTCACTTCATATGAAGGTTTGGCAAAGCACTTAAGCACATGGTTAGAGCACATTGCTATTCAGATCTATTCCTGGCATTACCACTGACTCATGACTGTAGGCAAGTTGCTTAGTGTTTTTTGTCCTTCGATTTACTCACTAGTGAAACAGGGAGGCAGCAGTGCCTCTTATCTACTTCACACGCTTAAGATGCTTCAATATTCAATGTTTGTCAAGTGCTGAGTTCCTTATGAAAGGCACAACACAGGAACACATTATCCTTATATAACTGAATCAGAAATGTAAGTTTTCAGTGGTAACTCTGAAGCATCTGACATAAAAGACACATGGACTGAAATAGAAAAATGTCTGCAGGGTTTTAATACCAGAAGACAGAGTTTACCAGACAGAAAGGCAAAATGAAGAAGAGAGGTTGGTGGCAATAGAACTGAGGGATAATACTGAGTCTGAACTAAGTGATGATAAAAATATATTGGCTGACACAGCAGCAGAGTCAGTTTGGAGAAGAGTTAAGGACAAGGAAGGGTAATCATATGCCAAGGTAGTGATTATCGGATGAGACACAGACTTCCAGGAGAAGCAAAGAAAGTAGATCAAGCTTTTCTTTTAAAATAGATAAGAGAGGTCTGTTATTCTTCCTTCAAAGCTAGCATCTAACTCTCATGATTGTTAATACAAATTACATATGCATAATTACAAATTACTGGTGACAAAACAGACCCTTAAGGAAGGGAATAATGGGTTTCCTTATACAGACATTTGAATAGTGTACAGGGTCAGACACAATTCTGGACCTAACAGTAAAAATTGGTCCAGTAGCACTTCTCATTCTGTGTTCAGTTTCATTAGATTTTAAATACTCTTTAGGACAAGAAAACTTAAAGGAAGCATCCTCAGCGTTTTTGACTCTAGGAGATCTGAATTTGGGGGAATGTGATATGCCCCAAGAATTTTTACTGGAATGCTACAAGTATGGGAAACATAGAGCTGAATATTTGAAAAACATTTAAAGAGAGTGAAATTTAAAGCTATTCTGGTTAAGCAGGGATGTAAAGATTAGGGTAAATATATATATATATATATATATATATAACAATCCTTTCCCAATATAAACAAGCTGGCAAGCAGGATTGAGACATCTATTAAAAACAAGCAAGAGCAGGTTAAACAGATAAGTACAGGAAGACAAAGAATTACTTCTGTCAGGACCATTCCAGCTAACAGTTTTTGTCAAATATAGCTACACTAGAAAGGCAAAAGAAGAAGAAATGGTCTTCCCCTAAATTGTTCAGAATTGGAAGTAGGGGATATAACAAAGGAACAGGTTAGTGTGCCTTTGTTCTTTACGGAAGATGATGGACAACTGCTTCAAGACCAATGATATGTCCTCTGCTAAGAGAGAAGTGTTAGGACATCTCTATATTAGGGAAATTTGCATTGATATAAGAAGTAGTTACAGCAGTGCAAACCCCTAATGTAGATACAATGTATAAATGCAACTTAATCCAGGGTGTAAATTTTCTCATCTTAGACAAACCCTAAGATGCCAATGGAACTGTGTGGGAAAAAGGATCCCACTTACGATATACAGAGCGTTAGATTTAGATTACATATAATATTTCCACAAGGTGAAAGAGATTCTTTCCTTTCCTTGAAGAAATGAAGATTGAAATTAGTGAAATCCTAACTAGTATTTTTTTAAGTTCTCTGATGACAGATCAGATTCCTGAGGTCTGGGAAGTGTTAAACATCATTGTTACAACACAGGGCCATGGGAGGGAGCAATTATAGAACAGTTAACTTAACATGACTTGTGGAAAAATATTAGAAACAGTTTTGCTAAATCACCTCAAGAAGCATAATTTGATTATAAACAGCCATCGAGTTAGTCTTGGAGGGAGGTCTCTGCTTAGAGCTAGCTTATTGAATTTCTTCAAATATTACTAGGATGTCTTTTAGTTTTGGGCCATTCCTTGCTTCTAATATTAGGTACATGAGAAGATTGCAAATTAATTACAAACCACATTTGCTGAAAGATCAATAAATGGGAGATACTGCCAACATTTTTCTAATGGGCACTGAAAGTTAGATGGCTACATTTGTATTTAAGTACCTCAGTAAAAGGCATGATTTTTCAGACATGCTGTGCTCTAGGTAACTCAATCCCTTATTTTGGTGCCTAAAAATGGATTAAGCTGCTTTATTTCAAGCATCCACATTTAAACATTTTGCCCATAGTAAAGAGTGAGGGCTAATGAGATCAAAATCACAGGGATATGAATTCTGTAGGTAAATGAAACAGTAATGGGAGGTTATCATTATATTGTCCAAGCGGTACACATGGAGTTTTAGTCATGTACCTCTTAGTAAAGGAGCCATGTGCTTAAAAACCCAGCACACTGTTTGAAAACATAATCACAGAACACAAAGGCAACAAACCCATAGAGAGTGTATTTGGGATTGTGACACAGCACTCATGAAACCTATTGGCCGTGAGAAGGCTATAAAGGTTATTGTACAAAAATCCTTGTAGCCGTCCGCCTATACTGTCTATACATTTTTTAAAAAAAAGTCAGACTGGATACAGAGAGGGATAGAATACAAATAGAAAGAAATGGTATTGTTAGGTCTGTGATCAGCAAGGGGCGGGGGGAAGGGTCAGAAGGGGAAAATTCCCAAGGCCACTGAGTAGCAAGGGGCCTCAAAGCAGTCAAAGGTTTCAATATCCAAAGACAGCCAACAGATTTAGAGGCAAGGCATTCACAAAGTTTACTTAGTTCAACCAGAATATAGTCTCACATTTCAAGGTTTCTTCTTCAGTGCTGGGTGGATGCTTAAAGCTGCTAAGCTTTTCAATTCAGCATTGAAGCAGAGGGAGTGCTGATTGGAATAAATACATTTAAAAAATGAACTCATCCATGCAGTCAGATCTGTATGTAGTATCAGTGTCCATTTGTTTATACATTTCAGAATATTACATTAACCTTAAAAAAGAAAAAGCTTCTCTGCATTAAAGGTTAGTGTCTGAGCTTAAGGATATGTCTAACACTGGCAAATTTCTGTGCCTCAAGTTATACCACTTTTATTAAAACATTGGAATTAAACTACTGTTGTGTCTCCACACTGTGCTCCTTGTGATGCTGGAGCGCATCCACATTAGCAGCTCTTGCAACCGCAAAGAGAGCAGTGCATTGTGGTAGCTAGCCCACTGTGCAACTGACTGCAGGATGCTTTGGGAAAGGTCTGCAATGCCTCACGGGGCAGGCACAGCATCAAATGATGCAGGTTTCCCAATCCCATTGTTCCATGGGCATCCTACTGCATTGCCAGCTGCTTTTCAACTGAAGTGTGTGTGTGTGAGTGTATGTATGTATGTATGGAGGGAGGGAGAAAGTGTATTTTGGGGGACAGAGTGTCAGCATGCTATTTTTTAAGTTCAGACAGCAGCAGGAAGCAAACAGTCCTGAGGCAGAGAGAGGGGGAAACCCTGACATCAGCCCCCGTCTCCCTCCCTGGGCTCTCTGCACAGCAATCTCTCTCTCTCTCTCTCTCTCTCTCTCTCTCTCTCACACACACACACACACACACACACACACACACGCCTCTGTGTTCAACAGCACGAGCATGCCACATTAGTGGCTTGCTTTGTTTCACTGGGCTTATGCACCATGAATTTTTTTTTGGGGAGGTTCATCCACTGATATTTATTTTTGTACCACACCGTTGTGAGAGCTCCTCTGCAATAGTGCATTCGGCTCCAGTTTCATTAGGAAGGACACTACAACCTCAGAGGTAGTATAGCTATGGTAGTTAGGTGGGTTCCAAAATTCAAAGATATTTATTGTTTTTAGGACACACTAAAGATTTTTTTTTTAATTCTCGTGGTTCAAGAGAAGTCTTTATGTTAGCTAAATAGGACTGTATTTTCAAAGGTCTGTGGACTTTGCATGCACACCAACACCAAAGTGCACTTGCAAGCCCTTATTTGTAAGCACATATACCCAGGCAGGTGCACAAATCAGTGGTTGCATGAGTAATCCTGAGAAGAATCTATGCTTACCTGTCAGAGCAACAACACAGCCACAGAACAATCTATTCACAATGCAGACGGTTTTGAACTCCAGAAATTGTGTTCTAGAAAAGGGGACAGGTAAGGCAGAGAGGAGAGATCCTGGACAGAACTATTTCAAGCAGAAAGCAGCAAACAGATAGAGTAAAGTAGAACTAGAGTAATGTCACTGAAGCAGATACACAATTCCAATGAGTTAGGGGAGTGAATATGTATTTGCAAGGAAAGAGAAAAGATTTGGGGGTATGATGTCAAAGCTGGAAAGCGGTGTCTTATACAGCACAGACTTCTTGGGTGAAGCGTCCTTTTCCTGTTCAGCAAGTCCTTTTGTCTTTATTTCCCTCTTATCACTCCGACACCTTGCCCAAGTATAGAACGACAGGTAATTCTTAATGACTTCTTAGCTTTTGAAATGGTTCTGGTATAAGAGTCCAGCCATTTTGAATAGTTATTTACAACAAAGTTTCTATTGCTCTTTGAATTTTCAGCTTGGAACTGCTGTTCATTTATAAACATGCCACCCCCCTTCCTTCTCCGTCGCAATCTGTGTCAAGACAAATGTGCTCTTGTAGCACCTCACTCATATCAGGAAGTTAAGGCCAGCACTTGTGAATGGATCCACTGACAGCTGATGCTGTGTCAGCAGCCAGCAGGGCTGGTAGTGTCCTCCTCAGGAGATGGAACACATCCTTTCTTGGGCACACCCACTCTCCGTTAACACAGTGAATAATTGTTCTCTGGATCTAAAAACCTGGGCTGTGCCCCATGCCAGCACCACATATTGTCATTACTTCACCTGGCTGCATACAAATCATTCACTATTTTTTTTGTCACAAGTTCTCTATTCAATTAGAACAAACACATTATTGGCCCCATCCAGCAAACCACACTTATGGTATCCTTTTTTACTTCAATAGGGATACTCAAGAGAATAAAAGTTACTTATAAGAGTAAGATTTTGCTAAGTGGGACCCTATCAATATTTTTTTAAAAGAGTTATTTCATAACAATTATACTACCAAAGGTCACAAAAATGGAATTTTTACCCAGGCTATTCAATGGAGGGAATTTATAGATTAAGCTACAAGCTATTTTTCTTTTTAATATATTGAGGAAATAGTTTAAAATGCAAATTTATCAATGCACCTCTCCATTTTTTCCTAACAGGAGAGAGATGACCACATACCACATTTTAAATAAAAAGAGACAACATTTTGATTTGACTTTTCTTTTTGTTTCCTACATGGTGAAGTTTCTTTCATACATGCTCCTTCTGTCCTGTGCAAGGACAGTGGCTTAAACACTGCAGTTCTGTCAATTATTGCCTTGCAAATGTGGCCCTTCAGATTTTTTCCAGAAATTGTTGTTATGTTTGTTTGTTTTTGGATAACTTGCTAAAGGTGGGGGGAGAAGAGAAGCTGATGAGGAGCCTAATTTAGAGCATTTGAAAGCTGGTAGCAGGAGTGCAATTAGAACCATTTCCACAGACAGCTGGCCAAATGCAGCAATTTATTGGCTGAATGATTGGATTATTCATTTGCAAAGCTGAGAGAAGGCATTTTCTTACCACTTCAGTTGGCCTGTAGTATTTGTGATCAACTGTCACATGAACCTTGCCGGTCTCCTTGCATCGGCCTACCTCATTTTCATTCTTTCCTTCCCACCTGTAAAGAAGATAAACATTTAATCAACCCATAATTACTTTAGTGCTCTGATCTTAATAGCGTTTGCCTTGTTTTCATTTATTTGAGGCTGGTGTCAATTCTCTCTGCAGGACTGTATAAACTCATTAACTCCAGGAACAAAGGCAACAGTTTGACCAGAATGGTGCAACAATGGCTTTTGAAGTCCATGGGCTTTGTAAGTCCTAAAACATGGAACTTCCAAGTTAAACACACAAGACTGAAAAAAAATTAAAATAAAATAAAATTAGCACCTTATTGGTATTTCTAATGTCTTCTTATCTTCTAAAAGATATGCCCACGTGCTATTTATTCATTGCTTGGTATGAAGTCAATAAAAATGTTATTTTTAAAAATATTTTTTGTTTTTACCACTAAGGCAAAACTTACAGGAAACCAAGTATCTGCCTCTTAATTTACCAAAACTGAGCTCTGTTTGAGAGCACTATTATTCCATCCAGCCATATTCTAATTCATGCTCAGTTTAAGGCCAGGTCTACACTAAAAGGTTAAACTGACCCATCTACATTGCTCAGGGATGTGAAAAATCCACACCCCAGAGCAATGTAGGTAAGCCGACCTAACCGCTGGTGCAAACAGCTCTAGGTCAATAAAAGAATTCTTCTGTCGACCGAGCTACAACCTCCTGGGAAGGTGGATTAACTACCACAGGAGAACCCCGCTCATGGCTGTAGTTAGTGGCGACACCGAAGTGCTACAATGGTGCAGCTGCAGCACTACATCTGTGCCACACTAGCTTTTTAAGTGTAGACATAGGCTAAGAAAAGGCTCTTCAGTTTTAAGCCCCAATTCAGCCAGGTAATTAAGCATATGCCCAATGTGAATGGGACTACCCACATGCTTAAAATTTGGCATGTGTCTAACTGAACTGGGGCCTAAATTAGTTTCCTATCTCCTTTGATACTCTAATATTAACGTAATTTGTAGGAGCTAGTTGGGTGTAAGGAAACATTGTGTGTCTGTGCTTCCCACTTTATCCTTTCAACACAGTTTGCACAGTCCAAACCGGCATGATCTGAAGAATAATACAAATGACTTCCTGGATCACTAGAGCCAACGTGTCCTTAACTTTGGGGAGTCTGAAAGTCCAGATCGAAAGTTCGTGGATTTGGCCTGTTTCAAAAGAAATGATCAAAAAATATTAAGATCTGACTCATGAAACCTACAAAATTCAGAGTTAAGACTGAAACTATCTTTATTCCTTTAAGCTTTGTGCCTAAGCATGGGAGCTTTGAACAGTGGGTGTGCTGCAATATTTCAGCACTAAAGGGTGGGGGTGGTGAAATTCCATGCTTTTGTGGGGTTAAGCTAAAAATCTCTGAAAAGCAGCACTTGTGATTTAGATTATTGAGTTTCAATCATCTGCAATAGGAGAGAAGTGCCCTTTACCCCCCTTTACCTGTCGTGCCCTTTATCTGAAATATATTCATAGTTGCTAACTCTTGTGATTTTTATTATACAATATATGGTATTTCTCCTGAAGCTTCAGCTCCTAGAATCATTTAATTTCATAAGAATCTCAGCTTTCATTAACAAATAAAGAAGTAAATTTCTAGTCTACGTGGTTCTGGAGAAAACCTGCAAATGTGACCTTAGTGGACCCTAAAGGTTCAGAATCCAGCAGGCAAATAAAAACAAAAACAAAACATTTTTTTAAAATCTCATGATTTTTAAGCCAATCACATGATTTTTTTGCGGGGGGGGGGGAGAAAAGGGGAGGGCTGACTCATGAATTTTGCATGCTTGGGGCTGGAAACATTTAATTTTTGTATACTGTAGACATTAACTGCACTAATGTTTGCAGCAGTGCTATAATGCCTACAGCATTGTAATGAGTAACACTGGGATGCTAAATATGATTTGTGATTTAACTTTTGTTTTCGGTGTTTTTTGCAGTTGTTCTGCTTGAAGCCTGTAAGAAATATTTTCATTCAGAAGCCAAAACTAACATTTGCCCCTCCCTTTAAAGGGCAAAGGCTAAAAGTAAGTAGGACTCAAATGAGCTTAATAGAAAACCAACGGTCACCAGTAAAACAACAGGAAGTGCTCGGATCAGGAGACGTCAGTTGCTGTTGGAGGTCACTGAGCCCCATTTAACACCCAACAGTATACAAAAGGCTCTTCAGAGCCAACAGAAACTCACTCACTATTACCATCATCAAAGTATTACAACAATAGAAATAACTTAAGGGAAAACTCCACCCACTTTGCTCAGTAATGTGAAAAGTTCATGAGGAAAGAAGCATTTCTCAGTATGAACAAAAGGGGAGATGCAACTGCAAAGGGAACTTTTAATTACAACTGGCATCACTGACACTGGCATTACAGCAGTAGAGACCACCTTGCTGAAAAGAGACATTACATCTGATACAGACTAGATATGAAGAGCATGTTAATCTAACCTGCTACATATGTTTTTAAAATCACAAGAAAAAAGTCTTTTAATACACAGTGATGTTCTGTTCAGAACAGTTAATAATCCAGAAAAGGTAAAGCCAAGTTAACACAAGGTCTGGTGGTCAGAGAAAAGAGACATCAGAAACCTTCATACCATTATGGTTTTAGATAGCTAGGCACTTCAGTCCTAGTGACCCCCTAAGATTTTGCTTCACAAAGCTGAAGCCTGACAATGAAATAAAACGTACTCATGGAATTTGGGGAAGACTCTAGGTTAACCCAGAGTTTCAGTTAACGGAAGTTAGGTTAAACAGGGTTTGCCCAAATTAAAGTAGGCTGGAAAGTGAACTCCCACAATGCTAGAGTCAAAACCATAACCTTACAATCTCTGACCCTATGCATACATGACACACTTAGAGGCAGACACATGCATACACGCTGAGGGTACGTCCAGACTACCCGCCCTATCGGCGGGTAGCGATTGATTTATCGGGGATTGATATATTGCATCTCATCTAGACGCGATATATCGATCCCCGAACACGCTCCCCATCGACTCCAGAACTCCACTGGAGTGAGCGGTGGTAGCGGAGTCGACGGGGGAGCTGCAGATGTCGATCCCGCACCGTGAGGACCTGAGGTGAATCGATCTAAGATACTTCGACTTCAGCTACGCTATTCACGTAAATGAAGTTTCGTATCTTAGACTGACACTCCCCCCCCAGTGTAGACCAGCCCTTAGAGACAGTGATCACACCACCACAATGATTTGATCAACACATCCTCCAAACCAAGGGGAGGATGTCTGGGGAAGGGGAAGGCTCTGTCATGGTGAATTGTCCTTCATAATAGATAACAACTTCAGCAGCATTCCAAGAACTCTACGCACCTCGAAAAAAGGATGTGGATGATGGAAGAGCACAATGATCTTTTTTTCTGCACTTACTGATAACTTGGATTTGATAGCCGTTGCTTTCAGGCTATCCCCCATTGGTACCCAGACACCTATGGTGGGTGTCTTATAATACTTGTCTTAGATGAAGTCACTTTTAAGCATGGTGGACACTACCTGCGAAAAGGCCTCTGAAATTTCCATGTAACTAAAATAAAAAAATCGATCAAGTTTCAAATGTGGGTTCAGAGTGTAAAAGGATTCTCACCTCAGGAACATTCATACTACTGGACTCAGTAGAAGGGGTAAAATTTTATTTTAAAAGATTACTATTATCCTTGTTAGGATTGGAAAACATTATTTTTCCTCTTTAGTCCTGAAGATTAGTATTTCCCCTGCATTTTTTTAACCACCATCCTCATTAGCAGCAAGATAATATGCAAATAAAACCAAACAACCTTCCTTCTCTCCAAAACATGAGTGCTTGTGCACCCTACGTACAAGCTGTGACACTGAAATGTGCTGTGATTGCAATGGTACATGTGTTTTACTCCGTTTATTTCTGGGGTGCCTGAGAAGTTGATTAAAAATAAAACCTCTCACAAGAGCCGGAAAAATCAAAACTTCAGGAAAATCCCACTCATCACTCACAGCTGTCAGGAGATATAACTTGCACAGACTTTTCAGATTACTGAATTTACCACCAATATTCCTTTAGGTTGCACACTCCATTGGATCTGGTTTGGTGTATTATAAACAGTATCCCAATATGTGTAACACAGAATATTAATGCATGTCTGTGACAGAGTGCTGGGAAACAGCAACTGGTGCAGCACTCTGGTCACTGCAACTACAAGTAGTGTGCTGGAGTAGCCCTGACGAGGAAGAGCTGTGCCTAACTGGTGAATTGGGATGGGTTGAGCAGAGCCCAAAGGCTAATTAGCTCATTAACCAAGAGGTAGAAAAGACAAAGGGAGGGAGAGACAGATCCATAGGCTTTTCAGAGTCAGAGCCAGGAAAGATCTTTCAAGAAGAAGATATCTTCTGTCTCCCCACTCCACCATTGAGCAAACTAAGGATTGTATGACATTATAAATACAGAGCTGCACGAGTCTGTACAGGTGGTGGTGGGAACATGGTGAATTAACCCATGAGGTGGTTTGACGAGAAGATGGTCTCTGAGTGGTTTGTTGCTTGAAAAGAGACGGGAGTGGGATCCCACCCTGTCATATCACAAAAATATTGCATGTGATTAGATTTTAAATTCGACTCTACAAACACTAATTCAACTTCACCTAAATTGTTTAATTTAAATTGGGATGAACTTCAGTACATGCTTAAGTATTTTGCTGAATAGAGATGAACTTAAGCATGTGTTCAAGTGGTTTGATTAATTGGACCCACATATCTATAATTTGACTGACCACAGTAGAGTAACCAAGTCGTACATTCCCAATATTGCCAACTGCAAGTGTTCAGAAATCAGGAGGCAGGTCCAAAAGCTCATTAAATGTCTTAAAAATTAGACTGTTAAAATAATATATTATGGGTAGCTTTTTAGTTGCCTTCTAATTTTTCAACCTTTAAGGTTCACCTGCTCAAGCTTTTGTGAGGGCTAGAAATTTACTTTTTAAAAAATGAAACCTGAGATTCTCAAAAAACCACTTGACAACAAGAGCCGGGGCTTTAAGAAAACAACCAAATATCATGAGACTCAGGATAAAATTGCAAGAGTTGGCAAGTCTGCATCCTATTAGGAACACTTGCGTTCAGGAGCAAATGTTTTCATTTAACAATTGTGAATCTCAAAAGGTCTGAAGGTTTAGATCAGATAATTACCCAAAATGTTTGGATGAATGACAGGGAGAATGGTCATTGCTTGGTCACTGGTGAAAACACTTAACTTCAGCTCAGTTTTCCCTTCCATGAGCATCTGTACAATGGGAATGGGAAAAAAAATCAACTGAAATTAACTCTTTGTTTATCAGGGATCAGACAGGGCTACTGCACCCTGCCAAAGCATTTTAAAATAAAAAAGTCACTCTCTCTCAGTTCCACCTCCCATTTGCTGTTCCACATCACCGAGAGAGAAACACTCCTCGGCTTCCAGAGGCTCACCTCACCAGACTTTATTCTTATTATTACAGGGAATCCCATTTGTGGGGTGATCATTACAGACTAGGTGACAAGTTAACTATCACAAAGAATAAAACCATGGAGCCACCATGAGTGTGATAAAATGTTCATCTTCCTGCATTAATTCTGGCCCTGAAAGCAATGCATATTTCTATTGCAAATGTACCTGGAGTTTTATAGTAACCAAAAAACAACAACAACAACAACAACAAATCTTTCCATTGCCTGAATAGTGTTTTTTTAATTTTTTTTTTTTTTTTTTTTTTTTGCCATTTGCAGACAGCAGTCTGAAAAGAATTCTGAGTCCTGTAGTGGTTTCAGGCTATCTTGCAATCCTGTTCTAATTTAATAAGATTAATGACAGAAAATTAGTCAAGACAAGCATTTGCCTGTTTGGTTTAACCCTGCTGTAGTTCAAATTATAGGAGGGAAGTGTTTTCCCCTAGTATTACTTAATTAGTAATAAGTAAAAGGGAAAGTAAAAAGAAAAAAAGTGTAATGCTTACAGGGGAAAAATATTTGTAGCTCAGAGGCTTTCCTGTCAGTGCAAAGGCCTGAATTAGAATGACTCTGAGCCATTCTATAAATATCATTTCAAATTTCTTCCTGGTAAAAAAAAATGTTAAGAGAAAAATCCACACAAAACAAACCTGTAAAAATAAACCTGTGTTCACTTTATACTACATTTCATAGTCTTGTTGTAGCTATGTATCTAATTATTTACATGATGTACTAACATTTTCTTTTTTTCGTGTTTTAGACTAGATAATATGGTAAAATAAAATGTTGTAATCTTTGACTAAGAGAGTATGATGTAACTTCATTGAAAGGTTTATTAACTTGTACTGTGTGTTTAGCTGCACAAATTAATAAGTACTAGAAAGAAAAATGACTGTACAAATGATGAGAGAAGTTTAACTGTGGTGAAGGAGCATTCAAAACTGTTTTCCTGGATACCATATACTGCAATATCAAGTAACCAACGATATGATGGCTGTGTCTGCACTGGAGGACAGATATTTGTTCCTACACTGACAATCACAAATAAGCCCAGCTGAAGGAGTTAAAGAACCACTGCAGGCTTGCCCTGTCATGAACTGTTTCAAGGCATTGCATTCTGGATACTTATCCCACAGTTCCCAGACACAGCTTACAGAAGCTGTGGATTTTGAAAGACCACTGGTGCACTGTGGGCAGAAGTGAGAAGATTTGTTGTCATTTTAACAATGTAAAGGCAGCCAGGAGCTTATTCCCAAGAGTGCCATTTGAGATCCTGAAATTTCATAACTCCCATGAAAAACTGATCTTGCAAGGAGGGAGGGAGGAATCAGCTTTTTCTTGCAGGAGTTGATTTAATGATCACACAGTGCATACTGGAGCATTACATCTTTGGTGCATTGTTAATTTTAAAGTGGTAGATCAATAGGACCTACTAGAGTGGAGTAGGGGACTGCCTGGTTAATTCCCAAAGACAAACCCCACCTCTTCCAATTTCAAGGTAATGGGCCCTCAAGGGTTCCCCAAAGAGGTAAAAGATTGCTAGCCATTGAGCCAAGAAGACAACAGTAGTAAGGTGAGAGAGAGTGAGTGTATGTTTTGGGAAGGCATAGAGGTCATGTTGGGACCTAGAAAATCAGGAAGGTTCCTAACAAAAATCTTTCCCAAAGCTCAAAAAAGTTTTAGATTTAGTTCAGTTTAAGAGAAGAGCAATGGTTTTGGGATGTGGAGGTGGGTTTTTACATTAAATGAAGCATGTTTGTCTATCCCTATTATCAACTCCATTTAGCTGAGATTATTTGGGGAAACTATATTAAAATTATCACAACCATGCTGTTCTCAAAGCAAAAGTAATTAGCACCTAAATAACATACATCTTTTTTTATGCACCCAAATGGCAAAAACTATATGAACACATTATCTTACTAGATCCAGAAGTGAATATATTATTATGGCCAGATATTACTTAAGGGAGTAGTTCATAAATTCTATAAAAAAGGGCAAAAATGCCTAAGTGATTTAGGAGTCTAAATCCCTACATCTCATTGACACTCAATGGAAGGTAGAGGCCTTAGTACCTAAGTGACTTTTGAAAATGGGTTTTTCCTTATTATTTATAATAAGATCTATTTGCAAAATTCTTTCCCTTTTGCTTTCCTTTCCTTTGCGGGGCAGATGAGTTCACAGTTTATTTTTTCTTTTGCTTACAAGAATATATCATTTAGCTTTCGATTCTGGAAGTGCTGAGTACACTAGACCAGTCCAGTAAAATTCTTAAGTAGGGTGTTTAATTTTATATAGGTGAGTAGACTGGAAATCAATGGATGCCCTGCACTTCTAAACATGAATTTTGGTGCCTGACTTTAGATATCCATGTTTAAAAATTCTGATCACCAAGTCGTCCTCTTAATGCAGAGAAACATCCAACAGGAGACAGAAGAAAGGGTTCCAGATATCGTAAGATTACGCATCTGTACAGAACAACAGTTTCCACAGTAAACACTAAAGTTTCACCTGCTTTCAATTTAAAACAATACTTACCAGTGAAAGTCAGTTATAAATAAAGAAACATAATAAATACAGAAAAAAAAGAAAGAGAAAACAATTCCTAGTGCCCTTGAAAAATGTCACTGTGGTTAAAGTTCACACTGTTAATTGTGTAGAGGTAGAGAAGATGGGCAAGCAAATCAAGAAAGAAACTAAATATTTGAAGAAAAATATCCTAAAAATCGAGCTTTAGGGCTGGAAGTTCATTACTATAGTGCCCCTCTGAATTTTTTCTGAAAGTAAGTGCCAAAAATTGAAACCAGACTAACATTCATCAAGGGAAAATATTATCATCTACCCAACAACCCACTGACTGTTCAAATAATATTGTATATATCTGTGCACTTCTGCATATTTATTGAATGTGTCGAGTTTTTGCTCCCAAGTAAAACTTACTGGCCCTGTCAAATGTTCACCAGCTGCACCAGTGTCTTTGATGGCCTGAGGAAGAGCCCTGGTGCTAGCGTCATGGAAGAGCCTGTGGCTTTCCTCTCCCTCTTCCAGCTGAGATTGGTATGTTGATGCATGGGGCCCAGAGAAGATACAGAAGGAAGGAAATTGAAAAAATAATAAACAATAAAAATATAAATTACAGAAAGCATTCACAAAGCCAGCCTGATTTTATTATCTGGCCTTGAGAAGGAATTTTGTATTTTCAGTCAAACTATGCAGAATATGCACTGTAAACATTCTGCACCCACAGCTCAACATTTTTATGGCTCAGTAGGACAAGAACTAAGAAGAATGAAGAGCGATGCTGCTATATAGTCCCAGCAGTGTGGCCAACATGCTGCCACACGGAAAGGAATCGAGTTTACAGGTGTCACATCTTAAACTGGTGAAGTCTGGGAATGTGGCTGAAGTGGCAGTTTCTGTTTTGGGGCTGGTGATGAGGACAAAAGTGCACCAACAATAAAATGTGTCTGAAACATCCATTCCCTATGAGCCAGTATAGAATGGTATAGCACTGTAATCTCAGCTGAGGTGGTCAGCCCTCCCGGAGTATGGAGGGCAACGGTGTTGGGGAACTGAGGGCAGGGAGATGGGATTTACAATGGAAAAGGAGCAGCCTATAAGAATGCCGAGGTGAGATATCTACAACCTACCCACCTGGAGTGGATGAAATTCTGCTAGATCTGTTTTTGGTGGAGGGGAGGGTGCTGGAGCAATACCCTGTGGTTGGATAGGCTGAGCGAGAGTCAATGATTCATACCCAGAGGCCTTATGTTACAAACATAAGACACATGAAAGTGAAAACGAATATAAAAGAAATATTGCTATGTAATGGCAAAATCAAAGCCACATGTCAATAGTTGATAGGATACAGAAACCCACTGCTGCTAGCTCCTATTCATACTTACACAATGGTTTTCCCAATGTGTTTAAAAGACTTCTCCACAAATTCACGGACACTGTGGACCTCCCCAGTAGCTATGACAAAGTCCTCTGGCTCATCCGTTTGCAACATCAGCCACATAGCCTGCAGAAAGATAAACAAATCAAGATTAAGTGCACCTGTAAGTGGGCCCTTTTGTACATGATATTATATTACCACATTTTGATTTGCAGATAATAAGATACATATATGCATGCAACTAGGGAAATTAGCACTTTTTAACATGAGGCTGTTAGCTAGTTCAGCACAACTCTTACAAGTGACTAATTGGAATTATTTTACATTACAGAAAATTGTCTGTAATATACCTGATTTTCTCTTTGTTTCACACCAGGGATTTCTGTCGGGGATATTTTAAATCAAGATTCAGTGTTCAAAAGTAGACAGTAACCCTTAGGAGTAAGAACTCATTTATTATAAACCTTACATTTATTCACATGTAATGGGAAGAAAAATATTATATACTCCTCTGCAATTTAAGAGATGTTGTCAGTAGGGCAAAACCATAGAACTACCTAACTGTGGTCAAATACACTGTTGACTATTTTAAACTAGATTTAACCCAAATAAATACAGGACAGACAGGACAGAGAGGACCAGTATTTTCATAGTGCATTACTTCAAATTCAGCTATTCCTCCTGCACACCTCTGGAGATGCATTTGAAGGTGTGGCAAACAAGATTCCCCTTTTCCATGTACGGAAATACTAATGGAGAAGTTAGGCAAACACTTAAGACTCTCTTTTAAAGATTGCAGGCTGTGCAAAGATCAGAACAGTGACCAAAATCAGAACTATTTCTAAATCACAACTTCACAGATTACTACTATTGTTATTTGTGTTACATTTCTGCCTAGAGGCCTCAGAGGAGATTTTGTGGCTTCACTGTACTTAGCACTGTTCAAACACATAGTGAGAGAAAATGGCTGTCCCAAACAGTTTCCAGTCTAAATAGAAAAGTCAGACAAAGGGCGAGAGGGAAAACAGAAGCACACAGAGGTAAAGTAATTTGCCTAAAGTCACACAGCCAATCAATGTCAGTAATAGAACCCAGGTCTTCTTACACCCAATCCAGTGCCCTATCCATGAGACCATACTGCCACCCAGAAACTATAAAAAGATCACTCTAGGTCAAAGTGATGGAAACACTTTATTTCCTTAAGTTAGAAACAGGGAGCAATTGACGCACATCAGAACTTTCTTTTAATAAATAATCAGTACACAAAAGCAAAATAATTCATCTCTTTCTCCATAGGATAAAAGGAATTGCCATCTTCTTATAGAGTAATCCACGATGCTATTTTCATTGACCTCTTCACATCAGATTTAAAGAAAACTTTAGTAGGTCCCCAGATGCTAGTGGATACTCTGCAAATCAGATTAATAAAAGCTTTGGGACAGCTCCGTTTCTCTCAATAAATGCCACCTGAAAAGTTCAATTCTTCTTCCCCCCCACCCACTATCCCCTTTTAGTAAATCAGTGTCAGGCAAAGCAAGAAGATATACTCCCTTCAAATTATTCTATGTGCAAGTCATTTTGCTTCCTGTTGTTTTTTTGCATCTTTACTATTTCTGCGAGATTTTATTAACACGCTCCTTTTGCCTCTTGAATGTGCACGGAAGATGGGATTTTGGGCAACTCCTGTGTATGTCCTTGACATTAATTGTGCTTTAGGGATGTGGCATGCTGGGTGGGACAATGGCAGCAGCTTTATTTTTCCTCCCCAGGGTTGAGCTCTCTAGCTAATGACGCAGCAATATGTGATTGACTGATTAAATTCCTTCTGCTGGCAAGAGATGTCTTAATTGCTATCTTTGATACTATTTTTCTTGGAACATTCGGGTTTTTGTTTTGATTCACAAGGTTACAGTAAATCACTGACACCCTTTCTTTCACGTCTGACTAGACTTGTAGGATTCACAGCCATACCAACCTTCAACAGAGCAAAAATGAATATTTTAAACATGGGGCTAATCCTGAAGTCCTAACTCAATCCCTGATCCCACAAACCTTTACTTACCTAAGTAGATCTACTGAAACCAATAGGATTGTTCAAAGGAGTAGGCACTATCTGAGTGAATAAGGGACTGTAGGATCAGACTCTCAGTTCTTATTCGATCAATCAAAATTCATGCGGACTCTCCTATTGCCATAAATGGGACTTTTACAGGAGTAGTTACATCAGAATATGGCCTATGGTATTTGGAGAGTTTAAAGCAATTTTCTATGATTTAGTAACACAAATATTTTAATTTTTGCACATATTTACTGCGGCAGAGTATTCACATTGCCAAATTAAAAACCAAAAAACCCAGTCAATACAGCATCAGGTATTCATGTAGTCACTGCTATTTTTGTGTGATGCTTAACTGCATTTTAGCTACAGAAATATATACATTTCACCCACAAAAAAAAAACAGTAACCACATAAATATCTGATGCTACTTTGACTGGGTTTTTTGGTTTCTAGTTTGGCAACATGAATGCTCTCTCTCTCTCTATTTTTAAAACTTCCTACCAGAGTTTTGGATTTGCTTTGTCATGCTTTTCTACCATTTCAAAGAGCAAGCAAATCTTGGAGCATACATTGTGGTACATTTCTACAGGGTCAGGCTTGTAATGATCAAACAACACAGATGCTGTTAAACTAAAAGGAACTTCTCCCTGAATTTCTGCTAGTAAAAGTGGTGCTTGGAATAATGATTACTTGAAAATTTATCACGGTTTGTCCTTCTATTTTCTTTTCGCATTCAGTCCATCTTATAATTAGCCCAATCAAACCAGTGAAAAGTAACAGTCTAATAATTATGAAAAAAAATCATTGATTGTTTCAACAAGGAGGTAAAAGTTGTTCATTTGAACATGTCTGCATGCGGTTTTTGTACCATAAAGACAAAGGCAAGCCAGTGGGCAGAAAATACTTCAACAAACTCAGCATCAAAAATGTTCATTTCTGCTGTTACATATTATGTATCCAAAAAGAAATCTGTGTATAAGTAGGAGCCAGCCACTTTCCCCATAGAATGTGCCAGGAATGTGCTCTTTTTTCATCATACTATCAGAGGCCCTTGATCTATCAATTTCTAGACATTTCCCATAAGAGATCATATTGTACCACACTCCAGGCAGAGAACAAGAATAAGGAGGGAGAAAGAATACCCAACTCCAGATTTAATTGTCATTACTGGATGGTTTACTGGTTTTAACAGAGAGGAACAGCTTTGTTTAAATTTCCACTGAGCATAATTAATGGTTATTGACTGGTAAATGAAGAACAGGTGACACTCTGAATTAGAAGATAAATGATCTGGTGTTCTAGCGTGATAATGGCTTAGTAATTGCTACAAAGCCGCAGCCTAGCGCGCCCCATCATAATGCTAGATCATGTCCAGGACACAAAGGCCTCTGTGTGAAAAGTATTCAGCCGTTCACCTCCTTATACAGCTGCACAGTGATTTGGTCCATTTATTCGCTGATGGACTGCACAACTGAGGCAAAAGTTCACCAATTCTCACCTTCCTGTTCACATGCTGAACCACATGACCCATGACATGCCTGGGCTGCAATCTGTGATAAAATCATTGCCCAGCTCCAGCTCTTGGCTATCTTTTAACCATCATGAGGTCACATATTTTAGGAATTTTTGTGGAGTGGAAAGAGGGGCATGGTTTTTCCTAATTTTCTCTGTATGTATTTTTTTTTTTGATATCCCTAATGGGCAGCCAGAAAGTCACTTATCACAATACATATCTCTAACTCTTTCCTTACTCTTTAGATGGATTTGGTTACCAAAATGGGGTTAAGGCTGAAGAGGAGGAGAAAACTATTACAGAAACTATCCAGGCTCTAGCTCTCTTTAAATCACATTGTTCCTTTAATGGCAAATGTACAAAACATATTTTCCATATTTGAACTCTTTTTGTCTCTGCTCTAATGACTCACAAAGTCGAAAGGCAATACCATGTCATTTAAATTTAAAGACAGAAAATTCACTGTAGAAGAATACATAGCAAGTTTAACATGCGGATGCACTTTTGTGATTACGTGAGCTGGATATCTGTTCTGCAAGTCTTAACTACAACTGCTGCCAACACTTTTTGTTTTTGTTTTTAAAGACAATATAAAAAAAAAATTCCCTCTAGGTGAGGAACTCTAATTTCAAGCAACATTTCTAAACCGGAGCCAGTTTTCTTTGAGGCCAACACCCATTTAGAAGTCTCTTCCTCACAGTGTTGTTCATGTTCACACCTGGATCAGTGAAGGGGAAAACCTGAACTGGACTAGCACAGCCAATACATACTAATTCCGTACATGCCTCTTGTACTGTGATTGTGATGTGTGTGTTTGTCTTGAGAATCTGCAGTCTGTTGCACTTGTGCCTCACCATTAAATTCCAGTACAGCATCCCAGCCAGAAAATACTTATTAACTGTGCTGTCATCCATGAATAACAAGACTTGTTAATCAAGGTTATGTTTAACTATATTTATTTGATTCGTTTCTTTAAATCATCCACTCCTCTACTGGTGAGCACAGTACATTGTTAGAAATCAGCTTAATTAGGGACCTGTCTGTTAAGAAGAAAAAACAAATCTAAACCTCAAATAGTGACTATGGTTTAAATAATGATTGATGATTTCTATTGCAGAAATAAAATGCTAATTGCTGATTTGTCCACAAAATTAACAAAGCCTTTTTTGTGAATTATATGTGGTAGCAATTCCTAAATTCTAACAAGATGTCCAAACACAGTCAGACAGATTGATGTGTGTTACTTAGAAAATATAGCTACCAGTGATTCTGGTAGATTTAATTTTTGTATTCCACCACTACAGAACATATGCATCACATGAAGTCACATTTCTATGTACTATATACAGTCCTGCAATAAAATGAAAAACATGTTCTAACCACAAATCAAATGTACTTACTACAGGAGACTTAACAGATAGCATGGGTCTGATGCAGAACACATCACCCTAACGGTACAGAGACAGACACACTGACTGGTGGCTGTCTAGTTCTATTTATTTTTTGTGCGTGGAGGGCACAGGTTACCTCAAGTCTGCCAAAAATTAGAGAGTAATTTGTGACTCAGGCAAAAAACATCACCAGTTAGAGAGACTCAAGAGTACATTGGTGTTATTTATAGCAATTCTGTTTTTATAATCTTTCATACTCCACTGTCTAGAAGTGGACAGAGGAATTCAGTGGGTTGAACAAGGCACTATGGTGATTCAAAGTCTAGCTACTTTGCTGGGGTCATCACTGAGCAGCATAACTGAACATTCTAGCCTCAAGTGTGAGAAGATGTTACAGGGGTTGCATGGTGGGATAGGATGTCAAATATCCTCTTTCCCCAACGTGGCCAGCTAAGGGTCTGGCACAATTGCAGTTCCTGCACTGACAGTGAGGGACTATTTCTTTTGTGCCACAATTGATCCACCTCCCTCTGTAGTCTGTACTGTCCCATGGAGCAGGTCAGGTACCTTGGGGGAAATAGCCAGCTTCCCTATCCCCTGCACCCTGGCTGCTTGGGAAGGTATTATGCCCTCCTCTGACTCAATCCCTGCCTGCGCTACCCATAATGTGAAGTGGCTCCTTACCACTCACTGTCTTCTAAATCCAGTGTTAAATGGAATAATTGGGCCTTTTATGAAGTAACCCAGATTAGCAGTTGTGGTTTCTGAAACTACTAGTTAAATGGATATCAATGATTGCTTATTAGAAGGAAACTTAAAATGAGAAATTGGGAATGATGGCTAATATTTGCTTCTTGGGTTCTCTGACAACTTCAGTTTTGCAGTGATAGCATCCCTTTAATTTATTTACTTCAGAGAGAGTAAAAGGAGGTGTTACTGGTCTGAGTAACAGAAATTTGACTGACTGCTTACACCACACTGTAAGAAGTATAGGTGTGTACTAAGTATACAAACAGTATGCATGAAAGTACACTGGATAAAGAGAGGCAGTGATACATACTTCTTCTGAATGCTAGAGTGAATAGCTTAATATGTAGATTCTGTACATAATACATACCGAAATACAAAAGGCTGAAAAACATCAATGAAGCTCAATTACAGTAGAAAATGCCTTGTGAGTCATATAAGCTGATTCCATCCTAATGCCAATATAAAATCACTGGGTGTGATCCTGCAGTCCTTACCACAATGGGAGTTCTGACTAAGTAAGGATAGTAGCACTTGGCCTACTATTAATTCTTGTCACTGACAATGTTATTTGGACAAGATTTGTACAGCAGCAAGCCTCCAAACTACATGTGTATTCTGCCTACTATGTTTTATCGAAGAAAACAGCAGTGATGTATTGACAGTATTTTAACAAGGGGATCTGACCAAAAAAAAAAAAAAATCAGGGCCATTTGAGTATGTGTAACTGATCTAGTTATTTGTTTTCCCATTGAAACAAAAATAGCTTTGTGTAATCATAATCAAGAAGGAGGGCAACATGCCCAAATTAACCTGCAGTTTGCTAGAAATAGTGATAGTTTGTTCTTGAAGAACATACTAACTATGCTGGAAGTACAGAACAATGTATAACCCCAAAGGGAGGCACTCTATGTCAGGACCAAACAATGTATTTTGGGTCCCTAACATGAGGCAACTAATTTTCAGAAAGTGCTGAGCACCCCACACTCTGAAGATTAAGTCCCTCTATGGTGGCTCAACCTGAGCATGTAAATTCACCAGCAATTCCTGAAAATTTAGGCTATTCTGTAGACAAAGCAGTTCTTAGCTCTGTTAATGCAGCACTTTTCATAAGCACTAAATTCTCTAGAAGTTTTCATGGATTTTATTCAAGTCTCTCTACCAAACATAAATAGTTGAAATATATTTAGCTCAGTCAGAACTATTGTTGTCTGTGTTTCTTTCCAACTAATTTAATATTGAATATAAAGATACCCATGTTTGAATACAAGTTCCCCCATTTTCACTGTATATTGTATTGAATGGTTACCATTTAGTGCTTGTATCACAATTACTTCCACTGTGCACAACAGTGTTACAAACTATGGATTTTGGTATCACTAACCAGAAACTTTTTTTTTTTTTTAAAGGAAACAAAATCAAGATGAGAAAAATTTCTATTGAGAAAAAACACAGTATTTGATAGAATAATGGACAGTGAAATACAAAATAACATCTAACATAATTTTAATAGGTTCTGATCAGCTTTTTCAGAGGCTCACAAAGTTGCAACCAACAAATTGTCACAGAAGCATTTTAAAACATTTTTCAGTGCTGTACCCAAGCCATAAAGTTGGGATCCAGATGTGAACTTTCTCAAAGTTCAATGATGTTCAGATAAACAGTTTTGGTTCAGGTCCTTTTCTATTTTTTTAAAAGTTTCAAGAGGATAGGTGAGACATTTAGAGACAATAATCCAACAATTCTAAAGTCGCTAAAATAATAAAATATTTGATAATCTTTGTGGAACATCTTAAATGAAAACAATATCAATGTCTAATGAAACAAAAGCCCTCACACCAGTCGGAAATACTAGGAACACTGTATAACTCTTCTCTTGTAAGCAGACAGTTCAATTGTTTTACAACTCTCAGTAAGGACTCATGAGACATTAATAAGGCAGTATTATTAATAAAAACCACAAGCAGCATAATCCAGATAAACTTGTAAGGTCAAGTTCTGAGTAACCTTCCTTGTCAGTGCAACACAACACTTTTCACATTCATTTTAGGTGAATGCACAATGCTCTTATTGTGTTGTCAAACACTAAATTAGTAGGGTTGATTGGTGTTCGATTTTGTGTTTGATTTTTTTTTGCTTGTGTCAATGAGTGTCAAAATATTGTTCTTTTAATACATGAAAGTATTTGTATAAAGCTTTATTACTGATCTTTAGATGACAGCCAGAGGCAAAATAAAGCAGTGAAGTTGCTTGTTGGGAAATCTCACTGACAATGAAAATTAAGAAAGCATTTAATGTATTAAATTTTTTTCTAAAAAAAAAATCTGTTCACTTTTTTTGGCAAAGTCCACAATGAATTATTTACCTTTCAAGTGGTGAAATTGAAAGTGATGTATATGACATGAAAATAATATCAATGAAAATGTACAGAGAAGATACAAATAAATTCAGTTTCTTTCATTTTTCTTTCTGAGATCAAGAACATTAATAAATAAGTGTTTTAAATCCTGGTATATTTAAAAAACTAAAATCCAAACTATTATACAGAAATTTCACAGTGTACTGAGGCAGATGAGGGATCATCTGTAGTGGATAAGCCCAAAGGTAATACTCCTTATTAAATTATTCCTTCATGCACCAATTACAGAAAGCACTCAATTATTTTCCATCATTCATGTTTATCTTAGCTATAGAAAATCATAAAGCAAGTCTAAATTTCCCAGGCTCTACCTAGTAGATTGTTCTAAAAGAAGATATTTGACAGTTTCCCTTTTTTTTCCCTTTCAGAATTAATTTTTCTTGCTATTTTTACATGAATGAAAGACAAAATACCATTTCACAAAGAAGCAGACTCCATTAGACAGGATTACTCATCACGAAAGAAAAGGGTTGCACCTAGGTTGCGGTCAGGATAGAGCAGTCTTAGGGATCAATGCCAAGAAGGGCTAGTCAAGGCCATGATCTTACCACAAGAAACCAGACTAGACTTTCAAGTCAAGTGTTGGCTTGTTCCTATAACAACTTGATCAGCTCCAAAATAATAATCACAATGCAAGTATTGACTGCAAAAAGTTTATGACGCAGCATTTGGCTGGAAAAAGATTCTGGTTTCCATTCATAATGCTTCTGTGTTTCTGAAGTCAATGGGACTGCTCGCATGTTTAAAATTTATCACATGCTCTGCTCAGGGCCCAAGAGGCAGCACAGTCCATATGTCAAAATACCTAGATTCTATTCATGGCTCTGCCACTGATCTGCTGCACTACCTTGGGCAAATCTCTCTTACTCATAGACTTTAGGGTCAGAAGGGACCAATATGATCATCTAGTCTAACCTCCTGCACAAAGCAGGCCACAGAACCCTACCCCTCCACTTCTATTACAAACCCCTAACCTAAGTCCAAGTTATTGAAGTCTTCAAATTGTGGTTTGAAGACCTCAAGCTGCAGAGAATCCATCAGCAAGTGACCCATGCCCCATGCTGCAGAGGAAGGCGAAAAACCTCCAGGGCTTCTGCCAATCTGCCCCAGAGGAAAATTCCTTCCCGACCCCAAATATGGCGATCAGCTAAACCCTGAGCATGTGGGCAAGACTCACCAGCCAGCACTCAGAAAAGAATTCTCTGCAGTAACTCAGATCCCATCTCATCCAACATCCCATCACAGACCACTGGGCATACTTATCTTCTGATATCAAAGATCAATTGCCAAAATTAAGCTATCCCATCATACCATCCCTTCCATAAACTTATCAAGCTTAGTCTTAAAGCCAGATATGTCTTTTGCCCCCACTACTCCCCTTGCAAGGCTGTTCCAGAACTTCACTCCTCTAATGGTTAGAAAGCTTCATCTAATTTCAAGTCTAAACTTCCTAGTGTCCAGTTTATACCCATTTGTTCTTGTGTCTACATTGGTACTAAGCTTAAATAATTCCTCTCTCTCCCTAATATTAATCCCTCCGATATATTTATAAAGAGCAAGCATACTCCCCTCAGCCTTCTTTTGGCTAGGCTAAACAAGCCAAGCTCTTTGAGTCTCCTTTCATAAGGCAGGTTTTCCATTCCTCGGATCATCCTAGTAGCCCATCTCTGAACCTGTTCCAGTTTGAATTCATCCTTCTTAAACATGGGAGACCAGAACTGTACACAGTATTCCAGATGAGGTCTCACCGGTGCCTTATATAACGGTACTAACACCTCCTTATCTTTGCTGGAAATATCTCGCCTGATGCATCCTAAAACTGCATTAGCTTTTTTAATGGCCCTATCACATTGGCGGCTCACATAGTCATCCTGTGATCAACCAATACTCCAAGGTCCTTCTCTTCCTCTGTTGCTTCCAACTGATGTGTCCCCAATGTATATCTAAAATTCTTATTATTAATCCCTAAGTGCATGACCTTGCACTTTTCACTATTAAATTTCATCCTATTACTATTACTCCAGTTTACAAGGTCATCCAGATCTTCCTGTATGATATCCCGGTCCTTCTCTGTGTTAGCAATACCCCCCAGCTTTGTGTCATCCGCAAACTTTATTAGCACATTCCCGCTTTTTGTGCCAAGGTCAGTAATAAAAAGATTAAATAAGATTGGTCCCAAAACGGATCCTTGAGGAACTCCACTAGTAACCTCCTTCCAGCCTGACAGTTCACCCTTCAGCACGACCCGTTGGAGTCTCCCCTTTACCCAGTTCCTTATCCACCTTTCAATTTTCATATTGCTCTCCATCTTTTCCAATTTAACTAATAATTCCCCATGTGGAACCGTGTCAAATGCCTTCCTGAAATCGAGGTAAATTAGATCTACTGTATTTCCTTTGTCTAAATAATCTGTCACCTTCTCAAAGAAGGAGATCAGGTTGGTTTGGCACGATCTACCTTTAGTAAAACCATGTTGTAACTTGTCCCAATTACCATTGACCTCAATGTCCTTAACTAGTTTCTCCTTCAAAATTTTTTCCAAGACCTTACATACTATAGATGTCAAACTAACAGGCCTATAGTTACTCGGATCACTTTTTTTCCCTTTCTTAAAGATAGGAACTATGTTAGCAATTCTCCAGTCGTACGGTACAACCCCTGAGTTTACCAATTCATTAAAAATTCTTGCTAATGGGCTTGCAATTTCATGCGCCAGTTCCTTTATATTCTTGGATGAAGATAATCTGCGCCCTCCGATTTTGTCCCATTAAGCTGTTCAAGTTTGGCTTCTACGTCAGATGTGGTAATATCCACCTCCATATCGTCATTCCCGTTTGTCATCCTTCCATTATCTCTAAGCTCCTCATTAGCCTTATTAAAGACTGAGGCAAAGTACTTATTTAGATATTGGGCCATGCTTAGGTTATCCTTAACCTCCATTCCATCCTCAGTGTTTAGCAGTCCCACTTCTTCTTTCTTTGTTTTCTTCTTATTTATATGGCTATAGAACCTTTTACTATTGGTTTTAATTCCCTTTGCAAGGTCCAACTCTACATGGCTTTTAGCCTTTCTCATTTTATCCCTACATGTTCTGACCTCAATAAGGTAGCTTTCCTTGCTAATCCCACCCTTCTTCCACTCCTTGTAGGCTTTCTGCTTTTTCTTAATCACCTCTCTGAGATGCTTGCTCATCCAGCTTGGTCTACAACTCCTGCCTATGATTTTTTCCCCCTTTTTTGGGATGCAGGCTTCTGATAGTTTCTGCAGCTGCGACTTAAAGTAATTCCAGGCCTCCTCTGCCTTTAGATCCACAAGTTCTTCAGTCCAATCCACTTCCCTAACTAATTTCCTTAATTCTTTAAAGTTAGCCCTTGAGAAGTCAAAGACCCTAGTCCAAGATCTATTTTTGTTTATCCTTCCATCTAGTTTGAACTGAATTAGCTCATGATCACTCAAACCAAGGTTGTCCCCTACAACCATTTCTTCTGTGAGGTCCTCACTACTCACCAAAACCAAATCTAAAATGGCATCCCCTCTTGTTGGTTCTTCAACTACTTGGTGAAGAAATCCATCTGCTATCACATCCAGAAAAATCTGAGCCCTATTATTCTTGCTAGCACTTGTCCTACAGTCTATCTCTGGGAAGTTAAAGTCTCCCATGATCACACATTTCCCATTAGTGTTTACTTCATTAAAAACATTAAAGAGGTTTCTATCCATATCCAGATCAGATCCCGGCAGTCTGTAGCACACCCCAAGCACTATCTCAGGGGAGGCTCTAGTAGCTTTCTTTCCCAGTGTGATTTTTGCCCAGACAGACTCTGTCTTGTCCATTCCGTCACTTCTTATTTCTTTACAGTTAACCTCATCATTGATGTACAATGCTACTCCACCACCTTTGCCTTTATTTCTGTCTTTCCTAAACAGCACATAGCCTTCAATACCTGTACTCCAGTCATGAGTACTATTCCACCATGTTTCTGTTATCCCTATAATATCCGGTTTCACTTCCTGTACCAGTAGCTCTAGTTCCTCCATTTTGTTACCTAGGCTCCTCACATTAGTGTACAGACATCTTAATTTTTGCCGTTTGGCTTCACTGACATTTTTTACCCTGTTAGGCACCAACATTCTACCACCAGCATCACCTGTTAGTCTGGTATCTCTTCTCTCTGCATCTATTTCTCTTCCCATCCTTTGAAATTGGGACTGTAACTCCCTCAAGCTAGGGACTGTTGGTCATTATGTGTTTTGTACAGTGCCCATAACAAAGGAGCCCTGATCTCAGATTGAGCCTCTATAAAGTAATAATGCTACCACAGTGCTCAGCACCTTGCAAGATCACGCTGTTAGAGCTCTAAGCACATATACACTGGCAAAGAGATAAGTAATTGAAGGAGGTGGTAAAAGTTGACAGGTATTTGAAGGGCATACATATAAAGGAGGGAGAAGAATTGCTATAGTAGGAGTTATGGGATAAAATTAAGAATGGGAAAATTTAGACTGAATAACAGGAACAACTTGGGGACAGTGAGATCTATTAGGCTGTTGAGTAATCTAGGTCAAAGCCATTGGAGGTTGTCAAAATATTAGGGCCATTTAAAGCCATAATGGAAAAAACCCTAGAATGTAATGTACGAAATCATTTTGTATTGTCAGAGAGATAGAATGGATGAGCGAATAATGCTAAAACAGAATATCTGACTTCTGTATTTAAATTCACTTTTCCCTCAAGTATTAAAAATTCTCCCGCTTCTAGCATTGGTACACAATACGACTTTCAGTTATTTTCAAAAGTGTTAAAGGCTTCAGAGTGATCTCAGACTGCTGAATAATAATCTAAACAGCTGACAGAAAATGTTAATTTACTCATCCTGAGGAAGAGGTTTACTATGTGTTCCATTCTTACAAAAATAAACTGGTATGTATAATCCATCTGTCTAAACCACAGTGTGCTCCATTTGACAATATCAGTGAAACTTTACATTCTAATTTATTCCAGTTTTCAGTTCTCTGCATATAAAGTTCAAAAGAGAAAAGGTATGTTTTCATCTCTTCCTCACTGGCTGTGAAGCACTGGGAACAAACACAGATTTAGCAGTGTTTTTAAACCAATAGCTAGAATTCAACAAAATGTACTTCATTAGGTGGCAAGATGCAAAAGCAGCCTAATTTTTGGATCAGTGGAATTTTAATTTTTTTGTATACAAGATCATTTCAGGAGATAGGTCTGAAATATAATTCCAAAATGTCATTTGCTGGGGAGCAAGTCATGGAGCATCCTGGACAGCTCTGGGAATTGGTAATGGGATACAACATCTTTACCTTATGTCACAAGTTCAAATCCAGGTCAATAGAAACCAAATTTGACACCATCTGATTCAGTGGCCTATGTACAAGAGGTTTGGTGGTCTCAGTCCAACTGTTAGGAGACAAGTGTCCACCTCACAAATTCACTAGTGCAATTGGTATCAATTGGCACTACTGCTGCCAGTCACAGAAGAGTAAAATTCACCTCCATGAGGAATACCACCACGAAACCTATGTATTACTTAAGACCTTAAAAAAAGAGCTCAACACAGAGGTGAATTTCAGCCAGCAAATGTCAAGCGTTAAGAGATCATAGAAATGAAATTATGTATGTTAGTCTATAGAGCTCAAACATAAATGGATAACAGCTTATCAACAAACTAATATGCAGTTCTCTCCAGGCCACGTTTAACGTGCCCTATGTAGGCTGCCCAAGGAAACCTGCATTGCCACTCCGCTTGCTGTACTTATTCTGTCCATTCAATCTCTGGCAGTCACTTAGCCATTTTTCAAAAACACGAATGTACTTACAACTCTATTAACATTAATAACAACAATTATTAATTACACCAGAGCCCAAAGCAGAGCTTTCCAATTGTGTCAATAAACTGGAGATAGAGCTACTTTTCATCAGCAGCAGGCACAGTGGAATATAAAGTTTTATTCAGTTTGTTCCCAGCAACTAATATAGTCCTGGCATTTCTGATAAACCCTTAAAGAAACAGCGTGTGTTCTTTTATACACTATAGAAGCATTTCTATTTAAAACCATGGACTTGTGGGTGTAAGACTGTAAACACATCCACTTACCCAAAACAAAATTAAAATGTGTCTTCTATTAGAGGCAGGAGAGTGGTTACTAAAAATGCAAACCGTATGAAGTTCTAAGTGTATTCATGTTTGGTATCTGTCTCTGTATAACACATACAATATATTTTCACATGCCTAGATGAAGTGGTGACAAGTGTTTTACCATCTTATCACAGAATAACCCCAGCAACATTACCACACTACAACTTAACACTTGTAATAATCTGCACACTGCATATACACGGACAAGAATCATCAGCTCTACCACGCAGACATCATCAGGGACAGAACTCGGAATTTCAGCACCTCAGACACAGGTCCTTACCACCTGAGCTAAAAGAGAAATGTCAATAGTTATATTATTAAAGTATTAAAGCTTGTCTCTTCTGTATGCCAGCCACTAGGGAGTGACATTCCCACATACATGCTTGGCTAGGTGTGACATTTTACCTGCTAGAGAACAATGGTGGCACATCCAGGAATCGTAACAGGCCATAAGAGATTTATCACTACTGTGTAATGACCATCCATTTGGTTGATGACTGCCCTCATTTCTGTAATGTCAATCCTTTTTTCCGGAGTTTTATAACTCAATTGTTTAAATATATTTTAGGCTTGAATTCAGTTATATCATCTTAGCTCTGATGTGAATACTGCCATTGATTTTATCTTCAACCACATTCTGATTGTTGGGTTTTAATTAGCTTATTTATTCAGGGTTCTAATTTCAGCTGTGGTGATGACTCTCCCTGTGGCCTTGAGCAAGACATTTAACTTCAATTCTCCTGCTCCTCCATCTGTAAAATGGGAACTATGATATTTACATGACTGGAGTGTTGTCAGAATTTTAATGTCTGTAAAGGCATTTCAAGATTAAATGAACTATGTGAGATTTAAGTGTTATTTGGTGCTTTGACCTACACTCTTACAATGAAAAAAAGGGGTATTTTTAAAATAGGTATTATTCCATAATATTGACTAGGTTCTTTGGTATAATTAAACAAAATAAATAAAATAGCAAAGAAATTTAATCTTTAAAAAAAAAAAAGAGAGAGAGAAAATAGTAGAACCTCAGAGTTATGAACACCAGTCAACCGCACATCTCATTTGGAATTGGAAGTATACAATCAGCAACACACACACACACACACACACACACACACACACACACACACACACACACACACACACACACACACACACACTCTCTACAATAGAGTACTGTGTTCAATATAAACTACTAAAACATAAAGGGACTTTTTCTTCTGAATAGTAAAGTTTCAAAGCTGTATTAAGTCAATGTTCAGTTGTAAGCTTTTGAAAGAACAGCCATAACGCTTCGTTTAGAGTTACAAACATTTCAGAGTTATTAACAATGTGCATTCCTGAGGTTCCTGTAACTCTGAGGCTCCAGTGCACTGCACTTCCCCAATAACTATTTTTCAAGGCATTCCCTAAAGGTTGCTGAATTACACATTGACCAGACATTGGGTTTCTCACATGACGGTCTGTGACGGAGTGTTTGCAATCAGATAGCTAGCTCCCAATCCCCCCAAAATTAAAAAAAAAAAAATTATCAGAATATGGATGGTCTCTCTATTACATCCACACACGTACACTAAGGAAATTCCAGTTCTGCCCTTTGCTCAGAAATGTGGGGAGAAATCCAGAAAATGATTCCCAAAATCTGTTTTTTAAAAATGTATAAATAAAGGACTTCATTCTGCAGACAAGCATGGGGTCTGACTCTGACCTTTCTGACATCAGTACAACTCCATTGACTTCAACAGCCTTACTCTAGGTTTACACTGGTGTAAGTGAGGGGAGCATAAGGCCCATAATGCTTACTACGAGTAGCCCCAATGAAGTCAGCGCAGGGCCCTTCGTGGTAGTAAGCATTTGCAGGATCAGGCCCCATAAGCATGCTTTTAAAGGCATTTGCGATAGAAGCCCAGTTACAACCAAAAATGTACCTAATACGATCATACTGTTACTGAAAATAGTGAAACTACATATTCAGTACCTTTAACAGAAAGTGGGTTTTTTTCCCCTCAGAAGAAGGCATTAGAGTGAGATTAGCTATATTATTTTCTTTCTTTCTTCTACTGCTCTTTTTATTTATCTGTATATCCCACAGAACCCTATGAAAGCTGAAAATAGAGTCAGACCTCCCTTGAATTCTGCTCTTTCGAGCTGCCACCTCTTCCCAGTCCCCACGCTGACCCCCCTGAGTCAAGCCAGATGGGATTGGTGGAGAGATGTCAAGGATGTGCTGAAAAGGTGACTTGGGTCTCTGGCAGCTAGTCTGGAGCTAGTTTCTATGCAAAATCTCTGGGGGCTGTTGCTTTGCAATTTCTCAGGAATGTTTAATTCTCCTCATCCCTTTGCTGAGTATCTCTGGAGGGGTCATGGAGGCATGTGACATCCCTGGAGGGCACTGCCTAACTAAATTAGCATGAGATAACTTTGGACTCTCTTCCAAACAAGAAAATACAGGGGAGAGAATTTCATTAAAAGCAGAAGACTAGGAGATCCAAGTTAATCCCAGCCCTGAGCTGCTGCAGAAATGTTCTGTGTTTATATTTTGACTTTACTCTCTGTTACAGAGTTCACTGACTATAATGGAAGCTGTGTTAAGTGCACAACTTGACCTCAGTTGACCAAACCTTAGTTTCATAATAAAGACAAAAAGTGGGTTTGGCGGCTTTAAAGGGTTTGATTAGTAGCTTCTCAGCCTGTTTATGTGTTACTATGCGGAGCACAGAGATCCAATGGCAAAAGATAAACATTGAAGTACTTCAGTCTTTATATGAGCTCTTTAATCAGGAAACATGAACTCTAATATGCAGGAATATTACACTTCATACATATACATGTACAGATTTAGTATTCATTAGGAACGCAAATACTGTAAACCTCCAAACACACACATACAAAGTTTATACTTATGTATGCACACGTTTATGTCCTATCTATCAGTGGAGAATAAATCACATCTTATAACCTAGGAATGAGAGTGCTGATATCCCCTCTGCCCATTGCTATGGCGCAATTCTAAGAAGTCACATGTCCAATGTGAGATGCAGTTTTATTCAAGCCAGGATGTCTAAACAAAAGCCACTGTTGCTCCCATCTCAGTCTTTCACTAACGAGAAAAATCGTAACAGAAAATATTATGCTGACCACCTTCAAATACATGTTCTCTCTCTTTATAAACAGGATTCAAAATGAAGTAGAAACTTTTCACTATGACAGACGCTATGGTCGCTTCAAGAGACACAGAAATGGCATAAAAAGGTATCCTTGAAGCTGTAGCTAATTTTTTTGCCCCGGTGGCACAGTTGGGTTTTAAGACCCAGAAAAGCACAGTTCAAGAGGTCCGAAATTTTTCCAGTAGTTATAAATTTGGACTCTGTAGCATACTGTGATTTGAGGGCAGTGAAATGTACTAGTTTTGCTCATTGCTGTGCTCAAACTATATTATTTTAAATGAAATGATGTTTGTGGGCTCCTGAATGCTAACGTGGATTTAATGCCCCCTTTCGTATTATGGGACAAATGAGTCCCTTCTGTGAAAAAGCATGTAGATGAGAAAATGTAAGTACAAAAGTTCATGCAGTTCACCACAGGGACAACCTAATGCATTCTCCCCTCTGGAGAGAAGCATTAGTATGGCCTCCTAACTGCACAGAGGGCAAGCTTGGTTCCAAGCCCACAGATCTAAGGGCATCCACATGGTATACCAGCCCCTCTGTGCGTTGATGTAGACCTCCGCACCACACAGATGGCTGTCATCGTCTTTGGCCCCCTAGGGTTTGATCCTGCACAACTGAAGTCAATGGAAATTTTGACGGACTTCAACAGGAGAAGGATCGGCTTCCTCGTATGTGAGTTCCTACTCCATCCTCCTTTGGAAGGGGGACAGAGACAGCATATTATTGTGACATGGAGCAGTATTACATTTGCAGCAGGAGGGGGCAATGCATGGAAAACAATATTTAGAACTTCTGTATGGTGAGTGCTCACCAGTTCTCCCCCCTCCCTTAAACTGGCCTCACACCCTAAAATCACACACAGCCTGAGACATCTGGGATGAAATCCTGGCCTCACTGAAGACAATGGAAGCTCTGCTATTGACTTCACTGGGGAGAGAATTCCACCTACAGTGTCCATATGTACAAGGATGATAGGATTGTATAATTTTTAGTAGTGCCCAGAACAGGTCCAGGTCCCGCCCTCCCCCCTCCCACCTGCCTTGTAAGCCAATATATACATATTTTTTAAAATAATGTGAAAATGTGAGGGCTCTGGGGTGGGGCTGGGGATGAGGAGTTTGGAGTCTGCGAGGGGCTCGGGGAGAGGGTTAGAGTGCGGGGGTGAGGGCTGAGAGGTGGGGTGAGGTTCACAGTGCAGGAGGAGACTTAGGGCTGGGGCAGAGGGTTGAGGGCCCTGGATGCGGGTGCGGCCTCTGAAGTGGGGTGGGGCCTGGGATGAGGAATTTGGGGTGCAGGCAGGCTGCCCCCAGCTGGGGCCAGAGAGGGGGACTTCCCCCAGCCCTCTCCCCACCATCAACAGCGAGCTCCAGGGGAAGGGCCCCCCTCCTCCAGCAGCACACTCACCTCGCACCAGGCACTGCACGTGCTCCTAGGGCCACTCTCAGGTCCAGGAAGCCCCCTTGCCTCCCATGTGGTGGGTGTTGGGGGGGCTGGATCATGTGTGCCTCCTCCCCGCTGCTGCTCCTCACTGTTACCTCACTGGGGGTGGGGGATTGGGGCTGCCTCTTGCCTAACGTGGGGCAAGAGCGGTGACTGCGGGCCGGGGGGATCCTCTGTGCTGGTGGAGAGTCCCGCCAAAAAAGGGAAGGGTCCGTCCGTCCGAGGCAGAAGGGTAGGGTCAGGGTCATCCTGGATCAGCCTGCCCTGGCACTATGGTGGGGGTGTTAGGACCTTGTGGCGGCAGTTGACGCTGGGAGCCGGCAGAGTGGAGCTGAAGGGGGCAGCTGCCTGCTGCTCAGGGCGCAGGCAGGGACACTTGAGGGAGGCACATGGGGGTGGCAGGCGGGGTTGGGGGAGAGTCCCATCCCTGAACATTGGCAGACCTGGGCCCCTGGGCCCTGAATATTGCTGGAGCACAGGCACCACGAGCCCATATAGCAAAGGGAGTAGAAGGTGGAATTTTAGCCTAGAGTTTACAGTCTGAACATTGAATTTCCCTGGCTTTTTTTTGGATCTTAAGTCAGATCATTAATGTTACTTTACATTCTGCCTACTTAAAATTCCCTCTGTAATTTCAAATGGACATATTGGTCTGCACTTCCCGCCCTAAACTGTTCTGTAGCATTGCTGTGGCCTCTTAAGCAAATGCTGTGTTTCACCTCATGCAAAAGCAGCATTTCATGGTGAAGAGATTCCAGTACATGCAGTATTACTTACATGGAGAAAGAGATATATGCACACTATATATACACATGTCCATATTTACATCTCTCTCACACACACGTATCTGTAAATCAGTTTGTAACGTACTTTAGGCGATTTCTGGATAAAGGTGCAATATAAATGTAAATCATTCTTATCATTACCAGAGCTTTTGTACCTTAACTATAACCAGAATAGACATATATAGTGAGTAACGTTTTTGTTGTAGAACAAGAAAGGGAGGTGCCTTATTTCCAGCTCCTCCAGCAATTCAGCGCCTGCAGGAGCAACAGGAAAGAAACCACAGTGACCTCTCTGAACCTACAGCAGCAGCTGCCAACTCAGCAGGAGAAACATTACCGATGGATTGCAGTATCTATCCTTGGAAGAAGCCCCAAGCCAGTTTTCTCCATCCTTTTCTTTCGACACCCTCTGCCCCAAAATTATACGCATGGAAGAGCAAGAGAGGCCTTTAAAAATAGCAAAACTCAGTCTGATATTACAATGGATAGAAAACACCATGATAATACAATGGATAGAAAACACCAGGCTAGTGTTTCTAATAATCCATATGAAAAACCATATGAATAGTTGCTCTACCAAGGGGTAGAGGTGCTTTGTGTATTATGTCAACCTGTAGAAATACTTATCCTTTTGGTATATTTATATTACTAGGTCTTTTAGACTTGTGAAGGTTTTGCAGTTTATCGGCTTCAGTTCAGTTTCACATTTGCAAAGTTCAACAATAAAAACAATAGTAAAATGTTGATTTTCCAATAATATTTCCACAGTAAATATAACAAGCAGACACCTTTGAAAGGCAGCGAGTCAGGCTGCCCAGTGAAATTCAATAATAGCTCATTCCACCTCTTTTTGGGAGAAGATAGGTGTACAAAACCCAACAAAAAGCTGATCTCTTTTTTTCGGTAAGTGCAAGGCTATGAGAATGTCAAGAAAACAGAGTAATTGATACTGCTCTGATCCTGCAAACACTTACAGATGGCTTTAACTTTAGGCATGGATGCAGTCTCATACATGTGCGTAAAATTAAGCATGAGTTTAAGTGTATGTGGGATCTGGGCCTAAGACTGAGTGGATCAAAGACGGATGCCTCAGTTTGCTTTCTTACTCCTGGAAATCCAGGATGCCAGAAGGGTCCCCCATTGTTCCAAAGGTAGGCCCTGATTCTGCAAATACTTGCACACATAATAGGTAGCAGGTATCCAACCCATATTTAAAACTGTGTTTAATTTACTTACACAAGAAAACAAAGAACAAAACAAAAAAAACCCTTGGGGAATCCCCAGAACAAGACATTTGGTTTAAAAAAGCAATTGTTAACGTGAAAACAACATATTTATAAAACATATTTATAAAACCAAAGCACTTAGAAGCATGGAAACTAATAGTTAAGGCCTCCATCTACCTAATGCCACTTACATAATAAACATATTCGATCAAATTCTGCTGAGTTGCACTGTTAGCAACTGATGTCAATTATTTTACTTCAGGTTTATACTAGTGTAACAGAGCAGAATCAGGACCATCATTCTTAGCAATGATAAGGAAACAAAGCAAAACTGTGAACCATAATACATCCTCTCATCAGTAAAACAAAATATACATTTAACTCCAAATTCTTGAAAAAGTAACTTAAAAATTATGTATGTACACATTAATGACACACGTTGTGTACAGACTTGCTTTGCTCCAGTTTTATAAGAAGTCAATAATTTTATAAATCTTATTATTACATGTACAATATAAATCTCAACTGTTATAAATACTTTTTAAAACACATTCTATTGCCAATTGGTAAACGTACTAACAGACAGCATTTCCCATTCCACCATGTCTCTTAAAAGCAAATACCGGATATAGCTACTAAAAATAATAAAACAACACCTATTTCTGCCCCTCCAAAACCAAACCAAAAACAATTCCTGGGTCAGAGTTAAGGCTGTAGTGGTAAAAATAATTTATTTAATATTTGGTAAAAGTAATAATGTGTTTGTTTATTATGGGCAGCATAAGATTTATTAAGGCTTTATTCACTTAATTACTTTAATGCATTTAAGTTTTAAAAATGACAGGTAACTACAACCTTGTATCTATGTACACTGCTGTAAACTTTTTTTTAAAATGAGGTTTTTGGAATATTTTCACAGGGTGATTCTACTCCTTAATCAAGCAATTCTTCAGTGGAAGATTGTTTTTTCTCAAATTTCATGTGCACAATGGAAACATGTCACCAGATCTGGTCTTCATCAAGTCTCACACTCCATAGCTATATAGAGTGATATGATACATAGTAAAACATTGGGATTTTTAAGCATTGTCGGCACTTTTAACTATTGGCTTGTAATAACTAGAAAGGATGAGATTGAGGCTCAGCCTACATGTCTGGGCAACCTTCCTGTGTGGGTTACCTATAATGGAGAGCTGCTGCTTCTCCTCCCGTATAGCTGGTTAGGGCCTAGACAGGCAAGAACAGGAAGTGGGGAGAGTCTTCAACTTGCTACCTCCAGCACCGTCAGCCAGCACATTTGACCCAAAAAGGGAAGCTGATCTGCTTACCCTGGAAGTCTCTACCAGTAGCAGACTACCTCCTTCTTGGAAGCACGGGAGAAATGAGGGAACCAACTTTGATTTTTTTTTTTAAGTCACAGTTTATTTTCTATTCCTCTCATGAGGAAGAGCAGCTGCATACTGCCTCTTACTCACGGGAGATTGCAAACTTATATTTCATGTTAGACTGTAACTAAAATTAGTTTGATAATATGCACAAGAAAATGAAAAGCACAAATGTAGCCAATTTAATTGTTTTGCATTGCTTTATGAATTACCTATAGTACTCCATCTCTCTTCCATCCCTTTCCTTGTTTCCAAATGGAGTAGGTTCAGAGGAACAATGCTTCCTAGTTCATTCCCCATCTCGAGACAGCTATGCAAGCAGCCCTTGGTGACAAGCAACATATTCTAATGGTCTCAAATTATGGCTCTGACTTTTGCTATGTGGAGAGACAAAAAAAATAGTGTATCAAACTCTTCAGCAGCTAGAAGAACATAAAAATCTGCCAGTCTTGAATAAATTGTCATCAAAAGCTCGTCCTTTGTCGGCTCTCATCTCACCAGCAGGCATCACTACATGACTGGAATTCACATAAATTCTTTCTAGTACATATTCCAAGCTATGTAATCTCTTTGTTGAAGTAACAATGTCCACATATGTACGTCTCCCATGGAAAGCATTCTTTCCCTCGTGTAATGTTAACATTCTCCTTCATAAATTCTTCTTCAGTCATGGTGTGACATTGAAGAAGACAAAGCACAATAGAAGTCCTTGCTTCACTATTGGCCACACTGCCAGAAATTAAATTATGGTGCAGAAACATTTGATGATGTTTCCAGTGTCCTGGAGTGTGCTGTGAAGTTTAAATATCTTGTAAGCACCTTCACTGTGATTTCTATCATATACCTTTACAGTATCTCTAAAGCTGGCTATTGTAGTCTGTTCTACCACTCAATGCATACTAAAGAATGTCTGTGTGTGTAGCTGTATAGAAAAGTTGATACAGTGGAACACTTCATGATTTGTTCATCCAATAGAAAAGTTAATATAAATTATATTGAGCCAATAAAAATATTACAGCATCATCCTTACATAGACACAGAACAATGATTTTTCTTAAGATGTTTTTTTCCTATTCAGTCTGAAGTCAAAGCCTGTATTCTTATTGCAGACTCTTCTGAAGTACACAGTCTTCTTTGCCTCTTAAGAAAGTTTTTGTGTTTGTTTCATTTCTCATTTTAGTAAGTGGTGTAATAAATACAAAACAATTAGGAAATACTTCTTACTGTATGAATTTTCAATACTAGGAATTTTCAATACTCTGCATCAGAGACTCAATTCAGCAAAGTATTCAGGCAAATGCTTAACTGTAAACACATGCTTACCTCCATCCCAATTCAGCAAAGCACACATGTTTATCTTTAAGAAGAGTGCTTAAATCTTATTGATTTTAACTGGACTTAAGCACATACTTAAGTGATTCACTGGTATAATTATTTGAAATAAGAGATTTAATTTGTGTTAAATCTCAGCGGAATGAATGCTAAGGATTATCATTATTATAATAATAGAGTGACCATCCATCCTGTTTTTAAAAGTCAGTCCCGTTTTTGGGGACTTTTTCTTATATAGGCGCCTATTGCCCCCCACCTCCATCCCGTTTTTTCACAGTTGCTATCTGGTAACCCTATATAATAAACAAGAATACTTTCTATTTTCAAAGTGCTCTGCATGCCTTAGCTATTTCATCCTCACAATACTGGTGTGAATAAGGTAGGCGGGTAAATATTTCCCCATTTTACATACAGGGAAACAGACAAATAAGTGAAGTTACTTTCTCAAAGTAGCAGAGGCAGCAAATAGCAAAAACAGAATGAGAACTCAGAGCAGTTTCTGGCTCCCAATCCTGTTCATAATCCTCATATTGTCTCTGACATCATTTCTGAGGGAAAAATAAAACACAAACCACGGTTACTATATTTTGTATTACACTGATCTGTAGCACCACGTCCACGTTCTAATCCTAAAGCCAAATATTATTCTTAAAGTTCTTAAATTTTGCTGAAAGTCATCATTAGCTTCTCTGTGGAGGTCCAACCTCTGTAGATTACTTGGAATGAACTGCTCTAACTTAATCCAAGCACTATTCTATGATGGGTCTTCTAGTTTGCATGAGACACACCTCTATATTAAAGGTGACAGAGACTACAATCCATGGCACATCATGAAAATTAGGGGTGGCTCCTGGATTTCCAGCAGCATGCCCTTTCAGCCACATATTGTGAATCATTGGAACAACATAGTGTACAGTTTTTACAGGCATACACAAATACCATAGATGTTTTATTGCTAGTTTTTCTTGTACACTGATAAATAATACCTATCATCTGTCTAAAGTTAATCTTTCAGTGATCTTAATTTCCTTTGCTATTATTTGAGAGAATGGCAATTACAAACTCTGATGAACTGATGAAATCACTCAGTCAGG
Source organism: Gopherus evgoodei (assembly GCF_007399415.2). Classification (NCBI taxonomy): domain Eukaryota; kingdom Metazoa; phylum Chordata; order Testudines; family Testudinidae; genus Gopherus; species Gopherus evgoodei. Next base: position 172,812,614 of record NC_044323.1, on the reverse strand, counting down.
AAACTAAACCAAACAACAAAAACTAAGCAGCCTCAATATTGCTGAGTAGGAATGTGGCATCATCATTTATTGAAAGAAGATTTCAGTACCATAAAATAAATTGATTGCATTTTCGGGTAGTACAAAAATTGTTAGTGGAGAATGAAAACAGACTCAGCACAGTTTATTTCCCCCTAGCTTCTAACTTCATTTAGATTTTGTAGTTGGCAGTGTGTCAGGATCAACAGGCTTCCGGCAGGAGGTCATTATTTTAAAACATTAACTCCTGTGTTAATGTTTGATTTGCTAATGTTTAAATTGGGATATGTTTCTGAGTAAGATGATGCAAGGGGAAAAAGAGATCACACATACCACTTTCAGTCTTCACTATTAAAAGTAACCAGCCGGTTCAAAGAATAAAAAAAAAATCTCATTTCTTCCTTTCTTTATGAGATGGTATCTGCTCAAAATTAATTGCTGACAATACACCAAATCACACTATTAAAACATACTTCTAAGATAAATTTGTATACGTAGGCAACAGACAAAGTACAATGCCTACAGGTATTTAATGAATTCAAAGTACATGAAAAACACTGAAAATCTAAAGAATGAGCTTACAAAGGGAAAAATTTTGTATCAGCCATAACACCTTTTGTAGCGATGTGCTGGTAGTTTTCCCTGAGACAATTATTTGGATGGGAGACACGAAACATGGATGTTCCATGTAACATCTACTATCGGCACTACAGGAAGATGATTGGTGGTTTACAAGGTGACATTCTTCTTCAACAGTCAGTATTGAAACCATGTCTTTTTAGGGATGCAGTGTTTTGGATGTGGCCTAAACCTGATTTTTTGTAGCCATCAAAGATCCCATGACACTTTTGACAAGAATAAGTATGTTAACTGTGTTGTGGTCAAGTTCCTCTTTGGGTACCGTATTAGCATGATGACGGTGTAGGGTGCAAAGATTATGACTGAAGAAATATTGTACAAATAGAAATTCTGTGTCATCCTCACATTGAACTCCGTAAGAATTTTTTGCTATAAACTGGGGATGTATCAGTTGAGAGCAACAGAGGAGGAGAAAGATCTGGGTGTAGTGGCTGATCACAGGATGACTATAAGCTGCCGATGTGATGTGGCCGTGAAAAAGGCTAATGCAGTTTTAGGATGCATCAGGAGAGGTATTTCCAGTAGAGAGACATGGAAGTGTTAGTACCATTCTACCAGGTACTGATGAGACCTCATCTGGAATACTGCATGCAGTTCTAGTCTCCCATGTTTAAGAAAAATGAATTCAAGCTGGAAGAGGTGCAGACAAGGACTACTAGGATGATCTGAGGAATGCAAAACCTACTTTATAAAAGGAGACTCAAAGAGCACGGCTTGTTTAGCCTAACCAAAAGAAGGCTATGGGGAGATATGATAGCTCTCTATAAATACATTAGAGGAATAAATACCAGCAAGGGAGAGGAGTTATTAAAGTTAAGTGCCAACGTGGACACAAGAACAAATGGATATAAACTGGCCATCAACGAATTTAGGCTTGAAATTAGATGAAGGTTTCTAACTATCACAGTGAAATTCAGGAGCAGCCTTCCAAGGGAAATAGCGGGGGCAAAAATCCTAACTGGCTTCAAGACTGCCTTTGATAAGTTTATGGAGAGGAAGGTATGATGTAACTGCCTACAATAGCTAATGTAGCTAATTTGTGACTGCTAGTTGCAAATACCCCCAATGGCCAGTGATGGGACATGGAATGGGGAAGGCTCTGAATTACTATAGAGAATTCTTTTCCTGGGTGCTGGCTGTTGGGTCTTGCTGACATGCTCAGGATTTAACTGATCACCATATTTGGTGTCAGGAAGGAATTTTCCCCCCAGGTCAGGTTGGCAGAGACCCAGGGAGTTTTCTACCTTCCTCTGCAACATAGGGCATGGGTCACATGCAGGTTTAAACTAGTGTAAATGGTGGATTCTCTGTAACTTCAAGTCTTTAAATCATGATTTGAGAACTTCAGTAACTCAGCCAGACGTTAGGGGTCCATTACAGGAGAAGATGGGCGAGGTTCTGTGGCCTGCGATATGCAGGAAGTCAGACTAGATCAGGGGTCTCAAACACGCGGCCCGTGAGGTTATTTTCTGCGGCCCGTGAGCTCCTTGCGGCCCCTCCACTCTCCAGCAGTGTTCACATAGAGCGGCTCTGGCCTGGCGTGCACCAGGGGCAGGGCAGACTCCCTGCCTGCTTGCCTGCCTGCCCTGCCCCTGTGCCACTCTGGGAAGCGGAAAGAACGTGGGGGAAGAGAGGTGCAGAGGTGTGTGTTGCTGTTGCTTCAGGCACTGCCCCCAGCAGCTCCCATTGGCCGGAGTTGCCCATTCCCAGCCAATGGGAGATGCTGGGGACGGTGCCTGAAGCAACAGCAACATACACCCCTGTGCCTTTGCTCCCCCACCTTCCAGATGCTTCTTGGAGCAGAGCGGTGCGGGGGCAGGGCAGGCAGGCAGTCTGTCCTGCCCCCAGTGTGTGCCGGGCCAGAGCCTGCCCCCCAAGCCCGTCCTGAAATCGAACCCCTTGCCCTGAGCCCATTGCCGCACCCTGCACCCTGACACATCCCTCCTGCACCCCAAACCTCTGCCTTGAGCCTCCTGCCGCACCCTAACCCCCTGCTGTACCCTGCACCTGACTCCTTGCCAAGCCCCCTGCTGCACCCCGCACCCTTTCTGCACCCCAACCCCCTTCCCTGAGCCGCCTGCCACATCCCGCACCTGACCCCCTGCCCTGAACTCCCTGCCACATCCCACACCCTTCCTGCCCCCAACCCACTGCCCTGAGCCCCCTGCTGCACCCCTCTGAACTCCAATATCCTGCCTTGACCCCCTGCCGCACCCTCACCCCTTCCGCACCCCACACCCCAACTCCCTGCCCTGAGCACCTGCCGTAACCTCCTGCACCCCAATCCCCTGGCCCTGACCTCCTGCCGCACCCTCACCCCGCCTGCACCCCACACCCCAACCCACTGCCTGAGTCTCCTGCCGCACCCATCATGCACCCCAATCCCTTGACCCCCTGCCATACCCCTCATCCCTCCTGCACCCCACACCCCAACTCCCTGCCCTGAACCCCCTGCTGCAACCCTCCTGCACCGACCCCCTGTCACATCCCTCATCCCTCCTGCACCCCACACCCCAACTCCCTGCCCTGAGCCCCTGCCACACCCCACACCCATCCTGCACCCTCTGGGGGCAGGGAGGGGGCAGAGTTGTGGTGTGAATTTCAGGGAAGGGGTTGGAATGGGGGCAGAAAAGGTGTGGGAAGAGGTGGGACCTCATGGAAGGGGTAGAGTGGGGGTGAGGCCGAGGGGAGGGTGGAGGGGAGGTGTCAGTAATGTGGCCCTTGGGCCAATGTACTAGTCCTCATGTGGCCCTCTGGGTCATTTGAGTTTGAGATCCCTGGACTAGATGATCTTGATGGTTCCTTCTGGCCTTAAAGACTATGAGTCTATAAGATAAGTCTGTATAAGTGAAGGGGTGGAAAAGCTAAGCAGCAAACTAATGGGTACAACAATAATTGGTTATATAATCAAATGGAAGTGGAATCCCTCAAAAATATCCTTGTCTGTATTTTGTGATAACTTGAAAGATAAAATTCTACAGCTGTCTGCTGGCTTTAGCTAGTGGAACCGCCCTGGTATCTTGAATGCAAAACGTGCTTGTGGGGAGTCTGTTCTCAGCAATTGTTTTTGCCCATACAATAATTTCAGTCATAGAAGTTGTGCTGCCATTGGGAAAAGAGTGAAAACCTCTAGTCATATCTACAAATTAAAATAAATGACAATTGTTGTGCTCTTCTTTTAGCTCCCAGTTTATCTGTATAGCTCCAAGTCTGTTTTTGAAACTGCTGACCATCCTTCTAACCAAATTGCAGAGGATGGTGTAGCAGTTAGGGGGCTAGTTTCGGACTCAGGGACACCTCAGTTTAATGCCCTATTCCTCTACAGACTTCCTGAGTAAGTTTGGGCCTCCCTGTTCTCCATCTGTAAAATGGGAATAATCTCTCCTTCAAAATGGTATTTTAAGACCAAACACAAAAACTGTGAGATGCCCAGGTACTATGGTTATGGGGGCTATATAAATACAATAGATAGTTTTATCATTTGCATCTTTTTGTACCCAACTCATATTCACAATTTATCAGTTTCTATGCACTTAGTTTTGCAAGATGGGAATAGCATTAATATGTATAAGAATAATTTTGTGTGTGCATCTGCATGAATTATCCACGCGAGTTGGTTAAATTAAAAAAAATAATAATGTGGCATTTAGTGGCCACAAGTGGAGGGGGGAAGAGTGTGAAATAAACTTAATCAGAATATTTTGGGATGAAATTCCCATTTGCAGAATGCTTTTTGAATGCAAAACTGCTTTTGCCTTTTATAAAACACAAACTCTGTTCACTCACCATGAATAATGAACTGGGAATTAAAAGTTTTACCCCCTGTTAAAGAAGTAATATTAACTTAAGTATAAATATAGCTGAAATAATCTAGACAGTTTTATGACCTTACACCCCCAAATGAAGGTGAAATGCAGAATTCTTTCCCTAGGAATAGTGGTAAACATAGCTAACAGATGGAAGAGCTGAATGGCAATTTCAGTAAAGTAGGCCACAAAGAAACATTTGTAAGCACAAGGGTGCTCACTTAAAAAAAAAAAAGGCTAAAAATGGGACTTTGTTTTATTTTGATAGAGTGCCAAAACAGTACTGCATTCCTTAAAGAGCCGAATAAAGGATCAAGTTAGACTGGCCTTCTCAACACCTCAGCAAAAGCCCCCATGGGTCTCATTTTGCTAGGATGACTATTTATATGACAGGTAAGGGAATAATTTTGTTGGATTCAGTTACACTAGGCCTCCATGACCTCTGGGTCAAAAGAGCAAATGCAAAAGTGACAATGTGGATAATTGCCTGTTTAGGATAATGGAATACTGATTGAGGGTCAATTATTATAACACCTGAAAGATAAATGAGCTAATGTGAAAGGTTCAGCAGAGATAGCAAACAAGGACAACTGTCTGTATGCACTGTGCCAGGGTGAATAATGCACAGTACAGACTGCTCCATTTGAGAGCGAAGAAGCGTATTTCCGGAGCTGAACTACTAAAGCCTAGAGGTTTCCAAGATTTAAAATACATTCGTTTGTAAAACATGCCATAAAACAGAAATATAGCTCAACTGCAGGATTAAAGTAATATTATTTAACATGCTACCCAATGAATTTCCATTATAGCCCAGGTCTGTGCCTCATGTCCAAGACTCATTCTTTTGTCTCTCGAGTGAAATTTCTTGCTTTACTACATGCAAAAAAGAAAGTTACCACTGATGTTCACATTTCAAAACTCAGCCACACTGCTTGGATCCACATTCAACCCCCTACAGCATAGGTGCCCCATGATTGCTGGGAATTTACAAATCAGCTATTATTTTTCATTCTCTCTGTTAGCCCAGCTGTAACTGTCATCTTCCTTGGTGTGGTCACTAGCCTGGGAGAGAGATCTCTGAAATGCCTTTCCCTGTCACTGATTTGTGTTGGTTTTCTTCCCATGTCCTGTGCCCAGAAGGCACTCTGAACAGAGAGAGCCTTCTACACCATGTGGGAGGTGTGGGAAAAAGAAAATGGTATTTTAAAGAGAAACACAGAACTGACCTCCCCTTATGTTTACAATCAGGCCAGAGGTAGGTCGCCAGTCCCCACATTCCTTTCTATGTAGGAAAATCTTTTCTTTGTGCTCTTCGATAGGAGGACACACACCAATATCTACTAGTCCTTAAAAAAGCCACACACCTGGAGATTGTTTTCCTTAGAAGAGTATTACAGTACACTGCCAGCTAATATCCAGACACTTGAGAAAAACAGCTCTTTAATGCAAAGCTTTCTCAAATACCATTTCAAAGATCTACTCTTCTTGTGGGATCAAAGAATCAAAGGACACCAACTTTGAAACACAGCAGTATACTTCCCCTCAAGGTGGGCATTCTTGGGATGAATACTGACACTCATGAATGAATGTGCTGCAGTGTTATGGAGCAGAAAGCAACAAGGATTTGATTTGCAACATTGTGCCCTGTGTTGTGCGGGTGCACTACGGTGCGATGATAATGATGCTGGGAGCCTTTCGCCACCCTAACCATGATGAAGCAGCTGCACAGGAATCTATGCCAGTGCTCTCTTGCAGAGTAACGTGCCTGCTGGTGTTCTACAGCCCCTAGGGAACATGGTGATTTTATTTATCCAGTGTGCTGGTTACTGTACCTACATTAAATCACCCAACATATGTATTTAAATAGAGTCCCTCTCCATGTGACTTTTAACACTGACTATTTTCATCTCTAGGTCATTGGCCCGTAATATTAATTTACCTAACACCTCCCACTCACAAGTCAGTCAATTTTGTGGTTTAACCCAGCAAGATTTCTCAATGGGCAGATGCAAGGAATACCCTAAAATTCTCCCAATGTAACAATTCTAAATAGAATACTCAAAACTGTGAGTTTTTGGCATACACAGAGCTATCATCACTCACAGACCTTACACAGACTCTCACAGATAGTTCCTGGTAGTTGGACGTCTGCTGGGAGAATGTTGTGTTAGATCAGGAAGCCCACAACCTCCCCACTCAATGAGGGAATCGATAGGTACCACAATTAGGCAGGACTGTCAGGGAAGGAGGCATTCTCAAGTCAACTGTGAGATCCAACTGTATTTCTGTGCAGTCCTCACCACCAGAGATCATATCAAGCTCACAACAAAAATGAAAACTGTCTCAGGACAGGTCTACACTTAAAATGTTGCAGCAGTGCAGCTGTGCTACCATAGCACTTCAGTGAAGACACTACGCATGCTGATGGGAAAGCTTCTTCCGTTAGTGTAGTTAATCCACCTCCATGAGAGCCAGCAGCTATGTCGTTGGGAGAAGCTCTCCCACATACATAGCATTGCCTACACTGGCGGCTAGATCAGTATAACCGTGTTGCTCAGGGGAATGGATTGTTCACACCTCTAAGGGATACAGTTATACCAATGTAAGTTTATAATGTAGACCGAGCCTCCATACTGGCTGAACATGGAGGCAGGCGATGGTACGTGAAAGGCGCTTGCAGGGGTGAATTTGGCCCATAGCTCATTGGAGTCTAATCGCTATCCCACTCCCTCAGAGATGTACATTTATATTTTAATTGAGGGGAAAATACAGTACTATTAATTCTCTATTAGTTAGTCATGACCATTGGAGGAACATACACCTAATACATACTTTTCATATACACCATAGAACAGGCTCATCTGCCCATAATACAATATACCACAGCAGCACAAAGTTACAGAACTTTTTCAGAGCGAACAAATGGGACTACACACCAGAGACAAAGCCACATGTAACACCCCATCTCTTATAAATGAATAATCAATATGGTATTTAACAAAGCTACTCCCTACAATTTTTAAATTGATACATCACAGCATTTCAGTTCCTTTTTAGACCATGTGGCTTGGGAAAAGAGATCTAATTAATGTCTTAATGACTAGACCCAGTTCAGATGCTTCGGGTTGGTTTTCCTCTCCAGCTGCTTCAGCAGGAATGTAGCCCTGCTGTTCTGTGATATCAGTAGCCATATGAAAAGCCACTCTGGTACAGACCACTGTGGTACAGACAATCCATAATGAGACCCACTTTAAGTGTAGAGATACAAGTTCAAAAAATTAAAAAAGAGAGACAGTTTGTCCCATCAGAAACAACCGTGGTCAGAACAATAAGGGAGGAGAGTGAGTCACGACTTGTGTAAGAAAACGAAATGGAAATAACCTGGGGCACTAGCTGGACACTGTCTCACAGTGACTAATTACTGACTAGAACCCTACTGCTTTGGTTTTCCTTTCTCTCAACCAAGATGAAGCACTGCACAAGCCAAGAAAAAGAGGGCATCTTTTTCCTTGCCTTTCCCCTCTCGGCTGCCAAAGCCCTCTTGATATTAGTGTGTGACAAGAATCCATCCTGCAATGATGAGAGATTTCTAAAATTCACTTCAGTCTTTGATGCTTAAGGAATTCTCAGATTTTCCTCCAGCTAAATAGCTCTTATTCCAAATGAGATGTATTTTCTCTGCCACTGCATCCAGTATCTGAGACTTTGGAAAGATATTCTCCCTCACATTTCAAGAAGTCTTTCTCATTTTAGTCTCAAAGCTAATTATATTCCACACAAATGTGGTGTCCCTGGACTTTTACCATTAAAAATTATTTATATCAGAAACAATGAATTGTTAGGTTATAAAGTGGTTTAATCTAAAGGAATCAAACCCACAGCATTTTAAATTCCACACTTTTTTTTCATCACTTGTGTCTGTCACACACTGTGTTCTGCATTTGGGCGTTGGCAGGCTGAGAAGTATGTGTGAGAGAAAGCTTATTTAGGTATGCTATATATCAGATATTTCAATGTGAACACACTGTGCTAACAGTTTGATATTGGAGTAAATTCTTGTGAATGATAGGAATTAGTTAACACCATAAAACTGTGCAAGTTCTCAGGAAAGCACCATTTAGCTTAGTTCTACAGAACCATGTAAAATCTCATTAAGTGTTCTTGTTCTTAGGTTGAAGGCACCATATAAATATGCGTACAAGAACTCATTTTTTTTTAATGACTACTGGATGAAGCCAAACCTTAGAACATGGAGGAGTTATAATTAGTATTAGACCTGTACATTTAAATAAATGTCATGGGTAAACAAATATAAAACACAGTGGACTGGATACACCACTGTAGATGCAAAAGATGAAAACTGGGTCTCTCCCCACCAATGGAGGCAGCTCCATTTGCACCCAGAGGAGAACAGCGCTGGTACCTACACCCCAGGGATTTCTCCAAGGAGAGAAATTTTAAACTCCAGCAGAGGCTGCTTGGTGATGCTCTCAATTAATGCACCAAGAGAATGCACTGACCACAACCCCTTTCCAACTGGTCCTATCCACCTTGTGATCTTTTCTGAAAAGACCATTCTCTCCGAGAAATGAGGTTTGTGGGTGACTTGAAAAACCACAAGAATCTGGGGGTGGGGAGAGACTCAGGGACAAGTGTAGCACCCGATACTACTGAATTTGGCATTTTTATAAGTTTGATATCTAACTTTTTTCCTTTTTCAGGATTGTGGTGGACCCTAATCCTAGCAATGGTAGATACAGATAGTGTGAACTCTACACTAGCCAGATGAACAACAGGAAGGATGGCATGTTCCTTCTTGATTCTGGAACTGCTGGAGTCTGGCTTAGCTCCCAGTGCTAAGATGAAGTGAGGGGAGTACTGAGTACTCTGTACTGAGGGCTTCTGCAGAAGGAGTGTCAGGGCCAGTTCTAAGCTCTGAGAGAGGCCCCATGTGGGAGATATTCACTGCAAGGTCTGCTTTATGGTTCCTTTATGCCAGCAAAGATGATGCACGGGGGGAATAGAGAAATGCTGGGCCTCTTTGCCTACCTGCAGACAACAGACCTATAAAAGAGTTGCCCCATACCAATCTCAGGGAGACCTCAGCACATGGGTGAGAGGCTCTCCTTGGATCTCATGCACCGCAATATGAATGCCATGAAGAGCTGCATGGTGTCGTTGGTAGGCAAGGCAAAAAGCTTGATAGCTAAAGATGGCTGTAAATTATTTATTATTAAAATTACATAAGAAGAATGAAGGCATTTTGAAAGGAAAGTTTTGCAGACTGTGTGGCAAAGGCCCATAAGAATATGGAAAGTAAATGTGAGATGATGGAGAACCAAGTGGAGACTAGAAACCTTAGGTTTGGGGGCATCTGGATGGGCAAGGAAGCAACTGATATCTTGCGGTTTTCATGGAGAAATATCCGCCATCAATTAGAGATAAAAGAGGGAGCTCTGTGTATAGAATGATATCAGAAAATTCCATGCACAAGAGTGACTTGGGAAAGCGTCAGAGCAGAAGCCACATCAGAGGTAATGGCCAGTATAACTGAGAAAGAGAAAGTGCTGAAAGCCAGCAGGAAAAAAAAAAGGAGACATTGTGCATAGCGGAAATAAATTGTTAATTCCCCCCATCCCCCCAACTTCAGCTCACTTACGCAGCACAGGAGCAAGGAAATACATCAAATCAAACAGATCTTTATCAGTGAAGAAGTTGATGTTGCTACTCTGGACCTGGCAGAGTTCTAGAGAACACTTGTGAGGAAGAAGCCCATTTAAGTTTTAACCTGAAATAGACCTTCCAGCCATGCTATAAAAAAGAAGGCTGAAGGTATGCTTCCCAGAATGAAGGAAGGGTGGAAAGGAGTTTTTTGTAGTTGGCAGACTGGCAGAGTCCTTTTACAATTGTTTTAATACTGCTGGGGTTTAGTTAAAATATTAATTATGATTCAGGGCACCTAGAACTTTAGGCACCTTTGTATTATTAAATCTAAATAAATAAAAATAAAATGTAAGAATAGTTTGGGACACTAAGAGCCTGATCCTGAAAAGTACTTCATGCACCTGGAAAACTCACGAGTTAATTTACTGGAAGAAGTAAGAATAAATGGAAGGTAGGAGCTGGTCAAAAGCTACAGAAACTGAGGGAAATAGATTATTAATGAAAAAAATTTAAGCATTTTTAGTAGAATTTGTTTTTAATTGATTTTCTCCTTAACAGCATAACTTTCTAATACTTGTTAGAATTATTGAGAATACTGCTGGAGCTCCACAACTTATGTGGTTTGAAGCAGGTCTGCAGAATACTGGGTTATCAAAAACTTACAACCCAAATCCTAAAAAATCCCCAGATGTTAGATTTATTAAAAATACAAAAGTAGTGAAGCAAAAATGTCATTCTGAGTGATTTTTGGGCATGTGGCCAGTGTTCTGAGCTATTTTTTTTATTCCTTTGTGATTTTTTGCCTGCAAAAATTATATTTTATGCAAAAAATAATGAACATAATCTTTGTAAAAGACAGAGAAAGATACATAACTCAAAGGACTAGCCAAGTCACACAAAAACACAATCCGCTGTATGCTGGGCTGGGGCCAAGCTCAAGAATGCTTGGACACTCTTTAATAGACAGTATAAGATCTTAGACAGATAGCTCAAAGTTAACTTCTTGAGAAAAATATAAATGGCTAAAAAGAGGGAGTTAAAATGCCAACCCCATTTCCAGCTAAACTTTAACACTGCAGCTTACCATACCATTACAGGGCTGCCCCTGGCTTGTCTGACATGACACATTCACTATCCCATTCAGATCCTGAAACATATTTCCCTACATCTATGCATCCATTAAGCCTCTACCCCAATCTCTTCCTTCTTGGCTACGACCTACATGAACCAAGAATCTGGAGTGGGTAAGAGTGGATAGGAAAGGAAACGAAAGGCTGAATTGTGAAGGGTCTTAAAAGGTGAGGACAAGAAGCTTGAATGCGATGTGTCAGAGCAGGGAAGGCCTGCAGTAAGAGAGATTTGTTAGTTTGTGTGTGTGTTAGGGGTTTGGGGGTTGATTGTTTGCAAGAGGATGGGAAGAGAGAAGGGAAGGTTTAAGATATTTCACAGAAAAAACAAAAATGAACTAAGTTAGAAACTCCAACTATAGTGTGGTCCAAGGGAGGCTTGGATGGAGAAACATTCATTAGCTCAGGACTTCACAGAATATTAAAGTGAGCACTGCGGATGTAAAGCCTTTTAAATTCAGGTAATAATGAACTCATCTTTCCCATATGAGAGCCTGCTTGAGCTACTCTCCAACAGTTTGGAATACATATACCAGATAAAAAGAAGTGACTGTCCTTCTTATATGCTAGGTAAAATGTTGAAAAAGAATCTAGGATTTGAAACAAATAAGCAGAATTCAAAGAGCACTAACAGCAACAGAAAAGACTTCTCAAATGTGCATTTGGATTTTCACTGAGACTCACTAACAGCTGTTGGTTTTTTACATTAGTAACAATAATACTTTCTGAAATAAATAAAAAAGACTGTGGCACAAGAAGAAGTGGATATTGCCTGGTCCCTGCTGAAAAATCTGAAATAGACAGGGAATTTGAAAACAGAAGGTACAAGTTACCCGACAATGCAGCATACAATATTAATGACACAGGCACATCAAGGGAGAACAGACCCAGTGGTAGTTAGTGCCATACTAACTCTTAAGAATTCATGCAAAATTTAATCTGCCAGACAGCAAATTGATGTTCAATGGTTTTCCCATCAGGGGAAAATCATTGAACATCACTTTGCTGTCTGACAGATTAGTTTTCTTTGGAAAGAAAAAAAAATTATTTTAACAATATTCATTTATTTCAGCAGGTCAATACCGATTTCTTTCCTTATTTACAAAGGAAATTTGTATAAAAATTGCTATAAAGATAACATTCTCTTTGGGTGCAGGCTCTGCTTATCGTAACTGCCTGCTGGTGACTTAGTCTAGGAAATAAGCAACAGATTTGTACAAACCGGAAGGGCTACATATAAATAAATAAACAACAATGCAGAGAACAACTTTTGTTTCTGAATTCTTCTCTCCCTTCTCTGCAGCTGAGTCGCTGGAGACCTTGCCTACTCTCATGAGTCAAATTAAAAAAGAGGGAGAGAAAAGAGCATGAGGCTATCAATTGCCACCTCTACAGTAAAATCTAGGCAGTGGGTATAGCATCCTGTCCAGGAATTCATCAACCTCCTAGTACAGTATGATATACATTTACAATGGACTTTTAATCAATTGCCTCACTGGTGTGTGTGTAAGCATTTTACACTCAGATAAAACCAACCAAAACATAAAAATAAGGAACTAATATTTTCTGCTTTTATTCCTGCCAGTTTTGTCATAAGCTCAGCTATAATGTATTTCCCCCCCACTGACTAGCTTCATCACCATGAGTAGTCCCACTGAATAGATAAGCAGGTGAATCAGCTTTACTCAAATGCTTATGTATTTCCAAGTAAAATAAAAGCTGTTTTTCTTATTCATTCTTCTTAGCTCATCTGCTCGCTCTACCCACAGTCATAAATCTGTCCTAATTAGCTCTTTATATATCAAAATAGTATTGTATGTGTCTGCTAATTAGCAGTAACAAGAAAAATGTGGCAGATTGACCTAGTGGTAGTGCCTTGCACAGCAATCAGGAAAGCAAATGTGTGGTAGGCAAGTTCCACATGAGCAAATGACATCATATGGACTTTTTATATGCTCATGACTTTTGATTCCATGCTCTGGGGGGAGAGATAGCTCAGTGGTTTGAGCATTGGCCTGTTAAACCCAGGGTTGTGAGCTCAATACTTGAGGGAGCCATTTGGGGTAAAAATCTGTCTGGGGATTTGTCCTACTTTGTGCAGGCAGGGGGTTGGACTAGATGATCTCCTGAGGTCCCTTCCAGCCATGATACTCTACTCTTAAAATGTTAACTCTACCAACTAGTTTATTAACAACTGAGAGTTGATCCCAAGAAATGAGTTTTGCGGTGTCACATCAGTTCCCTTTGGAGCTATGTCCAGATCACAAAAAAACCCTCTACAATTGGCACTCTTGTTAGGAGACCAGAAGAGAAGCTGACCATGTTAAATCATTGGCAGGACAGTGTGGAAAAACTTGCAGTACCGCTGCCCCTGCTGTACTTGTTCTCTGGACAAACACGACTAAATCAAGGATGTTCATCTGGTTAAGCCAAACTACAGTTAGCAAGACATTTTTTACAAGACTGAAAATAAATCATGGATTTCTGTCTGAGATGTGTGGATTTAAAAATCCAGTGGCCATGCAGCAAGATCCACTGCAGTGGGGTTACTCAGTGGGCAACGTAAGCTATTCAGTGGAACTCTCTCCTCCACTTCTCTGTTGTGACAACAGCATAGACTTTACACCTCCTCTTCAAGGCTAATAGAGCATATAAAATAACAAAATTACCATTACCAAGGGATCCATTAATAATCTGTGGGTTTCTCCATTACCTGTGCAGCAGCTCAGTGCACTGTGGTCCACTGCTCTCAAAATTATAATCTCTCCACCAAATGAGACACAATTAAAATAATACAATATATGAAAGGAGTTAATGTTCCCATGTGGTGAACAGTTCTTTAAATGTAATTTACCAACTATATGTATGGTGGGATCGTTTTAATAAAATACCCAGTGCTACTATGTAAGTACTGTATTGTTTCCCGACACACTCCTATTCTGCACAATTATTCCAGATGTTCCTCCCCGCATCTTGTGAATTTTTTTTAAGCCAAAAAAGTTCACAACTTAATAAAATAAAAGCAAATGTTAAAGACTTTTAAGTTTATTGCATGTGCTCTGGTTATGTCAAGCTTCTCTTTACTAACCTGTAACCATATAAATCAAACCCTACATTATCATGATCCTAAATTGTAATAAAAATAATAATAAAATTACGGAGGTCAAAAACCATCAAGCACAAGCAAGACAAAATACAGAGTTGCAAAAAGGAGTTGAAAAGGCCAAGTGCTTTTGGAAAAATTCAGGTACTGTACTTTCAAGTATCTTGCAGCAGGAGGTGGCTGGCTACTGCTGTTTTATTTAGTAAGACTCCACATAGATTCCAGCTGCTAACCATGTGACAAGTCCATCTCAGAAAACAAGGGCTTCTATTCTCCTGCCAGTACATGGCCCTAATTTCCATTTACCTTACTGGGAATTATGTCTACACTGAGGGAAGAACAGACCCCAAGACGCTTTTCCCTGTGTATAGGTTTGATTCTGCATGTAAACTGCATGGCTAAGTCAATCTGAAACCAAATATATGATTAAGAGGTATACTGGACAGGGCCAGATTTACACCTTACACGACCCTAGGCACAGCATCTTCAGCCCTCCCCCCCACCTACAGCTGACTGTGTTTCACACAGTTTTGGAGAGGTAAGGCAACCCTAGACAGCCAGCACCCCTAGGCACATGCCTACTGTGCCTAACTGGAAATCCGGCCCTGATACTGGATCCTGACTACACAACAATCTTCAAACTCAGCTTTTAAATATGAAAAGATTGACTTCTCTGATTATCCTTCTCCTCTCTTCCTCTTCCTCATCCCCATTTCTGGCTTTACTTTTTGTCCCCCTTTTCCACAGGGGGAAAAAAGGGAGGAGGGAGTTAAAGAAAATGAAAGAAAGTGGGATATTTCCCTATCATTTTGCAATGAAGATTTTGGGGAAAAAATATAAATTCCTTGTTCAAAAATTTTGTTTCATTTAAAATATTTAATTTAATTGAAAAATATTGATGGAAACGACTTTTTGTGAAAAGTTTTCTTTTGGTCATAAGACCATTTTTTGACACAAATATGCACTATATAGTATTTTTAAATCAGAAGAATGGCATAGAATTAAAAAACTCTCACTTTCAGGAGAGAGACAGATATACAAACAGCACTGCATATTACAGTGGTAAAATGTGTTTTTTCACTTGCAGATTTTTAATCTCTTTACAATGTCTCTCACACGAAAACTTAATTTCTACTCTCACAGCCTGTAACCTGTCCTCTGGAGACCTACAGACACACAAGTAGAAACTACATTCAACATCACTGTGCCAAAAATCACTCTAAAAAGCAAAATCTTTAAAACCATTATAGTGTAAATGTTTAAAAATACGAATACAAATGGCAGACATTTCAAATTATAGGACATTTTATATGTAACTAGTTGGGAGGGAATGGGGCAACTTGGTACAGTGGGTTACTACAGTGGTCACTCACCTCTGAAGACCTATATTATGGTCATTAATGAAAATTTATCTGGTGGATTTATCATGACCCAAGCTGGCTACTGATGTAATCAAACAGGAAAGGATGAACCAATCAGTTAAAAATAACCAGCCTTGGTCTTCTGTACAAGTCTGAACACAAAATGGACTCCACTCCAAGTTCACATTTCTCTAGATAAATCTGAACTACACCACCACTTGCCCATCCATCATTCCATCAGTTTCAATCCCCAATCCTCCTCCTCCTCCAAGGCCCCAGTACAGTACTGACTGCAGATCTGCTAGCTGTCTGGATCTTGGCTGTTACTAGCATCCCAGACTACTTAGTGAGCTAGCAAATCAGTACTGGGAAAAAGACCACCAGAGCTTTAGGGTCTGACAAAGGCACAGAAGAAGCAGCAGCATTGCATCTTGGATTGGGGATTGAAACTGAGGGCAAGTTGGGAAGGCAGGGCAGTGGTGGTGAAATTCAGATTTTGTTCCAAGTTGCATAAAAAGATCAAGAAGCCTTGGAAGCATGTGAGATTGCAAGCTTTGGAACTTTCCCCACAGAGGCTGGAAACCAGGGCACAATAACAGGGATGAAACAAAGACCTAGCAAATTTACAGTGAGTAAAGCACTGGGACACAGTAGGGATGCTAAGAGACCTGCTAGGGTTGGGTATGTCTGTGCTGCAAGTGGCAATGATTTGCAGCATGGGTAGACAGAATCACACTAGCTCAGCTTGTTTTAGCATGCTAAAACGAGCAGTGTGGATGTTGCAGCATGGGTGGTGGTTTGGGCTGAGTCCAAGCCTACCCAAACTCCTGTACACGAGCTCAGGCATCTACCCCCAGGCCGCCACCAGTTCCGCAATGTCCACACTGCTATTTTTAGCATGCGAGCTGAGCTAATGCGAGTCTGTCCACCCGCACTGGGAATCACAACTCCCGGACATATTCTTAGGTCGCCTGTTTGAAAAGTTTGGAATGGAGAAAATACTAGAATAAAGAAAGAATGAGACAAAGGAAGAGGGTCCACACAGTGAGTGACTCGGGGGTAGGCGAAAATACCAAGTAGGTCTGGTGGGAGGAAGAGAGGTCATAAAGGCTTAGTGGAAGATTGGAGACACTGCTATAGGTCTGGCTAAGGTTTAAGCAAGCACCTAACATTCTGGATGCTTATCCAAACTGAGCTGAACCTTTTGAAATTTTCCCTTTGCTAATGACAAAGCCCAAGATTATGTGCTAGAATTTCTACCAAATACTCTGCTTTTCTTCTCTTCACAAAAAATGCACCACCATACCACAGTAATGAAACCAAACTGAAGAAACATAACTAATAATCTATAGCATATTGAAAAATTATTTTTTTGCAGTACCATGTAGCACTTCAGGGACTTCTTAGACAAAATTAAATATTGGCAATACAGGTTCAAATTTAGCTCTAGTGTAACTCTAATAAAGTCAAACCTTTCGAGTTAATAAGAGAGCCCAAACTCTGATCGTGTTACTTCTGCAAATAATTCCATCATTATTATTTAAGCAACAATATGCTAATATCTCGCTAAAGAATTATAAGAAAAAGTCTATGCGTGTGTGAGGATGATGAGCAGGATTTGGCCTTCAGCACAAAATTTATCACAGTAAAGAAGCCAGTGTTGCAGGTCCTGAGTAGTTCTTATTTATTTAATAAGAGTTGCAGAATCAGGAGGGATATTGTGTTAGTTTTCTGTTTGCCACTCATAACACATGAGAGACAGCACTGTAAAATGTGGCTTATTCCACATAAGTGATAAAAGGCTCAGCAATGTCACAGTATTCCATTGACATAAAACATTTTGAGGTAAAGTACGTATTTTGTTTTAATGGATACTAATATAAATAGATGTGCTTATCATGACATTAGTTCACTCACATCAGCTTCAATAAAATATTTTTATTGCAAACACTAAGCCACATTCTGTTCTCACTTAAACTGATGTAAATCCAAAATAACTCAATAGAAATCATTGGTTTACACTGGTGTAAATTTTATGTTACTTTGGATTTTCACCAGTATGAGAGGAGAATCTGCCCCTGAATCTAAATAGCACTTTGATTTAAACATAGCTTGAGCAGACTGTAATACGACCCTAAAGAATCTCTCTGCATAATGAAGAGTGTGGTAATAATTTAAACTCTTACATAACAGAGAATCTTATTATTTAGTTTTTCATAAATCAGCCTGATTCACCAACAAACATCCATGAAAAAAAATTGCATGTTATCTCAATATCAACCTGTAGTTTTAAGGTTTTTTATTCATATTACCCTTGAAAATACACAATTGCCACAATCTCAGGTGTCTTCCTCCACATTTTTTAATAATTAAAATTTTGAGAATTTTCATCCCAAAGTGTTTTATAAACCGAAAATACCTAGGAACTAACCTACGCACTACTGAAATGCAGCCACTTCTGGGGACAAAATGCAGCAAGAGTTTAATAGCACACAGCAACACTACACTACAATTTATGGTAAGAGTTGAAAAATGATAGATCCTTTGAAATTGCAGGAGAAATTTTGTTATGTAGACAGTAAATATGCACATTGAAATTGGGTCAGGATACCCAGACCAATACTTCAGGCACTTTAAAACTTGCCATGAAATTACGAGTGCTTAAGAAATAAGATTTAACTTATTATCTAAACAATGGCAACTCTCAGAGCACCGTGCTCCCAACACAATGCTGGGTCTCTGATTCAGTACTGACTTAGAAAAAAACAGTGCCACCTGCTTAATCACCAACACTACTTACTGCAGCATCCACTTATTCCACGGAGGTTTCCAACTAGAGTTCTAGCCCACAACAGCTAAACTTGAAAGATCTGATGGGAGCCCAGCACAAAGTGGTATGTTTCAGAGTATGGTAATGTCATCTAAAAACCTCATTTTCTCCCTACCCCATCTCTTTCAACTTTTCTCCTTGCTTTGGTATCAAGAAAACCTAGAGTGTATGTTTTCCCCTTCATCATTTCCTTTGTGCACTCCTCCAAACCCTCTCCCTCTAACTAGCTTGTGCTGCAAAGCTCAACCATTACCTAGAATGTATTGGCAGTGGTGGTGTGGGGGGGACGGGGAGGAGTTAAGGTGAAAAGGCAATTAGATGCCCAATTCACACTGAATTTAAATGGGAGATAGGTGTCTCACACCCATTTGTGCTTTTGAGAATCTCCCTCTACTGGCTCAGAAAGATTCTGTGCATAAGAAGCTAAACAGCAGAGCAATGCAAAGCTGCTGAAGCTAACACGCCTATATAGATGCAAGAAACTTTTGCAGTAAAACCTAGAAGATTCACCTGATTTTAGTTTCATTACAACTTCACCAAAAGGTTCATTGTTTGTGAACCTTTCTGCAAACCTAGGCCAAATTATGACATCAGGTGAAAACCAGGAAAAACTTAAATGTTTCTTCTTGAAACAGGCAAATCTGGGCAGCTTTGGCATCAAACTCAAAAGGATTTTTGGATCAGAGAGTGAATCGTTATACAAATCAGGAGGCACTATCTCACAGAGGCAAACTGATATGTAGAAATACACATAGAAACACAATGAAGCTATGACAATTTACAACAGATGAGGGTCCACCCAGGCTTTGCTTTCTACCACTCCAGTTTCCTCAGCTTGGTTCCTATGTGTGTTTTACTCTTTGTAACTCCAAAATAGCCCTTTTCTCATAGGTACCATATATCTAAAAGTTGTTCTTCCGTGAAGCCCAAAAATAGAACTACTGTATTTCTATTATCCATTTGCCTCTATGGGGTATTGCCTCCTAATCTGCCTAATCTTTCTAATCCAAAACCCTGGGGGCATTTTAGAAGGTAAAGGAGTGATTAGAGACATTCCTGCTGTAATTTATACACTTTGTAAAACCTAATTGTTTTGAATCAAAGTTTTCATTTTTCTGAAGTGCCAAGTTTAGCAAGCTTGAAGGCTCACCGGAAGACACATCTGATTGGTCAGACTGTTTAATGAACTACAGACCATTTTAGTGGTGGGGTATACAAAGCCCTTTTGCCCCTCTGTTTTAAAATAAAGTGGAGATTCCCAGCTGGATACAAAGCACTCACTTCTAGCCCTGGAAGGTCCCAAGAAAATGGATCTTGAAGTATGGAAACGTGGTTTAAGTATTTTTCATTTTTGTTGAAAATTTTCTTCAACTGAAAATCTGAAAATCATTTTTCAGCTGAATGTTTCTGGTTGCTGGAAACAAACAAACCAAACAGCTTTTCCAATGAAATCCTGACAAATCTAATTGAAAACCAGATTTCTTCCACAGAAATTTCCATTTTGGTGAATAAACTTTGAACACGCTACCAGTTCCAATTTTAAGTCATTTTTCAAGGACTTTATAGCTGTTTCCAAGTTCTGAAACATTGGACCCATGGAATGAAAGCACCTGTTTCTACTGATGGATGGGTACAAATATAATTTGTTTTTAAAACCTTTAAAATATTTGAGAAATATTTTTTCTATGTATGCCACATGTGTTACAGAACACATGGAATCAGAAATATAGGGCTGGAAGGGACCTCAAGAAGTCATCAAGTCCGGCCCCCTGCACTGACACAGAATCAAGTAAACCTAGACTATCCCCAGGAGGTGTTTGTCTAACCTGTTCTTGAAAACCTCCAATGATGGGGTTTCCATAACCACCCTTGGAATCCTATTCCAGAACTTACTTATTCTTGTAGTTAGAAAGGTTTTCCTAATATCTAACTTAAATACCCTTGCTGCAAATTAAGCCCATGATTACGTACAGTGTGGTATAAAAGTTTTATCAGCACTTGCTTGGAATGACCTGCATAATTCTCATAAGGCTTTGCCACTCATAAGTAATGTGGCCATCTTAAATTCATGGCAATAAAAATCATATTACATCATCAAGTATCACACACACACACACACACACACACACACACACACACACACACACACACACACACACACACACAGAGAGAGAGAGGGAAAACCTCTCAGGCACTGCCAGTTTCCATAAAGCAAGCAGAAACTAGTTTGAATGAAAAAAATATTTACATTATATATGTATAAATACACACAGAGAGACAGGCCTAACAGGCATATCTCAAACTAACATGCAGGAAGTATATATATTTTATGTTTTTGCTTTAGGTATAATTTATTTTTCTTTCTAACTATAGAACAGCTGAAATCATGTATCCTTAGCCCAACATAATTTCATGCCTAATTTATGGAAAGAGAATACCAAAAGACCTTCTGGGGGTGGGGGTGGAGGTGGAAGGTAGTATAACATTAGCACAGGAACCTGCTACTCTGTTGTTTGGCAAGGAGAGCAGCCTGTGCAATTTCTACCCTACAGTGCATCACAGTGAGATTCCAGCAAAAACATATGTTATGGGGTGGGGGGGGGGCAGGAGGGGAGGAGGAGAGGGATGGGTGCTCAACTGAATGAACTTACTGTTACCTTTTTTTTTTTTTTTTTGCTAACATAAGTCTTCTTTTTCCTGATACTGTCTGAATTTGAAACATCTAATTTAATCCATTGAAGGGCCCAGTCTTCCTTTTATTTCCTGTCTGTACTGGAGCAGTCGCCTGTTTCAATTATGACTTTCTCCAGCTCCTACATTTTTCGTGCTCCAGCTGGCTCAAAGTGTACTTCCTTGGAAGGTAAAATGCACTAACTGTGCTGATCGGAGACTGATAGCTGGAAAGCCACAATATTTAATAGCTGAGCTGATAGGAGGGGTTAAAAAAATCCCAACACTACTTTTGAGCCTAAACAAAAGGATATTATATAGCTGAGTGTTCAATTAAGACTCCATTAAAATAATACATAGAACTGCAGACTGCTGACATACATTCATGGTAAATTTCATCCACTACTGTGCATGTGTGTTAAATGCTTCTTTCCTGCTTTTCAGTCAGTTACTGCTGATTTGGGACTAGCTCAGTACAATTATTTCAAAGAACAGGATTGTGGGATTGATATGGCACTCTTGCAAAACCCTGGCCTGCTAAAAATAAGACTGTTTTGTAGTCAAGACGGCAAAAAAGTCTCTGGGCGGTAAACACCAGTCAATGTATTTTTTTTTCTGCTTTATGAAAACCAC
Organism: Gopherus evgoodei; assembly: GCF_007399415.2. Taxonomy (NCBI): domain Eukaryota; kingdom Metazoa; phylum Chordata; order Testudines; family Testudinidae; genus Gopherus; species Gopherus evgoodei. The sequence goes on along the minus strand of NC_044323.1, from coordinate 172,790,763 downwards.
AAATCTTTTTTTTCCCCTTCCTCCTTACTCACAGGGCAGTTTAATTACAGTTTAATCTCTTTCAGTAAGCACCCCTTGAGACCTTATTGTCCAAGCACTGTATTATCAAGGCTACAGCTACAATTTACTATAGTAGGCAGGAGCTCTCTTAAGGAAGGGCAGAAGGTACCCCACCAAAAAAAGTTCAGTTGGTTTATTACTAAGAGTGCAAAGCTTTACTAGACCCTAGAGATACCAGTTCAATAATTAGAGAAACACCATAGAGGTGTTGATCAACACTTGCCCAGTCTAACTCTGCTATGTCAGGAAATCTGAATGAAAATATTAAGTTAACAAGGTTGCTCAGTACTTCAGTTGCAGCTAGTATTTGGTTACACATTAGGGGAAATAGGGGTGGGGAGGAGGTTAACGAAAAAACATATCAACTTGGTGCACATGAAAAAAACCCACCCTATAGACGCTCTGCATTGCAAGTCTGTACAAAAGATCTACATGTGCCAACAAATACCTCAATCAAAGAAACACCAAAGGTTTGTAGAGTTTTAAAATCAATTTTAAAATACTTCCCTGAGATATGTGGATAACTAAGGTGGTGGAGTATGAATTCGATTACTTCCGAACAACAACATGTAGGGCATATATTAGATGGGCTAAATTCTCTGATTGACATTGGGGCAACTGCTCTAAAATCAATGGAACAGAAGGGAGAATTTGGCCCTAAATCTGAAATGACTCAAGCTACTGAAAAAACAGGGCTGCCTGATGTTTCAGGTATGGGTTTAACGATGTGTTTGTACAGATGATTAAATTATGTCCCAGATGTATTGTAGACAAACAAAGTGTAGTGAAATCTAAGTCATGTGTTACTAATATCCAGATATGATATTTTTCCAATTGTTTTAAGTTAAGAAAAAACTCACCTCAAACTCAAATCCCCATGTACTCATTCACAACTGTTTACTGTATGTTAATAAGAAGTTGTTGCCAACTGCACAGATATGATGTGGTATGTAACCACCGACATAAAGGGAATACTTATGTCTTTGCTGCATAGTAGGTTATGGTTATGGCTATCAAGCTGTTTTATTTACTGATTTATTCACCCAGACGGATAGATATAATATTTTTCTAAATTTGTTTTCTATTAACGTTTCCCCCCCGTGGCCACCTCCTTTAGATTCTTAGAATGGATGGAGTCTCTTCTTTTCTTAGCTACAAACTAAGGGATACTGTAAATTAAAAAAAAAAAAGTCCCTCATCCTCAAGGCAATGACCAAGGCACAGGATATCCTGGTTAATGCTAATGGGGAAAGGAGGTTTGCTGATTTTCACAAACCTTTCATTCTACTGGTGCCATTTGAACTAATTTAAGACACAGCTTCCTTTTTCTTTGCAGCCAGAAAAAAATTAAAGAAATCCTCTTGAGAGCAAAGCAACCACAGAAGGAGGGAGAATGCAACTAAAGATGTACTCTCAACAATAAACTGTACCATGTTTATAACACACAGAGATCTGCAGGGGCTCAAGATATACTGATATTCTGAAATCCAGGTCTCTTCATGGTCCCAGAGACTGTAGATGAAGCTAACTGCCAAGTGCCTACTGAAGGAATTATGCTTTTAACTATTAAGCCAGTAAGACCAAGATTTTTAAAAGCACCTTGTGATTTTGGGTGCCCAAGATGAGGCATCTTAAAGGGGTGTGATTGCAGAAGCTACTGACCACCCACCCTATGAAAGTCAGATCTTTCTAAGACGTCTTAAAATTAGGCACCCAAAACATTAAGGCATCCACAGTAACTATCACTTCTGAAAATCTTGGCCTAAATCAGTACAGAATTTCTTTAACTTTAAAAAACACCCATTAAAAATCTGGTGACTACTCTCCTATACCATTTACTGTTCTATAAATATAGTATTTAAAAAAACCCCCAAAACTGAAACCATAACCTTTCCTCTACAAAAAACAGGACAATCTCTAATAAATAAAAAATTAATGATACAAACCAACCCAAAGTGTATCTGCATATATTTAAATACAGTCAGTTATTCTGAATTTGTAATGATCCACAGATTTTTGTTAAATAACTCTGGATTTACACAGCTCTGAGATCAGATTTTGGCCCACTACATTCCTCCCCAATAAACCGTTTGTACTTCTTGCATATCACTGTGCCCATTGATTGGCTGCAAGACCTAATACATAAATGGCAAGATGAAATCAGTGACAAACCCAAGTGAGCTGGAAAACTGATTGGACAATCTTTGGTCTTTTCCAATGATGATCCCGTGAGCCTGGTTCGCCTCTTGTTTGCAACTGTTTTACACTGGTATAATTCCACTAACTTCAGTGGTCTCTCACTAGTTGAAATGAGAAGATAATCACAGATTACAATTGTAAAATAAATTATATATATATATATATAATTTAAATTTAAAATATTTTTATATTTATTATTTTATTTATATTATATATTATATATTATTTTATTTATATATTTATATTTAATTTATATATATATAAATTTAAAATATTTTTGCCTTAAGACAAATGGCTGTGAAATGGCTGTGAAAGAAGATGACACACATTTACATTTATACAATGATATCACATTGGTGTTCTAAGGCAAACCCTTCTAATATTGCATTCTACTAATTTAAGAACACAAATGAGTAAGACAAAAATAAAAAATAAATGACTAGTTCAAGAACAATATTTGATTCATGACATCTAATCTCAGGAAAACTGCACTCAGAGTAATTTTTTACCCTTTCCCTACCTTCTTTATCAAGATTTTTTTTCACCCGTGTAAGCAATTAACATTTCTGCCATTTTCTCCATTGCCTAGCTTTACTATATGGCATGCCTCATAAAACAAAGATTTAAGTCTTCTCAGAATAAATGCATTTTATTTCTCTCTCTGCTCCACCCCTCACCTAAGGTTTTCACTATAAATGGCTGGTTACAACCCAATCAAGAGCATAAAAGCAATTGAATAAATAACACTATGAAGTAAGTGTAAAATATTAGTGTCCAGACATGCAAGATGTATGCAGTTACGATGAAACTTCCACAGCTGCATGGGCCTGGAACTCATGTGGTGCCCCAGGTTTAACAGGACCCATTACCAATAAGAGTTTTATTTGCTTAATAAATTACATTCAAAAGCACAATAGTCCGGGCTCTTAGCTGTAAAATTGCCAAACATTGTCAATGACCGCTCTCTGGTTATAAATAGTAAAATAATGTACAACTCATTAGATTTTTGATTCCCTGTGCAATTCTTTCTAACCATTACTCAGAAACATAAAAAGTGACTCTACATGACATTTTATAGAGGTTATAAATTGCTATAAGGAGATGACATGGGATAAATTTGTAGGCAGGGTGAGGGGACCCAGCCAAGGCAAATGTGTAAATTAAGAGTTAGGGCAAAGCGTGGGACTATGTGAAACAATACTGAAATCATAAAGATATACAGATAAGAATTAACTGCAGCAAAAAGAGGTTTATAGTGATGGAAAAACCACTAATAGAACTTTCTATCGAAAACAGATAAGTTAACTGTCACTTGTGGTACATTAAAATGACTGAAATTCTAACCCATTTCAAGAGACTTTAATGTCTAAAAATAAGATTAATTAATCCTGAAAAGCATTTTACAATATCCATTTCATTTGGATGAGCCAAAATCAAATGATTTTTTATTTATTTTCCCAGATGACTTCTGGCAACTCGACAGTGATTTTATTGGAGCAAGGGAAGAAAAATTTCATTAGACAATGTTCCCAGAAAATTAATCAAATCTTTTCTTTTTTTAAAAAATGAAACCAAATAAATGTATAAATACATATGAAAGATTTATACCATAGGTTTAAATGCTAAATTAAAATATAATACAGCACCTTGAACCAGAATAGCACTGTATAAATACCAAATACAAACGCAATACTAACTAATTGCAGTTCTGTCCCCTACCATGAGGAAATTAAAGAGAGGCGACATTTTTCCTTAACTGTATATTTAGTTCTCCGAGACACACATCCCTGAATCCAAAAAAATACAGCTCAGCGATTCCACCATATTACAGAGGGCTTGGCCCTGCTAGATGCTACGTGCTTTGTGGGAGCAGCAAAGAAACTTTAAATTCCAAGGATAATATCATGACCCCATTAAACTCATTGGGAATTTAATGAAGGAATTAGTGAATTGAGTGGGGGAGCTCAGATCCTTGAAAAAGCTGCTCAGCCACTTGCAGTAGAGACCCAAACCTGCATTTGGTTCTCACTGGCCATTTCACATTGACTTTACCTAAGGAATTGCAATAGCAGTTAAATTGACTTCCCATGCCTCTCTCAGAAGACCTTAAAAAGAAAGACTTTGTCTGCTCTACATAGACAGTGACGGACACTCTTTGCTGGTGTTAAGGCTTGCCCTAGGGTGCCTCTAGCCAAATACTTCCCTTTTCTCAACCCAGTGCAATCTGCTTTGCAGTAGTTGTCCACCTGAGCCACCCTCCACCCCATAAATAACGTACCTACAGATTTCATTGCTGAGGTGATATCTGGATGCATACAGCTAGTAAGAAATTTGGGGAATCACTGAGACAAAAGGCATAGTATATAACTGTAAGATGCTTTCATACATATTCACAATGGGGTCTCAGTCTCCTTTGGGTCCTCTGAGCTCACCCACAATGCCAATTATACAGTAAAAGCAAGATAGAGTCTCCTAAAAGAGGACATCAGATATTAAACTGACTGTACAATAGATCTTGGTTATTTCAAGATTCAAAAATAAGCTTTACAAGGGCATTTAGAATTTGGGTAGGATTTTGTTCCCCTACCCCACCCCACCCCAAAACCATGGTCAGAGTGTGTGAAATTGGCTTTTCAGGCTGATCAGTTTTGTTTCATTATTACCCTGTGCTCTCTGTCTATTGTTGTATCCATCTGTTGCCTCTTGTCTTATACTTGATTGTAAGTTGCCCAGGGCAAAGATGATCATTTTATTATGTATTTGTACAGCACATTGTGTGAGATCCCCAATCATAGATTAGAACTCCCCTACACTGAGCCACAATATGAAAAAACTCAAACAAACAAACAAACAAACAAAGCAAGCAGACATTGCTCTAAGAAATGAGAAGTATGTGGAATGAGAACTAAATTACCTGTTCTCATCTGGATTCATGCCCCTAGAGCAGATATCTTAATTCTTAACAAGCTAGTATAATTGGTCATCTTTTATATCCGGATATGAAGAAAAATGTCTTAGTTGATGTGGATCCAACAGATGATTTTCAGCATGAGATTTATTCCAAGAAAAGAAAAACAAAATTCCAAATGTCTTTGTACAACCTGGGCCATTTTTCTACCCTCACATACATGCCATGATTCCACTGAAATCCAAGGGAGTAGCATATATGTGTCTGAGGATAGCATCTGACTTCTATATATGCAGAATCTTTCCAAGATTTTAAAAGATTATTGATAAAATTCTAGTAGTATCTAGCAGATTGAAGATTTAACCATTTATTTTTTTCACATCTGGATAAATAAGCAGGGGTCTGCCTCAATGAGTCCTGGAATATCAGTACCTTCCAGAGTTTGTTGATTGACATCTCCTTCATTTGTGAAAAGCATAGTCTGTTGGGCCAGTAAGTAGCTATAAATATGGTTTTTGACCTGTCTCTTTTTAATATTCCTGGCTCCTGGCCACCTGGATTTGAATAAATCAGTCACCGGAAGATTCCACATTTGTTATTTGAATAAACATCTGTTGGTTAAGTTTCCATTATCCCGGGAGTAAGGTCTGGCTGCTCAACCAATCAATTTGGTGATATGGTTTCCTTTGTATGCAAATGCAAATTGCATTTATTAGCTTGTTTCTTTCTCCCTAGCCATGGTAGAATCCATCCTGCTGTCTGACATAAGTTGGAATGCTAGCTGTCCCTTGATTGCTGCATAACTGAAGTCATGTTAATCTTTAAGAGGATTGCTGGGTCTACCATTAGCTTCCTGACAATTGTTTCTTCATCATCAAGTACAGAGCTTTTGGTGGTAATCTCAGGAGAAAGTTTACGCCAGAGATATAAGACTCATTCTGTGGAGAAAACCATTCCATTTTCAATTACGTTGGTCAGAGTATAAACGTACGAGTATCTCCCACTCTCAATCTGCCTTTATGACCCCTGCTATGTCCACTATTCCGAACTCTTCTTTCTCCCTCTTCCTCCCCCCCAGCTCACTTACTCTGTCCCATTTTTGTCTCTCTCCTTTTTTTATTCTCTGCATTTCCCTCCTGTAGCAGTTCCCAGTTTTTCTTCTCCCCTATTCTGCACTTTTACCTCCTTCCCATACCACTTATTAAAAACAGTCAATAATGAAATAGTTAATATTGACATTTAATTTTTTGTTGTTAGCCTTTGAGTTAACACCCAGAAAAAGAGAAAATTGGGGCAGCGCGTTATCGGTTATACATCATTCACATGTGGATCACAATATATTATACGGGTATTTGACATCACTGGTCCAGACTTCCCTCATAACAATTCAGTTATCTAAACGTGAAGTTATTCCTTGTGCATAATGCAGTACATAACCTATATACCACTAAAGTCTCACTTAAACCCTATTTTGAGGACATCAGCTGTGCTGGCCCTCTGAGAAAAGCTTTAAGGGCCAGAATTGGCAATTTTCTTATAGTGTTAGGATTGATATGGTCATACCTAGAGAGTCTGTACCTTGTGCCAGGCTGTGATTGTTGGCTGTCATGTTACTTGTAATATGCTTGTCGGTTTGAGAACTCTCTTGTGATGTACGGAAATAGGACTAAACTTTTGGATGTGAGAAATTCTTTTGCTGCAGACAGTGAAATCTCCTGATATCCTGTGGCTCTTTTCCAGATTTATAATGATGCTGCAAGTACTCATGTATCTGAACTGCCAGAATGCCTTCTTATATAAGTCTGCTTTGACTAGGACAATGTCTAAATAATGAAATGTGTGATTTTCCTCTCAAACAAGGCAATGTTGATAATTCTAAGCTTGAAGAAAAACTTGTTTTATACCTCCTTTTATGAAAAGCTTCTATCAAAAAAAAATCAACTATGGGCCCAACTTTGCAACCGCATCTCCATGGGTGGAGTCCTCACAATGGGATTCTACATGGGCACAGGGGTCTGCCTATATGGATGAAATTGCAGGATTGGGGCCAAACGTCTACAATACAGAATTTGTGCCATCTATTAGTTTATCGAAATAATGAACTCTGATCTGAGCCCGAGGGGACAGAAGAGCACAAATCAATAAACTGAAATTCAGTAAAGACAAGCGCAAAGTACTACATTTAGGAAGGAAAAATCAAATGCACAACTACAAAACAGAGAACAACCAGCTAGGTAGTACTATTGTTGAAAAGGATCTGGGGGTTATATGGGATCATAAACTGAATATGAGTCAGTAATATGATGCAGTTGTGAAAAAGGGGTGTGTTAACAGGTGGCTGTACATAAAGAACAGGAGGAAACTGTCCTGCTCTACTTGGCACTGGTGAGGCCTCAGCTGGATTACTGTGTCCAGTTCTGAGTGCCACAGTTTAAGAAAGATGTGGACAAACTGGAGAGAGTCCAGAAGAGAGTAATAAAATGATAAAAGGTTTAGAAAACCTGAGCTTTTGAGGAAAGGTTAAAAAAACTGGAAATGTTCAGTCTTGAGAAAAGACAGAGAGAGAGAGAGAGAGTGTGCATGTGCAAACCTGATAATAGTCTTCATATATGTTAAGGGATGTTATAAAGAGGACATTGATCAATTGTTCTCCATATTCACTGAAGGTAGGACAAGAAAGAGTTGGCTTAATCTGCAGCAAGGGAGATTCACTCCCCACCCCCACTAGGAAGGGGACATGCTGTTTTCACTCCCACTGGCCCACACCACCACCCTGTCCAGAAGGGGGAGAAGCTTCCCCCGGAAAGAAGCTGCCTGCATGGAAGCTGCCTAGCTGCCTCTGGAACCTGGCCTGGAGCATGAACTGCTGGAGCCGGAGCTGCGTTTTGTTCACAGTTACGAACATTTCGAAGTTACAGATAACCTCCATTCCCATGAGGTGTCCGTAACTCTGAGGTTTTACTGTAGTTAAGCACAGGAACAGGCTTCCAAGGGAGGTTGTGGAATCCCTGTCACTGGAGGTTTTTAAGAACAGATTTGACACACATCTGTCATGGATGGTATAGGAATACTTGGTCCTGCCTTAGCGCAGGATTCTGGACTAGATGACCTCTTGAAGTCTCATCCAGCCTTACATTTCTCTGATTTTCCCTCTTCTAAAGAAGAGCAATGATATTTCCATTTATATTTAAAAGAATTTCTTCTTCTGTGGTAAAGCAGGGATTGAAAACAAGCAACTCCTGTACGTTCAGTCTCCCTCATTCCTTTTATAGTCAAATATTTACTTTCTGGAGTTCCTTGGAGGAAGAACTGTATCTGAAAATATCTGCAAAAATCAAGTCAGGAGTTCACATTTCATTTTGGTATTTGAATACATCTGGTCTGAGAAAGCAAGTAGTAGCCTGAAAAAAATGGGTAAGTGCATCTGTATGACGATTGAAGAAAGCCCCTAAGGGACATTTGTGGCCTGTGGTTGAGAGGGATTCTTCTCCATTTGAGGTTCCTCAGATTCATGGCCTAATGTGCTTGTCTGCAGGAAGAGAGCTGGATCCAACTTCAGCTAATGGCTACTTGTCACAGTTTCAGAGATGCAGCCAACAACTTTGGCTTTTTAGATGGGCCACACATTTCCTGTCATGCACATTAATTTTCTTTCTGGCAATTTTTGTTATGATGGAGAAAAGAACAGTTCAATAACCAGACAATTATCTGAATTCCAAAACTGACTAACCAGACCAAAGCGAAATTAGAACGCCTTACCACCAGCAATGAATTTTGCATGCCAAATTCTTCTTTAAGCACTATGGCCATATGGGTTAAACTGCAACTAAGGCTTACTGCCAGCTGGCCTTGTCATCACTTTCACTTAGCCAGGGCCTATGCAGTACAGAAAAAGACAGCTGCTAAATAACAAAAAGAATGAGAGGACCTATTATCCCAGCAAATGAATTTTTTCCGACCAAAGAAATTGACATTTTCCTCTTTGAAGGAAGCAGCAGAGCACCTCTGTTTCAAGGTAGGAGAATGAGTAAATGGAGAAAATATCAAAGTGCAACTAAGTATATCAGATGTGAAAAGTGGTGCCAAACATGTCTCTGTGACGTGGCATGATGCTGCCATAGGTATCTTGAGGAAATCCTTTGCTGACCATATACTAGCTCTTCAAATTAGCTCTACTTTAAACAAGGCCAGGAGGCTGAATGAGTTAAATAGGTTTAAAGGTGGCAAATTCTGCCTTCATTTATAGTCAAAGCCAGCAAAACACATGAGTAGGCGTGATGCAGTCAACAGGTCTACCCACAATTTCAAGGGCTTTGCTGGATCAGAGCTGGAATGCTCAGCGCTTTGCACGATGGATCCCTTACAGTGACGCCCAGGTGTAACTGTACCTTGGCATACTGACACAATCATAAGACAGACTTCCAGCTATCTTTACTGACATAAAAAGCAGGAAAGGCATTAGGAGGCTGGATTATAGTTTTGGAAGATGACGGTTAACTCTTTAATTGGTCACTGCCATGTGCACAGCTATCAGACCTCTGTCATTGACCAGCCTTCTTTCTCAAAAATGCTTTGACACGAGAGTTCACAGCATGGGACGAAATAAAGGAGAAACCGAGCCGACTTCTAAACCTAAATTCTTAAAAAGCCTGCTATGGAATGAAACTTTGTCTCCAAAATAGCCCTGTTCATTAGTTTTTCTACTTTCCTACAGCTTGAAGTAATGATGTGGGAATGTCTAGTGTTGTTCAAGCTGTTTGGACGTACATTTAGTGGAACATTAATATTCATCACTCAGCAGAAATGGGGCCGCTGAGAAAATGTTTAAAAAGATGGATTGAACTAGAATCTGCTTTTATGTATTTAGCATTATTTAAAACGTGCTCGTTCACTGTGTACACACAGCAAGAAAATGAAGGGCCAGGGGCAAAGTGGCTAGAGACAGCTAGTGGAGATTCCTTGCTGGTAGAGGCATTTCTTATGCCTCTCTCTAGCTGCTGACCCATCATCCCCCGTGTGAGGGAAGGGAAGGGACCTGGTACACAGAGCTCCACTGTTGCCAGTGATGAAAGTTGGGGAGGGTGCGTTGCCGCACTAACTTGTGGAGGGAGCCTGGGCAGTTGAGGGTCAGAGTTGCAACTGGCTCCCTGTAACCATCATTCTCAGTCAAAGTGGGGAATCAGAGCCAAAAAACTTTGACTCTTACTAAATCAAGGACCTGCTCATGCTCTCATCTAAGTATGATGAGAGTTTTGTGACTGACTTCAGTAGAAGCAGGATCAGGTACTTAGTCATAATTGTCCATTCAAAATTAACAGAAATCACCTCATAATTCCACTCACGCATGGGCGGAATGTAGAATTGAGACATTAAAATGATAGAATACCAAATTCTGATACTCTTACTCATGGTGATAATTCTTTATCCCACTGAACCCAATGGGACCACTTATGGAGTAAGGTGCAACTCAGTATGAATAAGCTTATATCAGAATCCATCCCTTAAAAATTACTCTGGTATCTTTTTAGAAACAGAAAAATTATCAAGAAGAAATCATTGGTAGAATCATCAAATATAATTGCTTTTTACTCTCTTTGTTTCAAGTTTCCCCTCAAAATATCGCTCACAAAGATTTTCCCTGTTACAAGTTGATCAGCCCTTGAATAATCATTAAAATAGTTCAGTAACTTCAAACATATTACACTACTACTTTTATAAGTGAATAATTTTTCAAATGTGTATAATGTCATTCATTGTGCAGGAGTCATCATACCCTTTGAACTCAATGTATGAAGGATCAGAGCCCCAAAGTGTCCTTTAACTGAACAGTTGCCATATTTACATTACTTATGTAAAATAATTTACCATCGGAATTCTTTTTTCTGTGGTTTACAAATTGAGTAGAAATAATAACTCTTATTAAATGTGGCATATTAGGTCTTAACTTGGAGTGGATTTTTATATTTGAAAACATATTTTTTTCATTTCTTATTTGTATGGATAAAAGGTTGCCACAAATATTGCTAATTTCGCATGCATTGCTTTTATTTTGCAACAGTAAAATTTGACTCAATACTCATATATCAACAAAAACATTTTTTTAAAGCAAAATTGGGCAAGCTTTTAACTCCTAATGTGTTATAAGTCCTTTTGGCATTCTGAAGGGAATATGTTTAAATAATTATGATACAAAATGATGAAAATTTACCGCTGTGTAAGCTTAGTAACAAGTATTTTATTTATTTTTGTAATGTAAGATCAAAAAAGTTTGTGTACACTTAAATAGAAACTGATGTGACAGACTGGAACAAAAATAAAAGTCTGTCTAGCCCAATCGGTAGATTATTTGCAATTAATTATGTGAGAGTAATATAATTCTGTTCAAATTTGGAATTTCTCTGTGCATTTCGAAAGCCGGATTCTGCAGCATTTACTCATACAAGTAGCTCGTTTGACTCCAGTGCATTGGTGGGCGGTTGAATTCAACCTCAATAGGACTATTGCTGAGAAAGTCCTCCTGCATGACAATTTAAGGCTCCGACTCAGGAAAGCACTTAAGCACATGTTTAACGTTAAGTGCTTTCCTGAACAGGGATGCTTTCCTGAATGAGAGTCTGACCAGTTGGCCAAGCTTGAGTAGATCAGATGAATGAATTGGTCCAAAGACCAACATCAGAACTTAAAGGTTTATTAATATGGTGCAATGGGTACAGACTGTATACTCTCTCTAGTCTAAATCAGGGGTGGCCAACTTGAGCCTAAGAAGGAGCCAGAATTTACCAATGTACATTGCTAAAGAGCCACAATAATATGTCAGCAGCCCCATCTCAGATGCTCCCTCAGGCCCCGCTCCCAGCGCCTCCCACCCATCAGCAACTCCCTCCTCCCTGCACCTCCCGATCAGCAGTTTCATGGCATGCAGGAGCGAGGGCATGGCAGCTAAGGGGAGGGGTGGGAAGGAGTGGAGTGGGGGCAGGGCCTGCGGCAGAGCCAGGGGTTGAGCACTGAGCACCCCCTGGCACATTGGAAAGATGGAGCCTGTAGCTCCAGCCCAAGAGTTGGTGCTTATACAAAGAGCCGCATATTAACTTCTGAAGAGCTGCATGTGGCTCTGGAGATAACAGGTTGGCCACCCCTGGTCTAAACAATTACTGCAGCCATCACTTGCAAGAATTATTCTCATTTCCCATGGGTCACAGGGTGTTCCATTCACTGCCAATCTGGCGCCTTCTATGGGACTCTGGAGATTAGCTCTTGAGGCCAACGCCCCGTCCGCGGTTTGCATGCCATCACACTGACTTTGGTCTGGAGCTCTTCCTGCTCCAGGTCTCACAGCATCTCTTTGTGATTTAGCACTCAGATTAGGTCTCTCAGTTCAGTCCATCAACAGTCCTAGTCTTCCCATTCATTGCTCCAGTCCCTAGTAGGGGTTCCCCTCGGTGGCTGGTAGGGGAACCTGGGCCCGACCATTTCACCAGGTTCCAGTCCAGGGACCCTCAGCTCAGCAATTCTGGGCTTTCCTCTCTGCCTTCAATACTCCTTCCCTGGACTACTTCCTACTACTCTGGTTTCCCTTCTCTCTCCAGCTCCAAGAATCCTCCTCCCTCTTTCCAGGGAGTGACTGTTGCCTGACTTCCTGCAGCCTTGTTCCACAGTCCCATCTACCTGGCTTTATAGGACTCACCTGTTCCTGCACAAATGCACCTGCTTGCAATCACTGAGTTCTCTGCTCCCTGGCTTCTCCTCCAGGTGCCGCCTGGGCAGTTGATTGGCCTATCCAGCCACCTTAACTCTCGTCAAACCTGTGTGGGGTGGACACCTCATCACATAAGCCTCCTGCTCAAAACTCCTATTTGGGGGGTAGCACAAGTATCACCTCCTCTGCTTCTCACACAGTTGGGCTCACAGGACAACCCTTTCCTGCTTTGTATCACCCACCATGAGAAGAATTTCCCCTTCTCCATGGTATCTTTCAGTTTTTCCTGCTCTGATTCCAGGTTTTGCACAGCCTCCTGCAAGGCCTGCTCTGCAGTTACCAGCCTCCCCAGCAGTTGCTCTACCTCCTCCAATCAGACCTCCTGCACCCTCACTCTCAGGGTCTGAGTCCCCACCATCTTATGATTCTTCTCAATGTTTATTCCTGCATGCTCCAGCTTCCTCCCTCCAATTTCACTTCACCTTCTCCCTGTGCCTGATTCATGGCTTTCTCCTCCGACATCTCTGGGCTTCTTACAGGCCTCTTTCTTCTTTCCTTTCTCTGTGTGGACAACGCCTCTTTATATGGCCCTTCTTCTCACACCCGAACAGGTTTTTTCTTATACCCAACCACTTATTGGGTGGGGCTCCCTGGGCTCTTGCCTCAGTCCTTACCTCCTTCTTCCATTTACATAGGGACATCCCTCTTCAGGTGCCTCTTGTTCCCACAACTGTAACATCTGTGGGGCTGGGTCTCTGGCCTCCCAGCTCTGGTGCGCCTATTCCGTTCCTGGCCCTGCTGCCTTCTTCCCCTTCCAGCATGTAGAATCCTGCATAAACACTGCTGTTGACCAGCTACCCTCAACAAATAGTTCTGGAAGTACACTAGTGCTTCCCACAGTCTCTGCTGGTTTTCGGTGATCTGTCCCTATGAGGCATGGATGTGCTCCTGTTGTTTCTCAGCTCCCTTCTGTGGGAGTGACAACTCTGGCATCAGCCCTGAGAGGAGATAACTTCTGTAGCATGAAACATCTGTACCATAGGCATCTCCATCTTCACTCCCCATGGGGTCCCTTTTTAAATAAGATCCTTTTCAGCAGGGTTCAACAGCGTTACAGTCTCTCCACCTCCCCTTGTATTGGGGCAACTGTGTGCCAGCATTCTCCACCACATTATCATGGGATGCTCCACTCACCTCTGGGTTTTCACCTCCTGCTGGTCACTCCAGTGATTAGCTCTCAAGGCCAATGCCCCCATCTGCGGTTTGCACGCTGTCACGTTAACTCTGGTCTGCAGCTCCTTTTGCTCCAGGACCAGCAGCATCCTCTTTATGACTTAGCCCTTCAGCTAGGTCACTCAGAGTTCCCCATTCTGGGGTTCAGTCCATCAACAGTCCTAGGTAGTCTTCCCATTCACAGCCCCAGAGCCACTTCTCAGTGGCTGGTAGGGGAACTCAGGCCCATCCTCTTCTCCGGGTTCCAGTCCAGGGACCCTCAGCTCAACAGTTCTGGATTTTTCTCTCTCTGCCCTCACTACTCCTTCCCTGGACTGCTTCCTACTACTCTGGTTCCCCTTCTCTCTCTGGGTGAACCAGCTCCAAGAATCCTCCTCCTCCCTCTTCCTAGGGAGTGACTCCTACTTGCCTTCCTGTAGCCTGCTCTGCTGCTCCAGTCTGTAGCCCTCTACCTGGCTTTTAGGTCCCACCTGTTCCTGCACAGGTAGGTCTGCTTGCAATCACTTAGTTCTCTGCTCCCTGGCTCCTCCTTCTCCCCAGGTCAGTCCTGTGCAGGCTGGACACACCATCACATCATGTAACAATTATGATGTTCTCTTTAGGAAAACATGGCTTATGTATTAGTACCCATTAGGAGTGTGAACATTCTCTTGTCATGTATTTTTGACAAGAATTAACAGATGTAAATAAGTAAGCAACAGGGAATGGCACGGTCAGCTTAATGGATGATTGGGCTCAGTACATTTTCCTGCTCAATACAAATAGGGCCAAATTTATTTGGCGTTCAGAGAGGTTCAAAACCAGATTCTTCACAATGTGTAATGTCTTGAACCAAAATAGCCTCTTAATGATTTGTTTTCTCTCATTTAACCACAAAATGCAACACAACTGACAAAAGAACTACTCTTCTCCCAACTATAATAACATGTTATTCAACAGTCACGTAAGCAGGGAAGCAAACCGACTTGTTAGAGATGAAAAAAATGAATTCCTCAGTAAAATGTCCATGAAGCAATCATTTTTCTTGTTCCATTTCCAAGTAGTGAAATATTTCAAGAGGCCCACAGTTTTGCCAGCCTCACTACAGTAACATGCCTATGAAAGGAGTTATGGTTTACTCTAACATGGGTAATTGAAAACATTATCCAGAAAAACATATGAAAATTACAAACGGAAGTTCACTGCAGGGCATTCACTTCTTAGCAGAACAAACAATTTAACATTCTCTGCCCATTTGAGGGTAAATTCCTTATGATCCAATGCTTGTAAGTGGCACCAATAGCCTTGCTGGTAAATTCACTGAACATTAATATTCAGCTGTTATCTGTCAGCTTTGGGTTCTGAAGGGCATTATGTTATAGTTCAGTGGATGGCTCCAATCTTATGTAACAGAACCGGGGCTGGATTCTAGCACAGACTTATAACTAGACGACTGTACTAAAACCATACACTGAAAGTATGTTATGATGAATGCACAGATCTGAAGACACGTTTGCTTCTTATAGGCGTATATATAAGAAGGCGAAACAAAAAAAAATGTTAGAGGTGAGCCTGAAAGAAAACCAGAGATCCCAACTCCCCCGGTCTTTCAGGAAGTACGCATCAGAATAAATTCTTAACTTCATGCTGGTTACTATTTCTATAATTGGCTGAATCAAAACCCTGGAACTGAACACTCCCCATCTTTGGCAAAGTTAATATCCACGCTTTGTAATTCAAACCCAAATCTAATTTTTGTGTGGGAAGTTCTGGGGAAAAACAAAAACAAACCAATCTTATGGGCAACTCCACTTCTTTTCAAAGCCAAATTACAGAGTTTTCAAGAAAAAGAAATACAGGTACTAACTTGCTAGTAAAGTTCAATGATAAATCACAGCCACTCCCTGAAGAGGTAAGTGATGGCACATTTGTAAACAGCATAAATATTGTATCTAGATGAAACATTTTTGAATGCTTTCACTGCCAGCAAAGTGTTCTTTGTTCAGTGACTGTAACACAGTTTTGGTTATGTACTCTTCATTTGAATATGGGTTTTTGGATAAGATCCCTATTTTGTAAGCAAACAAACAGTTGTGAAACAAGTTTTTGTTTTTAATGCTAACCACCACCATTCGATTAAGCAACCACTTCTAGTCTCTCTCATTCCTCATCACAGCACAGTGTAAAGCTGAACAAGGTGGCAATTTCATAGGGGAAGAGACTGAATTAACAGATATGTGAAAGCAGCAGAACATGCTTCCATGGGCTTTGGATCAGTCCCAAGAGGGTCTCAACATTACAAGACACCTGTCAATTAACAGTTATGATACTGCTTTGGACATTTATTTATGGGATACTATACAAGTTTATTTTGGGTAGCATGTACAATCTGTATCCAAGATGCTTTGCAGAATTAGATGCAGAACTAAATGGGACAGAAATTAAAATGCATCTCATCTATAAAATTAACCCTTTAAAAGGGGTCACTGGTACAGCAGATTTTTAAAGCCCTGGTAATGCATGTATGCAAGGTGTTAAAGTTGCATATTCAGCCTTAAGGTTTAGATCTCTTGGCTTGCGAAAGCAACATTAATACTCCATTAATGTACATATTTGCATTTCATTTCCTTTTTTTGTTTTAAAGACAAAGAGGGAGAACCAAAAATATTTATTTTTATTTACCCGAACCGCATACTTTTACTCATGTAGGGTCACCTCATCCCATCAGATCTTTTTAATGGGAGAGATGAACGAAATTTCATTGGGCCAAAACTTGTCAGAAGAAAAGAACGTTTGCTCAAAGCCCTAGAAAACCACCCGTGGGACTGGAATTTCATGGCTGCTGGGGTTGTTGTTCTTGTCATAAAGGAGGCATAGATAAGAAAAGGGATGTGATGACAGTGCAGAAATACTTTCCAAAGCATCACTCACTGGAGTTTCCCGGAATAAATTAATGGTGATACTACCACTCCCTCTTAGAAAACTTCAAGGCTGCTCTAAATGGAATGAACTTGATTCAGGAATGGAGGGTAAGACTGCTTGCAGGATGGCTCATGAGGGGGACATTTATCTGTGGATATTGCAAAGGATCTGAAATCCTTTGGGAATACTCCAGTCCTTCAAAATGCCCCAGAACATACTCATGGATCTTGCAACATTATCAGCACTAACTTACCTAAGAAACTACCATAGGGTACTTGTGTCTGCTAACGCCACAGAGGGGCCTATTCTCCCCAGACCTGCCCACTGTCTCCCTTGAACTGCACAGACCCTTTGGAAGGGCTTAAATAAGGCCTGGGGGAATGCTGCTGCAAAGGTGGCAGTCCCCATTCCCGTTTCCAGAGTTGGAATCTACAAGATCATCACACCCTCTGTTTGCAGAAGCAGCAGATGTTGTAATACTAAATTATTTTTAAAGCTCAATCAAGCATGACTGTCTCTTCAGACACAACTCATATGCTAAGGCCCCAATTCTGCCAACCCTTATGTGCACGAGGAACTTTACTCTTGTGTTCCCATGCATAGGTGCTCACAGTTTTGGGTCTCAGGTGAGAAGTTTGAAAGTACAGTCCCTTTTTGAGTTATCCCCAAGGAAAAAGAAAAAGTGGACAGTTCTGTACTGAACTGTGAAGAAACATGAAGGGGTTTTGTCCTATCTAGGTATAAACCCAACACTTAAACCCTGAGGGCTTGGAGTCTTCATTTGTCCTTGTGAGTGTACAGCTTTTGGAAGAAAACTGACAGGTACGGACTGATTTAGGTGGAAGTCAGATACCACCTTTGAGAGAAACTTAAGATGTGATCTATGCTGAAACTTGTTCCTGTTGAAAACTGTGTAAGCTGGCTCAATGACCAGTGCATTTGGTTCTCCCATCCTCCTAGCAGAGGTGATGGCAACTAAGAAAGTTACCTTCAATGACAGGTATAGAAGTGAGCATAAAGCTAAAGGCTCAAAAGGATGGTCTATAAGAGAAGACAAAACAAAATTCAAATCCCAAGAAGGTCCTTGATAGGTGGAAACAATCTATTAAGATCTCTCAGGAAAGTGATTGGATAGGGTAAGTGAAAACAGTTTTATTTTTTATGAAAGGGTAAAATGCCAAGGTGTCAGCCAGATTAGCCTTAATGGAGATGAGGGTTAGACCTGACTTTTTAAGGTGCAAGAGATAGTCTGGAATTCTTTGGATCTTAGTCTAAGTCAAGGATACATTATGGAAGGCCATCCAGATGGAGAAACACTTCCACTCAGGTAAGGTGCTCTTGTGGAAGGTTTCCTGCTGTTAAGGACAACATTCTGGACTGTCGCTGAGCAATGTGCCTCTTCTGCATTCAACCACTGATAATCCATGCTGTGAGATTCAGCACGTAAGGATGTGGGTGCAGCACCCATGGCTCTGCTTTACAAGGCCTCTGGTTATTGCAGTGACAGAGGTTCTCAAGTGGACAGTGTGTGATGATTTGAATATGGAGCCTGTCTGGGCCAGGCTGTAGCTATAAGGATTATTCTTCAATGATCTTGCTTGAGCTTGAGAATGACCCAGGCATCAGGGATACTGGAAGGTATGCATAGGGCAGGTTCTTGTCCCACGGAAACAGGAAAGCATCTGATATTGATCCAAGGCTTTGATTGGCCCTGGAATAGAATCAGGAACCCTTTCTGTTCTGCCCACTCATGAACAAATTCACAGATGCAAAACTTCCTATGCAGAATACTCAAGAGAGAATGTTTTTATTGACGAACCATTCATGGTCTCAGTTGAAAGATCTAAGCAGATCATCTGCCAAGACATTTTGAACCTCTGGCAAATAAGAGGCCTTGAGTGTGTCTGAGCTTTGAACGCACCAGTTCCACAACATGACTGCCTCCCTACAGAACTGTCTGACCTAGCTTGCTTGTTCACATAAAACACCGTACTGGTGTTGTCAGTAAGTATCTGGACAGTCTTGCCCTGAATGTGAGATAGGAACTCATGACATGCATGAAATATCATTCACAATTCAAGTATATTTATGAAGCCTGGCCTTATGAGCAGTCCACAACTCTGAGTCTAAAGGTTACCAAGAGGCACTCCCTACCCCATGGCTGAGGTGCCCTGGATGAGAGAGGAAGAAAAGGGAACTCCCCTGCCCACATTGTCCCGGCTCATCTACCAGTCCAGCAAGGATGACACGCTGTCTGGGATGCATACCATGTTGTCTAGATGGTGAAACAGAGGAGAATAGACTGATCTGAGCTATGCCCCCAGTGCTCTAAGGTGCAGCCTGACATGAGGGGTCACTATCGTGATGTTGACTCCCACCTCATATTGGCCCATGATGCCAACTTTCATTGCCCACTAGTGACATTTTCAAATGCACTTTCATGCTTCCCCGAGGTTGCTCCTCATTCTTGGAGGTAGCTCCATATAAATATCTGCAAAGCCGCTTCCTTCATCTCCATTTTCAAAACTCTCCTTTGCCACGATTCCTAACTGCCTATGTAGCTGGCCTAATTGCTTTTCATGCTGACCAACATTGTCTCATTGTTTCCTTGTGCTCCCTATCTTCCTGTATTCACTTGTTACCTCTTGTCTTATACAGCAGAATCTCAGAATTACTTGGGAATGGAGATTGTTCATAACTCTGAACAAAAACAGTTTTGTGGCTGTTTATGGCTTTTCTTTCAAAAGTTTACAACTGAACATCGACTTAATACAGCCTTGAAACTTTACTACGCAGAAGAAAAATGCTGCTTTTAACCATTTAATTTAAATGAAACAAGCACAGAAATAGTTTCCTTACCTTGCAAATCTCTTTTAAGCTCTCCTTTTTACATTTAACACTGTATTTACTTTTATTTTCCATTCTGCCACTGCCTGATTGCATACTTCAGGCTCCAAAGGAGGTGTGTGGTTGATCAGCCAGTTCGTAAATCTGATACTTATAACTCTGAGGTTCTACAGTACTTAGATTTTTGTGGGGCAGAGAACAACTTTTTGCTGTATTTATACAGCACCTAGTACAACTGGGTCCTGGTCCACGACTGGGATTCCCAGGAACTACCCCAATACAAATGAATAAACAACAACAAAACAAATGCTACAGAGTAGGCCCAGGGATGGGAATATTCATATGAGTAAAGTTATCTTCTTGTACAGGATCAGACACATAGGCTGTAAAACTGAATGAGACTGGAATTATATTTTATCATCGTTCACAGTAAATTATTTCTCTGTTCCCCGAAAACATGGCTTAGACCTCATCAGTGTTTCACAGACTGTAACAACTCTCTAGGGAGCATAAGAGGAATCCATATTAAATACTTGGAAGTTTAAAAAGCTTTGCTCATTCCTTTCCAAACTGCACTCTGGGTGGGAGGGTCCATTCTGCACACAATCCTGCCTTCTAACAATGCACATAGCGAAGAGACCACCAATATTACATGGTCATTGGCATGGCCAAGCCTTCCACGTACTGTGACCTCAGAACCCCAGCAGGCCTGGGGGGGAAAATGAGAGAGAATGTGGTGACGGGGAGGGAGGCAGAGAGAGACAATGAAGCAATGGAGAAGAGGGAGCACGGGGAGAACTACATATTTTTGGTATCACAAAAGAAGTTTATATAAACTATAAAAGACTTTGTGAGAAAGTAAAAGAGGTAATTGTTCACATTCCAAACATTTTGATATATAAACTGTGCAAACATCACCCATGAATAGCCCAGCTGTTAACAATTTTTTTTTCAAGATAATAATCAAGCTTCATGCCAAGTAACGTTTTTCTAAGCAAATGATATTTTGAAATGCTGGTCAAAACATAGCTGTGACATAATACATTTTTAAAAGAGAGAGAGACTCCATAAAGCTCACAGTCTGATTTGAAAGAAGACCCAGTTTATACCCCAATTAGGAAGAAAGCTCTTTCAGGCTTTCACTGCAGCGGAATTCTCAGAGAGACTCCCAAAAAAGCCAGTTCAGCATGCACATCTGTTTCCAGTGTGATGTTGGTATGCAAACTATTGTCTATTGGAAGTGTGTTGTGGTAACGTTTGCCAGGGTTAAAGACTGGGTCAATTTGATCAAGAAGCTAAAATTAGCTTCTGTGTGTTTTCCTGAAAAGAAAAAAAAATACTGTAAAGCTCTTTGTTTTCTTTCAAGTCCTGTTCTCAGATTTCTGTTTCTGCTGTGTAAACTATCATGAAATACACCGCTCTGAAAACCTGCCTCTTGCTCACTCATTCTTCTTAATGAAGTGATACAATAAGCAATGGGAATTAGGCCTTTGGAAAACCAAATATTCTAACTTAAGCCACATTTTATTTATCAGAGAAATATTTATCATCAGTGTAAAACTCCTTAAATCATTCATTTAAAATTCCCAAAGCAAGGAAGCTTTACAAGAGGATGGCTTGTGGAAACTGAAACAAACTAATTCTATCTTTATATTTATGGCAACCTTGAAATTGCCAAGGGTTGTGTGTTTCATAACCATATGCACCTTTAACTATCTATAATTTATATTCGCATGCAGCTATATATTTCTTTTGTACTTATTTTCATAACTGATAAGACTTTAAAGTTATTCTTTGAACTTTAAAACAGTAAAATCATAAAGAGGAATATTTTAAAAATTAACTAAGGAAACATCTACACTAAGCTCTGATAACACTGCACGTACATGATATTATGATATTGAAACTATTGGAAGACAGAAGTAAAACATTAAAAATGAACAAAATCTTCAACTGGAGTAAATTGACATAGATCCATTGGCTTCAATTTACAATTAACATTGATTTACACAGGCTGAGAATTCAGCCCAATATGTGGAATTTGAAAAAAATACAGCACCAAATGAAAACACAAAGAACAAAAATCTTCACAGATTTTGCTTATATAAATCCTTTAAGGGAAACCTCTGCTATGAAAGTAAAATATATTTTTAAGACACTAATAGCAAAAATAGGTTTATAGGACAAAGATACAGTACAGAAGAGAACATTAAGATTGCAATGAATGTAAGCCTAGGCCCTGATCCTGCAAGCACTTATGCTTCTTGTGCATGAGTAGTCCCATCGACATCAATGGCACTATTTACATAAGTGTTTGCAGGTTCAGGGCCTCAATGCACAGAGCATAAAAGGTACAGAAGAAAGTACTGTAGATGCTTATTTCCCTTGGTGGAAATTCTATAACTTACAGACAAAAACTTTATTCATGCGTTTCTAAAAATAATTGCTCATTAAATGGAATTTAATTTTGGTGATTCTGATGGCCACAAAGGCACAGTATAATCAGCCTTACATCATCAGAATCACTAACTCATCTGGAAAATAAAGAAATATATCTGGAAATGTCTTTCACTTTAGCTGCATTGATATAGAGCAGCCTCACCTCAGGTCTATTTCTTTTACATGGATTTTCTTCTGTCCACAGAAGTCTCTCTCTTCTACCAATTGTTGTCTACTTTTTTTAAAAAAAAGATTACAAATCAACAGGTTTTCATAGGACATTTTGAAATGACACATCTCTTCTTGTACAAAACTATTTAAAAAAAATCCTTTCTTTGTTTGAATTTATGAGCTTGACAAATAGTATCTGTCAAGTTCAGAGAAACTATCAGGAGATTTTGCCCAACATTCAATGCAAGCTATGGGACCCACTGAACATAATGGATGTTTTGTCATACAGTTAAATTAAAGCAGGACTGGACTCATGAAGCAGAACAGAGGTCTTTTTGATTTCCAAATCCTCAGTATGGATTCAGATTTTTGTCTGTCATTGTTTCTACACTAAATGTACATGTTGCCTAGTGTTTTCATTGGTATAAATGCAGACCTGTCAACACAAAAGATCTTTGCTAAAGTACAATGTTTACATGGCCCATGAAAACGTGTAGGAACCTTGTTTGAACATGTCATTGGAGGATAAAGAAAGTTTAATAGCTGAGAAAGTCACATTCACATCTTCTAGCTTTTCAGACTGATACCTTACCCCTGTCTGAATCATGTCAAGGGGGGACATTTACCAGTTAGGTTACCCACATCATTCTTGGACAGATATACATGTAATATAAATTGGATATCTTTTAAAAATGACCTGCTAAGGACTCAGTTCTGATCCTATTGAAGACAATGGCAAAACTCCTAATGACAGCAGTGAGAGCCTGCCTAGACCCTCTTATCATTCAGGAAGAGCAAATTCTTTTTTATTTTAATAAATACACTTTTTATTCAGTTAAACTAGTTTTCATAGAAATATTATTTCCTATCTAGAAAGGCAAGAAGAAACATAAGCAATAAATAGCAGCAGTGCATATTTTATAGTATAATTTCTTTTATTCCTTAAATAATTTTTACTCTCTTTGGGCCTGATCATGCAAACTGTTACTTACATAAGTAGTCACAGTGAGATTAAAAGGACTATTTGCTAGATTAAGGGTTGCAGAATCTGATTCTAAATAAATCACTTCTTCCATGCATGGATCTCTCTCGGACAACCTGCACCACTGATTATAGATAGGGCAAGTATGTTTTTGGGAATCAGAAAGACAGAAATTCTTTGCCTCCCTGGGAATATTCAGCATGAACATCATGTTTTAAGACAAGCACACATCATCTAGAAAAGTTTGGGGAATTCTGAACTTTATTTAAGTACTGAACCTAACATACCCATGAATGAATATCTGGGAAAGCAGGAATACATTTCAACTAGGTCCTTCAATCAAGGTGTGTTTCAGGCAATAACTGATCCTTATTTCTCCTTTCCATTCCTATCATCTAGGGGTCTGGATCCAGGAGAGAAAAAAAAAACAAAACGGTGACCTCTGAAGCTGGATACTCCAGAGAAGTCCAATTTTATACAGGTAAGAGAAGGGTGCCACATGGATGAAAAACAGAAAATCTAGAGCAGTTCATCCAAAACAAGTTATGGAGTAACTCAGGAGGCTGGAGTAGTCATCTCATGAACTTTGAAGCTTTATGTGGTGACTGGGAAGTGGGCAATAGGTACCAGGTACTGGCAGAGCATTTAGCATGGACATTCTGTGGCTGCTAGCAAGGTAGTAAATTTCCCCAAGATACGTAACAATGTCTACAACTGTGCAGTTAAAGGAACTCAAGGAGCTTCCATGGGCCTAAAGTCAAGGAGTCAGCTTTCAAGCACCTGCTGATTATATGATATACTGCATATCTATATGAAGGAATAGGCCAAATCACACTTAATTCCAAAATTAATTAGCAATGATTTTTATTGTGACTCTCTAAGGGCCAGATTTCCAGCACCAACCTTTAAACTTGCATGCACATATCAGATAGTTGGATATCCAAGAGTTACCATTTGCAACTGTAATTTTTGTACCAACAGGAATGGAAACAGGGGTGGTGCCCCAAAGATGCACTTGTGTTATATAACAAGCACTTTTCCCGCCCCTTTCCACATTTTCAACACATACCTGTGTCACTCAAACATTGGCCAGTTATTCCTATCCAGCTGCGTGTGTAGATCATGGCACCATAATGTTATTTTTACGATATCCAGTCATGAAAGTAACTTTAATAAACAATCTGTAAAAGTATCAAGTTAAGGCACCTCTTTAATACATCTAATCCTTATGGACAAGATTATGTCTCTGTTACTCAGATTTACTCGTACCTTATTCCAGAAACAGCCCCATCGAAATTAAGGCACTATTCATTGCAAGTAAGATGACCAGATTCTGGTTCTAAAATGACCAGACTATTAAAGATAGCATTTTAGTTGTATTTATTGGCTCATACGTGTATATTAGTGAGAGAAATTGTGTGTGTGCTAAGTTAGGTCTCTGTATTTAGGAAAACCCAAACACTTAAGGCCCTGGAGGCAAAGGTTAATGTTAGATTTACTAAGTGAGCTGCCTCTGCAATATATCTACTTGACAGGCCTCACAGAAAAACTTTTATATTAAGAAAATATTACATGTTAAAAAAATTGTTTTATCGCTTTTAATCTTGATTGATACCATTCAACATATGGTGATCCAGTAACATGCTACAGCAAAATAAGGAAGGTCATCTTCAGCTATTGAAGATTGTTAGCAGTCGTGAGTGAGGCTACTATCAGCTCCTTTGGACTAGTCTCTCTAGATACTTGGTATAAAGGAAGGAAAATTGCCAGTGCCACTGGGCCTCTGCCCAGGTCATCCTACAGCTGAACACACAAAATGCTATGCCATGAGAATGAACACACTGGAAGAAGGGATAGGGTGGCTTGAGCCTATACATACATTAATCACTAAGGCAAGAGGATGAATGCAGTCTCATGCTGGATTTCACGGTCAATGCTGCTAGTGAGGTTGACTCCTCTGAGAAGGGAAGGTATCAGAATAATATTAGAAGCATCATATGTCCTCCCTTCCTTGGGTATGGAAAGCTCATCTAGGAGGTGTCAGGATAAAACATGAGAACTGCAGTTGTACTTAGAGACAACAAGGAATGATTCACTATTTCATGGCACAAGTGGAGGAGGAGGCTGCAATAAAAACTTTTACAAGGTGAGATCTAAACCCTGAATGCAGCACAAGGTTACAAAGCCTTTTTTGTCTTTTCTCCTTTTTTCTCCTGAGGGAGCAGAGCATGTTGTAATTAAACTGTAAATTACTTAAAATAAAAAGAGACTTATGCTTATGTTCATGAAAAATAAAAAACTTTATGAAACACACACACACTTATTGACCTGTTTTCTTCAGCAAAGGTCTAATATTAAAAAATGAAACACATGCTGCAAAAATATTACAGACATATTAATTATTAAAGAACATACACATTTGTGGGAAGGAGATGAACTTATTACTAAACTGAAGAAACTAAATATATTAAGTAAGTAAATCAATGTGCTTTCATCTGCTGGATATTTCCTGGAAAAAAAGTTCTCTAAAATATGTTTTCTCATAAAAATGTGTTTTATTAATTCATAAAACAATTAGGCTAATTTATTAATTCTTTAAAAATAAAGTCTTAAATTTCATTATATGATCTGGTGCAAAGTTTTGGAAGATATTAATCATGAAAAGATTCTTTACTCAAAGAATCATACAAACTGAATTGATAAGAGCAGAAATATATGAAGGCTAATAATGTTTGATGAACCAATAATGATATTAAAGATTTAAATGACATCAGTAAATTGTAATTTCTCCAATAGAACTCTTGAATTGCTTTAGGAATAGTCTACCAATTCTTTTCTTCCCAATATTTCAAAGCTTTCACAACCACAAAATAAAACAAGTTATATTATCTACCTCTTTTAATTCCATTCTGCAGAACATTAACAGACCCATAGTGTAATATTCCCCTTAGTAACTATGCTGAGGATTCTAGAGTGGGATGAAGGGATAATATTTAATATCAGAGGCACCATGATAGTCTATTCAAATTGGGATCTCTGCCCCCGACTTTTTAAAAATGTGTGACAAACATATAGAGAGTCTCCTCAAATTACTGTCCTCTATTAATAAAGCTACCATGCACATGGTAACATTTCTATTCATTCAGAAAGTAAGTAATTTTATGAAGGGTCAATTAGCAATAATCAGTACAAAATGTCCGATTGTAAATATTATAAAACCACACACCACCTCAAGTGATAGAATAAAACAGTTAATTTCTGCCCTCAGACAAATACAGGAAACAGAGAGAGCAAAAAAGCCTACTATAGCAGATAAGCTTGTCCACTCCTCTCTTTGCTAAAGCAGGATTATTCCCTATACTGTCCAGTGTAGTCTTATGGTGGGATTTTTCAAATGAGTCTGAGTTACTATGCACCTAACTCACTTATGAAAATCACAAGCTTAAAATGTTCTGCAATTCTCTTTGGAAACTATGTGGCAACTAGAAACATCTCACTGATAGGGAGACTGTCCCGATTTTAAACCTGTTTTCTCCTAATTTCTCCCCACTATTCAGAAAAGCATCTAAATAGTCTCTCTTTCTTGGGTCAAAATTCTACCTTTCCAATTATAAGGCATACTGAAGAAAGCCGTGGTGGAAGGGGAGGGTAGAGCTGAGACATCATATGGTACGACAAAACAGAATGGTTCAAGAGGGTGAGAGGTTAACATGTTCTACATAAGTGTTTCTCAACTTTTTTGATACCAGGGACTGGTTTGCTGCCTTCCTAAATTGTGTCAGGGAGCTCTCAGGGAGCGGCATCGGTCTGTGGACTGGTTGTTGAGAATCACTGTTCTACAGTGTTGTCCATGCTTCTAGGAAAACCATCCACATCTCCTTTGGGCCTTAGGCTCATAGGCATGTTAGCCAGATCCCCCTCAGAATACTTAAAGGGTTACCATATCTGTTTTCTGCCCTACTATTGTATGAATGTAATAGATAACTCACACACACTTTTTTCCCCAACCGCACATTCATAAAAAGAGACAGAATCTTGCCTTTGGGATTTGTGCTCTTTAGACATACCTCCTGTTTATCAATGCTTAACCAAGCTATAAATATTTAGGCCAACATTTTCAGACTTAGATGTCTTGCGTTAGGCATCTAAATCCATATTAGTACTAAAAAAAAAAGGTCCAGATATTTATATTATATCTCTCTTTTTCTCCCCCAAGCCAACATTTAGTTCTTTAATACTATTTATTCTCATCTTTTTCAGGAAAGCTCCAAAATTCTGTTTGTGCATCAGGATAACTTGCTGCTTCTTTATTTTTGGTACGTTTCTTGCCTTCTGATCACTGGTCTTCTTGGGCTCCTCTACCCTGCACAGGGCAGAACAACTTTTGTGGGTTTTAAGGCTGAATAACTAGCTACATCAGGGTTTCTCAAACAGGGGTCGCCGCTTGTGTAGGGAAAGCGCCTGGTGGGCTGAGCCAGTTTGTTTACCTTCCCCGTCTGCAGGTCCGGCTGACTGAGGCTCCCACTGGCCACGGATCGCTGCTCTGAGCCAATGGGAACTGCTGGAAGCAGCGCAGGCCAAGGGACTTACTGGCTGTGACTTCCAGCAGCTCCCATTGGCCTGCAGCAGCAAACTGCGGCCAGTGGGAGCCGTGATCGGCCAGACCTGCGGACGGGGCAGGTAAACACACTGGCCTGGCCCACCAGGGGCTTTCCTTACACAAGCGGCGACCCCTGTTTGAGAAACCTCAAACTACATGATTCCCTTTTACTCTTCCTACAGCTTCTACTTCTCCTTGATATCACATTTCTCTTTCTTTCTTCATTTAACATCTCCATCCCATCTGAAATCTCAACCTACCATGTAACCTGTCTCATGACCATTCTTTTGGTATCTAGTTAGTTTGGCTTCTTTTGTGGCCTTCACTGACAATTACTGTTCATGTCTCTATACTGTTTCCTGTGGAACACGAAGCAGTTTGCACTGTGTATATTTGTAGCCCTTATGATCTTCATTCCCATAGAACTGCCTTGGAATCTCAATAACCATCTCTGAGAACAATAGCTGTTTCTTGTTCATACCTCCCATTCAGATCAAACTTTGTTTAAATTACATTTTTGTTCTCTTATCCCATTGCCAACTCCATTCTCAGTTTCCCTCTCAGAGCTTGTTAGCTGTTGGCACAATTAAATGCTTTTAGTAATAACATTCTTACCTTTTCAAATTGACATTTTATGTGACCCTTGACCCAGTAGGGGAAGCAGGGTAAAAATGTAAAGATCTGGCTTTTGATTTCAGGCTTATAAGTCTTAACAGTCTTGATTCAGTGGAGAATTCTTTACTTTTGGTAGTTTTGCCTCTGTTGTCTTACAGCCCAAAACTGGTTGGGGTGAATTCCATACACCCAGATGCAACTCCTAAAGTTTTTACTCTGTTTTGATTCAGGTCATTTTCAGGAAAACATTCTCACTGAAGCTAATGGAAGTTATGTTTGAGGAAGGCCTGAGCTGAAACTAAATAAAGACTTCAAGATTTGGCTTCAATTGGCAGAAGGCAGTAGACAGTTTTATAACTATTTTTTAAATATATAAAACAAAACGTTCTTTTAAAAAAATGTACAGCATGTCTCCTTGATTCAGATTGTTCTTTTCTAACTTTCAGGATATTGTTCCTAAAGAAACTTAATAGAGATCTGAGAAGCATTCTTTAGCAAAAGCCTGGAGTTTAAATGGCAGAACATTTTCAGTAGAAGGCTTTCATCTAATAACCCTTTTCTTCACCAAGTTTACTACGGCTAAGTTATATCATGAGAGATAAGCAAAGGAGTGGCACATCTGACAATTCTGACATGTCCCTAAGAGCCTTTTGCACAGATCCACATCCTAAAGAGATACTGCAGTGAGGTATGCAGGGTAGCGACTTTGTGGAAATTCTCTTCAAACAAAAACAATCAAATTAGAAAGACCAAGAACAGTTTTCACTCGGTGTCCCTAATCTGCAAACAGAGCTGTAGGAAAACAGAAGGGAGTCTGAAGAGGTTCCTCTACATATATATCCTCCCATATAAAATGTTACGCCTTTTCCCATCGTTATAGATTATTGATCACCAACACTGTGTTCTGGCCAATGGGGCCTCAATTGAGTCCATTTATTCTGTCAATACCACTCCTAGAACAGGTAAGGGGTCACTGGAAAGTGCAATGTAAAGCAATGCCTCCTCCCCCAGGACCTATGCACAGTAGTTCCATGGTATTCTCATGACCTGTATGGAAGTCGGAAAGGACGAGGTCCAAGACACTAACCTGATCCCTGTGTGGTACAGTGCTGTACTAATAAAGGACAGCTCAGCCACTTCTGAATTTGAATGACTATTTAAATATGAACGAGATTTGTAAATAAACATTTAAAGTTAGAAATTAACTACTTATGCTAATCAGTTTATCAAGTAATTGACAGAAGAGTGTGCCCTTTTCATTCTATCAGGAACAGACCTATTGGAGAGTTTAGATGCATACAGAAACTATAAACAAATTTGCCACCAAACCCCTTCCACCTTTTAAACACAAACAAAATAACTCACCCTGGTATTACAGGACATGCCCATGAAGGAATATACACTTGGGGAGGAGGGAGACTTGGGGAAGGAGTCATTAAACTAGTTGTATAAACTCATGTTTTTTCACTGATCTTTGTAAATTTTACCTTCTTCTCCTATAAATTTCTATTGGCTCCACTTGTAAACCACTCATTCCCACTGCAGCCATGCATTAATTCAAAATGGAAGACACCTGAATTACATAAATCTCCAACACAAAGTAACATTTTCTGTGCAAAGTAAAAGCTGTCATGAAAAAGGTAATGAAGAAGAATAGCTCACACGGAGGGCTCTAATGATATCCAGCTGCTACTATATGTTACTTGCTGATAAGACTTTGTTTTAACTTTACAATAGAGAAAGTTTGGGAAAGGTTAAAAATCCAAATACAGGAAGTAAAACTCTTTATACTTCATCGGTTAGATTTCCTCTTGAATAGCATTTATTTTGTTACATAATTGAGGTTTTCTAAAAGAATGCTTATTTATGTACATTCTTTAAAAAAAATAAAAGGAGAGAGAACACTTTAAGTTGTGCTTTTTAAAGAAGAGTTTTAGGAATACTTTTTCTTTGCTGGGAGATTTAAAGGAAAGCATTATGGAAAATGAAGTAGCATTAGGACTCCATGAGAATTAAGAAATATTCATAGTGCATGTCACATTCATAGTTGGACAATCTCAAAGAGAACATAAGCACTGAGCCTGCAATCCTCACTCATAAAACACTCATTTAATTCCCTCTGAGTCAGAATGACAGAACTGTGTAAATTAACTGTTGTTTATTATGATTATTATTTTTAACTCTTAATGAAACAGCCACTTAGATGTTAATCAATGACACTTTAAAATTATGCCTCAGTAGATCCCGGTGGTTATGTAACTGTAACATAATATCGTGTGTGTTTGTTTTAAACAGATCTGGAAAATGAGGCAGGGTGAGTTTAAAAGAGGACATATAAGACAAACCTTGCCCAGAATTTAAGTTTTAGCAGATTAAACATTTCTCTGCAATTTTTGCAGTGCAAACATCACAACAGGGTCCCAGTGCATAAGAACCAGCGTGATATTGATTAGAAACAAAAGCAAAACTGACTCAACTACTTTCATTTCCAAGTGGAGAGAACATTTAAAAAAAATGAACATAACAAACAGTGAAACTCCTTTAAAAAGAATTTTTGCTTTAATATTCCAATGTGGTATTTTTGTTTGTATCACAGATGATTAGTTTTTCTAAGATATATACACATTTATACATATATATGTATATGTATTTATAACCTGACACAGTCCCTTTGAAATTTACAATGGTAAATAAACAGCACAAATTATATATCTATAGCTAGATAGATATAACATATATTGGTAATTTATTACTGAAGAAACGCGGGCCATATAAGTACCTAGATAACGGGTTGTATGTCAGAAAAGAGATGAGCTGATAGGTATTACTATAACACAGCAAGAGTATTTCTTCTTCCCTTGCCATGCACACATAATTTCTCATTAGGAGTTAACTAAGTACACTAAAGGGAGAGCAGACCCCAAAGGAACAAAAACAAGCCACAGTCTGAAGAAATTAAGCTTTATCCAGGATACAAACTACTTGATACACTGTGACCATTTACCAACAAGCCAAACTCCAACTTGCTGACACTAGTCTCTAAAGCATTTGTTAACGTTGATGATAGTCAGACATGTTCCAGATATTGAAGTCCACATCAATAATGCCTGAATCAGGCACTATTAACCTCTCCCTAAGGGGTAGTGGGAAACCACAGTTATAAAAATTCTCAAAGGCAAAATTCTGTCTGTGATTGTGTCAAGAAAAAACCCTACATTTTGGAAAGGAAGACTGTTTAAGTGGCTTAATGCTGTAGGAGCCAAAGAGTTAAAGGCAAGCAGCTAAGTTCTGCAGACTGCTGAAACCTTCCTGTTGGGAGTTCCTTTCAGAGTGAGTGGGAAAGGAACAGTATTAATAGCTATTGCTTTGCTGCACTTTCCCACAGGTCTGGACAGGATCTCCCGATCAACTTTTGCCTCTCTGAAAGGAAGACCTGAATCTACTGCAGACATTGGAAACTATGGGCCTCAGGAGAAGGAAACAGGAGGACCTGGGAGACAAACCCAAAGCTGTGCCACACATTATGAGTGCCCAGAGTGAGCTCTAAAAGCCTTTATGGCAAGCGGGGGAGGAGGTAGCTAGAGCTATGCTGAGGTCAACAAAGTGATGCTATTCATACAAAATTTCCTTCGTCTTTAATCTAAGGTTATGTTCTGTTCCAGCACGAAGCCTATAGGTACAGGAAAGGAATAATACAATAATAAATACATATATCATAATAATAATGATAAATAATAATAATGATAATAAACAACCAAAAACTTCCCTCATGTATTTAGGTACCATCTCATCTTACATATTTGAACCAAAGTAATTATTCTAAGAGAGCTATGCCTCAATTTATCTGTAAAAGAGAACCCGAAAATATAAGCCACTGCATTGAACACTCCAACCAATTACTGCACTATGTACAACGATATTTTAATAAACATTGCAGAGATCTGTACCAAAGGAGGGTTTTGGTAAAACATTTTATCGAGTACAATAGACTTGTCTTCACTGCAATATTAACTCAAGTTAGTGCAGTCACAAACAAAGCTCTTGAGCTGCACAGTGTCTGGATTAATAGCACAGAGAAACTGCCTCTCTACTGCCTTACTAGCTTGAGCATCAACCGCACTCATCCCTGACAGCCCGGGCCTCCTAACTTGCACTTAAGGCATCATTTAACTTGCGCTAGAAATTTTTGTGCATGGATGGGAGTTGGATTAGGGGCAACACACGTGTTATACCTCTAGCTAATTCTGCAGTGAAGACTAGCACAATGACAACTTTGATGGCTTAGTCAACTTCAGTGCCTCCTAAGACCAAAGTTTATTGTGGCATGCTTTTGGTAAATGTAAGCTTAGATATAGATACAGAATGCCTTCCTACAATCATCATTATCCCATATAAAGAAGCCTATTTCTGAAAAAACTTGAATGAACTAAAATATCACCTGAACTGAAGTCAACTGGGCTCTGCAAGTGCGGAGGTCCAAAGTACTGAGCTCCCTATAGAGCTGGAGCCTTAGATATAGTAGGTAGTTTGATTTGACGACTGGGTGTGTCCCAGCTTTTGTGCACTGGTGCACCAACTGACTAGCCTACGATCTTGCTTGTATCAGCCAGTGGCCAACACTGCCCATTTAGCTCTGTATGTTCTAACTCAGTGGCTTTCAACCTTCCCAGACTACTGTACCCCTTTCAGGAGTCTGATCTGTTTTGCATACCCCCAAGTTTCCCCTCACTTAAAAACTACTTGCTTACAAAATCAGACAAAAATACAAAGGTATCCCAGTACACTGTTATTTTAAAATTCCTTGCTTTCTCATAGTTACCATGTAATTATAAAATAAATCAACTGAAATATAAATATTGTACTTACATTTCAGTGTATAGTATATAGAGCAGTATAAACAAGTCATTGTCTATATGAAATGTTAGTTTGTACTGCCTTCACTAGTGCTTTTTATGTGGCTTGCTATAAAAGTAGGCAAATATCTGGACAAGTTGTGATGTACCCCCTGGAAGACCTCTGACTGAGAACCACTGTTCTAATCTACATAATTTAAATAAGTTTGAGTTGGTAACTAATGTATCAAGGAGCTCAAAGGTGTGAAACATATAAATTACAGTAGTCCACTTGCCTTACCTTACACCTCATTTAAGATATGCAGTATGTAAATGACACTAACTCAGACTACCTTACATATCAGTAACAAAGGCATAAGTAAGGTAAGGAAGTCTCACCTGGACTAAGGAAGTTAATAGTTTGAGGGGATGTAACTTGCATAACCTGTCCTAACACTTCAACTTGATTTTGACCCCAGAGTCTGATTTTCGGAAGTTCTGAGTGCCCACAATTGCAAATGAAGCAAATGGGAGCTGCAAGTACTCAACACCTATTGAGGGGCAGAGGCAGAGAGAATCAGTCCCTTAGTATCCAGAGTTGAGCACTGAAAATCGAGGCACCCAAAATAAGAGGTCACAATTCTTTTTTGTTCATTTGGCTGTAAGCTACTTAGTACTTTATTTTCTAGTCTGTAAAATGATGGTGATAATTCTGACCCATCTTTTTAAACACAGATTTTTGACTGAAATGCGCTCTATGAATGTACGTTATTAGCAGTATTCCAAGGGAAGCTTATTCAACAGCGCACTACGCATGTGTTAAAATCTCAATATCATATAAAAACAGACAATAAAAATTAGAAAATTTAGCAAAAGTCACTGGACATGGTAATATTCCTGTAACATATTTTATTGTTTCTATACATAACAGACAAAAATTGCAATAGTACAAAGCCATTCTCATATTTTGACCTTAAAATTTCCTAACTGAAGTTTGTTGAAATAGGCCTGAATCTTATTAAGCTTATTTCACAGTTGGTCATAATAGTGGTAGTTATTAATCACAGTGAAAATAGTTAGCTCACAAAAAAAGTTGGACAATGTCTCATGATTACATTTACTTAGGCGAATCAAGTAAGTACAGCCTATGGATGTTTATTTTAAACAGTAAAATGCTGAAAGTTCTAAAATATATATATAGTGGCAATCAGTGTTCTGATGGTTTTCTTTGTTTCTTTCTTTTTTTTTTAAGCATAGAATAGTTTTTTGGGTTTTTTTTTTTTGGTATTGTGATCTCTGTGAGTGAGTAATCATTCTACCTATTACTATTATGTTAACAACTGTAAACCACCTACAATTACTAGCATGATCCCTAACCTCTGAAAGGTGGTAATCCAGTATTGGTTGTTAGCTGTCAAATTTATTTCCCTTTGGTGAAATATACCCTGGATTTAATTACCAGTCATTCTTGATACTTTATGGAGTTGAGCCCAAGTACTGTGGCTTTGACATTTAACCCCTGACCTTTAAATATTTACCAGCTTTTAAACTGGTTGTGTACAATTATCCCTTCAAGTATATCTCAGATCCATCATTCCACCCATGAGTTACTACCCAGTCATTCCAAATCAGCCACATCCTTCCCTCCCCTATGAAATTATGTTTAATTTCCATTCTAAAAATAAAAAAAATGCAAATTTACTTAATTATGTAATATAGCAAGCATCTGTTAACAGCAATTGAAGCATGTCAGAAGATAACTTGTATCAAAGGGATAATAAACTGGGTTGTGAGTAGTGTTTATTAACAAGAGTACCAAATGAGATTTCTGTTACTGATTATGGACCCAATGTTCCTCTCTAATAAGAAGTGTGAGAGAAGGAACTCCTTTCTGGCATGCTCAATTCATGACACAGAGCCAACATAAGCCCCTCCATGAGATCAGGTTTCCACAGGAGAGGAGCGGACAGAACCAGGAAGCAGCCACTTTTCAAAGTACATCAATAACGCAATGGAAGTTAATGCTTCTTTATGCAGCATTAAATACCTTCAGGGTCTCCTTTGCAGCATGTAGGGAGGAGGCAGCCAATGGCATCCCAGCTCCTTAGCAAGCATCCTACAAAGTGTGGGAGCATGAAGGGATTATACAGATCATGCTAGAGAGGTAGGCTCCCCTTGCAGAGACTGAGTTTGGGACCAGAGTTCCTAGCAGGTACCTAGAGTTTTTCCATGGCCAGCAATACTTGTCCACTGTAAAAGAGAAGCATGAGAAGAGTACTCCCTAGAGTAAATCTTGCGCAATTTCCTGGGCCTTCTGTCCTCCTTCCAGGGTTTTTCTACGGGAAAATGGAAGTCAGCAGAACCTGATGAAATTCAGCCTAGAGTGCTTACGGAACTAACTGAAGCAATCTCTGAACCATTACCAATTTCTCTTTGAGAACTTATGGAGGATGTGTGAGGTCTCAGAGGACTGGAGAAGGGCAAACACACTATCTATCTTTAAAAGGAGAACAAAGAGGGCCCTGGGAATTATCAACTAGTCAGCCTAACTTTGATGCCTGGAAAGAACAAATTATTAAACAATCAATTTGTAAGCACCTAGAGGATAATGGGTGAGAAATAATAGCCAGCATGGATTAATCAAGAACAAATCATTCCAAACCAACCTAATTTCCTTCTTTTATAGAGTTACTGGCCTAGTGGATGAGGAAAGCAGTAGATGATATATATCTTGATATTAGTACAGTTTTTTATAAAGTTCTACAAAACAGTCACATAAGCAAACAAGGGAAATGTGGTGTAGATGGAATTACTATAAGATGGATGCACAACTGGCTGAATGACCTTACTCAGAGTGGTTATCAGTGGTTCACTGTTCAGCTGGGTAGATATATCTAGCAGGTCTCACAGGGTTCTGTCTCTTATCCAGTACTATTTGATATAATCATTAACAAATTGCATACCGGAGTGGAGTGCATGCTTATAAAGTTTGTGGATGACACTAAGGTGGGAGAGGTTGGAAGTATTTGGAGGACAGGATTAGAATTCAAAAAGACCTTGACAAATTGGATAATTGCTCTGAAATTAACAAGATGGAATTCAATAACTACAAATGCAAAGTACGACCCTTAGGTAGGAAAAGATCAAATGCACGAGTACTGCTGAAAGGATCTGGGGAGTTATAGTGAATCACAAACTGAGTCAACAATGTAATGCTACCGCCAAAAAGATTATTATTCTTGGTGTTTTAACTAGTGTATCATATTTGAGATATGGAAGGTAATTGTTCTTCTCTACCAGCACTGGTGGAGGCCTCAGCTGGCTTATTATGTCCACTTTAAAGAAGTCGTGGACCATATGAAGCCAGTCCAAAGGGGAGTAACAAAAATGACAAAAGGTTTACAAAGTCTTACCTATATGGAAAGGTTAAACTAACTGGGTATGTTTAGTCCTGAGCAAATAATATTGAGGGAGGACCTGATAACAATCTTTAAATATGTTAAGGGCTGCTAGAAAGAGGACTGTGATCAATTGTTCTCCATGTCCACTGAAGGTAAGACATGTAATTGGCTTAATATACAGGAAGGGAGCTTTAAGTTAGGCATTAAGAAAAATCTTCTAATTATAAGAATAGTTGAATACTGGAATAGGTTACCGAGGTGGGGAGTTGAATGGAATCTCGGTCATTGGAGGTTTTTAAGAACAGCTTAGAAAAACACCTGTGAGGGATGGTCTAGGTATACTTGGCCCTGCTTCAGCACGGGGCTGAACAAGATAATCCCCTTGAGGTCCCTCCCTGACCTGCATTTCTATGATTCTGTGATGGGTACTACCCATTTTGGAAACAAGACACACCAGCATCAGGGTTAAACTTTGACATCTAGCGCCCCTGCAGGTATAAAAAGGAGAGTTTTATACCATTGGAAATAGGCTTCTAACTTTTCAACGGGTGATGCAGCATTCGCTTTGGAGAGGTCAGGCTTTAAAAAACGTAACTTTGAGGTTATTTTTATACATAATTGTTTTTGAAAATGCATCAGTTTTAATTTTTGTCTTCCACAGAGTTCCAGCTGGAGGGGAAACCTCCCATAGACTTCATTGAGCTAGGATTTTGCTCTTGGTAATCATGGGACCCTATTTTACAGGTGGAGAG
The DNA here is from genome assembly GCF_007399415.2 of Gopherus evgoodei. Classification (NCBI taxonomy): domain Eukaryota; kingdom Metazoa; phylum Chordata; order Testudines; family Testudinidae; genus Gopherus; species Gopherus evgoodei. Next base: position 172,753,127 of record NC_044323.1, on the reverse strand, counting down.
ACACACTAAATATTCCCATTCGCATTTTTAAAAAACTTTCTAAAATACAACCGTTGGGGACTGGAGTGGTGCCTTCTGTGGAATATGTTGCACATCCATAGTGTATGGCAGTGATGTGTGCACTAATATTTTACCAGAGCTCATTTAGGATGACCTGAGTAGCTCACTCATGGTTTTGCCATTAATTCAAAATAAAATAAGGATTTAATCAGGATTGTAGTTTGCTTTTTAGTAACATGCTGAGGCTTGTCTAAGAATTGAATTTCCTTTTCAGTATAGAAAAACTGTGATATTTATTAATTTTAGTTATGCTTCTCAGTTCTGAGGGTTCTTCTGCGGTAATCTCTATTATATTCATACCTGCTAGCAATTCTGACGTAAAGGGTCTCTAATATAAACCTTTTTTTCCCAAGGCTTTATAACTTGGCAAAAAACATTTGACATGCATTGAAATCTGGCACATCCAATCTCAGCATGAATTGTTTTAAATTTTTTTTCTAGCTCATGCTAAAAATATATATATATATAGATCATGCTCCTGGTTTGAGTCACAGGAGCGTAAAAGGGAAATAAGTTTGCTAATCTTATAGCTCAAAGTTTAATTTATTTAAGATGAATATAAAAATCATTTCCCCATAAATATATACAGTGACATTCCCATACAGTGACTTTTCATACAATGAAACTTTAGTGAATATTAAAAAGAAGGGCCAGAGTGTTCCAAAGAGCACAGTGCAGTTTTAGTTATAATGAACCTCATTTTACAATGAAGTTCTTCTGTGTTGAGGGTAGGGTTCAGGTGGGAAAATGCCTTCACTCAAGGAAGGCTGCACTGCTTTAGCGGACCAATGAAGTCAATGGGATTCGTCTCATTGATGTCAATAGGCTTTGGATTAAATCATACACTCTTTGGATATAAAAAAAATTATAGTAGTCATTGTTTCACATTTTCTCACTCTACATGCACACCAACTTTCTCTCATTACTATATTTACGAATGCTTTGAATTAACAGATTTTAGGGCTGAAGGGAGCATTATCATAATCTAATCTGATCTTCTGCATAAAAGAGGCCACATAATTTCACCCAGTAATTCACATCAAGTACAGCAACATCTGGTTGAATTAAAGGAATTATCTGAGGAATTTAAAAATATAGTAATTTTCTCAACCTTTGCAAGAGCTTGTCCAGGATTTGATCCTGGGGCCTTTTGCTCTCAAAATGAGACTCATTCTAACATTTATATTACCGGGTAAGTCTGTGGTATAAATATAGGAAGGGATCTTGTGAACACTTATGCATGTTCTTAACTTTACATATCAGATCAATGGTGCATGTTTACTTAACTGTAAGCAAGTGTTGCACGATCAGGTCCAAGATGATACTTCATAACACCTCTGACAGGATCCACATATTGGTATAGTTTAACAGTGCGGAATGCCAATAGCTCTGTTTCATATGTGAAAATATGGTGTGGACTGATGCTGGAGCTGACTGAAAATCGAAGAGGGCAGATGAGCTATTAAATCAGCATATCAATCATCTTGTCTTATGAACTGTATGTATTATTTTTTAAATGTAATCTATAAACCATGCTACCTATTTTCAGCGTAGTATATCAAGTGATTGAGTCAATTCTGTGCTAATTACTTGCTGATTTCTTTTTATGAAGTTGTCTAATTCAGATGCTTTGTTGATGTATCCTTTGGGGGTTGTGGCTTGTTCTTGTTTTTTGGTAACTTTTGTTAATTATATTTTATTTTAAGCCCTCTTGATTTAACAGCAATATTAAAGAACTATTCTGAGGCTAATATCTCTGCCAAACATGTATAAGTCATCTTGTGTGTATGCCTATGGCTGTGATCCTGCTTCTAAGTCTGATGCATGTGCTTAATTTATGCACTATGAACACTTCCCTTGAAGCGAACCAGTCAGTGCGTAAAGTCAAGCATGAGTCTTTGCATGAAGTACTGTGTGTGCAGATACTCTCACAAACATGCACATGTGCACACACATACACACACATGTGCAACATTTTTGAAATGTCTGTTTACTGTTGAGCAGCAGTTACATTTTCTGTGGTATTTGTCATCTTCCCTAAATGTAGAATGGGAAATACTTCATATTCTGTTGTATTCTGCTCTGCTAACTTTTAATTTATCTAACTAGTCTTTCACCTGTTCTTTCCCGATTCTAGCTTTCTTTCTTTCTCCCTAGTGTTATGCATCTGGGTCACGATTAACTTTTTTAGTGAAGACTAAACAAAATAGGCATTAAATATTTCAGCCTTCTTTGTGTTGTCTGTTGGTAGTCCTCCTTCCCCACTAGGTAATGGACCTATACTTTTCTTTGTCTTTCTCTTCCTTCTAATCTATTTATAGAAACCCATTTGATGGCCTTTTATATCCTTTTCTCAGTCCAACTCATGTTGTGCCTTTCTGATTTTGTCCCCATATGTTTGAGCTATTCTTCTGTACTCATCTGTACTAATTCGTCAAGGCTTCCCCTTTTTGTAGGGCTCCTTTCTGAGATTCAGATAATTAAAGAGCTCCTGATGGAACCATATTGGCCGCCTCCTGTTCTTCCTATTTTTCCTTTGCATTGTGATAGTTTGCTATTGTGCCTTAAATACTATCTCTTTCAGAAACTTCCAGCTTCTTTTCCATTAGAGGTTCTTCCCATGGTACCTTACCTACTAGTTCTCTGCATTTGTCAAATTCTGTTTTTATAAAGGCCATTGTCCTTATTCTGCTGCTCTCACTCCTTACTTTTCTTAGCATCTTAAAATCTTACAATTTCATGATCACTTTTACTCAAGTTGCCTTCCTTGTCCTATTTACTTCTCTTCATGCTGCAACATGCTTTCATTATTTATTGGTGCTCTTGAATGCATGTCAGCTATAAGAAGCTTCTGACTAGGTCTGTATTTCACACTTAAAAAGAAAAGTTTAAACTTTCATGATGTTTTTTGGAATTCTAAGAGGTGCTTCAGACAATGGGTTCTGAAATATGGCTTCCAATGATTCATGGTCCATTTCTACCTCAATAGAGTCCTGCCCATAAACATATTCACAATCAGAAACAATTTCCAGCACAACATCTATTATGTTTTGTTTGGTATTCTGCAAGTATCAGCCACTGATATTCATCTTGCTGAAGGATAAATCCCAGCCTATTTGAACTTTCATTGACTGAGATGACAGATTCTTCGTTAATCTCAAAAAATGTCAGTACTGGTGCTTCTGTGACTATTTAATTCACAAAACTTTTCATCTTGGCCATTCTGCATTGTCCGTAAGAAGCTACCTGAGAAGAGCATCTAAGTCTTGCAGATACTATGGATTTATCCTGAATTCAGCCACCAGTGACCAGCCAGTGGCAGAGCTACACCAGTGCAAACCCCTACACCATGGATGGGAACCTATGGCCCGCTGCTTCATTTCATCCGGCCCCTGGCAAGTCTCCGTGCCATAGGCTGGAAACCCCGAGCTTTGGCGCCCTCCTGTCCCACAGGGCTGGAGCTGAGAGTATGGCTCACCGGGATGTCAGAAGTCTGGTCGGCTGCTTCCAGAAGCAACTGGCATGTTCCTGAAGCCCCAAGGAGCAGGGGCGATCAGGGAAGCTCTGCAGGCTAACCTCACGCCTAGTGATGGCTCTACAGATCCCATTGGCCAATGGGAGATCCAGGAGTGATGCCTGTGGGTACGAGCAGCACACAGTGCACAGAGCCCCCTGGCCCCTCCGCCTAGCGGCTAGATATGGCCATCGCTTCTGGGAGCAGCAGGGAGCTCGCCTTAGCCCCGCTACACCACCAACCAGGAACCGACTGAGGGAAGCACCATCCCGCCGGAGCCCATACCCAACCCCCCCACCCCAGGTTGGAACCCCGTCCCGCATCCAAACTCCCTCCTGGATCCTGCACCCTGAACCTCCTCCTGCATCCCAACCCCCTGCCCCATCCTTGGGCCCGCTCCCACACTACAAAACCCTTGGCCCCAGCCCGAAGCCCCCTCCTACATGCCAAAGCTCTCATCCCCAGTCCCACCCCAGAACATGCATCCTTCTCCCACATCCCAACCCCTGCCCCAGCCTGGAGCCCATTCCTGCACCCTGAACCCCTCATTTCTGGCCCCACCCTGGAGCCCAGGGGAAGCCCTGCATCTCCACCCCCTTTGCCCCCCCCCAGTGGGGCTATGTGTGGCCCACAACTCATTCTTTCTGGGGGTCATTAGCCCCTGATAGAAAAAAGGTTCCCCACCCTTGTCCTACACTATAGGAATGGCAAACTGCTAATAATTTGAACAGGTTCAGTGATGTTTGTGAAACATAACCAATCATGATAATTAACTTCTTCATATTGTTCAAAGAAGACAAGGTGAGGGAATATTGTGTGCATGACAGCTCATTTAAACTCCACGGACAGTGGTGACTGGGAGATACTGACACCGCTCCCTCCGCCCCCCCCCGAAAAAGTCAACCTTAAGGAGTCCAACAGAGTCCTGGTATCTCAATCCCAGCAAAGGGAAGCCTAGCCCAGGAATTAAGCAAAGCTCCCGGGTTTATCCAAACCTCATCAAGAGGAATCCAAGACCGAGGAACCCAGTGAAGCATGCATGAGTGTATTTTGAACATCTGCAGACTACAGTGAGTGACATCTCAATTTGGCATCTGAAGTCAGCAGCGTTAGGAGCATGGAACCATCCTGCTCTGTGCAGGAACATTGTTTTGGGATCTTTCTGTTTATGCAAATACCTCCAGTCAAACTCCTTCATCACTGAGAACATAAATCTACAAAACCAATCTCAGCACACGCAAGCATTTCTTCCTGTTCCATTTAAGGTCCTTCCCTTTGGTATTACACAATCTCTCTCATTATATTGCTGATCATTTTCACCCCCAAATCAGCACATCGGCCGCAATTATTTCCATCCTACCCAAATCCACTGGCACCCTCAAGGTGCTGAGGCAATCCTGGAGGTAGGTCATTTAAACCTTTGACCATGTGACATTCTTGTAAGGATTAAAATATTTCTGAAAATTCCAAAAGACTTTCTAGCAGTTTTCAGCCCCCTTCAAGCTTCTAATGGAATGTACTGTACATCTCCTATGCCCATGAACCTGCCACACACAGGAGTGTGAAGGATTTCACCAGTTTGATTTCTCTTCAACATCACTTCCTTGTAGAAAAATTAGTGCTGAAGCCAACTCTTCCAGTTCTGTCCCAGGTTCCCTTTCAGATTGAGGGATGCAGGTGGCTTCATTTGCTTCATTTTTGTCAAAAATGTAGTTTAATCTCACATCATATATTCATGGCGTATCACTTGGGAGAGCTGAAAAGAGTCTTTTACCTGACATAAGTAACCTGACACATGTCAGGGTTAAAAAAGACAAGGGTCAGTATCGACTTATTCCAGTGGCTTTAAGACACAAAGCTGCTCACAAGTTTGGAATGGTGAACGACATCCTGGAGGACATGGATTTGTGGCCAAAGGGGATTAAAGGTGTATATTATATAGAATTGATCATCTGGTTCAGCAATTTATCAAATGGCTATCAATTTATCAAATGAGCCACAACCCTCACACACAGTATGAGGCATCATTCTGATTTCTTCATGTTTTATTCCATTTTGCACACGTGTAAATAACTACACAAGGTGTAAGGGAGTGGAGAATCAGGCCTGTAGGCCACATATTCAGCTGATATAAATTGGTGTAACTTCACTGAAGTCAATAGAACTACACTGATTTACACCTCTTGAATACCAGACAACCAGACAGATGATCCTTACTGATATGTGCTAAAAAAAGAGATCCCTTTCCCTGTTGATCAAAGATTTAACAGCACATGATGTAGAGAGGATGCATGTTATCACGACTTAATATAATACAACACATTTATTAAAGTATAGTTTAAAAAAATCAAACTACACTACAACAGACAAAATAAATGAAGTACTTCTGTGAGTTGAATGAACAACTAAAAACAAAACGGATAATGCATCTAGTAACTTGCAAAATTCAGTAAATCTCAATGGGTCTCCCAACTAATCGTGTAACTCACACTGCTTCCCTCTCTGAATCCCTCTAATGGCTCCCCCAGCTTCACCACATCAAGATCAAGATACTCCATCTGTCCTTCAAGGCCCCTCACAATTCATCTGGTCTCATTCTGTTGTTGCCCCACTTCCCGCATTCCTCCAGTGATGCTTGCCCATTTATCAGCTTATGCAGTAACCACCTCTGCACCTTCTCTTTCTTTCAGACACAACATCCACCCTCAATTAATCTGTACAATCACTATTCTGTCTTCTTTCAAACCCTTCCTTCAAGGCCAACCTCTGCTATGATGCCTGCAAAAAAATAATAATCAGCCAATCAATACTGATTCAGCTGTGTGTCTGAGATAGCTGATTATTTTTTAAAACGTTAAATATAAAGATATCACCAGGAATCAACAAGTTGGGTATTAGCTACCTATGTAATTGGATGATCTTGTTTTTATTTCCCTAATGTTCCCTACTCTCTTCTCTCAGTTTGTTTGTCAAATTGTTTGATTGTTACATCTTGTCTTAAATAAAACTATAAGCTCTTTGGGGTATCGACTGTCTCTCGCTATGTGTTTGCAGTGTTCCTAGCACTTCAATCCTTATCAAGGCCTTTAAGTGCTAGCATAGTGTAAAAAATAAATAATTCATGTAATTCTACTGTGTGAGAGTATTTACACTGCTTTGAGATCCAGGCCCCACTGTCTATATAGGCAAAATATTATTCAAACCCATAGCATTGCAATTGTCTAAGATATGGCTCAACACTCTGTCTTTCTTGACCAGTATGGATGACTTCTTACACAGCTGCACATTGGGAAAAAATATTAGAAAGGGGTCAGGTTGCAGCAGCAAGTGGAAAACCTAGAGCATCTTCAGATGGACAGGCCTAATATTCCAAGTCTGTGCCTCAGGCTGTAAGTAATTCCCATACCTCATAAATGCACACACACTCACCACTAGAACTCTCTCTCTGTGTGAGAGTCCCTTGATATTATCTACTGCCAAAAAAACTAATTAAAATGATGGAGGAGGGGTAGAAAACTATTGGACAAGTAGCACAATTAAACATTAACCGTGGTCTATTCTATTGCCAGGGCCAGCTTTTGAGAGATAACCTAAGGAAACACCAACAGTGTTCTTGATTTTTGTAATAAATGGCATATCTGCAAAAATAACTCAAACAAACCAAGAATTCTTTCCAGTTCTCTCCTGAATTTGACAAGTCTAGATTTTACTATAATGTTGTTATTCTACAGAACTCTACTATAACAACAAAGCTATTATGCAAGGGGACTCAATAGCTCATCTTGAAGTTTCATGACATTTTATAAAACAGAATATCAGATACTGTGAAAGAGGAGTGATTGCAAAACTTCTTCTAACAAAGAACTTTTCAAAGCAATTTTTTTTTCTTAGCACTAGAAGTGCTTAGAAGGAGAGTCTGTTGTTTGCAAAACAAAAGGTTCAATTTTCACGATGAGGAAGTTGAACCTTAAAGGCCTTTTGTACTTGTTATGTTGTCCTTGAATATAAAACAGCATTTTCTGAAGTCTGCAAGTAAATGATCCCTGAATGTCCTAATACAGAATATTATAATGGGTTTCTTCTTAACCTTTCTTCCCTTTCCATACTCAAAACTCTTGCTAATTCCTTCCAAATAAAAGCCATGAATCAACAGCAAGTATACTCAACATGCTGAATATTTGTATTAAGTTGAATGCAGTATTAACGATATTACCATTTCTTTAGTAGTACCCATATTAAATATAGGGAATATCTTTAAAACTTCTAACACTGGAATGTTCTCTTTGAGTGCCCCACTGTATCAGGCTAACACCAGCTTCAAATGCCACAAAATACAACACTAAATGCTCTGTCTTTTTTAATGTTTCCACTTCCATTGAGCCTGAAAACTGTTCATTGCTGCTTTCCATCTGGCCAGAGGTGATAAGATTCATCCATACTGCAATGCACCTTCCTGTGCCCACGTACTGTAAAAACCATACTTAAGCATTAAATAAAGGCTTTATTTGTCAGTTTTCAATTAATTTACAATCCGTTTTGTTTATCTAAACTGGAGCTGGGCCAGGCCCTCAGTGCATTTGATGAGTCTGACAATAACCCTGAATGCACCTGTTAATTTTGCCTCTGGGTAAACAGTTGAAAACTCCTCAGCTATTTCCTCAAGTTAGGTGGAAACAAAGAAACATGAGATTAAAAAAAAGGTCTAGATTAGGGAACTGGAGATGCATTAATTTAAGAAAGGAACAGGGTCAAACTAGGGGCTAGGAGGCTAATAAGTACAGAGTATACAGCAAAAAAGCTCACAGCAGGGTAAGAGTTCACTTAATTTATCCAAGAGATCTATTCCAGACGCAGTAAATGATACATTATTGGATCCAGACCTGCAACTGCTTATAAGACCCACCTCACTTAAGTGTCATTACCCTCCCCTTTAGAAATATTGCTATTACCCAAACCTGTTCACAGTGAGGCCTTTACTCAGCTGGCAATCCACTAACTTTTGTTCTTTATGATGCTCCTCCTAATTTCCCCTCTCTGCTGTGGGAATTAGGCATAACAACCACCATGCTAACCGCAGAACACCCAAGTTGATCTGACTCTATGCGATTTTTAGTACTTTATTACACAGAAAACCAATCCCATGGATAGCAGACTATAAACAACAGCAAATGCTATATCAAGCAAGCAGTAAGTGGTTAAGGACTTTGAGAGATTTACTAGGGGTTTTCACTCAATCAAAGTCTCATTCTTACAAATTAGAGAATCTTAAAAAAAAAAAAGATAACAGAAACACAGTATGGAACACACATATTAGAAAACTTTAAGCTTTGTGTGTTTTCTCTGCACAAAAGGAAAAAAGGTCATATGGTTTGCTGTATTTAATTCTGTCTTCTTACAGTTTAATTTAATTATGATTGATGTATTTATAATGCAAGATAATAAGGGAACATTTATGACAGCAAATCTTTTTCAGAGGGTAACTGTTGACATCATGAAATATTTCATCTTACACAGTGATGAAGGTATGCAAGGCTTCAGAAATGTACTACAATGGTATTGTATGGAGAGAAAAACACGAACTTTGAAATACATGGAATATGTGGAATGCTGGGTATTAGGAATCAGCAAATGGTTTTTCTTTAGCAAAATTTTTGAAAAAGTAAATGAAGTTACAGATTAATAATAGCTTCTGCTGTTGCCTGTCTTGCGTTCCTAAAAAGACAATATATGCCTCTAACCCAGGAGTGGCCAAAGCAGCTCTCGGGTCAAGTGTGAGTTCTACAATATGATCATACAATCCAGGCTCCCTAGGCTCTCTCCCGGCCCCATCTTTTATATGGAAATGCAGTTCATGAAGACTTCATCTCAGAATATGATCCTTCATAGGATCACTGGGATCAAAACAGAGCAGTGTTACATGGAGTCTCTATAAAGGTACCACTCCATGTTAAAAGATGAGATGGGTTGCAATCTATTCCATTTTGTGTGAATTAGGTGTGGCCTTTGATAACTTTTCACAACAAAATGTGGCGCTCAAATGGACTCCTGGTTTAATCAATGCTTTCAACATCACCCATGTATTAAGGAAAATGTTTTAATGAAGATACAAAAAAATGGGCTAATCAGTCATGAAAAGGCAACTGTTCCAAACGTTGGAAAGTTCGCTCTGTCCTCTGCTTCCCCAAAACTAAGTAACACAAAGTTTGACACTGAAAACAAAGCAGCTGGAAGACGGGAGAACTACTGAAGGTTTAGTTTGTAGAAAAAGTTAATTGACTGAAACTTGTATATTCAACCATTTGCTTCACATGTTTGTTAGTTTTCCACAGTTAATAGCTTTTGCAGCCTTTGCATTTCTCACTAAGAGCAATCATCTCTTTATCTCCGGAAATTAGCACCTTCAAGAAGAAAAATAGTGACAGGCTTCTCAAGAGAAGCCTTTAATATACAGTGTTACATATCTATGAATCAGCACATTTTGTCTCCATTTATACAACAGATTGCAGTATTAATGACTGTTACTTTATCTACAGCAAAGGAGCACAGTGCTGTTTTGTGGGTCTTCCAATTACGCAAAAAAATTTTTAAACAAAGTCAAACAAAAGTAACCACATCGTAAAACTGTGACCACTTCTACATTTCTCTGTAGTATGAGATTTTAGAGTTTGCACTGAAATGTTATTTGTAATTGGTTAACCAACCAAAAAGTTTGGCTCAAGATCTGAACTTTCCCAAAGATTCAGCAGTGTTCTCATCTGGGCTTTTAGGCTGGCCCGTTTAGATAAGAAGCAACAAATCCTGAAAAGGATACAGATCAAGATATGAACTTCTAACCTGTTCTGGGTCTGAGACTTTGATTTGGCTATATCTCTAAGAAACACTATTGTAATTACAGCATAGATGGCAACATGCATTCTAAACACATATTCAAAGTATTCACATATCCAAACATTTAAAAATCATGAGTCAGCCAGTCATGAGATTGGCCTAAAAAGAGATTTAAAAACTAATGAATGTTGGGTTCTTTTTATTTGCCTTGAGCACTTGGGGTTCACATTTTCAAGCTTTTTTCTTCACCCACAAGGGTGAGAAAGAGACAAAATCCTTACCTAGTCATCGAACTCCAGGAGCTAGGACTTTATGAAAATGCCAGATATTATGAGAGTTGGCAACAACGTGATGGTTTGATTTCTCTTTATGCTGAAAACTTGGGGAAAATAAAAATTAATAATAATAATTATTAATAAAAGGATTTGATTACCCAGCTGAAGATTTATAAATGTGAGATTTACAATATGTATAATATATGTAGTAAATATCATTTATTTATCGATTTAATTTATCTGTATTTTACAGAAAGGTCAGGGGTTGGCAACCTTTCAGACGTGGTGTGCCGAATCGTCATTCACTCAAATTTAAGGTTTCGCACGCCAGTAATACATTTTAACGTTTTTAGAAGTCTCTTTCTATAAGTCTATAATATACAACTAAGCTTTTGTTGTATGTAAAGTAAATAAGGTTTTTAAAATGCTTAAGAAGCTTCATTTAAAATTTAATTAAAACGCAGAGCCCCCCGGACTGTTGGTCAGGACTGGGCAGTATGAGTGCCACTGAAAATCAGCTTGTGTGCCGCCTTCGGCACCAGTGCCATAGGTTGCCTATCCCTGGCCTAGAGTTTTGTGCACATAGATCCAAACTAAATTCATTCATTTTAAAATCCTCTGAGTTTGTGTGACTCATGTAAGCTGAATTTTTAATTTTAAGTTGTTTTCCCCCCTCTGATATCAGTGCGAACTCTCTCTGAACTTTAGCACTATTAGTAGCAGACAATACCACCACTGTTTCCACAGCATGGACATAAGCAAAGAGCAAGTAATATAATGATGCTGTTCGTGGCTCTATAGTTAAAGGTTATGTCAGCATTTCCATTATAAAACCCTGTTTCAGAGGTCAATAACTGCTATAAAAAAATCACTCCCATCTGAAGCTTGGCGCACACACAGTTCCAGTCATGGGACATGTTCTTTTAGCAAAACTGTTTAAAAAAATTATATGTACACAAATATATGTACGATGTGCATATATTTATTGTGGGTACCTACGGCTGCACCATAATTAAGGTTGCAACATGTTTTCAGTTAAAAGCTGAATTTTGCTCCTTCTCTAAAATCCGCATACATAGACTGGTTTGAAAATTGGTATATCCAATCAGGGAACGGAGCAGTTTGTGGTGCCAATGTAAGCTCGTTTGATCAAGGCATTCCCATTATACAGCCTTCCCCTCTACCCCTACCACTTATTTTTGAGATCTCAACATTTTTATGCTGCTTTTTTATACACATAACGGAAAACAGCAGTGGGCAAAATTAAATGGAATTTATGTCACTGAAATACCCCTGTGAGAGCTTGTGTCCAGCATCAAGAACCTGCTCCACAGCCAACGATGCCAAGGTGTTTATGGGTGTTTTGGCCCACAAGGAACAGATATAAAAATGCTGTTCTGACTTTTCCTGATCATGCTACATGTGGTGGAGCACATACTGCTTCATGCTCATGGAGAACTGTGATTGTCATTCTATCCCTTTATTAATGTATAACCCTGGCTAGAGCACATCACAGCTTCCTCTTCCCATGTAACAGTAAATGTCCATCCATTATTCCATCTCCATCCATCCAAATGCACACACCAGTCCTGGACACCTTAGCTATTGCCTCCTCCAAAACGTTGAATTCCTCTCTGCAGTTGGCAATAATATATGAGTGTGAGGCAGAAGGTAGCAAGAATACACACACCATACATGGACTTTGCAGCTGTGAGCAAGATATAATTCAAATGGCTTCAGAAGGAGCCACAGATCTGCGTGAAACAGCTCTGAGTATAGTTGCTGTTCAGACCACATTTTTTGGTGGGGATGGTCAATACAGTGCTCCTTGACATTAAACAGCAAAGCATACAGTTATGTTGGTCATCCACACGTCGCCCACCTCTTAAATCAGGGAGCAACTTATGAGCACCGTTTTGCATAGCCTACACAGAAGTTGGATTTTCTCACACCAGAGATGGCTGAAGCCTAGCTTGTCTTGACACTAAAAACTAAAAGACAGTCCCAGAATCAAAGACCCTTGTGACAAATCCACTCCCTTTTTTACAATAAGGCTTGAAATTCAAATTTATTTGCTTATCAGATTCTTTAATTTCCTTCTTCATATGTGCCCACTGGTTAATTAGTAAAGGGTTCCTGATCAGTTCTGGATTGCTGCCATTGTGGTATTTTTGTTTCATTTTGTTTGGAAATATAAAGGCCCCTGAATCATTTGATTTTGGTTCTGTCCTCCTCCCACCTCACTATTTGAAAATTTAGATGAAATTATAGAGAGTATGAAATTATAGAGTTTCTGCAAACACTTATGCACATGCTTAATTTTTACTACCATAAGTAGCCTCAATTATTTCAGTGAAAGTACTCACAACAGTGAAATTGTACATGTGCTGTAAGAGCAGATTAAAATGTGGGTATTTAGTAGTGTACTTTTCATTTACAGGAAACTAAAATACCCCACAAGAAACAGCACACTTTTTTGATGTTTTATATAATTGGAAAAATAATTGTTATTTGAAAATAATAAGTTATTTTTTTTCAAAATGGACATGATAAATCCACATTGTGGGCAGCACCATTAGGTATTCTGGGGATAAGTGAAGCTATTATTTGTTGTGTGTGTAGGGCTACAGGAGTACACATTGAAAACAAATGATAAAACACACCAAGACATCTCAGGCTTGCTCCTACACTCACTGAAGTCAAAAGCAAAGATTCCATTGCCTTCACCTACCAGATACATGCAGTAGTTTATTAAACCAATCCTGTGGAATGATATTTTTGGCAGATGTATTTTTTTCATTTATTCTTTATTAGTTGTCATCTTTGAGAAGAGCTGCTACCCCAATCACTGGATACTTGTAACAGGTATTAAAAAAGAAAAATGCCAAATAGTCCTTAGTTTTGTAACAACTGCCCATTCCAAACTGACCTCAACTTGTGAAACTGACACAATAAAATATATTCATTCGATCACTCAATATCTGCAATCCTACCCGTTGGAGCATGCCCTTATAGTCCACAAAATTAGGCTGTGTTAGACCAAGTGGGGAATGGGAAATGAATTCCAAACTGCAAGGCCACCTCAAGCAGACCTCCCGCACCCAAATTAATCCAGGTGGCTGTTAAATCTGCCAGAATCAAGTCATTTAGTGCTTTAAAGTCAAAACCTACACTAAACTCCACATGGAAGCTAACTGGAAGCCAGTGCAAGCTACAGGTTTCAGAATTAAATTCTTTCCCAATATTCTAAAAGTTCTGCTACATATGCTGGCCAAGACATGAAAAGGTTGGACAGGGGTCTCTCAAGACCCTGTCACATTGCTTGAGTGTGTTGAGGAGGCCTTTGAAGTGAGCTTTGGTAGTAGCAAAAACTAGGTCAGTGACTCTGCAAACTGTACAGATACACTGGGTGGAACAATGGAGACATAGTAGGCCATGATTGCTACTAGAAGCATGGACAATAGCAACAGCTGTGGAATGCCCTAAACTCCACCTCTAGGTGGGTATTCTGTTTCCTTCCAACCTCCACACTGGTTCCCTGTGCAAAACCAACTTAGTTAGGCTTTACACAGGGATGTGGATTTCACCTATAGTGTGCATGTATGGAAAGCGCTCTAATCCAATACACAAGCAAAGGCTCTACAGAAGTAGTGTGGACGACAGAATCAAGATCTTTTAGGCCTTCTTTAGTAAAAAGTCATGACAATCTGCAATCGATGCCACATAGTCTTTAACAAAGAATGCTATAAAAAGGATTCTAAAATATATATAATATATAAAATCCATTAGAGGGACTGCCATCCTCATTTAGACCACGGGTCCGAATATCTCTGCAAGTTGAGTGCAAAAGGCAAAAACAGACAAGAGGCAGCTATAAAGCAGTGGAAGCCCTTAAGCAATAACAAAACAAAGAAAAGTATTTGAGACGTTACCCCTCATTTCTTGCAAACTAAGCTCATATTTAAGTTCAGATGGACCGGGTTAACAATCACTATTTTTAATGTTAAAATGCCCTGGGGAAGTTATAAACTCACCAAATATGCTGTTAAACTTACTTTATATTGTGTGCAGCTGTATGGCTTCAGACCAGTGACCAAACTTCCTCAATGGGCCAGCAAAGCAGAAGAAGCTTCCCTCCCCACTTGCAACAACAATGCTTTACTTGTCACAAGAATCTAATTTAATTTTTCGAGTATGTTAAACTAATATTCAGTTCTGTGTTTCCTTGCTCCTCTTACTCTGTGGATGTGTGGTAAGACTAGGACTGAGAAACAGGTAGGAGAGGAAAAAGCAAAATTAAATGTGAATTATTCTCTCTGCCTAAAATGAGTCACTGCTATTATTAATCAAAGGTCAGATTCCTGGCAATTTTGAATTAAGCTACATCGAAAATTCACTCAACGTTTTCAATGTTTATGTTAGAAGCCTCTCAATACATTTACCAATATCTGTATTCAGCATCATCTGATCCACTGAAAAAGATACCTGGGAATCTTCCAATTAAATTAAATTACTTTTAAAAATATGTCTGCACTTTTTCTTTTAGGGGTTGAATCTAGAAGCCTGCAAAATTTCAAATGCATTTTGCCATAGAATGACTAAAAGAAAGCCAAAGTTACTAAGGTCAATACTGCAGGTCTGAAAGGAGGAGATCTAGCCTGTTGATTTGGATTTTGTAAACTTAACAAGGAGGCCAGTATGAAATGGAGCTTTTGCATGCTATGGCTCATTGGCAGTGATTAATTGACCAACAAACTTGCACATGATCCATTTTGACATCCAGACACAGCACTCACCTAGGAGATTGCAAGAGGATATTGATACTGCATCACAAAACACTTAATTGCTCCAATTCTTTAGGGCTATTTTAAGATCTGTTTCCAGAAATGGCTTCTCCAGAAACCCCAACAAGGGCAAATGACTATTTATTAAGTAAATACTTAAATGTTTTGATCTTGAAGATAAATAATTAAAATAAAGGTGGAGCACTGGGGCAAAGTTGTATCAGGCTGAAACATCTTTACAGAAATCAGGTTCTTCATAAAAGCAGTAGCTACATTAAATACAAATTAGCACAACGACTGCTATCAGAAGTGTAGCAAATGGAAAATATCTTCCCAGTATGGCAAGAAACCTTAATTCTTTTCCAGGAACAAAATATAAGTATTATATATTTGTTTCTGTTTGCATAAAATTCATGGGACACATTTCTGAATCTCGCAATACCATCTTTAAACCACAAAGATAAACACATTCATCCAGCTTCTATTTAAATTCAAAAAGGTATTTATTAGATCATTGTTCAATTTCTATATTGCCAGCTAAAGCACAGAACAAACAGTTGATTTTGTTATACTGTAGCTGTTTCACTGTAGAGAAATAGATGCCTGTTTCCAAGAAGAACCCTGATCAAAACCAGATGTGTTTTTTTTTAAAGGCTAGTTTAAATATATTAGTGTTTTAACTTGATTGGATTGGAAGTCTATAAAATTTTCCTATAATACATACATATTTGTTTTAGAAGTAATTCCCTAGATCTTTGCTATGAGGTCAATAATATGTCCTATTCCTTTGCTGATCAAATATTTTCCAGTGTACTGCGAGCAATGGAGTGAACAAACTGGTAGTGTCAAATCACTCAGAGCAGCCCATCAACTAACCAACAATTTTATACCATGACATTTGAAGAAAGGAAGGAATAATAATAAAAAAAAGTAGAACTATTTCAAGCTCACCTACATGAAAACAAACATTAGGACGAGCTACTGCTAAGCTCAGAGGTAGAGCAACAGACTAGTATTAGAAGCCAATAAGGCCTGACTCTCCTCATGTTGGTATGTATCCGGAATAATTTCTCTGAAGTCAATAAAGTTACACCAGTGAAAGAGAAAGAAGAGGACCAGGTCTATTATCTCTGCTTCTAGTACAGAAAATATTTGGGTCAGTCTAGCTATATGGGCCTCCATTCAATAGTTCATGCTATCGCTGAACACTGACTGAAGAATGAGCACTTTGTCAGTGCTTCGCAAACAAAGAATATTTTAGTAACATCGGTATCAAACATGTATCTTAGCTAAATAAAAAATGGTGCTAGAACAGACACAGCCTATGAAGTGCAATATTTTGAGACCTTTGAGCTTCTTACAGCAGGGACTGTATATTTTTTTGTTTGGTTTATAAATATGTTCGCATGTATCCAATATAATATTAAGTGTACCACCGGCACTAGATAACATTGATGCTGATTTTCAGAAATGCAGAGCACCTACTCCTGCCATTGACTTAAACTGGGTTTCTGAGAGCTCAGCACCTCTGAAAATTAAACCTTTTATGCCCATTTATTGATCTACTTAAAACTATAGGAAAATACAATTTATTTCTGAAGACAAAAGAGCTTTGTCTATTTGCAGCCTTTACTTTTTTGAAAATAATATAAGGCGATGGCTAGAGCTGGCTGAAAATTAGCCAATGATGCTTTTATTCGGTTGAAAAATGCTGTTTCACTGAAACCAAAATGTTTTGCAGAAATGAATTGGTTCCAATGAAAAAAGTGTTTGTGTGTGTGTGTGAGAGAGAGAGAGAGAGAGAGGAAAAAAAGAGAGATTTGCACCAGTCTGAAAATAGGTTACGAAACAAAATTGTTGATTTCCAGCCAGCGGTAGTTACCACGTGGTTAAAATGGGATAATTATACCCTCGGAAAACTAAGAGCACAGGGCCTTGTACATTAATTTAGATTTATGATAGATATTTTTTTTTAAAAAGTGTCTCAAGTTCTAGGCACCTTTTCCATGAATTAAAAATATACTTCCATAAAAACCCAAAATTTAGTAGCTTCTCATCATCTCAACCTAGAAACCAACAGTCAAATATAAAGCAGACTCAAACAAAACCTCTCCTCCACCAACAAACGACAACACGTATCTTATTCCCCCCCTTAAAAACCTGAATAAATAGAGAGTTCTTGAAGCCAATGCATGTACAAAGAGTGAAGGATTCTGCTCCAAAGGCAAAGCTGAGTATGTGCAATGCTCAACAGTGGACAATATATCTTCTGATATTCCACTGCTGCTGCATAACGGGCGTGAACACACACACAAAAAAATCTATATTATGTGTGATGGAAAAGCATACATATAGTATGTAAGAAAGCAAAGTAAATGTTTAACTTAAGTTTTAGGGTTCAAATTTGCAAATATAATCTTTTTCGATTCAGCCTATCTGAGGCACATACTTCCTCAGACAAAATGTATGCCACCTCTTTTATAGAAGTTGGGATTTACAACCATCAGAAATCAAAGTGAAATCAGAAGTTACTGACAGACATTTATGTAAGAACCGCACTGGTTTCCTCTGAAGAACATACAATCTTTTATCGGCTTTACTTGAAATTAGGCCACAAGGAGGAGGAAATACTGCCCTTATCTAAGGGAGGTACACAAGAGGGGGTGCAGCGCAGTGCCACAGCACAAGAACTGTCGACAGTTGTAGGTTAAGATGGCAGATGACAGGCACACGTTGCTGTATATCCCCTGATGCTTTAGCTAGCCCACCTAGTGTACTTGAGCACCAGGGAGAGAAGCCACCCTGTTGATTTCAGCAAGAAGGGATTTGGTTCCTTAAACCATTTCCCCTGCCCACCTGCTCAATGAATTTTCCCTTACCGTGTTAAATTTTAGTTGCATTTGTAAGAATTACAGTATTCAACCAATTAGACTTAAGGCATGATCCAGCTGCAACTAAATGCAGCAGAAAATCTCTGACTTCAGCAGGAATTGGATCAGGACCGTACAAAATAACTGAACAGGAAAAGGGCAATGATGATGAGGCAGCACAGCAGTATTTTGCCCAAGAACTATTCATTCTCTATAAATAACGAGCACTGAAAATAATATTCCATTTGACAACTGAAAGCACATTCGTTCATTTAACAGACTGTGGGAAATCCAATAGCACTTGAGATTGTTATAGTGTAGCATGTAAAACAAAATCACTTTATTTCAATGGTTCCCTCTCTATATAAAATCATCTTCAACAAAAGGCAATGGGAAAAGATTAGATAAGCCATTTAATATACATTCCAGATGCACCTGGTGCTTTTTTAAGGACTCAAACCCCTAAGTCAATCCACCACTGAAGTCAATGGGACTTCTGTCTCTGACTACAGTGGAAACAGGATTAGGCCCTAATGCAATTCCTACTGTATTTACCTTAGTAAAACAACATACCAGGAACACTTACAACAAGAGCCGTGTATTTTCATTGCCAGTAAGTAAACCCTTTCAAATAATCAACTAGAGAAAAAGTGATATCACTTAGCCAGGAAGCCTTTCTTACATCTAATTGGAACAGGATTTCTATTTTAACACACCTGTCATTCTCAGTGACTCTTCATACATGTAGCATATTTTATGATTAACAAATTTCACTAATTGCCTCTACTTGTATAACAATAGCCCCTGTTAGATAAATAAGGAGAAAGGAAACTGCCACAATTCCTTTACTTTAGACATAAATGTTTCAAAATAAAAGGTACTATTAAATTAGGTTTTATTCAGATGACATTTGCCTGTGGGTGAAACACAGTGGCTTTAATGGTTTTTCAGATATGTTTTACACTATTCCTAACTTGAATGTTTTTGGGAAGTAAAAAGCCGTGCTAGAAAGCCAAGGGAAACACAACATTCAAAATGAGATCTAAACTATCACCAACACATTTATAACGAAGAAATCCAGGAACAATTCTGCAAAATAGTAGAGACATGAGTTTTCAGTATCTATGCTGAAAACAATGAGGTAAAATACTTCAAAATTAGCTAAGTTTATTAAAAGGAATAACTCTTCTCTGAAGAAGACAAGTCCCAGCACAGTATTAATTCTGCACTATGAATCTGCTCTACATAGTAAAAAGAAAAATGAGGAAATTCTGATTTTAGACACTAAATTTAACAGCTTCTGCTTCTTATCTTTGTCTTGATAACCTTTGTTACCCTATGGCTTTCAACTAAGCACACCTAGGACCTGGTAAATGATTAGGGAGGTCAATTAGTCATTTTTTGTCTCTGAATGATAAGTTACACTTTTGTTTACTCTAACCTTCACAAGAAAACTCGCACCAAGAAATGTATAGTGTTTACTCTAACAGGGGAAATAAAAAACTGACAAGGTAAAATTAAATGTTTCAGACATTTGCTATGGTAAGTTACATTTCACCTATTTCATAGAGAAGGATGGAGTGGGAGGGAAATAAATCTAGTATGAATTTTAACATTGACTTAAAATATGGATAGTCCCTCTCAAAAAATAAGACCTTCTTTATCTACAAATGAGAAATTAATATGGAGAGAACTATTAATTTCATTAGTCATCTATATTTTTACTTACAGTAACTGAGTGACCTGAAGACTCCAGCTGGATAAAAATTCTTTGCCATCTCAGAAATTAAGAATATATAACCTAAATTTAAGACAACATTTTTCTCAAAACACAAATATGTGGGTACTTTGGAATGGTTAAAAAACAAGAAGTTAAAAACATTAATTTGAATTGTTATAGTTATCTTGAGTCATAAGATGCTTACCTAAAATATAATCTCACATTGTGACCAAGACAAACATTTTTCTTCACTAGTTCACTGAACCATATGATGTTAATAACAAAACCCATTAAAATAATAATAAAAAAATGCACCTCTATAGTTACTTATCATTTTACATCTGTGGAGAGAAAGTCACGGAAATTACCCACTCTAAAATATTCAGTAATTCCCCCCATCTTGTATATGCTTAACAGCACAAAACATAATTTGCTAAATGTAAATAAATGAATAAATATTAATGTCCTGCAATTACATAGTCGTATTTATCACCCCCAGGAGGTATTGGAATCTCATCTTCTGCAAGGTGTTAATCACCTTGAACTCCTAGTCACATCCTTATTACGACTTTTATTTACCACAGCCTGCTTCTTTGAACAATCTGGAGGGATTCTTTCCCCAATCATTTAATAAATAAATTATTGCTTGCTTACCCAATTAGTTTTTTAAAAATCACATCACATTATGTTACATTTTTAAGTTGATGGCATGCAAGTTTAACACCACAGAAAGATCAACCCCTATTGTCATAATGTAGCACCTCTTCCCTTCTGTCACAAAACTGGCATTAGCCAGTAATGATACTGTCAAAAAGAAAAATTTAGATTTTTGAATGAAAAAAAAATCAAGTTTGACAGGTCCTCACTGAAAAGCTATTTTAACTCTCTTTAAACAAGAAAAATAAAATTCTCTGGAGATAAGCCAAATGTTTTAGGATGTTTAAGGAACTCAAGAAACAGTGATGAATGATGTTGCAATATTGTCTTGAATATTTTACATTTTCCCCAATATTTATACTAAAGAATAAATTAAAAATGAGAGCAAAATATTCATGGTTTATACAGTAGCACTCAAAGCATCTTTCACAACATTGTAAAATCAAGAAAAAAAATCACATGACAAATACCAGGGGGTGAGAGATTTTTTTTTAAACACTCATTTAAAGGATCACATTCTGTCCCTCACAAACACACAAAGAAACTGCCACTGAAACAGGGGAGGGGGGAAATGCACATATATGTGAGGGCAAAATTTGACCCTTGATTACTTGTATTGTTCAGAGAGCACATAAAAGATTACACGACGGAATAGCAAAACCAAATAGGTCACAAAGTTTAAATCTTATGGTTTTTTTACATTTATTTTGCAATTTGAAAAAATAATCTACATTTATAGGACCAGATCCAGCAAATCCTTACTGGTGATTAAATCATATTTACACATGCATAATGGGACTGCTCATGTGCAAAAGAATTACTCATGTAAATGACAGTTGCAGTATTGCATCCTTACAATATTAAATAAATCTGATTATTGTTTTTATATTAAGAGCAGTTTACCCTCCTCAGCTTGATATTTTTAGAACAGCAATTTCTTGAATCTTAATCTAACTCTTTCTAAAACTCCACTTTGCCACGTAAATATAGCAAAAATATATAAGGTTAGTTTACATATATGGCCGGAGGAAAAAACCTCAAAACCAAACTAACCTCTAGACATTTGATCACATTTTTTAAAAAGCAATACAAACTGAACACTAACAAAAGAGTTAAGTAAAGACTAATGCAAAAACTGGCAATGACCTTATTATAAAAAAATGAAAATGTGAACCTTGACCTCTTTAGCACCACCTTTAAAATGAAAACCAGACTTATCAACCCAATACCCCCTGTACCCGCTAATCTAACAAATTGGAAACTTGATCTCTACCTTGGCCTCCCTAAATATGTCTGCAGAGTAAATGATAAGCTTGTCAAGACCTGAGTGGTGAATCTCCTATTGTCTTTTCCAGCTTGATGTTTTTGGCTAGACAAAGAGCACTGTGATATTCTATACACTGTAAAGTTAGGGTTTTTTTTTTTTTTTAAGTTCTTTTGGCTTAAAATGTTAAGTGTGATCTAAATCTTTTATACAAGATAATATTTTGAGATCTTATTTCAAAGACATTTGTATTGATTTTGTATTATGCAGTAACTGGAAAGTAAGATTTGAAGTAAGAAAAAAAGAGAAGACATTTTAAAAAAAACTGTGCTGAGGGTTGGAACCAATAGTTATACTTTTTGTATGATTATAATTCTATGCAGCTTTTTCAGAAAATTCTTTATTGTCGTGATTGTTATGTGAATAGTTTCAAACTGGATTTGGTTTTAGAATAATAAAACAAGAACTAACCATATGTTGTCAACACTTACTAATTATCATATTTTAAAAAGTTGTAGGAATATCCATTTGCTGCAGTTATGTGCAGCTCCTCACTTCTACATCTCATATCTGTCCTCTTTCTTTGTGCTTCTTTGTAAATTTTCGCATAGCTCCTCTGTTAATTTCACACCAAACAGATAATGAAAGAATGAGTGTGTTGTGAATCATGCCTAAACACACCCGGTTGAGGTTTATTTTATGGCATCAAACAAAAAAGCTAAAAAATATCTGTCAAACTGTTTTCTTTTTTAAAAAATCAAAAAGCCAGAAGCTTGAAATATTGCTGAGCAACAAACTGGATATACATTTACAAAACAACAACAACTAAGCAATGATGATAAAAACCAATTTTGGAAAAGAAAAAAAACCCAAAGATTAAATGACATTAAAAAATATCCAAGTCTTCATTTGATTATCTTTAATCTAATTATAAAAAGGAGCTGCTTAGTTCCCTGCAAAACAGGGAGACCTTAGATGGTTTAAGTAGAAAAAACAGAGGTTAGAGAAGCAAAAATAGTGCTAAATTAAAGCACTTGGAGGCCAAGAGCTTTGAACCTGGATTTAACCAGTCATTCCAACCTTCTGAGGCAGGGGCTGCATAAGTTTGGGCTTCTGGTAACAGAGCTCTCATTGTTTTCAAAGGCAGTTTAGAAAAATGCTGCTTTATATGTCCTCACACCACAGGCCCAGCGCCTAAGACCTAGGAGGAGAAGTAGACCGGGGATGTACTATCCATTGAAAAATCAATTTTCCGCTATAAACTACCCAAAACCCCAGTCCTGGCTCACAAACTGTGGTAAAGGATGTTATGATGGTGCATAATTTATAACTGGGTTATAACGGGAAATTTCTGATTTATGTGGGATTTCGGGCATTTTTCTGCCCCGCTCCCCCCGTTTTCCCCCCAAACCTTAGGGACGGCAAGGTGAAACCCTTCAAACCTCAGAGCCAGCATATTCACTGAGTTGATAGATAAACATTGCATTTTTGAAAGTGAAGTTATTCCACACCTGTTTAAAATGTTTATACAGTAATTAAAGATTAATGCTTATTCCAGACCAGATAAATATATACTGTACACACACACTTACACAAACACTATAAAGAACAAAGATTTTACTGTATTAGCCTGCTTACAGCTCTGAAACTCACATGTTATAAAGGTCTAAACTATGTCACATTTAAATTACATTATAGACATATTTTTAAAAAAATGTTACTAGCAGGTCGCTAGGAAGACCTACTGAATTTAAAACAACAGCAGGTCACTATTTATTTGTATGACCCATAATTCTGATTGGTTGTGGAACTGGCTATGGTTCATTACTAGTTTGTAACAAGTTTAACAGTGACCATGTGTGCCGAAGTTCATACGATTAAGTCTGTAATAAAATGTATCGGGTGCGAGTAGTCCCATAGTCCTTTATATGGAAAAAGTTTTCAAAAAGCAAACATACTATTCCTGAGGGCATTCTGCACCAAAAAATTAAAAATTCTGTGTGCAAAATTTAAAAATTTTGCAAAATTCTACAAGTTTCATTTGTCAATAAATAAATGCAGAGGCTCAAGCACGGCCCTGAGGAACACAGGCCACTGGCTGAACAAAGGTAGTAGATCACCCTGCAGCACCCCCACCCCAGGGAACAGAGTCAGTGGTGAGGCTGCACCCGACTCTGACATAGCACAAGGCCTGGCCCTGGCCCAGAAACCTTCTGGGGCCCTGCCCCTCTGCGCCAGGTGTGGGGCAGGCAGGCTCAACCAGGCAGGATCCAAGTGTGAAGGGGTTTAGTGTGGGGGGATCCAGGTGTGGGGTGAGAGGTTTCTGTGTGAGACAATCTGGGTGTAGGTAGCTGAGTGGGGGGGTCTAGGTTTGGGGGGATCTGGATGCACAGAGCTGGGGGGTGGAGGCAGTTCCAGGTGAAGACTCCTCAGGGGCTCTTCAGGGGCTTCCAGTTGAAGGTGGTTGGGGCTCAGTGGAAGGGTCTGTGGGTGGGGGTCTCAGTGGGGAAATCTGGGTGCTGGTGCAGTGGGGCTTGGTGGGGTGGGGATCTGGATGTGGGGGCTCAGGGTGGTGCAGGCTGGGGTGGGACTTAGGGTGGGGGTTTGAGTGCAGGGAGCACAGTAGGGGGTGGTCTAGGTGTAGGGGGGTCTGGAGGCAACGGGTCGGGGTGCAAGGAGGCTACAGGTTGAGGTTCAGTGGGGTGAGGTATGGGTATGGAGGGGCATGGGGTTCTGGATGCACGGGGTGAGGGTTGGTGGGGGTGTCTGGGTATGGTGGTCCAGATGCATGGAGGTTGAGTGGATGGGGGAGCAGTCTCCCATACAGTGACCCCTCCTCCTGCAGCTGAGGTGTGATGGAGGCAGGAAGCAGGGGAGTGTGCTGAACTTCCTGCAGCTGGGAGGTTTCTGGGGGTGGGTCTGACAGCCCCAGCCACTCCTTGCAGGGGAAGAGGAAGTTCTGTCCTCTCCTGCCTCCAGCCCAGCCAGGACTAGCAGCTGATCCCGGCTCAGGGTAGGAGCCACTGGCTGGGGTGTCTCAGCCCCGCAGTGATTTACCTCTATGCCAGCTGCTCTGGGTTCCTGAAAAGATGTACCTGTGCTGCTAGGGAGTGGTGCATGACTGCTCTTGCAGCTTCCCTTTGCTTCCCTGTCAGAAAGTCATTTTTCTACGGGGAAGCAAAAAAAAAAAGTGGGGGACATGAATTCTGCACACATGCAATGGAACAGAATTCCCCTAGGAGTAATAATATACATAACTGAAATGCCATACACAATTACGTAATATACATCACAATATACAGCAAAACAACATCTCTGAAAATCTTGTTTCCCTGCCTCTCAAAAAATTGTTTTCCCTTCTTACTTGTGTGCTACCCTGGACAAATGTAAAAGCAAACAAATTATTTACAAATAGACTTGCTTTTAGCTGCGTCCTGGGTAGGATATCTAGATAGATGAATATTTTTACGGTGAGAGTGGCACATGTTTACCTTAAGTATCCAGTTTAATATGTCCTGTTTATCCATGAGGCTACAATGGTAACTACTTTAAGAACCTGAGTCAGAATTTTCAAAAAAGCCTAAGGAAATTAGGTTTCCAAATTCCATTGACTTTCAATGGAAGTTTTGAACCTAACTATCCTTTCATTCTAGAAATATGATGTTTCAGTGTTTGTGAACCAACAATTTTCAGAATCCTCAGTTCATGGAACATTTTGAAAAATCTGGGTTGGGGCTGAATCAGATCAAAAGCAAATTCAGAAATTGAAAATTTATTGCAAATTGGAAATTCCAGATTTCATACAGCGTATACCTCCTCCTTCCAAGCAGATGTATTGTCCATTCCCCCAAAAGTACACAGGGAAAAGGATTAAACCCAAAACAAGCCTGCAAACCTGGGGCTTCTCATCTCTTTCAATGGTTAGATGAATTCCCCTGCCTTAGTTCTATAGCACTACTTCTTTCTCTGCCTAGATCAGTGTCTCTCCTCAGGAAGCAGCTGCCCATTCCCTTTCCTTTTCCTTTAGACTGTGGGTTTTTAATGGTTTAGTGATCTTTTGAGCTTAGGCTCTGGCCTTGGAAAAATAGGCCCATTATCCTTCTGGTCTACAGAGAACTTTTGGGAAGTCGTATGAAAACCAACCTTGCAACACAATGCAGGTGCCAGCAACAGCACTCCACCCTTGTGATCTGCAACTCTTAGGAAAGCAATGATTGTATGAAGAACATGGTTAAGAGCACTGTCATGATGTCCCTCAGGATGTTCTGCAATTTTAACCATGAGATCATTATTATCAAAAAGAAATAAGCAGATCACAGCAATGATGAAAAATGCAGCACCTCTTATCTTTGCTGGTCCTCCTCCTGAACTTGTGAACAATATACTAAGCAGTGACAGAACATCATCACTGTGCTCAAAAAGCAGCAGTGTCCTGAGAGGTCCACAAAGAGCGAGACCAAAAAAACCACAAAAGTGAAATGATACAGCCAACAAGAGCATGTTTAACTATTTTGATCCACTGGAACTTGGTCACAGTTTTTCCGGAAGAAAATGGCTTTTGACACAAAACCATAAAGAAGGCAGACCCCAGCGCTACTATAAAGATAAACTGGGCAAGGTGCACCACTTTCAGGAGATCATAGGATTCAAAAAGTCCCAGAGCTTTTAAAAACTTGGTGAAACACAGCAACACAATGTATCTAGTCAGTCGGATGCTGGGCACACCCATGGGCTCCAGCCCCTTGCTTCCGACAGGCAGGTAAGGATTTCCCAATGACTAGCTCACCCACTGTTTCTCTTAAAGACCCTTAGTATTCCCCTAGACATAATTGTATCTCTTCCACTGTTTCGTTTCCTGCTTACTCTCTACAACTGCCTCCTTTGATTTAACTCTATGCAGTCAGAATATATCAAGCAGTTAAACTGAAGCACATACAATATTAATACAAAATAATACAGGTGTCTCCCTCATTCCCCACAATTCAGTGACAGCAAGACCCTATTGGTGAAATCTTGGCCCTACTGAAATGAGAGCTTTGCCATTGACTTCAATGAAGGTAGCTTTTCATCCTGTGTGTGATTTGTACACCTCTTTTGGCAACAGTTCAAGATATTCATAAGACTAGGTATTCTAAAAGGTATTCTATAATAATAAATGAACAAATATAACCATTATGGATGTTTTAACCAATATACCCTTGTAAACTAAGATTTCTGTTTCTCTGAATATAGCTTGATCCAGCCTTCTCACTTCAGAGAATTTTATATGATCTCTATCGTAACATTTCAGTGTCAGAATATATATTTTAACCAACCTTCAGCACTGCCAACTCATAATTTTAAATAACAGGTCTCACACAATGTGGTGGGTTTTTTTTAAAAGCCCCAGCTGCTGGAGTCAAATAATTTCATGATAATCTTAGCTGTCACTTTCAAAAATAAAAATGAAAATATTTCTACACCTCATGTTTATAGAGAGAAGCTTGAAAACAAACCCCAAAGGCTCAAAAAAACAGAAGGCAAATAAAAACAACCGAAAATCTTTTTTTTTTTAAATCATGATTTTTCAGTGCCCAGTTCATAGTTTTTTCATGCAGTCTTGGCAATATCAAACTTCCCATTACACTTTAAATCTGAAAACTAGCTTATTTACAAAACTTGGTTTTAGAACTTTTTGGTTTGTTAGAAAATGAATGATGTGTCTCCCAATTTCTGTGTGGCCCCCATTTTTTCCTCTTTCAATTCAACATATCTCTAGGCTTGCATATTATCACTGGGACAACCGGCAATATAAGTGACAGAAAGTCTAAAGCTAAGAGGTATAAACAGCTCCCGCTGAATGTTATAGACTTGTTCATGGTAATTTCATTTGTTTTTATGTTTGTTTTTTTACCCTAAAGACCACGGCTTAGCTCACAACAGTTTACACATTTATAGCAGATACATTACTGTTCAAATAACCTTTTCAGTGTGGAGAAAGTACTCTTGCTGTTTAGACCTTACAGTGCCACCTAATTCAGTGTTATTGGTGTCAGATGCAGCAAGAGGATTAAAACATTTGCCTGGGGTTGAGAAGAGAAACGTACCTATTAATCCACAGAACTGTATTTGGTTTAATTTGTGCTGTCATATTTGTTAGCTCAGTGTAGCTAGGTTAGCCCTTTCCTGACCTCTGGGACCTGACGATTGCTTTTGCTTGTGTCATTTAGCGTGGGATTGATTTTTTTAATGTCCTTTTATGCTATGATTCATTGTTTCATTCTTTATTATTAAAGGTTGTTAGTTTGGCAAAGGATTCTTGAGGCATTTGATTAAAGCTTAACAGATAACTCTTCTGCTTTGAACTGCGTGTTCCATTAAAGAGCTTTCTGCACTTAAAGATGGCTTACTGACTCCGTGAATAAACTGCCTGGCTACCAGCCATGTACCCTATGTTAAGACATAATGAATGTGGGCTTGACACATGCCTCTTTGTACACTGTACTAGCTGAATACTCAAAACTACATACAGCTGAAGATAAGATCTGAACATTAGAGGGGAAGCAAGTCATTAAAATTAGAAAAGGGCCCGATTTGGGAAGTTTAGATTGGGATCTACAGCCAAATTGTCCTTTAAATTCAGGGGCTATGATGGGGTGAGGGGTTATATCGGTTTGGGCTGTTTTGGCCCATTTTTAATCCAAATACAGTAATAGCAGAACTTCTGAATGATTTGCCATTCCTCTCTCTCTGTTTTGTCTCCTCCCTCTTGTTACTACATGCATAGGGTAAAATACAGTTTCCATGAATTTTCTGGTAGGTGGCAAAAGTTTTGTCACAACGATGATAATGGCTCCATATGAGAATTGATGAGGAGGAACAAAACTGCACTTTGATTTCTTTTTAGTAATTCAATAGGAGTGAACCAACCTGATTTCACACATGATGTAATATGCTGTCTAGGAGCTAAATTCATGCCCCATACCAGTTTCTATGAAAATGGGAGCATGGTTAACCCTAGAAAAAAAAGCAGTATTCTGAGCCTGTACATGGTTCCATGCAGAATATCACTGCCTGGCATAGAAGTGTGAAACTTCAAACAGCTGGATCAAGCAGTGTATGCATTGAGGCCCAGACCCTTAAAGGTATGTAGAGGCCTAATTCCCATTAATAACAATGAGAATTAGGCCCCTAAATACCTTTGAGGATTTGGGCCTAACACCTTGACATGAGACCCTGCTTTTCTGTGCCATAGTTGCTCATACTCTGTAATACGAATTCCATGGGTTTTCTGGAAGTCAGGAATTAGACACAAGAGTCATGCCTTGTGATTTCCCTCTCATATGCCTCTTTCTCTGCTTACTCCTTTGTAGAGGAGGTGCCTGAATTTGGACAGATAGGTGAAATGTATTTTTAAAAATCAAAATATTTAGTCTTGGTTTTAAGGTTTAACTGTGTATCCTTGATTTCAGTTCTTACATTTTATTTTTGTGGTTCCCATGAGTGTGTTCACAGTTATAGAAATGCACACACCTTGATACAAATGAACACTTACTGTAGATACACTCAGGGCTTATGCCAGCACTAACCTTAGTGAAACTGCCTGGCAGCAACAGCTGTAGTTTGTAACAGTAACACGTAGGGCTTGCTTATTTTGGGAAACTGGACCATTAGGGTCCAGAGCAGCCTAAAAAGTAGGCAGTGCTGGCTGGGAAGGAGGTAAGACCAAAGTAGTTAGGCAGTGTGGTGATTAAGTCCTGTTCAGCTAATCCTAATGGTAGAGCTCCCATAGATGCCAGCATAAATTAAAACTGCCCCCTCCCCCATCACCAGACAGGAAGCAGTGGTACCAATGCCTGACCTCCATGGCATGATTCCCCCATGGGATTCAAGAGGATTAGTTGGCACAGAGAGGTGAAATGTACCCCTCTATTCATCATCTTTCCTGAATTTGGCCTGCATTGTCTCAGCCTCACGCCTAGCCATATACAGCTCTTACCATTTCTATTTTTTTCACATTTTCTTGATCAGAAATCTCAAATAAATTTATACTCAGGAAGAAAATTAGTTTCTAAACTGGTCCTTTATTTGATATGTTTAATCTTAGCTCTTTAAATTGCCATTTGAAAAGTGCTAGTCAACCAGGGCAGTACACGTGCTTTTTCCTTGACGCATTATTGCTGCAAACAGTACTAGTTCAATTGAGCTAACTACTTGAATTGACTACTAGTTTATCATGAGATAACCTTGCTCTGAGTTCTATTTACTTTCAGCAGTTACTTTTTAATTAATTCCCGTCCCGCCCCCCATTTCTACCCAGAAATTTGATGCTAATACAGTAATGAATCAATTATTGACAGGCAGCGTAGGGAACAATATCTTCCCCTCTAGTTTCTTGGGTTTTTGTGGTTATCCCTATAACCATTCTCTGATTCTTCCCCCAGGATGCCTGCCTAACAGGAACATTTGGGGATGGGTGGGATTAAGTCATCTACTATAGTGTTCAAATTGTCAATTCTTTAAAGTCTGTTTTTTTTGTGATTATTCAAAATACCGTATATTGAGTATCTTTACTGTGATTTGCTGCAGTTCATTCAGCTGCATCCAAATAAATATAATCAAAGAATAAGATTAAAAGACTTCTGCTGCATGTGGGTTGCACTGAACACTTGCCTGTTCTAGCATATTATGAATATGCTGAGGGCACTTCATTGGAATTCCACTGCAGGTTGTTCCCAACCCCTCTTAGACCCGATCTACACAGAAGGGGGGAGAGGGGGAAATCGACCTAAGATACGCAACTTCAACTATGAGAATAGCGTAGCTGAAGTCGACGCATCTTAGATTGACTTACCTCCCGTCCTCACGGCGCAGGATTGACAGCCGCAGCTCCTCCGTCGACTCTGCTTCCACCTCTCACCCTGGTGGAGTTCCAGAGCCGATGGGGAGCATGTTCCGGTATCGATTTATCACGTCTAGACGAGACATGATAAATCGATCCGACAGATCGATTGCTATCTGCCGATCTGACAGGTAGTGTGGACATACCCTTAGGGTGAGATTACAAAAGAGCTCATCTTTGACCTAACTCTGCTCCCATTAAAGTGCACTGAGAGTTTTATCAATGACTCCAATAGAAGCTGAAATAAGCCAAAAATGAGGCCCAGATCTTTAGAGGATATTTAGGCACCCAACTTCCATTGAAATCAATGAGCTAAGGCACCTAAATATCTGTGAAGATCTGGGCCTGAGTGCTTTTGAAAATCCCACTTATAGGCCCCAGTTCAGTCAAGCATGTGAGCAGATGCTTAAATCCAACCATATACAAAAAAGCACTGAGCTGTATGCTTAACTTCAAGCCATGCTTAAATGCTATAAACTTTTAAAGCACTTTCTTAAATATTTTTCTGAACTGGAGCCATAAGGAATAAGGCCTCTTTAAACATATAGTAAGAGAATGTCCTTTCTTGACAGCAGTTTTGTAAATCACCATCTAGCAGATTTATTAATTTACCAGCTTTATTGGTTGACCTGAGCTAAACAACACCACAAATTAACATTAAAGAATATCACCTGCTATTTAAGTCTGACTGCCAGGTTTGTTGCAAAGCTATGAGTTGGAAGAAGCAGTGTTAATTATTTTAAATGATATTTTATTTAAAAAATATATAGACTTAGTGCAATCAATTCAGCATGTGTTTGCATCAAATGGGAGTGATCCTGCCACTCCTTTTCATCATCCTATACTACTCACTAGTGGACACGACACTGTACACCATGGCCATTCACAGCTGGAATTTTTAAAGGGGCTCCAGATCCCCAGATCCCCAGCTAAGTGAAACTGATATGATTCATGTCTGTTTCATGGCTGCCCACCAATGAATAGCAGTGGTGAAGCTGACCCTACCTGAGATTCACGGAAAAATTGTCAAACCCAAAGTGATTTCATAAAACATTTCAGGTTTGGCAAATGGGCAATTTCATCAGAAAATTTCCAACTAGCTCTAGTTGTGAGTCTCTTTAATCAGCCACCGGTATTAGGCATTCAAAGAGGAGAGTCTTTGCAGGTACCAATTGCTGTTGGGTCTATCATGTTAATACAGTCAGAAATGAGGGGGGTGGGGCAGAGGGGAGGGAGAGAGATCACAGATGCAGCTCACTATTAAGCCACCACAAAAACCAGATAGGAACGTTGCTATTTGCATTACTGAAAAACAATTGGGACTCTTCTCCCATTTAATAGAGGAAGCTGTAAACATATAACTGAAATCTTATATCATTGTTTTATCCATTCTTTAAAAGTATCCTTTAATTTCACATGCACAAAATTGCTTGAACCGGCTATCACCACATTTGTTTTTGTAAATCAGGTAGTTGAGCTCCCAACTAGTTTGCATATGAGTGTGTCAGCTGTACTCTCAAATACTTGCATGCACAGAATTAGAAGTCAGACTGAGATCCACTGAAAGTTTGCCCCATATCTTGATACAATGTGAAAAAGTGTTACCGTATTTTAAAAACTATTCACAGGATTTTTCAACAACTAGTTTTTCTAGTCAGTGACTGCAACTATGTAACTCAAAAGAAAGAGGTTCTTTTTGCTATACTATTGTGTGTGTTGCCAATAACCATTATAAAAGGATTCAATGATATAACGCTTTATTGCAAACTTAATTTCTTCTTAAATACCCTTTTTGGTTATCGTTTTTTTAATTACCTGCTGCTCTGTCAGGCCTTACTATTTTCACAAGTTTCTAACAATCTTAGGGTCAAAATGAACTTATTTGTTAGTTGTGTGTGACAACATCCAAAAGGGGCACTATATATCACAAAAACAGCTCACAAATGGGCTAGTCACATTATTTATTATGAGCCACACATGTGACAAATTATCTAACTCAGTGACTCCTAATAAGTCAAAGAGCAAGCAATTAGCTAACTCAGTATGAGGGCTGTTTGTGGCAATTTATAGATGCTCTCAAGCTGTCACAGCACTTCAAAGCACCATTAGGAGAAACCTTTTAATGACTCACTTGAGATGACAAGTATTACACAGCACACATGGCAGCGATGAATTTGGCAGCCTATTCTGTTACACAAACAACCCCCCCTCCCACAGCTGTTTACGTGTTTGCAGTTTGTATTTCTCCCTTACAAGTTACAAGCTGCTGTAAATTATGAAAACTATGTAATACATTACCTTGACACTGGACAAGTGGAGTTCAAGACTGTATCATGAGTGAACTTCTATAAACATTTGAAATTACCGGAATTTTGTGAGTTTGCATGAATTGTGAAGTAGGAGAAGAGAAATATTAGAACTAAAGAGGGGCCTGAACCAAAAACCTTAATCAGAAAATTTCTGAACCTTAGAAAAGTTGGGATCCAGTACTGGCAACATTCTTAATAATGAGCCGAATAAATGCATGTATCTGAATAGGCTCAAGTTTTGGGAAAGTCTGGATCTGAATCTAGTGGATCAGTCCAATTTTTAATTAAGAAATACTACAGTTTAGAATATGATATTCCATTATTAATTATGTAAATCAGAGGCTATTTTGTGTTCCTCCACCTCTCCTCCTCCTCCAAGGCTGCCATGAGTGCCTATTGCAAAAAGCGGATGCTTCAGCCCAGTCTGGTAAAAACAGTGTCATCATGCTTTCCTCTCAGCCATTCTAATGCGTCATGAGAGCTCAACATCTTGAATGGAGAACATCTAGTACAGGGGTTGGCAACCTTTCAGAAGTGGTGTGCCGAGTCTTCATTTAGTCACTCTAATTTAAGGTTTCGGGTGCCAGTAATACATTTTAACGTTTTTAAAAGGTGTCTTTCTATAAGTCTATAATATATAACTAAACTATTGTTGTATGTAAAGTAAATAAGGTTTTTCAAATGTTTAAGAAGCTTCATTTAAAATTAAATTAAAATGCAGAGCCCCTCAGATCGGTGGCCAGGACCCAGGCAGTGTGAGTGCCACTGAAAATCAGTTCACGTGCCGACTTCGGCATGCGTGCCATAGGTTGCCTACACCTGGTCTAGTATATGATCCAAAGCCAGTATATCTAGAAGTAACTAGTTTGCATGCTTACCTACAACGACCATCATCTCATCACAGTAGCTCAGACAAGTAAGAGCAGAAATGGCTTCCTAAATAAGCTTGGGAAGCAAATAAACAAGTCCTGTGCAGCTTGGTGCTGGGTCTCTGCTACACAGTGGAAGAATGCTGTGCACCTCTGTGGTTAGACTCTTCCCACACAAAGCTACCTGATGTACAAGTGAATCAAATGGTGAGAACAACAGGGGCTCTGAGATCAACAAACACTGAGTGGCTACCTCTCTAACATCACGTCTTCTAATATCAGGCATTATATTGCAGTTAAAAACCTTTGACAAAATCCAGGAGATATCACAACTGCCACTTTTCAAAGATATATGGAAAGCGCCTCGCTCCCGACTCATCAGAAGACCAACTTGGACTATGTTACCAACCATCTCCAGAGAATGAGATGTTCCCGTTAAGAAACTCCTTCCTCATCACTCAACCTGATGAGACACTGCCTGGCTTTGACCTGCCACATTCTCTCTGGTGCATGCTCAACTGTTTCAGACACAGGGAGAGGAGGTGTGCAGTAAATGACCACACCTGGGGACTCAGAAACAACCATCTGTATAATGGTGATGCAGTTGAGGACACTGCACACCTACTGAATAGCTGCTTCTCTTGTGCTGGTCTTTCAGGAGGACTTTCCAACTCCATGCTTTTGAACCTGAGGCTACTGAATGACAAAATGTGTGATACTTATCCTAAGCCTTTTGACATTTTTTTCTTTTTTCATCTCTGTTTCATCTCTGTACATCTGTTTTATCTCCCTCCTTTATATTTTGTATTTTGAACTTTTTTCCCCATCTTCATTATACCATTTGTGCTTTTGTCAATAATATACATTTTCCCCTTCCCCCTGTATCTCACTATTGGTGACTAAGGAAGTGTTTACTTCGATTGCAAAATTAACCATTTTCTATCCTCATCCTCCCTGCCACACCCTGCAGTGCTCGGCCAAAGCACCTCCTGCATTGTTAAACAGAAGCGAGTGATCTGTGCAGCAATGGTGATTCAAGCCTGCCCAAGGGATACCAATTTAATTGGAGAACTGGCAAATAGAGGCCGTAGATATTAAGAGAAGCCTGATAACAAGATGTGCAAATCCAGTGATATTTAGTAGCTGTCCCTGAAGGACAGGGAAGGAGGAGTGGGGGAGGGAATGTAAAGAAGGGATAAAATAATCATTGTCTAGAAATGCCAACAGATAAAAAAGGGGTAAGATGACAGCCGATGAAACTTCCAGTTTACTAAACTATTGCAGCTTATTTCACAAGCCACAAAGAGCCTGACTATTTTGTCTGTGGTTATAGAAACAGCACATAGTTATGCTTGGTGAAAGACAAGATTAATCAATGGGAATGAGGTGGTGACAGCAAGAAAACACAACACCCTACCTCATTTGGCTATGAACACACTATCTGGGCGGGAGGGAGAGGGAAAAGGGGGTCAGGGAAGGCAGGTATCAGGCTCATGTTCACAATGATCAGTCCAAACCATCTACCCACAACCTCCCCATTTTACAGACATGTAGCAGAACTAATTAAAGTTCTCTTTACACCACACACAATTTATTAAAATGAAACAATCCATTGATTGTGCTTCTGCATTCCACAACAGCCACAGCTGTATTACAGGAACGCTGATTCCAGATAGCTTGAGGGAAAAGTACCTGCATGGAGGAGTGTCAACCACTATCATTTATTGCACGGTGACTTCACCCAAGAGATTTAACTTGTGCATTTGTTAGAGCATCAGTTTTTCTTTGAAAATAACTGTTTCATTCCCTGTGTTCGCTAAAATTAAAGCAGGAAAAAAAATTTCAGTTCTTTTCAGTACAAAATAAATTTTTGTTACAGGGAGGATGTAAGAGTCAAAAATGAGAGAAACTTTTCAGATGGAACAAATATTTCCATATCTGATTTTGGATACTGTGACTACTTTAAGATAGTGGGTCCAAATGGTAGAAATAGCTTTTAAATAGTTACACATCTCCAGGCATTCTCCAAAATTGTTTTATGGATATTTTCCAGTTACTTGGGTGGGGAAAAGCTACACACAGAGATCAGAGGCCTGTGATAATCTGCACATTCTAGAGGTCTCTTGCTAAACATTATAGAAGTTTAAATACATCATAATATTTCATCAGTCTTCTCTCATCTTGTCCTTCACCCCTTTTCTTTTGGTATCACTACATCTTTGTCAAGTTTTGCCTTTGTTCCCATGCATTAAGACTGCTGAGCCCAGAAGTTACAAAGTACAGCTATCTGAACACTGTACCAGAGATCATTTTACTGCATTAATGTAATAATCCATCTATCACATTTTGTATATCCGTGAATGACTTGTGCTGTTACTCTAGCTTATGAAAAAAGTCATACTCCGAAGAAAAAATATTTCTAGAGAAGCCACATTTTAGGCGGCGGGAAGGGGGGAAAGGGTGATGGAGAGGAACCTGGCTCCAGCATCCATTCTGCAGGGGGAGGGGTTGGAGGAAATAAGGAGGGGAGGAAAGAGTTTCTCTACAAGAGAAACCATGAAGCAAGCTATTTACCAGTTCAGCTGTCTGACACACAGTCATGAGTAGCAGAGTACAAATTCCATATTCTGAAGAGTAAACATAGTGTTGCCAACCCTCACGATCTGAATGCGAGTTTTAAGATATTGGGAGTTTTTCCTTAAAAGTCTTGCCTCCTGAAGTCATGGGATTACAAGAGAAGCTCAGCTTTCATTTAAAAAATTTGCTTTTAGGCCTCATGGTTGCGAAGAAGAGGGTTGAGAACATGACTAGAGGTTATCTTGAAGGTTCAAAACTAAAAAGGCAAAGAAAAAGAATTTATTATTTTTTAAAATCTCATTTGTTTTTTTTAAGATACTCTCCTGGCTTCTGAGGCCTGATTCATGATTTTTGAATGCTTGGGGTTGACAATACCATATGATATATCAAAATAATAATGTAGGTTCTTTATAGACAACAGCCACTGTAATTGTGTTTCATTAGGATGTCATTTTTCACTAAGACCTATAAATTGCATGAGTCCCTTCTTGTGCGTGCATTTGGAGACTATCCTGGTATAGCTATGTTGCTATAGCTATGGCAGTATAACCCTGTAGTGTAGACATAGTCTACATATACCAATGGAAGGGTTTTTCTCTCACTGTAGGAACGCTACCTCCTCAAACAGACAGCCATGTCAATGGCTGCATTCTGTGGGGGTGAAAAAAAACACCCCTGACCAACACAGCTAACTTGACTTAACTTTTTATGTGTAGACTGAGCCTCAATGACAATAACTTCCTTGGGATCAGATCACACAATGATCAGGGGAAAGAAAAAAACAAAACAAAAAAACAACCAAGGTCTCATTCTGCAATCCTTTCCCAGTGGTTTACCTGAGAAAAAGGATGATGGCTAAAATACCTGTTTAGTAATAATCAGTCTTAAAATTTTCATTGCAGACATCCAGCCTATTCTCCTTTAAATTCCAAGCCTCATTTCTAACAAATAATCATATCTCTGACAAATGTACTACGGACTAGGACTGGCTATAGTCTCAGGTCGGCTAGACTGTTTTCTGTGACACTACTTGTAGGGGGTAGAGCCTTATTTCTGGGTATTAGAGGGTACCTCCCTCCAGCAGAACATCTGATGCCCTGCACAGGGAATGGAGACAGGCAGTTGTGTGACCCGCACTCTCTAAAAGGGGACACAGAAGTGTCTGTAGTAGAGGTGGTTGAAAAACTGGGAAAATGTTCACAAAAAAACTGTCCCATTTTTAATTGAAACCACTGGAGCGTGGACTCTGGATACCAGTGGAGTGCGGCCTTGTCTACGTGCTAGACCAGCTGGGGTGTAAATTCGAGAACACACCAACTGTCTGTGTAGACCTTGCTGGCACACTCTAAGAGTTCCTTAGTGCGCACTGTTGTAGTCCTGTTTCAAACAGTATTACATTAATGCACAGTAGGAAGCACAAATGGATATTTAGTGCACAACATGCTGGTCTGCATGAGAATTTAGTGCAGACTAACACACCGTGTAGACAAATCCTGTGATGTTGTTTCAGTCTTACCACTGACAGTTACTTGTTATGATTCCAAACATATGTCCCAAATATTATGATGTCACAATTCACTATCTCCTCTACTAACTGAAGTGGACAAGAATGGAATAAGGCTCCAATCCTGCAAAGGGATCCACCCATTCACACCATTATCTCCCTGTGGAATGTCAATTAATACATTCAGTGGGACAGCATGTGGGTATAAGTGCCTACCCAATGGCTCCTTTTGCAAGGAGCAGCTCATCGTGAGTCACATACTTTCCTATCACTTCTTTCCCTTAAATTATTAATTAATATTGTTATTTGAAAGTACTTAGATTTCACTTCCTATGTCTTGTTGCATCTTTATTTATTTATTGTTGGCTGACCAAACTTTTTAAAAAAAGTAAATTTGCTTGTGCGATTATTTTTCTTTTTTGTTTCCCTTTATCCCACCACTTTTGTATATGTTTAAAGCAATGCCTTCCCGAGTCCCTCCCCATATAAATGTTAGCAACAATAATTACACATATTCCTTCTCCAGCCCAATTACTTGTTATTCTGACCAAATGAAGTCCTCGTCACTTGGTAAAACCTGTAGAGGTTTCCCACTCCACCCTCTCCTGAAATGTGACAACTTTATCTAGTGCTTATTGATGTCTCTTCTATGCAAAGCCATTTCTTAGCCTTTGTATGTTCATCTCACGTTACCAGACTGACACGTGCAGTCCCCTTGAGTGGTATCTGTGACACGCTAGGACGTTAAGCGCCCACAGGATATAGTAATGCACCCTGGAAGAAGGGAAGGGAGAAGGGTGAGAGGCAAGATGTGGAAAACATTGCTAAAAGTTGTTAAATACCCATAGCATTAATTAAAATAATTTTGAAGGAGTTCTTATAACACAGTGTACCTTCTATAGCTGTGACTGACCAAGCATTTCAATCAATCAGTGGGACAATGTTTGCACCGGTTAGCCAGTCTGTCTAACACACAAAGCTGAAAGGGTTGAAACCAGACAGGGTCTCTGGTTCATCTGCTAGCTCATGTTTGTTAGGCCAGCTAGCCTCTAGGCTGCTCATAAAATGCTGGTTTCCTTTCTCTCCCTCAGCAAATATGGCTCCCCCACTGAATCCTTCTAATTGCCTCAAGGCCAGTTTGCCACAGTAAGAAAAACTTATCCCTCCTATTCATGATTATAAAGGGTCCAATATTTTAGGTTACCAAACTAAGACAATGAAATTTGCTGAAGTTGAAACAAGTGTATTTCTTGCAGCCATCGATCATGTTAGGAAAATGTTTCTACACCACATGAATGCAACGGTCAGTTACCTGAATGTGAAATCCCACAACAGAAGTCTTTGCTGAAATGAAATGTTGCACACAGCTAGGCGGGTTTGGTAGACAAACTTGAAGCATCATTAGGACCACACTCATGAATCTGAAACTGAGCCCCCCGCCCCCAATCCTTCCAAACAAAATAACCGAGGGAGACTGGGGAGGGACAGCATTTGGAGATCAAGCTCATATTGCATCTCCCTATTATGGCAGCTCCTGTTCCACGGAGCTGGGCCTGGTTCCCCACTCCAGGAGTGGTGATCTCGGGTTCAGCCTGAGTGATGGAGGGGCCACCAAGCCAAATCTGAGTGGCTTTGTGATCCCCTCTAGGCCAGGTCGCAATGGCAGGGGCCCTCTCAACTTGAGGCCCGGGGCAAACTCCCACCCTTCTGCACAACCCTGAGCATCATCAAAGACTTGAACAAATGCACGGAGGTTTTGAACACTGCTATGAGATGCAACTGGCAGATGGAATGGGAATCAAATCAGGCATTCTAGCTAGAACAATTAAAGTCTAAAGAAGTCATAACACACTAAATTACTAACAGAAACTATTTTTATAAGCCACACACAAAACCTCAGTGTTGTTCTTTTTACAGTTCTGTGTAATGCTATGAGTGCTACGGACTATCTTCTCATAAATCCTGTCAGGTCAAACTGAAATCTGAAGATTCAAATTACACTGTATGATCAAGAGCATCTGCTTTCATCTCAGACACAGCAGGGATGAGGCAAGAGTCATCATTCAAGATTTAACAAATGAATCAGCAGCCAGTGTGCACAGCCAGCATTCTAGTGGGAAAGCAGACAGAGCAGAATCAGCAAGTTTTGTTTAAAAAGAAAAAGAAAAAGAAAAACAAAACAAAACAAAAAAATCCCCCAAACCTCAAAGAGCATCTGCATTATGTGTGTGTATATAAACACATTATATCTCAAACCTCAACGTTCCAGGGAGAGAGAAAAAAATCAAACTAGATGGGGCTGGATAGTAATTCAGGAATATCATATATACATTCACACACACAGACACTGGAGTCAGTTTACAGTAAATATTAACATAGTGAAGCTCAGATTCTTAGAGAGCCTTGCAAAGTGCAAAAAATTGCAAATCCAGTTATAATGAAACTGTTTCATGTGAAACTGCTTGGTGAAAATTATGACTTCATTATAAAAAGATTCCAGCATGTAAGCGCACACATTATGGATGTATATAGAGAGGGCCAAATCTCTTATCACACCAACCTTGGGCCTAATCCTGAGTTCTTTACTCAATTTTTACTCAAAATAATTTCCACACATTTCAAAGGGAATTTGCCTGATTAAGAACTCTAGAACTGGACAAATTTGAAAAGAAAAAAAAAGTAGCATCTAAGTAGAGAAACCAGGATTTAGTCCACTGACTAGTTCAGGGGAAATAGCAGTAAAAAAGCAGTTTCACATGTTGAACTGTGTTGTCTGAACACGGACAGCATCCTTCAGCTTTCTATGTGTGCAATCAAAGGAACCATTCTTTCCAAGGGCAATCTCTTCTCTCTCGACATATTTGTACTACTATTGCACTAGGACCATGGAGATTGTTAGTATTTGTTTAATTCATTTACTTGAATTTTTGCCTCAGTGCTTACTATACAGGGGAAGTTCAGTGGTATTCTGTCTATTTGACAGGATTATTCTTTGGTAGGTGAGAGAGGGGCGGCTACGGGGCATAGGAGTAATCTTTAGGACAGGACAACTACTCTCCTCTGACACAAAATGGAACTCTACAATAAAAATAAAGTTCATCTGTGCAGGAGACCAAAGTTTCTTGGGGGCTGTCCTAGACTGTGGATAGGAACTAAGGCCCAACACAAACCTCACCATTTTCCATTCCAAGTGCAAGGTGCATTTCTGTAACCTTGTTTTCTCTGACACAAATACAAACAAAGCAAATGTATTTCTAAAATATAATAAAAAATCCAAGACACTCTACTGCACATGTTTCTGACTGTGGGGAGAGGACGAGAGAACAAAGGTACAGATTGGTAGTCATGTTGCTCACTGCACTACTGTAAGACATTCAGGTACCTCTCCCTTGCTCGACAAACTCTTCTGGTATGCACCCCAACCTCCTCCACACTGGAAAGTTATCGAGGGAGCTAGAGAGCACTAGTGTTAGATGAGCTGGGAGCTCTAGTGCAGGCAAACCTACAGTGCCCAGAGCTATTTTCAATACCTTGTCAGTTAAGCTTGCTACAAGCAGGTAATAGTGAGAAAGCAGCTCCAGCCACAGGAGTTGTGTCTACAGCAGGGCTTTAAATTTTGTTAACATCTGTGCAATCAAACTTAGACACATTTAACTTTAGAGAGAGGAAGCTGTTTTGAATGTCTGATGCCTACAGCAATTAGAATCCTGGATGAGCTCTCACTTATGTGATGACCACTATGTTGGCTGACCCCAGGGACTGAACCAGGGATTTCCACACCTTCAATAAAGGTCTCTATAGCTTGAGATAAATGCACATTTTTGGTTATTCTCTGTGGATATGGTATAGAAGAGGACATGCACTGATCAGTGAGTTGTGTAACATTAGCAACAAAGGAAACATTTTAGAATGTTCTTGTGTAGATGGAGCCTTGGTTGGGAAGAAGGGTAGACGAGCCCAAGTCAGTCCTTTGAGGGAGCAAAAGGAAGCTACCCTGTATAGATTGGCTTGTAAGGGACTGATCAAACTCTGGCTCCTGGTGTTGGAAAATGGATGAATGCTCTTCAGGAAGGGCACATGACAATGACCAGTGATATTTTTACATATTCTTGCAGGGTCCCTTATGATAGTGACTGGAAGTTTCAGCCTTTTTTTGCACACTGTTGTTGTAGACTAGTCCTTTAATAAAAAATAAACTGGTAGAGTTAAAAGTGCCTCCTTTTCAACAATATTAGATAAAAACACAAGATAAAATAGGATATTGGATATTTGTGGGACATCTCTTAAACTGATAATACATCGGGTTTCAAGGCTGCAACTACATGTAAACCTCTGCACCTACACAGAGCAACACTGGGGACAACACAGGGTTCCATCTTCACATGTGTACAAACAGGATCAAGGCCTTCATTTACAACCTCCATTTACAACAAAAAGGTTTGTTTTTATTTATCCTTTCATATATATGTAACAGGGTGGCACTTGCTTCTCGTGAGCATCCCCTTGTCCGAGTGTGTGTGCCTGCACTTTCTCTCTGACTTGCGGTGGAGTCTTCAGCAACTCGGTCCTCTGGCTGAGTCACACACCATCTGTTTGTGAGATAAAAATCAAACCCATTCTGGGGTACAAGTACAACAGGGGTCTTCTCTCAGTTCCCTCTGTAAGGTCTCTTTATGTGCAGCCCTCTCCCTAGGCTGAATCCTCATTCTGTCCAGCAGGGCCTATACCAGTACCTTGGTTCGGACTGTCTCTCAGCCCGTTCTGGCGCTATCCAATTGTCCCTGCTCTTCAATCAGTCCCAGCCCTCATGGAGGGCCATGTCTCCCAGGACCCCCTCCCTGGAGACTCTTCACCTTGCTGGACTTTTCTGGGTCCAGCTGGGCCACTAACCAGTTCAGCTATCCTTCTGGGGGTGCATCAAAATCCAGGTCACTTCATCAGTGGCTGGTAGGGGGGATCCGGGCATACCCTCTACTCTGGGTCCCAGCCCAGGGACCCGAAAGAGAGCAGCCATCCACCATGTCCCTTTAACTAAGCTGCATTGCTGCTATGATTCCATGGGCCACTTCCCCGTGGCACCAGCACGTTCTTCACCCTCACCTCAGGGCCTTGTCCTGGTTGAGTCCCAGCCGCCAGCCTGGAGCTCCTTCTTGCTTCCACTGGTCTCTGCCAGCACTGCTCTGTCCGAGGTCCTGTAGCTCCCTCAGCCAGTCAGGCACTCTCACTCACTCTCCTCCAGTTCCAGCAAGGAACTGAACTCTGCTCTACACTGCAGCTCCTTTTATATAGCTCTTCTGGGCCCGGATTGGCTGCTCCCTGCAGCCCCTCTCTGATTGGCTGTGTCCCAGGCCACTGCTCCAGGCAGCCAGCAGAACTCTCTCCACTGCCCTTTCCTGGGGTAAGGTGTGGCAGGGCCACGAGGCCTCCAGCAGGGGGTAGGAGTGGGTGGGAATGTGATGGTGGTTCAGGGCCTAGACCACCCCTTCATAAGTTTTTCTGATTTTTAAAATAATCAAACATCCTTTTATCTATCACAATAACATTATTTAAACCTAGATCTTTTAAATTTAATTATCTGTATATGGTTCATGTATAAATAAATAACAGATAATTTTCCTTAGAACTTGTGATCACCACTAGCTTTAAGTAGAATGGATTTAAAAAAAACCCACAGACAACTATAAAAAAAATCCACAGAAGTTTGGAAAGGATATGAAA
The DNA here is from genome assembly GCF_007399415.2 of Gopherus evgoodei. NCBI lineage: Eukaryota > Metazoa > Chordata > Testudines > Testudinidae > Gopherus > Gopherus evgoodei. Next base: position 172,709,297 of record NC_044323.1, on the reverse strand, counting down.
CTCTGACATTCTAGGGCAGTATCCAATCTCTAATTGAGGAAATTAGAAAGAAATGTCTATAACTTTCCATTTAGGACTCCTTGCTCCTTCTTCTGAATTACCTGTTATTGGCCACTGTCAGAGATAGGATATTGGACTAGATGGACAACTGGTGTGGTTTGTTATGGGAGTGCCTAGGTTCCTAAATTTAAATATATAAGAATTCATTTTGTGCCATTCCAATGCCTCAGCAGGTCAGACCTGCTGCAACAACTCAGCACATACTCAGCAAGGCCTGGCAACTTGTTTTTAAAAAAATTACTTGTGTACACATATGCAGGTCAGAAGGATCTGTACAACTTCTCAGAAAATTTGCCAAGCAGATTAACTACATTTGTTTAATCGCAGAAGGGACTTTAAAGATGAAAACATTAAATCAGAATATTATGTCATAGGTGGGGGCGATTTATGTTAACCCCAGATGAACATATTTAGTTTAAAAAAAAAAATAAAACCAAACCAAACCTGAGTGAGATGATAGCGCTTTAAATAAGGATAGTTTACAAGTAAAGCTTGTGGTTGAAATTATGTCTTCACCAAAATGGCATTTTTGCCAAGGAGACTCTTGGCAGCCTTCATGGGTTTATACTAGCACAATTTACCAAATATGGTGGGGAATTTGCAAACATCGAAGACATTTGCATTTGTTCTTGTGTCTAACATAACACAGTCCACAGTCTTGCCATCAGAGCCTATAACTATTAAGTGATAACTTAAACCCTGGAATGCAAATAATCCATTGGTTCACATCAGCGTCGTGTCCATTTGTCAATGTTCCCAGTCACCTACAGCCCTGACAATACCTTATTTGACTTCTGAAGGGAGTAGTCTACGGGAAATGTATAAAAAAATTAAATTATGAGAGTAGAAGTCAGCAATGATTTACTCATAAAAAAGTAATATATTAAGTGACACTGTCCAGAGTTACTTGACCTCAAAGCTGATTGCTACTAAATTGCTTGAATTTAAGTTAGTCATTTACCTACTGGCAGCTATTCAAGATTTATCTATTCAGGCTACAAGGTTTTATCATTTATCTATAAACTCCCTACTACAAGTTAACTTTCAAAACACTGATTTAACTGCAAAGCCTGGGAAAACTATGTTGAAACAAATGAAAAATTAATATAACTGCTTGATAAAACATAAAACTTGAACAATCTGACACTTCTCCTTTGAGAAGTTAAAAGGATTCGTTGAATAGTTTATGGATAAAATGGGATGCAATGAAATTTAAAGAGACCAAGATCAGAGACCTCAAGTCATTTGACCTATATATTGGGCATTTATGTCCTGAAAATAATATGGATCTGTAGTTTATTAGATAAAAACTAAATAGTGATGGAGATTGCTCTTATCTCTACAGCACAGAACTATTACTTCACATTTTAAAGACAAATTAGAAAAAGTTACTCAGGGACAACTGGACTTCTTCCTCACTTCTAACTGCACGTTTATCTAGCATATTTATCAGTTTAATAAGTTTGCAATTAATGAAGAGCTAAAACTTTTAATTTGAACCTGAATTCAATCCGATTTAAGGAGAGGGAAGATTAGAAAATTATCTGGATTTTGCAAAATTCTGATTCTGTCAGCATTATTAGGAAGTTGTGAAAAAGGCAATGAATGAATTAAAAATGGATATAGCCTTACCTAAAACCTACCTCATTTTTAGAGATCTAGTTACTGCCCTCTATTTTACTAGGGCCAAGCAGATGTCAGAACACTCCTAAAGGTTGCTGAAATTTTGATCTGGATAGGACAGGTGGCTATGCTACTGAGGCCACTACTGTCTACCACCCTTTTACATTTGCAACTGATTTTATTTTACTCCTTTATCCAGTCACTGCTAATGCTACTTCATCAGTCTGCTGGACACAGGGTATTCACACAACTGTCTATCTTACTTCCTAAAGACCCAGCTGTATCACTGCAACGACACACCAGGTGGCCCACAGTCTGGAGACCAGAAGTTCAAAGATTTATTCAGAACCCACATAGCACAATATGCTGTTTCTACCTTAGCTTCATTAATCTACAATAAGTTTTGATAACTGTGAGTGCCACTGGCTATGGAATGAAATCATTATACTAATATAATACCCCAGAAACAGGGTCACAAGTTTCCTTAGCTAAGATATGTAAAACCTTCTGGGAGCCTCAGATGAAAGGCAAACTCGAAGCTCCTCCCCCCTTTAGGAGCTTTGATAGGCAGAGCGTCTTAGGCTCCGATTCAGGACAGCATCCCTGTTCAGAAGAGCACTCAAGCATATGCTTAACTTTAAGCATGGGATTTTCATTTATTCAGGAAATCACTTCAGCATCTGCTAGAGATCAAGGCTGGATTAAGGCACTCAAGTGCCCTAAATTTACCATGATAGAATGCCTCCTGTAGCTCCATCTTCGAGGTGCACCGCCCACTTGTAATGGCAGTGGTCTAGGGACTCCTCCCTTCCTTGAGAGGCTGAGGCAGCAGCACAGGCTTATCATCTCCCGCTAGGCCATGAGCAGCAGAAGGGACATCTTCCCTTTTGGGAACAGCAAGGTCCCAACTCCCAACTTGAAGTGGCATGGGGCAGCAAAAGGGCCTCCTAATACATCCTCAAGCAGTCAGAGTAGTGATGTTTTGGGGTTCAGCAAAGACCAGTAAGAGGTTGTGTCTCCCCATAGTACTGGATGTCTTAAATGCTCTACTGCTGAGGCTCACAGACCAGACTCACTTAGTCAGCAGAAAAACATGCTGTTCCCTGACTGTCCATGTACTATTCAGTCCAGCACTCTGACCCCAACAGCTTGCCTACAACACAACCACCCCACCAACGTCTCCACCAGACTTGGTTACTACTTACAGAGTGACCTCAACATATCGCCAGTCCTGAATTTCCATTTCCCCAATACCATGTGCCCTGACATGTTCAGCCCTTTTCTGGAACACTCAATGACATAATAAGGTTTGTTGCTCCTTTGCAGAGACAGACGGACAGTTGATTACTTAAAAAAGAGCTAATAATCACTTCAATTTAAACACAGCATGGGTCTGGTTTTGATTAAAAGTAAAACAAATTTATTTAATTAAAAAGAGAATCAAAAAGTTTTTAAGTAAGTTCTAGTACAAGCAATAAAGATGAAAATGGTTAAAAGCAAATAAAATTAAAAACACTTTCTAATGACTCAGACCCAATTTAACAAGCTACACTCTTTGTTCAAGGTAGATTTCTTACCAATCTTTCTTTCTTGCAGTCATATGCATCACCCCTCCTTCCAGAATTTGCTTCATCAGATACAGTTAACTAACTGAGCCCATACAGAAGCCTGAAGGAGCTGGAGGAACAGCCTTCTCAATAGCAGGTCTAAGGTGAAACATTCTCACAAATCAGGAAAGCACAATTTTGCCAGCTTCAGATCATGCTGCAAGTTTCATTTCTTCAATAAGGCACCAGAACAGAAGAAAACACCAGGAGCGCATTCCAAAGCCAACAATTAAGCCAATGAAGTAGGACTGTCCATTGAAAGAGATTCCATTGTTTTCTGAAAACCACGTACATGGCTCCGATAGAGGGCTTTACATATTACTATAGATAAATTAAAAAACTATAATTTGGCCTACATTTTCAAAAGTGACTAGCAACTCTGGACACCTTGATTTTTTGGTGCCCAGCTTGAAACATTTTTATAAAAGGGCCTCTTGAAAATCAAATTTTGTAAAGATGCATCAAGTTGGATGCCAAAAACACAGGCACCCAGAATCACTAGTCACTTTTAACAATGTAGGCAATAAAATACTAATATCAGTATTACATGTCAATAACAGTTGCCAAACACGTTCCAACTATCAACCTCTTTATAACAAATGTCATTAAATGTCAACATTTGCCAACCATTTCCAAAGATATCTCCTATTCCTTTTGAAATCAAATTAATCCAGGAATCTAGTTGTGACACTGGGACAGGTTTCTGTAGAGTCCCTGTGTGGCCAATAGAGAGCCAAGGAAAGATCATTAGGTTACTCACAACATTTTGGCCAAGAAACAAGAGGGAAATTTGTTGGACAGATTCTAATAATAAAAAGTGCATCAATCAAGGATGGCAGAAAATCCTTTCCCTGTTGTTGCTGGAACGAGCCATTATTCAAAAATCGCTGGGCATTAGCAAATTATTTTTGAGTGTTGCTCTTGTTATAAACGAGGAAGTCAGAAATGTCGTTCCAAAGTGAGGCAACCTGTAATAAGTGTGTGTCCATAGCTGGCACATGATGACATTTTAATAGCTACTGTTGTATTTGGATTTTAAAAAGAAAATGCAACTCTTTATGACTACCTTTTGCTATTTGTCCGAGATGTGAGATGGACACTTTTTTGTTATCTCTGCACTGCCTGGAAACCCCTTGAATGTTATCTTTTTGGATCTGTAAAATTGAAAACTTTTATTTAAGTTTCTGTTAAATGAAAAAATGGACATGGGCTGTGAATAAAAGTTATAGGTTCTGGGCCCATTGCTGCACTCTTCACTCAGGCAAAATTTGAGTTGACTTCAATGAGCGTTTTGCCTGAGTAAGGAGTGCAGGATCAAGACCTTTAATCTTGTAAATCAGATAATTCCTTCAGATGGCACTATCTACATGGAATGATGACTAAGGTGCAGACATAAATAACTTTTGCCATGGGAAGTTCAGTGGTTTCAAGAGAGCAGTTATGGAAAAAAAAAGATTTATTTCAAAAAGACAACTCTAATACTCACTCACACTTCACAAATAAAGTCTTAAGAAAGAAAATGAAAGTTCAGAAACAGATGTTCTCTGGAGCACTAGATTTACATCAAAGTATCTTCAATTTAAGCCTAGAGTTTCTGGGATCTAACAAAATGCTCCCCCACTCTCTTATCCACCTCTGTTTAATTAATCACAGTGTGTTTAATCAAAGTCCACTCCCCCCCACAAAAAAAAACCCCATTATTTATTTTAGTACTGATATCAACGTCAGTAACTGAAAAAGTATGGAACAGAATTCTTATATAAAAGGTAATGCTGTCTGGTTACTGTAATGAAAGATTAGACTTGAATGCCTAAATAGTCCAACTAAACTTAATTATGGCAGCCTAACCAGACTTTAATTGTAATAAATGATTATTTGCACAACATCCCTATTTCTCCAGCAAATTATTATACCTTCTGTCATAAAACTGAGCATATTATCAGATTCCCATAAATTATGCCTGCACTCCTTTTGTCACTGCTGTCTGCCTAATCTACATATGCAACTACATGGTTTATTTAACTCATAGGAAATTAAAACTACTGTACACATTTTATATATAGATTAGCATCTTGCATTTATAGTTTCTTCTTAGTTTCAAGCCTGTATCCAAAACAGTTCTGGTATAAATGCAACTATGTTTCTCAGGGGTTGTTTTTGTTTATTTATTTAAGGCACATAAGAGTGAGTGTGTGTGAGTGTGTGCACGCATGCGAGTAATCAATTCAAATGTATAGAGCTGTTTTAATGTCAGTTTAAGACACAAAGGAAAGCATGCTTGCTACTAAGTGTAAGCCAACTAGAGCACTTCACTGTCTTATACGCACTTCCTATTCAGTCATCACAACTGAAGTAACAAAATGTCAGTTTTGGGGAGGGAAGACAGATGTGAGTCCTAACTGGAACATTAGATTCAAAATCCCATGAACTCTTTGGGGAAGTTCAGATCTGGATCCAAAGTCTGCAGCTCAAGTCCAACCCTCAAAAAAGCAAAACAAATTCCTACATAGAAATTCTGAAATATACACATAGCCAGAGGCCTTTCTTACTGGCAGTTACTTATAGGATATGATAGTAATCAAAGCTATATGGGCATTGTTATTAGTGATATTTATTCACAGAACTTAAATAGCACTGAAAGAGGATCAAGGCTGTGGAAAAACTATAGAAAGCCAGGAAGCTAGCATTTAAAAACATATCATATACTATCAGACATATTGTAACACCTATGTTCAGTAACAATTCCTTAGGAAATCAGTAAGGAGTCATGCTGTTATCGCTAGATTTTTTAAAAGCTCAGTATGTTTGCATTTAACAATGAGTATCCTAGTTATTTTTTTCAGAGACACTAACTGTGATGCTCTTAAGGTGTTTTGTAATATATTATATCTTTCCTTCACTCCCTCCCCTCAGTTTATTTCTAGTTTCTGGACTTAAATGTCACCAGCAGCTAATGAAATGGCATCCAATGGCCCCTAGACCCAGAAGCGTATTAGGAAAACCCCACTCTGGGACCATCAGGGCTGATGTGGCTCCACTGTTACCCCAACCACGTGAGTTTAGGGAAGACGGACAAACTCAGTTGGCAGAAGCAGTGACAAGGAGCTGCAACAGGGACCTTGGGACAAATGATGACGTCATGAGCATCCAATTCATTTTTTTATCTCTAACTATAGCCATTCTCTCCTGTGTGCAGATTGGCTGCTTCCTCCGACCTTTCCTGCCTCCTCACTAGGTCTACACTAGAAGGGGGTATTGCTCTAAGATACGCAACTTCAGAATAGCTGAAGTCGGCATATCTTAGGCCAATTTACCTGGCTGTGAAGATGGCGGCGAGTTGACCGCTGCCGCTCCGTCGACTCTGCTTCTGCCTCTCGCTGCGGTGGAGTTCCAGAGTCGATGGCAGAGCGATCGGGGATCGATTTTATTGTGTCTCTACACTAGACATGATAAAATCGATCCCCGATAGATCGATCGCTACCTGCCGATCCAGTGGGTAGTGTAGACATACCCAGTCTCTCCACTTCAGCTTCACTCCACAGGCTTTCCAAGCTTCCCTTCTTCCCTCCACTTCTTTTTCCTTACCCCTTCCTGAAAATGTCCCCCCCCCCATATTTAGCTAATCTCCACAGGGGATGAGGGGGAGAGGGGAAGGAAGAGAGAGAGACATAGAACTAACAAGCAAACCATCACATAACATTTTCTCTGCCTGTGTGTTATTTCCCTTACCCTGTTCCTGTTTATAGAGACTGTAAGCTCTTTGGGGCAGCAATTTCACATATTCTGTGTTTGTACAATGCCAAGCGCAATGGGGCACCAATTTTGGTTGGGTCTGTAGACACTACTGTAATACAACAAATAATAGTATCTAATTCATTCTCTAAAAGGCTGAGAAGAGGTATGAAATGTTTTCACAATCAGAAATTGCTTCCTGAATGCAGTCACTTAAAAAAATTACATAGTTCTTTGCAGAATATGCATTGACACACATTAAATTTGTTTATCATTAAAACAAAACATAACAACCTCCCAATCTAGGTTGTACAGTTTCAAAAACACCCCTTAAAAATTCAGGATGCTATTTTCAAAAGAGCTCAACTCCCATATAGACATTTAAATCAAGTGGCCATATTTTCAGAAGTGCTCAGAACCAAATGGCTCCCATTGAGAATCCATTGGGAGCTGCTGGGTGATATGCTCTTTGGAACAAACCCCTAATTTGGGTGATGAACACTTTTGAAAACATGTCCTCAGAACTTTCCCCGCCGACTCTCTCAAGTGCAGATTATCTTCAAATATTTTAAAATACAGTAACTCCTCACTTAACGTTGTAGTTATGTTCCTGAAAAATGCAGCTTTAAGAGAAATGATGTTAAATGAAACCAATTTTCCCATAAGATTTAATGTAAATGCAGGGGGTTAGGTTCCAAGGAAATTTTCTGGGGGCAGACAAAAGGCATTATATACTGTGGTTGGAAGTGCCCCTGGCTTACCCCATGCAGGCACAGCCTGCTGCAGGCAAGGACGCTAGGAAGCACCTTCGCAGCAGTAGCAACTTCCCTGGAGAAGAACAGGTGCAGACTTTGCCTGGGGATGCTCCAGGCCAGCCTCTTCCTGTCCATGCTCCACTTCAGGCCCACCTCTTCCCAACCCCACTCCACCTCCTCTCTGGAGCACACCACGTCCCCGCTCCTCCCCTCCCCCCAACAGCTGTTTGGTGGCACTTAAGACTATCTGGGAGGGCGGGAGAGAGGGAGAGGACTGGAGACATGGCACTTCCCTGCTCCTTCCCCTCCCTCCCAGCGCTTCGCACTTAGGACTTTCTGGGAGGGAGGGGGAGGAGTGGAGACACCGCGCTTCCTCGCTCCTCTCTCCCTCCCAGAAAGTTCTAAGCTGCCAAACAGCTGTTTGGTGGTAGGGGATGTGCTGGGAAGGAGGGGGAGGAGGCAGAGAAGAGGAACTTGTGCAATGCTCCCTTGTAAAGTTGCTGCTCTTTCACAGAATCTTAAAAGCAGTGGAAAGAGCAGGCAGCAAAATGACATATAAGGGAGCATTTCACAACTTTAAATGAGCATCTTCCCTAATTGAGCAGTGACATAACTTTGAAACTACGTGAACCGGGAGGACATTAAGTGAGGAGTTACTGTAAATCTATTTCCACAGTGTCACTTTACAGGCCAACTTTTCAGGTGAGGTATCTAAATTGTCAACAGAAAGGGACAACTGAAAACCTAAGTTTGCATATACCTCTTTAAACCCTGATCTTCCATGCTGCTAAGTCCCTCTGGAGTCTAAGTCACACACATCTCCTGCACCTTCCAGTATTAGGCACTGAGTGTGCTGAGATTGAGGGTGAAACTTAGGTGCCTATATCTGAAAATTTTAACTTACATGACACACATCATTCCAGAATACAAAATCACTGAACTCAATTTTTAAAGAAACCCAGACAGTGCTTTCACTGGAGTGCACCTACCAACACAGCAAAACACAAGACTCTAGCTGGTAGGGGCAGAAGTAGCCAAAGAAAGGACCAAAGAACATTCAGAGAACTATCTACAGTTTTGACTGGACTTTCTTTGCCGTGAGCTGACTGGCTGTTTGCCTTAACTGTCTCCCTTCCCCTCCCCCACACGGTCTTCACCTCAGCTTCACTCCACACCTACTTCCTTCCCCTCTTCCCCTTTGCCCTGTTCCCTCTCTTTTCCCTTTTCTTTCAGTTTATCAGATCCCCTCCTAAGTAAACCCACAAATAAGTAAACAAATAATAGTGGAACTAACATGATGTTTGCTCCCATTGAACTGTTCACTCTGTTAGTGTGTTAAAACCTTTCCTCCACCCCATGTCTATTTTATTTTGACTGTAAGTTCTTCAGGGCAGGGACCATCTATTATTCTGTGTTTGTATAGCGGGGTTCCATTCTTGATTGGCCTTTAAGCACTACTGAAATAAACATGATTAACATCATCATCGAAGATAATAAACATGAATTGTTAAGACTGTCTTGTTTTGAAAGCATGTTGTGCAGTCCTAAATTACTTTGTGTAAAACAATTAAACCCCCACTCTTCCCATGGTTCAATGTACATAACTGGAGCCATATCAGTAAAACTGCAGATTTCTCCACAGTAGTGGACTGCCCAGGGTTACAAAGACCATGATATCATGACTTATTTACAAAAAGGCAAAAATAATCATTTCTGCAATGAAAGTAATGGCCATGACAAATATGGAGACTTAGGACCTGATTCAGCTAGTTACTTAAGTACATTTAATGGGATTACTCATGTTCTTAAAGTTAGTAAATACTTAATTATGTCGCTGCATTAGGACCATAAATAGCAACATAATACACAGATAACTATATTTTTGTGCTGTCATGTTACTGTCATGACATTTTACCTACTTAGGTTTGTGCTGCTAGGACCTGTTACACAGATAAAGCCCTATCTTTGGGGGGGGGGGGAAGAAAGAGAGAGAGAGGGGTGTGAAACTAGGTCATATTACACATAGACTTAAAAATACCAGAATGTTGTTTAAATCATTGGGGTCAGGTTGAAAGAATTTTGTGCATCTTGGCCATCCTTTGGAATCCAGATGACACTCATCTAGAAAGCTCAATGGATTCTACTCTCAGATATTTGCATTCAACTTCTACCAGTGTCAATAAACTGCAATATGCATATTTGTTAAATCTAATATGCAAAAACAGTGCTTCTTTCTTCTGATCACATTCTTTGAAGTCTGTTATGAAGAAAAATATACGACTTAAGTGAACGCTGAGATAAACAATTATAATCAAATGAGAGAATTTGTATAATTAATTGTAATTTTTTAAATGTTAAAATTTTTTATCCTATTCTTCAGGTAAAATTCAAGCCTATGGATACAATTTATAAACAGTTGCTTCCGATTATAAAAACAACTTTGCTGGGAATTGAAATTCTGCTTATTTTTTCTTATTTTTAATGTGCTATCATAGTCAGAAAAGTGGCTATGAAAATTATGTTCTTAGTCAATAGATCTGCTCACTGTGTGTTTTCAGAGTTAAATCTACTTATTTGACTGACAAAAATACATTTTCACTCCTTTTTTATGTCCGCAGTAAGGCAAGCACAACTATGAGAAAGTCAGCAAAGTGCTATTCTGTAACATAACATCAGTAAAATTGTCAGCTAAATTCTAATAGCAGAACCTTTATTACTAGTGTTGATGCTTGTGCCAGAATGGCCAGATTTTTGGATCCCTGGTTGAGTGTGCTGGCCTGTTAGAAGAGCCATTTTTTAGTTTGTATAAAGTGGACATATTTGATCAGAAAATCATTGAGAAATAATAAACATAGAAGCCCATATTCATAGAGTCGCTCTTTGGAGCAGGACCACATTTTGGAATTAGCTTAAGATTAGTACTACTGTGAAAATGCCAGTTGAGTTTTTAGCCTCTAAAGTTCTTCTTTTCCTGTGTACAGATTAGGTATAAGCATACCTGCTGGGAAACCTGAGTTTTTCAAGGTTGACCAAAGATTCCTACAACATGAAGGACAGAACACTTTAATGGTGATACTCGTGTGATAGAGCTCTGCATGCAAAGTCTATTGGAATTTCAGCAATTTTTGGATACAACAATAAGATGATCTATTGAATGGGCATTTTTCATCATCACAGAGGTTCTTTGCAAAAGTGGTGCTGCTGATTGTATAGACAAATACCTATACAGAGAAAAACAAGAATTACAGTATCAGTAATGTATGCTGTTCACCAAGAGTTAAAAGTAAAATTTAGATGTATATATATTTGGAGATGGCTTTCAGTTACACTCACTCTCTCTTTAACTACACCAGCGGTTCTCAAACTGTGGATCGGGACCCCAAAGCAGATCGCCAGGGATGGCTTAGACTTGCAGGGGCTCAGGGCTGAAGCCGAAGCTTGAGGGATTCAGCCCTGGGAGGCAGTGCTCAGGTTACTGGCCCCCTGGCTGGGGCTGAAGGCTTTGGGCTTCTGACCCCTTCCCCGTTCAGAGCAGTGGGCCTCGGGCTTTGGCTCCTCCACACATGGCAGTGGGACTTGGGCGGGCTCAGGCTTCAGCTCCCCCTCTTCGGGTTGTGTAGTAATTTTTGTTGTCAGAAAGGGGTCACAGTGCAATGAAGTTTGAGAACCCCTGAATTAGACAAACAGACAAATATTTATAGGGGTATAATGGGGCGCTCCACCCTGGCAATTTAAAGCAATTAAATGAAACGGCTACAAAACATAAATAATTTTTAAAAATTTAAGAAACAAAATTTTAAAAAGAATCTCAGTTGTGAACAATAAGAAATGATCCTTATCCCTAAGGTATTAAAATGGTCCATGGTACAAGCAAAGGTTTAACATATAAGTCTTGCAAACTTCTCTCTGATTACTGCAATTTATATAGAGAACAGTCACAGTGTATTTAGATAATCACACAGTATATGCATATTTTTTCACATAGCCGCAAGATCAGACTATTTGACTGTTGCTTATTTTGGAATTCTAGGTTTGCCAACGGGCTTTCATTAACATGTCTGTCTCTATAAACTTCAAGACACACTGAGGTTTTCTATAAAAGTGCAACAATAAATCCATAATCAACCCTTTGTTGAGCTGCACACACATGGACGCTGTAAAATACAACTGAGATCCAATGGCTGGACCCTCTGTATAAAATGAAGCAGCTTCAAGTTCAATGGTGTTTGAGACATGGAAGTGTTACTATTTTTCACCCGTGGCCATGTAAATATGAACATTTAATGCTGCGGACTTCTTTGATTAGACATGCATTCTCACCACACAGCTGCAAACCTTTTTTCCTTTCTACTATTCCTCCCAGATAAAACCATGCTATTTTGCCTCAGTGCTAAACTCAATCCTGGTCTTTGCTGCCAGTTCACCTCCAGCTGCCTGTAAAGAGTTTCACACTAAACCCCTTGTTTATGTCAGTGCTGCAATTAAGCCCAGGCCAAGAAGAGAAGTCCCTCAGAGGGTGGCAAAAGTGCAAGACTAAGAATTGATTTTCAACTTCTCCTGCTCTATAATCTATCCACACACCCCTTCCCAAGAACAAAAAAATGACAATGCTTACCTCCCCAACCACCAATTTTTTTTGTTTGTTTGTTTTTGTTTTGTTTTCAGTGGCCATTTTGGGGCATTTTCACAAATTGAATCCTGTTTCCAAATTGGCCAGTGAAAAGTTTTAGCCATGCTGAAATCATTTCCAGTGCTAAATTGGGAAACCTGAGGCAGCTGGGCAATCTTACAGCTGGCTAAACTGCAGCTTGCAATAAAAAGCAGTGTGAATAAGGTATATTGAAGCAAAATTGGATTCGTTTATTTTGTAGGGAGGGTTGGGGGAGAGGAATTAATGAACAGAAATTAAATTAGCTCAACCAAGCCTTTAAAAATATACTAAAAAATACCTGACCTGCTATGAACCTTTTAACGAGCAGGAACCTTTGGGCTAACAGAACCAATTTAGCTTCAGTTTCATTCACTGCCAAAGGCACAGGTTCTGGAGGGTGAATACTACGAAACTTGATAAGAAATCAGATTTAATGTGAACAAGGTAAATTTTATTTCTGTTAACCAAAGTCAGCCCTGCACAAAGACACCATTATGGCAAATCCAGCGTAAGACAATATGCAGCCCAAATACAGAGGTCACACTGACCGATGAAAATATTTAATTAACTAATCAGCAGATACCTAAAGAAAAAATAAATATGCCTTTTTATCCCCGCTGCTGAAACTCTTTCCCCTGAAATCAAAAGAAATCATGGCCTATCCTGTTTTGGAAAGATTATTGATTAACTTTAAAAACTCTAATACCATAATTCATTACAATAATATTTTATTCACACACTCCCTAATCTGATCTCAGTGCTGCTTCAATGAAGGAAACGCTCTATGGCTATACATAGCACCTTTTAATGGCTGATTGTGGAATTGGAGGCAATATAGATATCTATTTCCCCATAGCAGAGCTCCAGAAAGACTGGAGCCAGATCATTATTATAATTAATCTACTTCAGAGGCCCCCTGGTTGTAAGAAGTTTCCCCTGTATCTCACAACCAGTATATGTTCTAATTTTATATTGATGTACAATAAAGGTAAATTCTTCTATTCATATTCTATAGATAGCTATGTTTAATCCTCTAAACTACCAGAATGATATCTCTAATAATAGTTTGTACTAATATAACGACTTCCGGAGGATCTGCAATTATCAATGACTTTATCTTCACTCATGTGAAGCACACCCATTTATGTTCATTTTACTGATGAGGAAACTGATGAGTAGAGAGCTTAACTCATTTAACCCAGGGTCTCATGGGAAGTCAGTGGCAAACAGAACATGTGACAAACAGAACCATCAAACCCTTCCATTCCAAGTAAAGCCTTACTGAAGTAATTGCAATTACTAAGGCAGCAGCAAAAAGAATTGTAAGTAACAAAATCCTCCTCATATAAATCTTTAACTTATCTACAGTACTTCTTTTACATCTCTGGAACCTTCAAAATAAACCTGTATACTACAAATCTCTTCAGGCATCAAAGACTTTAAAACACATTTGTTATGGCAAACTTCCAGCTACACAGGCACTCTGCCATTCCACTCCCCGACCAAGTGTGAGTGTATGTGGGAGCTTTCTAGGGTGGAGTGACTAGTTTGTCTGTCCCTCCTCTCTGCTTGCCAAATAGTGCCTACCGTTCTCTTCACCACCACCTCCAAACTACGTGGCTCATGATATTAGGAACTTGGTGATGAGAGAAATCAGATTTTCCACCACTCCACCTCAACTTCAGCCAGAGGATACTCACTTCCTCCAAAGCCAGGCACAATGGGAGAGCACTCTGTATGTCATTCAGTGTCTAGGTGACTCTGTTCTGGTTACTGAAAGAGACAGAGACAAGGAAAAGCACATTTCTTCCCTTAAGGGCCTGATCTGGAGTGACATAGTGTATCTGTAAAAGCAGCAAAGAATCCTGTGGCACCTTATAGACTAACAGACGTTCTGGAGCATGAGCTCATGCTCCAAAACGTCTGTTAGTCTATAAGGTGCCACAGGATTCTTTGCTGCTTTTACGGATCCAGACTAACACGGCTACCCCTCTAATACTTGACATAGTGTATCTGTAACTCCCAAAGAACTGACTTCTCTCAGCATCAGAGTCTAACTCTGATGTCTTCCAAAAGAATATAAACTCATTATTTATTATCCATGAACACACTCATTCAGCTGACTGTTTGTGGGAATTTGACCTGCCTTGAGTTCAAATGAAGAGTCTACAAAGAGGGCACGGAAAGTTTATAGCTGCTGCAAGGTGAACAAATGATCGTTCAGTAGTGTAACCTTCACATTTTACCATTCAGATACATTATCTTTACAGATAGAGTGGACTCTGCAGACATCATGAGGGAAAAATCCAAAAAAAGAATAAAAAAGATAATATAAATCAAAGATTTAAATATCCAAATCAAACAATATAACGACAACTCCTCCGCCCTGATTAATATTCAGGCACAATGTTTTAACTGGGACTTTACAAGGCCTCCACTTGTGCACATCTGCATTGGGCATTTTAATAATTTGTGAGCAGATTTAGAATTTGCACCTACAAAACAAATGAGGAGAAGTAGGTATTCTAACACTTGTATGTGACTTTTAGAATTATTCATATATACATGCAGATTTTTCACATGCAGGTGCATGTATGTACATGCATATTTGGGTGTGTGTCCAAGTGGAGGCAAATGGGTGGAAATCAGACCCTAAAATGTTGATATAAACAAATATTGAATCTATAAATATTTACTTAAACTGAAATGGAATCATTATCTAATTCAACAAAGTGACTTGTAATAAATACTTAAAGAACATTTCAACTCATGATTGTGAAACTTAAAGACAAACTTCATTATCAGTTTCCTTGCTTCCGTGGGAGCATGTCAGAGCCCTAAGTCTTTTTTTTAAATAAAAGGTAGTAAAAAATTTTTCTCAATGGACTTGTAGGTGACTTTACTATAATCTGTGGGTCAGTCACACAGCAATCTACTTAAACTATACTTTCTTCACTTTAAAAGTCTTGAAGACCCATGAGGTCCTGTGATATCTTGCAGAATACATCCTGCAAAGTCGTGAATAATCATTTGGGCCGCCATCTTGCACTCACTCCATTAAGGAGAAAAATCTCCTGTGGCTATCTATAGTTACTAAATTAATTAATTAGTTAGGCCCATCTGGAAACAAATCTCACTAAACATCTTCATTTTTTTCTTTTTTTGCCAGAGTTCAGTTAACTAAACCTTCAGACAAGCTTTTTAAACAATGAATAGTTCCCAATAAGCAATGGTGTCTTTATTGTGGCCTCTAGCATAAATTCTCCCTAATTTATTATTAATTCCACACCACCTGGGAGAGCCTAAGAGAATAGGTGAGTTTTGCAGTGTCCCAAAGGTGACAGAATTTGGACTCTGGTGAAGTGAGAAAGGAAACGAATTCCAGAGCCTTGATGCGTCACAGTATCAGCCCATTCCTGATTCAGCCAGATGTGAAGCTTTGAAAGTTTTGGTTGAGATTTAAAATGCCTCCTTGAACACAGCTTAAATCAGATACAGAAGGAAATTCACCCTAGTGCAGAGTGCTTGCACAAGATCTTATGCCTCTCGAAGTCCCTTATAAGCCCTTAATATGGGTCTTAAATGGTGTGCAGCCTTGGGCAAGTGCATTGTACAAGGACCGTTAGGCCCAACTCTCAAAGGGATCCTCTAAGGCAGCTGCTTATAGTTGTGCAACTGAAATCAATGAATGCTGCTGAGACTGACCCTTTGCAGGACTGGGGACTAAATCAGCACCAAATGTTTTAAATTCTTGGTTGAACTGAGCATAGTTTAAGTTTTTTAATGTTTTTACCTTGAACATTTTTAATTCCCTCCTTTGAATATAGCTTACTGTTCAAGGAGGCATCTTAAAGGCAGAAGAAATCCCGAATTGTGACTATAACATAGCAGACCATATAACACATTGCAGAAACTTTCAACTCTGTTTGCAAGTTGGTTTTTTGGAAAGATCTGCAACACTTTTCAAATGAGAACAATTTGGTCTATTAGCATAAGGTTTTCTGATAAGGAAAATGGTTATCTGACAATATATTGACATTACTGATTGTCAGATTTATTATGCCAGTTCCAGATTCTATCAGTTTATAAAAAATTAGTTACTACACAATAGCAAATACATAAGGCCAAGTCCTGGTCCTTGCTATAGCAGTGTAAACCAGCCAAAAATGCTGGCTTTAATTGACCTGGCCAATATTTCCCCCCAGTGTGAAGGAATCCCCAGGTGGCATAGAGCTGTCTGAGCGTCATCTATGCCACCCCCATGTTTCCTGATATAAAGAGAGTATATCTACACATTCTCCAGCTATCAGAATGACCCATTAGAGCCACTGGCAACTGGGTATAAGATACAGCAGCCCTGAGGCTGAGGCACAGTCTTCGGCCTGCTCCCTCCAGTCATTTTTGCTCTCTCCTCTTAGTGAGCTGCACTGACCACAGCATGGAAACAGCCCAGGATCATAGACAAAAACTTTAAATGTTGTTAAGTTCCCTTAAAATAGTAATCCTCGATGCAGCCTGCAAAATTTCCCTGATTTTTTTTTAAATTTTAATGTAGGATTTAATTTTTTAACTGCAATGTTTAATAAACAAAGCTGCTTTTGAACCAGACAAAGGTTAAAAGGAAAGGTTATTTTCTCAGACAAGTCTTCTACCTTATTTTGTCATATGGCACTCCTAGAACTTAATTACTGATAAAAATTTACATACGGTGTGCCCGTTTATCCTCAAAAATCCCAGCGAGCCTTACAAACTGTATACAACAAATCAACTTAAATTCAATTTAGTATGAAAAATTTTTCAGACCTTGTATGTCATACTGAAGCCCAGGGCAATTTTGTTGTTTTTTCAAACAGCTGGGTTATAAACCCAAGAAAATAGACTCTTGTAATGGAAATACTCAGAGACCCTTAATTATATTCACACAAACAGGCAGCACTGTGTTAAGATTTCTAAAACACATTCTGAAAGCCAGGTTACTAAATATATATGAAGTTAACAGATCTACTTATGTATTTTGTTAACCCATACACATTTCATTATTTCATCCTGATACATTTCATTATTTATTCAGTGTACTGAATAAGATCTCAGTTTCTACAAAAATTACAATTGAATAAAGTGCACGAAAGCACTCCTCTTTTTTCCTTTCCATTTAACTTACCTTCCTCATACTGTTGCAAGACTTCTATTCGCAAAAACATTATTAAAAGGAAGGGACTCCTCACCACCCACTCAGCTCCCAGAAGCCAAGAGAACAGACATAAAGATATTGTTTTTGTAGTTTTACACAGATGCTCTTTGGCCCTAAAAATATGTTCTAAGTCGAGCGCACATTTTAAAGGGATTTGTAAAGAATTAGCTCAAACAATTCCAAGAACTAACTTCAAGCTTATAGTAACTTTTGAAACTATGATATATAGAACTAAAATAATTTACTGACTACATTTTTTTTTACCTTTTTTTTTTAATAATTTCCCATTACCACCATTTAATGCTCTGTAATTCAATTCACACTGAAGATGACCGGAATTCAGCAAACACTCGTCAGCAATCTTATGGAAAGGATGATTTCATTTGCAAAGCACATTTTACGGGATTCAGCAGGCAATGCACGTTTATGGGCACTGGAAGGGAAAGTTGATGGCAGAAGAACACAAGGCAGATAAAGAAGATCTTGGATGGATGATGTGGTATCCTGCGTGGATCAAAAGGACTATTCATCCACAAAGAGATTAACAGAGGATTATATAGAATGGGCTAGCATGGTTAAAAACCTCCAATAATGGAGATCCCACGTAATAAGAATTCATCCAATGCAGTTCTGTTTGGGGACTGTTGTGTGTTCTCACTTTTAATGGTATAGACAATATCATCCACATGATAACACTGTGATATTATAGATATAAGCAATCAACCAAAAGATCCTAGAAAACTTGGTCGACAGCTGGAATGCTTTCCCCCTCCTTACCTTAATGATGAATTATTATATAAATAATATATGTACCAATTTCAAAGAAAAATCTTGTTCAAAAATTCAGGCAATCAGAAATTAAGTTCTAAAAGATTTGATCTTTTGCATTCACACAAAAAATAACACCTACATGAAGGAAGTACTGTGGTAAGTCGTGATATATCGATGGATCATTTAGAGTGTGTGTAGGGAACCATGAACATTTTTTAGAGGAGGGAGAGGATGGCAACAGCAGAGCCAACATTTTCCAACTGTTTTCTCTTTTCAAATATTTCCATCCCATAAATATATTAGTTTGATCCTTGTGTTTGTATATAACTAATACTCCGCTAAAATCAAAACCTTAAATATATTTAAGTCAAAAGGTGTCTTTTTCTGAGTCTTCCTTCCCCAGTATAAAACATTTTAAAATGCTTAATAAAGAGATAACTAAAGGTCTGAAGGTTATGGAGTGGTAATATTAAGGGTTTTGTTCTGACTCCTTAACAGAGATAGGTCTGATCCTGATTTGAAGTGCTTCTAAGTTTGGTGCTGTTCAAATGCAGGACTTTTGTGTTGACTCAGCTCTAACAAAAAGATAAGTAACTTGAGTCTGAAAATAAAGCGAAATCTTCTGCTTGGTTGAAGAGATGAAAAACAAAAACGGAGAAACAACCTGCACTACTATTATTTTTATATTAACGAAATATATATCTTATTTGTTACTTCAATTTGTATCCAGTTATGTAAAACTGTAGGACGAGATTTCAGAAAAATGTACATTAGACTGACACATTTAAAAAAAAAATCAAATCAGAAATATGTTGGAATTGGCCCTTGCAGTGCAGAGAAACAAAGGTTCACAAACATAGCTCCCTTCTAAGTCAGGCTGTAAACCAGGAGCACATGGGGAGAAGAAAGACTGCTTGTCTCGTTCCAGGAAACTGGACTGAGGATTATTCCATAATTATGTTAAACAAATACAGTATAAAGTGTTACATGGTGAAAAGTTCAGAGCCATCACAGGCTAAGTGATTGTTTGATCACAATACACTGAAGTCCTTTCAAGGCATTAATTCCTTAATTACTAAAGTTATGAAAACTTTGTGAGGTTTACTATATTCTATGGTAAGTCATTTTGTTTTGATAAGCAAATTCTGGGTTATACTGTTTCCACAGACTTTCAATTTAAGTCCAACTTCTTTAAATATTAATAATGTTTTCTAATTTGCAAAGCACATCCCAACCCTGCAGAAATGCTATGACATGCTAGAGATTTATACAACAACCTTCTGAAACACTGTAAAACATAATAAAAAATACCCTCTTAAAACTCCAAACAAATTGAGGGGCTTAAGTTTGAAAATGTTTCAAAGCAAGGATGGGCTAAGATAAGGATGAAGTTCCATAATATATGAATTAAATAGGACCTTCAAAATCACTACAATGCACACCATTATTATTGTACCCATTTTACTGATGGGTAACTGAAATAAGTGGGGTGGATTCTATCCTGAAATACATGAAGTCAATGGGAACTGCAAGCATGCATCTTCCTGGATGATATGTGGTCAAGACACAGGACTGGGACTGAGGAGATGTAAGTTTCTGTTTCCAACTTTGTTAAAGATTTCCTGTGAAACTCTGGACATTTCACTTACCCATATCATTACAGACTAAAGCCTTCAGTCTATAATGTGTCTTCAGAAACTATGGTCTATGTTTAAATGGTTTATAGATATAACTATTTCGGTTAGAAGTGGTGGTGGTTTGTTGTTGTTTTTTTTTTAACTGGAATAGTTATACAGTAGAACCTGAGAGTTATGGACCCCTCGGGAATGGAGGCTGTTCGTAACTCTGAAATGCTCGTAACTCCGAACAAAACATTATGGTTGTTCTTTCAAAAGTTTACAGCTGAACATTGACTTAATATAGCTTTGAAACTTTACTATGCAGAAGAAAAATGCTGCTTTATTTCATTTAAATTATTATGGTTAAAGAACAGTTTCCTTAACTTGTCAATTTTTTTTAAACTTTCCCTTTTTTTTTAGTACTTTATGTTTAACACAGTACTATACTATATTTGCTTTTTTTGGTCTCTGCTGCTGCCTGATTACATACTTCCAGTTCCAAATGAGATCTGTGGTTGACTGGTCGGTTCATAACTCTGAGGTTTTACTGTACCTGGAAAAGCTCTAGCATGGACACAATTACACCAACATAAAGTTGCCTTTTACCAGTACAGCTATTCCCCTTCCCATTCATGAATAGCTATTCTGGTATAAAGCACCATTCTACTAATAACTGCTTCCACACCATGGGGGCTGCACTGCTTTAACTATATTGGAATGGTTAGAGAAGTACAACTTTCTAGTGTAGACAAGGCCTAAGTCAAAGTTCCCATTGATTTCAAAGAGCCACCATCAATATGAGCCTAATGTACTGTATATATACCTCTCCCTCTCTCTCTCTCTCTCACCCACCCACACACACACATATACACTTTCCAAAACAAGCATCATACAACCCCCAAATGACACTCACAAAAAGCTCATCCATAACTATAACACACATGGTCCCATATAACTAAACCGTACCCTGGGCAATTCCTCAGCTGGCACAAATGAGCATAACTCCCTTATTCTGAATGGGGTACACTGATTTTCATCAGAGGATCTAGCCCTCTCTGAAGGAGGGAGCAAACTGTTTCCAGTGCTACTTAGGAGTTCCCTGACAGTAATGTCCAGAGAACTATCCCATTGACACCTTCCCCACAACCATGACCTACATGGGAGAAAGACGCAGAATGACCTGTCTTAGCTGGACAATATCTTATCCATAAGGCAGATTCAAGGACAAGTGGTATGGGAAGCATCTTACAAACCTTTCCATACCCTAAGAGACAGGACATCTTTATTGGGCCCAGCTTTGGGCAATTCAAGATTCAGCATTATTTCCTACTCTAAATTTCTCCTCATATCTTCTGTACAACCCATCCCTCTTTAGTTCTATGCACACACAATAAAAAACTTTATTGACTCACTCCAAAAGGAGTCTTCACCTGTCTTCTTCAGCAGGAAGGATGATGGCTGTGAAGGGAGGGCCTCCGACACAGGGAGAGTAAAGATAGAGAAAATGGGGGAGATGGAATGTTGGGAAAACCAACAGGGATGCTGAAGACCACCCAGGAGAAAAAGAAAACATTGGGGGTTGTGGGAGGGGGAGGGGAAGCACCTGAGCATGTACAGTAGCTAATTGTCAAATTTTAACCACTTAACTGTTTCATATCTATTTCTCCACCACCACTCCTCACCCCCACTCCCACACACATATTAAGGACTTGGCTGCAAAAGCTTTTAGAACTAGAGCAGGCTTTTAACTTTAGCACAAAACCACCCCTGTGTTTTGAAATCCCAACTTAAAGAATTGCTTAGAAAATGTTAAAAACCAAAATTTTAAAATGCTCCCAGGCTTTGATGTCCATTGTTAAATTTAAAGCCACAATGAAACTGTATGCTTAAGTTATGGACTGAATATAACTTACTAGTAGAGAGGGACCCCTAACCATAATGGTGCTACTGTTATGGAACTCACAAGTATCATACATAACAACAGGTGTTATATGTTACACCGGTTAGTTACTGTTCAGATAGTACATACAGATTCTCTGCTGTAATCCTCACTTTTCTAGGCTTTTCCTCAGACATTGTTCACCTAACACCACCTAAAAATAGGAGGTAAGGCAAAACACTTCTACAATGCCAGCGACCTCAAAGCCACCCATTGTTCTAAAAGGTGACTTAAGCTGCTGTGATGCAAGACTGCTATAATTCTGTTTCTCCAGACAGAAAGAATGCATAGGAGTGACTCTCCATTGCCCAATATTCTGGGACACAGAAACTTTGTAATTTGGTGTTAATTAAGGTAAAGCCTTCCGTTGACTCAAACCACAGTTTTTTTTAAATTGAATTATATTATTATTATTATTATTTTGCTAAAGCAAACAAACTTGGGGACTAGTTCTTTCCCTTCACTGCACAGGTGCCCTGTGGGGGAGCTCCTTTGCTTCCCACATTCATAAGCAACAAGGCATGAATTCTCCTCAGAGCTTATCAGAGGGTTGGAAGCTAATGTTCCCACTTGCACACTGCAGCCTCTTAATCTTCTACCACCACTAAAAAGGAGTTGTAATAATAACAACAACAACCAACTATATATTTCTGCAGTACTTTACAAACACATGGTAGGCATCCTTCCTGCACCCAAAGGGTTTACCATCTAAGAGAGACAGGTAAAACATGCACACAAAAAGTGGAAGGATAGTCCCCTGGGAGAATGGGGAGAGATTATTGGAGAGGAAGAGAAAAGAAAGGTAACAGGAAGAAGTGGGGTTTAGCGAGGTGAGTGAGGGGGAATTTGGGATAACATTCCCAATGTAATGTAAGACAGAGAAAGAGACAGAGGAAGCAGTATGGTTTTATGGCAAGAGGCTAGGGACAAGATCAGCAAGAGTGTGGTTGGAGACAGATGGAGATGGAGGAATGCACTACAGTCAGCAGCATGCACTAGCCATGATAATGTAAAACGTTCCTTTTAAAGCCAGAAATGTGCATCCTGTCACATGCTGCCCAAACCTGACCTAGCGGGTAGGATTTCTGGAATAGAGGGTACAGTACATCTATCACAATCACTGGCTTCACCTTCACTGTGCTGCCCAGCAAAGGATTTTGCCCTTTGTACATACCTATTTCTCTCCAGCCACATGAAATACATATTACATTTAGGATCAACTATATTCCATCTTACCAAACAGGCACAGGGACACACTTCTCAAACATATGACATAGGAACAAAACAAATACAGCAGGATTGTGAAGTCTGCCATTGAATTTAACCATTCACACCCAGGCTTGTAGCAAGTCCTGTTGTTTTGCCCTTAATAAAGAATTGCTATGCCCTTGACTCTCATTTTGTAGATACATGGGTTTAAACCCCGCTATGCCTCCAGTCCTCTTCTGAGTGACAGCATTCATTTACCCATTGGTGCAGAGAGATAGGAAGGGTTGGCCATCTCTCAACGGTGATCTCACACAGAACTGCTGACAACTATGATATGATCACACTAACAAAACAGCCACATCCACAAACAACTGGAATGCACAGGCCCACAACACAGATTTCAGTGGTGCAGTACAGTTCCGTTTCTCTTATCATGGCCATCACCATGGTATCTATTCAGTTCTATTCAGCAATTTTCACATCACATTTCATCAAATGAGCATTCATCATTCAGGAACGTCAAGCTTGAAGCATTAAGACAATGGAGCTTTCGGGATAATCATATTCACGCAAGCTGTTAGAAGCACTCAGTTTGCAAGCAATACCCTTTTTAAATTACTTTTTTATTATGCTCACTAGTACTTTACTCACTTCAGGAATGCTTCAGGTCCCAGTGACCAGGAAATAAGGTGAGTACAGCCATACATTATACATCAAGTCATAGTATTCTTTTCAATGTGGTTCATTTTAAGAGCTGAAATGGTGTCTCTTTCATGCACACTGTTCAGTTGGATAGTCGTTTATCTGGAACTAAAGTTGGAATCCTCTGAGGATCACATTGAAAGCGGTCAGCATTTAATTCAATTTTTTTTTCATATCCATCCCTATCAGAGTCTCAGGAATCTTCAGCTAAATTATTTTAGTCACAAAGACTTTCAGGAATTTAATGCAAAACAGGCACCAAACAAATTTAATCATTGGACCTGTTTTGTTTTTTTTTAATACCATAAAAGTGAACGTTGATTCACTGTGTTAGTTTTCTCTCACCCCCTGAGTAATTTTAACAATTATGTTCACTGCTGCTGTTAGAATTATTATATGCACCTTTATTATTTTTTTCCAAAGGTGTTATAATATAAAACTCGTCTTGTTTTCCAACAAGCTAGATGTTGTAAAATCACAGAGAACATGCTTGATTCAGTTTACTCTTTCTCTCCCTCCCAGCCTTATCCTCCTCCATGTTCTTGGGTGGGCAGATTCATGGGGAGACTTGGTTTTTAGCACAGCCATCACCAGGCATTTTGCTACTCTTCTGAAGCACATCTGGGCTTTATATCAGGCCTTTAATTAATCCTCAGTGAAAGCCAAGCTATGACATTTTGACTGGGCAGGCTCCAGTTTTGGACAGGTCTTGATTTATTGCGACTGAGTCTCAACGAACTTTGATTTATTTCAGCTTTGGGGAGGAGGGCAAGCGTCGAACAGAAAAAGTACTGTTGGATGCAGAACATGTGATGCAAGTAAAAAACGTCCAGATTTCTGTGGCCCAAATGACAAAGGGCTCAGACAATTTGAAACAACAACAAAAAGCACCTAAGAAGCATAAAGGCTTTGGTAAAAAAAAAATCACTTAAAAAAAAAAAAAAGAAATTTAGCAAACTAAGACTGTACTATTTGACTGAAAGTGCCAAAGAAGGAAGCCCATGTCTTATCTCTGAGCAAACAATAAATCCCTAGTCACTCATCAGAGTTAATCATGGCTCTCATCTGCATTCAGCTAACTACAGAGAAGCTGGGCTGATGCTTTCCTGATGAGCTGCTTTCTGTGAAAAGGATGTTCTCCTATTGTCTGCCAATCCATCTTGGGTGAATGTCCTGTAACAGGTCTTCCCACTTTGACAGTACTTTGAAAGGTCTGCTGTGCACAGAGAGCAAGGCAACAAGAGCCAGACTATTCATCTAAATAAAGCAACAAACAATAATCTGAGCCACTAAACAAATCTGATTTGCTGAAATATAAAGGCTTTTTGTTTCCTACTCTTTTACTTCTTACTTTTATTTTATTGCTTACTCTCTTCAAACACTGGCAGTGCGTCCTTTCACTTTTGTTTTGTTGAATTCAAATATGGTCTTGGACAGGTCAACTTTGCAATTTTTTCGTATACCACTTTAGATCAGTTTACTCTACCATCTACAGCTATATGTACAGTCGAACAAAGCTCTAGTGTTCAAATTACAAAGGGGAAAAATAGATTTGTGTTCTCTTGTGCTTGAAAAGTCATATAGATAGATAATATATAATCTATGCCACCACTGACGCTTCCCTCCACCTCCCTCCACACACTTTTTAATATTTGAAATTCAAGTCTTGTCTAGCCAGAAAGATACATGGAAACTGGAGTATTAGTGGCAGTATAATCTCGCTACAGAAAAGAGTGAAAGTGATGCAACTGAAAAAGTAAAAGATTTTTAGTATGAACAATTTGGCACTTTTTATTTGTTGACATCTATTAAACTCCAGTGCCTAGAGTGAACAATTGACAGAAAAGATATTTTTTGTTAAACATTCAACATCCTCTTCTATTAAGATCTCAAAAACTTCTTTGGAGCCACCCCCCAAAAGTTCTCCAGCAACACAAGGGAAGATCATATTTCACATTCCTGATATTTCTAAAGTGTAAAAAAAGAAACAAAAAACACAAAACAAAAACAAAAAGACCACACACAAAACCCACCGTGGGGGGGAAAACCCATAAAAATAAAACAAAACAACCCCCCCAACTTTAAGAGCTTCTACATAAATCATAAACAAAACACACACAAAAAAGCACAAACCTGGCTTTAAAATAAATCTTTTATGGGTCATCTTTAAAAAATAAAACCAGGCAGTGGGCAGCTAAGGGGATTGGTAATGCATGAGACTTTCACTTTTAGGTTGTTGTTTCAAATCTGTTTTAGAATGATAGCCACTGGAAGTTACCACCATCCAGTG
Organism: Gopherus evgoodei; assembly: GCF_007399415.2. NCBI lineage: Eukaryota > Metazoa > Chordata > Testudines > Testudinidae > Gopherus > Gopherus evgoodei. The sequence goes on along the minus strand of NC_044323.1, from coordinate 172,683,148 downwards.
GCTGCTCAGTGGCTTGTGTGAATTTTGGCAAGAAGGGCCATGGAGACTGAACTATTTTGTTGTTCTCCCAGAGGAATTCCTTCTAATTCAGTATGGGAGCATATTAGTAGATAATATGAGGAAGCTTTCGTGGACACTGCCGGTGCTGTCCCTCGTCTCTGGATACATGGAGGACTTCATTCTCAAAGGCTGGCTGTCCGTGAGCAGTGATTTTAAAGGAGTGCAAAAATCCCTAGTTTAACTGCAATATATTCATATTCTAATAAATGGACTGTGAGGGAATTAGACCACTTTAGTTTCAATAGTAGAAGCCACATCGTTTGCATTTTAAATAGATTCTCTTAGGCAAGATGTTTTATTAAGCAAATTAAGAACCAGCATCTCTACTATTTATGCTGCTTGTTTACATTTCAAGCTACACTCAGTTTGGATGATTTGGCCTACCCCCACTGCAGGTTTGAATGAAACAGCAGGAAGGGAGACAGGGGCGTGGTGGGTCACTTTGTCCCAGGGTAATCTAGAGTAGAAGATAGGGCCACAGCATCATCCTCTTGAGAATGGCGAGATGACCAGAGGATGCCACAGCCTTGCTTCCTCTGATAAGGAGTCACTCCCTGATATGAATCTTCATTGGTTGATCCATTTCCATGGCGGCCTTAAGTCTTGGTGCTGGGCAAGATTCCAGAGTTTAACTTCTGTCTTTTACCTGGACACTGGAATTTTACTTTTGTTTTTAGTCCATTTCAATTTGTAGGTTTCATACTGTAATTAGCACACTGCTGTAAGCTCGGGTTAGCACTGCAGACAAATGTTTAACTTGAAATCAAAAACAGTTTTTGCTGAACTCTATGAAAATTCATAACATCATTTCTATTACTATTAGACTACATAAAACCTGTGAATGGGGGAAGGGGTACAACACAGTTCTAACAGTGTCTCTTTAAGGGACCTATCTGACAGCAGATTTTGTTTTCCCCTTTATAAAAGTGATCTAGTAGTGCATTATTCTAGTATCCAGAGGTTTTTCATTTCATTTTAGGTGTACTTTACCTATAACATACACCAATGTAATTGGAACACCTCTAGTGAAAAATAAAATTTATTTGTTCCCTTTAAGAAAGTGTAGTAAACTATAAACTGCAGAAAGACTTTCTAATACCAACAGAGATTGGACTTTTGAGAGACCAAAATTGAGAGAACAAAATGACAAACTGAGAGACCAGTTAGTTGCTTACATTTGGAAAAAGTTTTTTAAATGAACCAACATAGCTCTAAAGAATCATCTTCAAAAAGGAAATTCTTCTATATGCTAATTATAAACCTATCAACTTAGATAAAAGTTTGCTATTTTACAAGTAACTATAGTACACTATAAAGGAGCTATAATTACTCAAAATTGAAAAACTAAAAATCAGAAATTGTAAAAATGTAACTTTTCCCCCATCTTGAAATACTGTACACATAAATGATTAATCTTCTATAAATCAGTATAAATATGCTTACAATCAGTGAATAATTTCCTTGTACAGTTAATTGAAAAACTAATATAAAAGAATATATACACAATTTGGGCATTTAAACACCAATATCTTAAGTAACTGTTTAGTCCTGTAATTATTCCAGACTATTTTATCTAGTTACTGCATTAATTTTGATGCAATGAGTGATTGATTTATTTTGGTTTTGGACAGACTTATTAAAATTTGTTCTTCTGCCAGTTACAGTTTCACATATGTGCCCGTTGGTTTTGTGCTTGCCTTCCTTAGATGTTACGATAATCAGTACAAAAACCTTCTTTGAGAAAAGTATAATTTACTTAATTATAAGGAGAGATCAGTCACACATCAATTTCATCATTCTGTCACGCATGCTGCTAAAAGTTGGCAGAGACCGGGTCAGGTGAAGCCTCTTTATTCCAATTCTATTTTCAAATGGATATTGTGCCAAATGGAAACAGATCTTTTAGCTTCTAACTGTGTTCTTTCAATGGCACATTTCGGGCCAAACTGTGGCTGGCCCAATTGCGGGTGTGTGAGTAAGCTGTGTGTGCAAAGAGCCTCTTTCTCTCCTACCTATCCTCCCTTTGTAAGGGCAAGATACAATGGGTGAAATCTTGGCCTCATTAAGGCCAAGAGTCCCAATAACTGCAATAGGGGCAGGATTTCATCCAAGACCAGCTCTTGTGATACGGAGTGGGTTTGCAAAGTGCTCACTCCCCCAGCATGCTAGAAAGCTTTGGGAGGGAACTGTGCTTCCTGCAGTTAAAAGCCTCCTGGAACCCTCTAGGGTAGTATAGCTCCTCAATGGCAAGCAAGTCCTTGAAAAAAAAATCAATATCTGGCCCTTAATTGGTAAAGTTCAGGTCAAATAATGTAGTCTGTACTTAAAGACAATACATTAGAAACTGAATATCTGTGCTTGAGTTATTTACCCCTAAAGAGGACAAAAGAAAGGACGTTTTATTTCTTGGGTTGTTTTTTTTTTAAATACTGTAACACATCTTGATCTTTTTCCTGAATTATATTTTCAAGAGGCAATATGTTCTCCTTAAGATGAAAATATGTACAAGCCTGGACCTTCAAATACTGCTTTGACTGCAAGCTCTTTTGGACAGAGACTTTTTGTTCTGTGTTTGTACAGTGCTTAGTGCTACGGGGTTCTGGACAATGACTGGTGCTATTGCAATACGAATGAATAATCATCTTTGTAACCAAAGGCAGAAAGCTAAATTTCAGTAGTGAGCAAAATGAATGTAGAGTGTAAGTAATTTGCAAGGGTTTGTGAAACACTGGGTGTGTGCTGTGCACATGTATAAATGGAGCAGCAATGGCAACTCCATAAATACAATATGAATCTGAGGCACTGAATGATTCATGGAAGGTGCTGAGATTCCCCAACTTCTACTGAAGAAATTAGGGGTAATCTGAACCAATGCGATATCTGCCCTATCCATAGATATCCCATTACATCTATTTCACTTCTTGCTGTAGTTATAAAGCAGCATCCTCTTGTAAAGCTAGATATGCATGTTTACCGCAGATGCAGGAGTGCAACATTTACAGACCCAGGCCAACACTTTCATACTTTGCCGTGCAGCAGAGACAAAAACTAGGACATCTGTAGAAAGTATTACATTGTCATTAGTAGTCAGTGATGTGAAAAATTTCTGAAGTGGCAATACATTTACTATATATCAGTATAGGATGGTAATAAAGCTATTAGCAATAAAATAAACACAGAATTTTTACTTTTTGCCTGTCAATCATTTTCCTCCTTAAAATCAACAGGATATATATGTCATGAGATTTTTTTTTAAACAAGTCAAAGTAAGAGAGATGTTGCCAATGGGGTAAACACTGTTACTCCAAAAAATACGATCTGTTTATAGACACGTGGAGAAAAATAAATGAACAACAAAAAGATGCCTTCCTTGTAAAAGAGAGAATGTTTTGTATTCTCTTTTATCAATGCAAAACAACAAAAATAATTTTATGCTATATCACGTGCAATAAGGAACCATAGTTTTTAAACAAGTGTTCATTATATCAAAAGTAACAAGTGGGTCAAATGATATATAGTAGTGGTTGCCATGATAAACAACTGTGGTTAAAGAATACTTGCAGAGTAACATTCCACATGTAAAAGGTCAAGACACAAATTTGAGTTAATGCTCCGCTTATACAATTCACCATATTGGAAAGAAATCCGTCGGTGCATTTTGCAGAAAGAAAAACTTATTTGATTTCATGAATATGAGTCCTATTTTTAGATGAAGAAATCTGAGGCACAATCACTTTTATGCTAGGAATAATAATTTACCGAAGGTATAAAACCTTTTATGAAATTCAAACCTGCAGAGTGAACTTTGTAAACTTTATAAGTGTACCTGTTCTTTTTATAGGAACATTTATTACTGAATATAATGCACTAGTTAAAAACTACTGAATTTAGTTTACCAGTTTTAGTAATTGTGTGGACACAACAACAAAAAAAGCAACACATTGATTTAGGACACAGGTTCTGAATGGGCAGGTAGGAGGGAGGGAGTGGGGGTCATGACCTGCAGAGGATTATGATCACTCTACTTTTCTCACATTGCTAACTGGGAGAGGGCAGGTACATAGTAAAGTTGTCCCAGTGTGTAGAAGGTTGAGAATCACTGATTTAGGAAAAACTTCCTAGATTGTCTACAATTTTATTTGAAAACAACAACTAATCCCTGAAAGCAGATAGTTCAGAAAAATTAATTTTTAGGGATTAGGAGTTGTGATAATCTCCTCTCCCCTAATCCAACATGAAAGGTTCCTAAATCCCACTATGTTTCACCAGACATAGATACCACAGAGACTAACTGCCTAAGTGTACACATCAAAATCTTGGTTCCCATGGCATAATTCCCATTAACTTCATTGGGACCAGGATTTGGGTTCCTATGTGTAAACAGCCTCCTGGCAGGCTGGCCTTTCGGTCTTCAAGGCAGTGACAAATATGGGTGTGCATGGAGGTGTAGTTGTAGGGAGAGTTTGAAAGCAGTGAAATCAATATCACAGCCTTATCCAGCTCCCCCCCACCCCTGACACACACACAAGCTGGGGGTACATGATGTCTCCAGGAAATCTTTCCTTCCTGACAGCTGCAGATCTGAGACCAATAGAAAAGATTGTAAAGTTGCCTGCCTACAATCCCAAGGAAACAAACAATTGTTTTTGTTGTAGAAAGAAAATGTGGTTTTTTGGGGGAAAAAGAGAGGACAATCCTGTAATAAAGTGCTTGACACCAATAAGCATTCTCCACATATTTAACCTGGTAACCAGACCTAGCTATCCCAAGAGATAGTTAAATGTTAGCCAAAGGCGGCCAGCTGGAAAGTTCAGATGCTCTATCTTTGGACCATTAATGTTGGCTGTTGGTTACATCCAAAACACCTACAGCTGAACATTGAAGTATTTCTTCTAGAATTGAAAGTGGCACATTAAGTACACCCTGTGGATTTGGGGAATGTTTCCCACTACAAAAAAAAAAAAATCACATTTTTTCCATGTGCAGACAGCAAAGAACACATACTTTGATGAGAACTTGTTTTCTCCATAATAATATACACAATACCACAGCTACAGTACAATACAAAAGGGCCCTGACACTTTAAACTTACCACCTGAAATATCTGTTCTCTCAGTGGAATGAACTGAAATCACTGGAAAACTGAAAACCTAAATTCTGGGAATGAACTGCCCACAATGTTTTACTGACTTCTTTTCAAATGAAAAGAGTTGTAGTACAGTGAGGATGTTACCACCCAGACATAATAATACCAGTCACTGTTTTGGCTTCCGATGTAAATTGAACCATTCTGGTTTGTTTTTTTAAAGGTCCTCATTAAATTTTAATGATCTGTTTTAAGGTTTTTTTTTCCTGTTAAAATTAAAAATGAGTATGCTACACAGCCTTCACAGAGCATGGTGAATTATTCTAAGATTCATGAAAATCTGCAAATCACAGTTTAAATAATAAAGGGAAAATGACTACATTATTTTAGATGAGGCTGGTAGCACCACCTATTATTAAGGTTGCCTGACACTTCCCATTCTAAAATGTAGTTTTCAGTTGCTTATAAACTTTCCAAACTTTAAATGTTGGGACTGAAATTTTCCATTCCTGGTGTCTGCTGCAGCCTATTTTATTTTGATTTTTAAATTTCAGCTAAAATGGTTTAGCTGTTTTCAAGAATGAGGCTAGTGCAAAAGACGTTGTTTTACTCACGTTAAAAATTGTTGGTGAGTTCTTATTAGAAAAGCTGTAGCTTGTCCATGGATCAGGAACAGGTACTTGAAGATTGGGGGCTCCAGGGTAGCCTTTGGGTCAGGTATGTTGCCATGAAAATTCCCAAATTATTGTCATAAACCTTCGAACATTTGCAGTTTGTACATGTTCAGTAGACACTTGCTAATGCTTCACTGCGTAATTCCCAGAAGATTCTGTTCTCACTGAGCATGCTCCAGCCTAGGGATGAATAAGGCTTTCACTGCAATTGCAGCTCTTGGCTGATTTGGACTGTGCTGCCCAGCCAGTCCCAGTTCCCTCCTCGCTCATCAGCCAATCTATTTCTGTCCCCCACTCTGGCCTCTGGTAGCCCACATTCCATGTCCCATTTGGCTCCCAGTCCCAGTATCCCTCCCTTATCTAATATCAATGCTTACCTACACCTCCAGTAGAGGGAAGCACTTGTTTGGAGAATCTGGATGCAATACAAAGCTTTAGGAACTTGACTAAAACTCACTTTAAGAAGGTTGGCTTGTTTTCACTCCTGTGAAATATTATCCATTGTTAATGAGTAAATATAGCCCTACAGCACATATTCAATCTATGTTGAAAAGGACAAAGCACTGAAGATGACTAAATCATCATATTATAGAGTCATATTTTACAAAATACTCTGTTCTGATTTTTCTCATATTTTCTCCTAACTCCTGTAGTGAGCATATGAATAATTCCTAAGCAGGGACCCAAAATTACATTTTTATTTGTTCTATTCCAAATCTCTGAGCACTACTGAAAATCAAATATGTTAAAAGACTACTGTATTCACATTTTAAAAGATATTACATTCTAGTTAATAATGAAATAATAGGTTAGTCTCAAAAATATGACAATTTCTCAAACTTGAAACTTTATACTTGAAAGAAGCCTTTAGTCTAACCTCTCCATCACTCCAGCTGAATTTTAAGACCACCGGTGTAACAAGACCACTTAGAAAACCACAGGGGTGGCCTTGATAATAATACACATATAGTTGTTGAGGCACAGGAAACTAAACCAGATGGTTTTGCTGAGGAAAGCACTTCTGTTGCTTCATAAAACAAAAAAATCTAATAGGTCAAAAACAAAAATGCAGATATGATGAAACGGAAAGCTAAATGGGAGATTTATGTAAATAAGAAATAAGCTTGTTTTCTAGATTATATTCCCATCCACTTAAAAAAATGGCTGTAGGAAAACAAAGGAAGAGGAGCATGGTACAGTAGTTATGAAATAGATCGGTATCGTTTTCTTAAAGAAAAATATATTAGCAACACTTACAGTAGGCACTGCTGCAGAGCTTTGAAAATTAATGCCATATGATTTGTATTAGACAGAGCACCTACATAATATCATTAAAACCCTTTTCTTGCCTCATTTATGTGCTTTAAAATACAGAGCCCATTCATGTCTAAAGTAACTATGGCCTAAGTTCTTCCTTCTTCCACTTCTTATTACCAATCAATCATTCCAGCCCCCCGCCTTCCCAAAATGTAAGAAAACAGCTAATAGAAGCAACTTTAGGTTCTTCCCATTGCCAGGAAAAAATTTTGAACACATAGCTTCTTAATTCCCTTTATATTCTACACTTCAGAAGTGGCCTACAATCATATTAAAAACATTTTCTCCATTACAGGGGGTTTATAGCCAAAAACCATACAATCTTTTTCAGTAACTGAGTGTGCCATACTCGAGTTAAATCCAGAAGACAGCATGTCACTATGTTGGGGGCCATGGTCATCTGCATGAGGGAAGGATTTAGGGCTCCGATTCAGCCAGCATGCCATGCCGGTATCCCATAGAGAACCTATCTCATGCTGCTTTCTTATTCTCCATAATATGAGCTGCTTTTTTTTTTTCATTTAAGACCCAGATTCTCAAAGGTATTCAGGTACTTAAATCTCTAATTATTATGAAATTGCCTGAACAACACGTATTGAAGATAAGTGATGTGTTGCCTGTCTTTGCAGAATCTGAAATAAGAACTCTGGATGCATGAACTGCCCCATTCATCTCTGAGTGTCCTAATTCAGATACCCAGTGATAACAATGTTGACATCTCTCTGCTCCATTAAAGCATGTAAGAAAGCAGAAGGATCATACTGTGCAGATCTGAAGAATCTACTGGGAGTGACAGCTCACTTTGGCCCCACAAGTGACCAGACTTGGCCTCATTTTTTTCACCATACTCCATTCAAGAAGTAGCCAAACCCGAGTAGCCTAGCAGAACCTAATGGGGCATCTAAGCCCCCTGCTCCCGCAAAGCTCAAGAAAACAAGTAGGACATAGAAGCCTCACCCAGGGGAAGCTATGCATGAGTAGGCCAGCAGAACTCATACGTGTATCTGGGATAATCATTAAGGGAGCCAAGCCAAAAGAATCAAGAGAACATGTGTGATCATATTCTAAAAATCTGTGCAACCTACTGTGATTAGCATCCCACGGGGGTGGAGCTTATTTTGCAGGTGGAGTTTAGAAGAGTACCTACCACTATTTTCCCCTCCCCAATCTGTCCCAGAGTACAGTGGAAGCCAGGTATTTAATAATGTGCTAGGTATTATGACCTTGAGGATCTTCTATCAGTGTGATTTGGGTGTAACTGAATAAAATGCTTATAGCTGTCCAAGTATTTAATAAGGTCTTGGCATCCATCCACAGGGAGAGACTTGGAACCAGTAGAAGCCACTTTCAACAGCACAGGGTGGTCTCCCTACTCACCATGCTGCTTGTGTAGTGAGGATTTTGGGGGAAATATGCCCTCTCCTTCCAGCAACAGAGTAGATCAGTGCCCTTTACAACCTCAGAAGCCCAAATGTCACTAGGTCCAGCCTTTGTTAATTGTTGTGTGGGGATAGGAGATTGAAAATTAAGTGGGGAAACTGTGGAAAAGGGGTTAAATAATGGGAATAGCACTTCGCGCCCCGGTTCGCAGAGATACCAGAGCATATGCTCCACAAATGACCAATGGATTTTGATACCTGTAGGGACTTATCCCTTCCAGGGGCGGCTCTAGGTATTTTGCCGGCCCAAGCACGGCAGGCAGGCTGCCTTTGGAGGCTTGCCTGTGGGAGGTCCCCAGTCCCGCGGATTCGGCTGCACACCTGCGGGAGGTCACCCAAAGCCGTGGGACCATTGGACACTCTGCAGGTATGCTGCCGAAGGCAACCTGCCTGCCGCTCTCGCGGCAACCAGCAGAGCGCCCCCCATGGCTTGCCGCTCCAGGCTCGCACTTGGCATGCTGGTGTCTGGAGCCGCCCCGATCCCTTCCCCTAGACAGCAGTAGAGAGAGCAGAAGACTTTGGCCCCTGTATCCTTCCAGTCTCACAAGCGTGTAGCAGATATGCCATGGGGAGACTGTCTCATGTAGAGGGAGACAGACAGATAGACAGCTACACGTTGTTAGTCTATTACTGTTGCCTTAGTCCTTCTTCTCCCCTTCCCTCTTATGGTTATGCTCAACTGTTCCGGTTTTTAATCAGATTGTATGCTCTCTCGGACAGGGTATGTGCTTTTACAAAACCCAGCACAATGGGGTCTTGACCCTGACTTGGACCTTTTGGTACTACTGCAGTACAAATACTAATAAGTAATAACACAACCAATAACCAATGTATAATAAGGCTAATCTCTGTCAAACTAGCGCAGATCAGGAATTTTCCAATTTAAATCTCTAAATTTTTTGTTATATGAGAAACTGTTTACCACCTAGTGCTATGCAAAATCTATTTAGCAAGGTGAAACAGATGATCACTTAATGAGCTTATTATACATTAGGACAATCAAAAAATTAACAAAATGAGTTTAATTAATTAGAACGATTAATTGACTATCACAAGGTTTTACATACTATAACAGGTGAAGGACAATACTATAACGGTGAAGGCCAATACTATAATGGGGTTCAAAAGAGAATTAGATAGATTCATGGAATATAGATCCATCAATGGCTATTAGCCAGGATAGGCAGGGATGATGTCCCTAGCCTCTGTTTACCAGAAGCTGGGATTGGATGACAGGGCATGGATCATTTGATGATAACCTGTCTGTTCATTCCCTCTGAAACACCTGGCATTGGCCACTGTCAGAAGACAGGATACTGGGCTTGATGGACCTTTGGTTTGACCCATTATGGCCATTCTTATGTTCTTATCAGAACTGGATGATCCAATATAACTGAAAGGTGAGCACTTGTCAGTCCAATGTTCAACATTCTGTATTAAAAACAGTCTCTCTAAGCAAAGGTTTGGGACTGAGCTTCAGAAAGACTGCAGCAGATAACTAAAACCTGGAGCAGTATATTCCTGGTCCATGGTCTTCCTAAACTAAATATTAAATGCCACATTCTGTCCTTAGATGAATGTACAGCTCCTATTGATTGAAATGGGAGCTGTGAACATACTTCTGCAGACAGATCCTTAAGAGTGGTTTCTTCTTCCCCGTCCCACCAAATTTGGGTTACCAACTAGGGCTATATAATTTCTCAAACTAATCAAACATTATGATATTATATTATAGTATATGTTGAAATAATGAAAACAGGTGTACCCAAAATATCAACAAAACCCAACCTATGTTTTCAGAAAGGGAGTGGGATGGCATGAAAGTAAAACATTTGACTATTTGCTCAATTTACAGCAAGCAGGTAGAGCACTTAGAGGCACACTCAGACACAGAAGTCCAGCTATAGCTATAGTGAAAGTAAGCACAACGCCTATGGACATAAATAGGGACTTGCACCTACCTATGTTCCAGAACTGAATATGGTCCAAAGAGAGGGTTTGGGAAGGACAGATTGGTGGCTATGTGACATGCCCCATAATCCTAAATGTAGGATTTGATTTCTCAGAATTCTTAATGTGCTTCATACAATTAAAGCAACCAAGCTATTTCAGATGGTGGATGTACTGATATATTGCTCTCTCCTGGTTGAAATAGAGGTTTCACTCTTACCCAGTTTGGGGATCAGAAGAGGGAGCTGGAAAGGGCAGCCTTTTTAATTAAGAAATTAACAACAACATGTTAAGAGGAGAAATTAAATTTAAACATAACGGGAATACAAATAATCAAGTACATTGATTCTTCTGTTAATAAAGTTGAGGACATGTCTTAGAACACATTTGGATTTTACTGTACCACTGGGCCTCCACGCATGTTTTCTTCTAAACAAACATTTCTCGTTTTTCCTTTCCTTTTTCTTGTTTTTAATGGGATTGGGTTTTTAATTATGGAGTCACCCACCATAACTTAAAAAAAAAAGATGAAAGATTTGGAAATTAGTTTTTCTTTTCTCACTTTTAAAAAGAAAACAAACTACATCATTGATGGAGGGAAGATCTACTTTCCATTTGGTGGGCAGCAGAAGTGCTTATGTGTGTCTGAGGTTTTGTCTTGCAATTAACATGAAAGATGGCAAATTAACCTTCTGCAAGAACAAACTGGGCTCTAGCACAGTTAGCCAACTGTTTATTTACATGGCTCAAAGATGCAATGGAAACAAATGTGGTGGTGAATGATGATGTCAAGATTAGAAGAGCGAGAATTCTGTATGGAGAACTTTTCTAAGTTACTTTTCCTTTCAAGTGCATCTCTAATTATCAGGTGTTAAAGTGGACAGTCCATTCAAGTGATTCTCAAATGTAAGTGAACCACTTCTTAAGACACTAACCTCTTCCAACCTTGATTCCACACCTTCCCTGCAACAACTATCGTGCTAGGTCACAAGAAAAAGTAACATTAAGATATAATTAAGGTACCAAGATGGAAAACAAAACACTTTGTAATGAGATGGCATGTGATTGCTTAGTTACATCCCCCCATCTCTACCGTTCATTTCTACTCCCTAGCTGTGCAGCTTTGCATTTATTAGACCCAAATATCCCCTCATTGTTCTTATTTTTCTGAGTCACTTTGCAATTTGGTTCTGTCCTCTAGGCATCCTGTCCCTCCAATTTTGATGTTGTCAGTATTATTTGATCATGACTAAACTAATGTCCCCACAATAAAAAACCTAAAGCTACAAATCATGAAACAAAAGCACAGAATAGTGTGATGTGCTTGATTTTTTTGGAGCTCAGTTGGTTAAAAAGCCTGTAGAAAGTCTAAGAGTATTCTGGACAGGATTACTACGGTCACAAAGCATTACTACTTTAAATTGGACTGATGCTTCCTCACTGTGTCGGAAAAATCTCAGAAGAACTCCTCCCTAGACAATAGTTGAGATCAATCAGTCTATCTAGGCTATTATAAAAGTACCCATCATTGTAGTATCTGAGCACCTCCCAGGAGTTAATAACCAAAAAAATCACAATAAGCCTATAGTCTATTTCCCCACTGCTCTATTCTGTTCTATACGTGTAGGGGTCTGGATAAGGTGTCCTGAGGTCCCTTCCAGCAATAAATTTCTATGATTGTTTAAGTGGCACTCTTTAGTCAACAAACACACACAGGAGGTCACTTAGTTCAGATGAAATGTAAAACTAAGCTCTTGACCACCTGTCCCACACTGATGTGTCAACAGAAGGGCTTTTAGAACAAATTGACAAATTAAACAGTATGAAGTCACCAGGGCCAGATAGTGTTCACCCAAGAGTGCTGAAAGAACTCAAATATGAAACTGCAGAATTATTGACTGTAGTATGTAACCTATTGCTGAAACAAGTCTCTACACCAGATAACTGGAAGGTAGCTAATGTAATGAAGATATTTAAAAAGGGCTCCAGTGATGATCCTGGCAATTACACGTAGGTTAGCCTAACTTCACTACCAGGCAAACTGGTTGAAACTATAGTAAAGTACAGAATTATCAGACACAGATGAAAATGATATGTTGGGGAAGAGTCAACAAGGCTTTTGTAAATGGAAATCATGCCTCACAAATCTATTAGAATTCTTTGAGGGTGTCAACAAGCAGGTAGGTCAGGGTGATCCAGGGAATATACTGTACTTGGATTTTCAGAAAGCCTTTGAAGGTCCTCACCAAAGGCTCTTAAGGAAACAAAGTCATGGGATAAGAGGGAAGGTCCCCTCAAGGATCAGTAACTGGTTAAAAGATAGAAAATCAAGGGTAGAATAAATGGTCAGTTTTCGTAATGGAAAGAGGTAAATAGCAGGGTCCCCCAAGGATTGGTACTGGGGTCCATTAGCTGTTACTATGCAAGAAAGAGATTTTGGAGTCACAGTGCATAGTCCTCTGAAAACTTCATCTGAGTATGCAGCAGCAGTCAAAAAGGCTATAACAGTGTTGGAAACTATTAGGAAAGGAACTGAAAATAAGACAGAAAACATAACACCATTATATTAATCCATGGGGAGGCCGCACCTTGAATAGTGTTTTGAGTTCACGTCGCCCCATCTCGAAAAGGCTATAATGGAACTGGCAAACATTCAGAGAAGGGCAACAGAGATGATCAAGGATACGGAACAGCTTCCATACGAGGAGAGACTATAAAGACTAGGACTGTTCATCTTAGAAAAGAGATGATTAAGTAGGGATGTGATAGAGATCTATAAAATCATGAATGATGTGAAACCAGGGATTACCCAATGACATTAATAGGCATCAGGTTTAAAAGAAACAAGAAGAAATACTTTTTCACACAATGCAATTAACCTGTGGGAGTCATTGCCATGGGATGTTGTGATAGCCAAGAGTACAACTGGGTTCAAAAAAGAATTAGGTCCAGCAATGGATGATAGCCAAGGTGGTCAGGGACATAATCCCATGCTCAGGACAACCCTAAATCTCTGACTATTAGAAGCCAGGAGGGGAAGACAGGTGTACTTCTCCAAAACTGCCCTGTTCTCATGTTCCCCTTGAAGCTCTGGTATTGGCCATTTTTGGAGACAGGATATTGGGCTAGATTGACCTTAGGTCTGACTCAGCATGGCAAGTCTTGTGATCATTACAGCGATCTCACAGCATTTAAAGTGCAATGGTATTAACTCAGGTGTCCAAGCTGTGTAACTGCTTTCCATCGACCTATTTTTCTATATACATTAACTGTAGAAGGCATTCTTCTTCAATTCCTCTTCGAACTGTTGTACAATGAAGCTGTTGCACAGCTGAAAAGAAGCCAAGTTTCTGCCAAGAGGTGGCTGCATTTGAGTAGAAGGTCAGTAATCTCAGTTTCAATGGATAGAGTATGTTGGGATTTACAGTTTCTTTAATATGATAACTATTATTACTGCCATGTCACTTTAGTCATAATTTGGATGGTTATATTTTATTCACCATGTGAATAAACACCATCTGAAAGGACCTATATGAATTCCTTAAACTTGGATGCAACATCTCTTTGTTAGTTCCAAGGTATTTCAAATATTTGAACGGGGGAACAAAGGGATATTCTAACATAAACAAACATGTATTTTCTTTGGAAATTGTTATTTTTTAAAATAAAAATGCTTCAGGGTGAGGCTCACATCTACATTTTACTAAGGCCAACAGGTCTTTAAACTGTGAGAGAGAAACTAAGTCAAAAGGGGTATGGCCACTAGTACATGCACATGTAAACAAGATATTTCTCCAGCAAGCACGCATCAAGAATTTTATGAATGTGCAGTATCTATTCCAGACAAAAGACCACAATCTATCAAACCTTTCTCCTGAAGTTTCATGTAAGCCCTAGTCTCACAATTACTGCATCTAAATGGCAATGATAAGATAATCAGTTCAGTGGATCATCACATCAATCAGGGCAGACAGGATCTGATTTCAAGATCAAATTGATTTAATAGAGCAATCAAATATCCTGGCTCAAGAGAGCTGACAGAAAACAAAGTTACAGACGTCATATATATAAATACTCTTGAATACTTGGAAGGGTCAACAATATTTATCCTCTTGTTCAACAAATAGAAATCCCAACACCTGGAAATTAAGAATGGCCCTTTAACTTCTGTCCATAACAGTTGTTTCAAGTGATCTGACTACGAGGAGGAGGAAAGCAAGAATTTAAGTAAGAGTGTAGAAGGGAAAAGAATCATTTAAAATTGGAGCAAACAACAGAAGACGGTAGAATACCCCTTCATGACAGAAGACGTGTGTCAGCTGGTGACGGATCTCATATATCATATTCTACAGGTAGATATAATTGACATTCCCTTTATTACTTAAGAACAATTCCTGCAGTCCTTACTCTGGTGAAACACCCACTGACTTTTGCTATGCCTGAGTAAGGACTGCAGGATTTGTCACAAAAAAGAATGCTGAGAAAAGCAGATTGTGGCAAAATGTACCATAGAAGACAACTCGGATCATTAACATTCCTTGAAAGCAACGATGCAGAATCAGCGGCGTCTTGGCCAACAGTTTGGTTGGACGAAAGTTCAATTTTACTATATTACTTCCTGCAGTGAAAGTAGTGCTAGGGAGTCTTTTACAAGACAATACTGTGCACAAAATACAAGAAAAACTAAAAGTAAGATATTTCTATATTGTTTAAATATATATACCCAAGGGGAAAAGGGGAGAGATTCCCCTTCACAACCATACTAGGAGGCAGCTGTCTACACTAAGAATACATTCTAGTGGATAGAATGGCATATAGAGGAACCATGCACAAAAGTCCAATTAACACCATTGCTGTGAAAAAAGACACCTTAGTATGAATACCTAGATTTTGCTATTTTAAAATACTTTAAATGGACTAAAAAAAGTAACTTTGACAAATGACCAAGTGTATTTCCCATTGACTTTAAATCACAATCATCAATATCACATTACTAAGCTCTGATGGTTCTATTTACATGGTTTCTTAGTATGTCTGATGGTACTGTGGACCAGCTGTAATCTATTCCTATTGCATGTTTATGAAATGTTCTGGTTTTGTTTTACTTTTTCTATTGTTTTACTAAAACCAATATAAAAATGTAGCAACCAGCTTCCAGCATAAAGCTGCCCCCAATTCAGAAACTTAGTTATATGCATCTGAATAATCTTATACCTAAATGCTTTGTTGACTGTAGCCAATATTAGCATCTTCCCTGCCCCCAAACATTGACGGATTTATACAGAAGGCAAAGGAGAATGGTTCTTCATGTTTGCAGACACTGTAGAAATCTAAACAGGTTGTAAATTACAGGTCATTAAAACTTTACTCTGGTTTGAAATGTGACTTTTGTCTAATATTTATTTCTAGGCTTTCTATTGCAATCACCAATTTTGTATCTAAGCATTTCATAAACATGAACACATTTGTCTGTACAATGCCCCTCTGAAGCACGAAAGTATTATTATGCCTATATACAGCTCAGTAGCTGGGGTGTTGATGCGGAGCTGTAGGGGCAGACAGCATTAGGATGTGATGGTAATTTGTGAAATCTATATGTAAAACTTCTGAATTACGGTCGATGTTATGAAGTTGTTATAAAATTGTTGCATCAGGGAATGCCTCCACTTGGATGTGGAATTCATTGTTTGCTGACAGGGGATGAAGAGCATACCTCCCAGACCAGGAACAATGGCTACAACTGCAGTGGGGACCGAACAATGGCTATGCAGCGGAGCTTGGCTGAAGCTAGTCTCTCCTTGTTAACAGGGATAGGGAAGCAGAGAGAATGGGAAATACCCAAGCAGGGCAAAGAGACGGTGCTGGGGTTTAAAAAAGGTTCCACAGGAGGAACAAAGAATGAAGGCTTTTCAAGGGACAGGAAGATTTGGGCAGGAGAGGAGAAGAAATGGGCATGTTTTAGTAGCCGTGGGGGCCTGGTTTAACTGAGGGACCAGCAAAGGTCAGAAAAAGCTAGTGGAGCAAGAAAGAGTCCACATTCTAAAGAGAAGTCATATGTTGCAGGGAAAGGATCCTGGACAGTCCAGAAGACACTGCCCAATTCAAGGAACTCTCCAGAGTGAACCTGATGCAGAGCAATGCGTATAAGTGTGATTATTATTTTATATTGGACTGTGTATTTCTCATGCTACCTAAGGATAGAGCAATGGTGTTACAGAATCCTTTGCAAAATCTGTTTACTTTCACTATCACACGCCCCTGTGAAGAGGTAAATTGTAAGTCTTTGATCGGATTCTGGGGAAAACATACGAGTGCTGAGGAGGCATAGCGCTAGTTTCAGAGCCCAAGCAAATGGAGTCCCCATTGCCAAAATGAGTGTCAGACATGAGGTCTACATCTAGAGTACATGCCTAGAGACCCAAAGCCAGGAACCATAGCTAAACTCTGCCCAGACCCTGGAAGTAAAGGGTATGTGCGATTCAGCATTTGGATCCATTCATAGAAGTCTATAGAGTGTCCAACTAGAGGAATGCAACTAGGTCGGTGACAGTGGAGTTGGGTAGTTAGCTCTGTTCGATTTCCTTTTCTGCACCTCTCCTGCCTGCACAACATTTAACTTTGTGCTGCACTGCCCAGCCCCAGAACACTATGCTAAAGGGGTTGTAAGAGAGAAGGCGAAAGCTCCATTGTAGAACTTCTTGGAAAAGACAAACTCACTTTCTCTCTGGGGCAGCTTTACAGTGAGGTTGTGTTCTATTTGCAGAATATCCTATTGCAACTTTACAAATAAACATGTCTCTCACTTCCCATACAATGAGACTTCTTTAAGGTTTCACTTGCATATATCCCTTCATGATTTTAGCGTTAATAGTATTTGGCGGCTGGGAAATAAAAAATTAGCAATGGATTGATGGGTACTTTCTCAGCGCTCTAAGTTAAGTGATTGTGAGAACCTGAATTGATTTAAATTAAGACTCTCTTGGGGTGGCGGTGAGAGGAAATTTGTATGATGCCTTGTGTTTTTCACATGGTATAGGAATGAGTCATAGACTGTTAAGTGCTTACTATTGTACTAGTGTTTGAAAATATCTAGCAGATGGTTTATTGTAACGTTCTGCACAAAATAAAAGGTATAAATTAACCTCGCAAAACAAAACAGCACACAGAAGATTCATACATCAACAGTGCTGACATATTACTTCCCCTCCTTCCCCCACTTGGTGGTACTGATTGCTATTCGTAAAATAATCGGAAACTCCTCCCACCAATTTACATTCAGACAGATATTAACTTCATTGTAATTAAAAGGGTCAATTACAAGTTAAAAATCAGATGTTTTAAAAACATTTTGTATCGATCACTAATATTTTAGTTGAAAACTGACATTTAAAAAAAATCACATTTACTTTTCACTCTTTGCTTACTTTATGTTTGCTCTAGATGAAGGAGTTACACTCTTGTTTTGAACAAATTACATTTTCAGGTTTTCATCCATAGCACAATGCTCCAATTTCTGACTTGCAATCACTGCAGGTGGAATTTAAGTACTAACCAATACTGGTGAAATTATAAACAAATACCCCTCCCCACAACATTAGGTTTTTTAAACCTTTTTTTAAAATGTCTATTAGTTAAGCTCTGATTCGACAAGGTA
The DNA here is from genome assembly GCF_007399415.2 of Gopherus evgoodei. Taxonomy (NCBI): domain Eukaryota; kingdom Metazoa; phylum Chordata; order Testudines; family Testudinidae; genus Gopherus; species Gopherus evgoodei. Next base: position 172,664,968 of record NC_044323.1, on the reverse strand, counting down.
TTTCACTTTGTGCCTATTTTTTAAGCATGTGAGTAGTCCCACCTCAATGGGACAGCTACATGTTTCAATTTAGACATGTGCTTAAATACTTCACTGAATTGGGAAGTAACTTACACAAGATCATAATGTAAGATCAGTAGCATACCTGCAATTAGAACTCAAGAGTCCTGACTCCTAGTCCTAGCCTCTGATTACTAGACAACACTTCATACCAATACCCACACCAGTAAATATAGGATGAAATCTGTCCCCATTGAAGTGGGACCAGGATTTAACCCATAATATTTTATAAAACAAGTATGAATGTATTTATAGCTTTATTATTATTATTCCCAATCAAGTAGTAAAGAGAAAGAAAAGACAGCATGGGGTCTACCCAGAGGCATATGTTACTCATATTAGCATCAATGGGATTTAAAATTAAATAGAGAGAGGATACTATCGATCTGAATGTATTCAATTGTACATTTAAGGAATCTCACAAAATGCTTATAAATATGATCATTCTATCTAACATTATACAGCATATTTATTCTAATGATGTTAAACATCTAAGTCCAACCTAGTCCAATAAAGGCTGGAATAGTTTATTTCTATTTTAAAGTTATTTTCTTTTTTAGACATTATAAGAATGGAAGTAACCACATTTTAAATATATTTAGAGAAGAACTAATAAGTCTCCCATTAGGCAAAGGGATCCCGCTAATGAGATACTCAAGATGAACTCTATCCTAGTGAGAAATTCTTTCCAGAAGATTCTGGAAAAGCCCCAAAAACATATGAATGAAAGATCTGGAATGCTGCTTACATTACCACCGTGTGTCCTTGATGGAGACTCCAGCTGAGAACTTTCTATCGGGTGGTTTTGCTGAATAAGATGAGGCTTTTTTTTGTTGTTTTTTTTTAAGGTTTGCACACAGGTCATCCTAGGTAGAATCTGATGAATGTAGATCAACCTGTGCCCTTAGTGAAACCACTGAGTCACTGCATCCAACCTTTCTCCATTAAACACAAAGAGTCTTGCTACTGATTTCAGCAGGACCAGGATTTGGCCTACTGAGTACAATAGAATTCCTCTGGATTTATACCAGCATAGAAGAGAGTGGAATTCAGTCCTGAATACTCATACTGAAACTCAATTTATGTATTTTCTTTGGATATTTTACTTTAATAACTATTTTAATGTTCTGATGCTAATTTCTGTTTTATGCCATTTTTATTTTTAAAACTGAAAAGCTTGTTAATTGTGGAAGGTTATGTTTTACTTATAAATAACAGAGCTGAGAAAATTGTTAATAATTTTCCACCTGCTATAAAATGTTGTGTACAAAAATTATTTTAAATTATATCTGGAAAATACACCAGGAAGATTTCCTGGGTTAATTAACCATGCTAAGGTCCCAGAAAATGATATCCAAGCAGGTGGACCCTTACTACCATGAAATATCATACCAACATCAAGGACTCCTAGCAGGCATATGCACTGCAGAACTGGGGCCCAACTTTACAGCCCAGTTGGCCAAATTCTACTTCTTCACTCACCTGAGGTAATGGCTTGGATGCAGATATAATATTTTTTCCCATTTTTATCGTCATCATCAAGAGGACTGGTAAGATACCATGATTTCCTCACAAGACAATATTTAAATTAGAATCTATTTTAGTCTTACCGGTGGCTTCTTTTAATTGCTTAAGTCAAGGTCAAAGAGCTCAAAAATTAATTAAAAACCAAAGAATTAAGGGTGCTATTTTGGTATTAACTTGGTAATTTAAGAAACACAAACAATAATCCTCTTTTTGAATCACAGCAATGAATATGGAAGCCAGCTCTGGTTTTCCAGAGAGAAATTATTAAAAGCCATAAATAGCCAAATGACCACAGGAAATCTTTGAAAGGCAAAATGGGGATAACGTTCTCCTGGGAAAACAACAATATTTCTGACGTGGTCATTCATGTCTCTTTTAATACAATGCAGATTTTTTTAAAAAAGAAAAGTATATGCATAGAATAGAATTAAACAATTTTGACTAACAAAAAACATCGGAAATAAAGTAAATAGCTATAGACACTTACGTGACACAGTTCTTGACATATAATATTAATGTGAAGCTTAATTCTGAAGCAGAACCAACCAGACCTTTGATCGTCAGCATTAATGGTGTTTTTGCCCTGTCACAGTAAAAGGCCGCCAGCCTGCAGTGAGGTCTTTAAAGTCACATTTCACTGCATCTTGCTATGATCTTAATGTTGGACATAAAAGTTTGCAGAAACAATTGGAGAAAAACTCTTTAAAATAGTTCCAGTTTATAGACCCCTCCCAGAGGAATTCAGTAAAGGAATGTAAACCTGAAGATTTATTTTTCTGTTCAGGTCATGGCTGGGGTAGACCACTATGTACTGAACTCCCTAGTCTGAAACTGAGAGCAACACTAAGTTAACAGGCCTCTGTGGGTAAAAATTCCTGAGATACCCCTTATGCATTTTCACTGAAGTTATTGCATTAAACAGATCAATGGCACTGTTTCAAAAAGGGCACACGGCCAATAACCTACCTCAACGTAGTCTTTGGCATGGCCCCAGTCTCTTTTAGCATCCAGATTGCCCAAACTGAAATATTCCATCTGTCCGAGGTGAATCTTAGCTACTGATCGGCTAATTTTTCGAGTTACAAAGTTAGCCCCTGAAAGAGAGATAAAAGATATTATCAGCATAGTCACATGATGGATAACTGTCTTCTAGTCGAATCCCAAAGCTCAGCTCACAGCAACTTCTTTCAGTCTGTAACCACCCCCCTACACACACATTACCTAAACCATGCCATCATTTATCATTTGAGTAAGCTAAGAAGCTCGAAATATAAGTGTCACATTATCTCCAGTTGCACAGCAAACGTCTTTGTTTGTGGGACTTCTGAAGCATTCCTAATTTGCTGCCTCAGTATTCAACTCAGGCAGAAGGCCAATGAAAATCAATTGGAATGTCAGTTTCTAAACACAAAATGCAAAAGGTTACATAAAGAATGGAAGACAGGCATCTAAGACCATCCTCATATTTAAAAAAACAAAAACAAACCACACACATACAAATATATACTTTTTGTCTCTTAGTAAAGCTGCTGGTGAGACCCTTCAAAATTTAAACTTCCTTCAAAAGGTTTTACTGGTTAACTAGAAAGGAAGAATAAATTCATTAACTAATTTGGGATTCTCTATCTCCACATTTGAGTAAGATATTGACACAGTGATAAACTCTACCATTTGGGAATTGCACACAGCTATACCATACCACAAATAGCTTGGTTCTACATATTTGACTGCAAAATTCGCATACCTGTGCCTTCTCCTTGTAGAGTTGTTTCAAATTACATTTGGCTTCTCATATCTTTTCATCACAACATAGTTCTTTAGATACCTTAATACTAAGACTATGACTTCTATACTAATAAAAAAACACTGATCAACTGTTTGCTCCAAAAAAGGAAGTTAACTGAACCAGTACTGGGGACTGAGAATCAGGCTAAACAAGCTCAATGATATTAGTACCCTAATGCACTACTAGAATTAAAATGACATGGCATTTACTGTGCCAAAGAATATGACTAACTAGTGGCATGGGCTACTTTATTCAAAGTGAAACAGCAGCATTAATACTGTGAGCATAATCATTTCTCTTTCTAAAGTGATTATTGGTTGCTCATAACTAAAAGATTGGAAGGAAATCAGTGTGTCTAGAACTAGACATATTCATGATACAAAACAGCTCTTATGAGATCTACCTGTACATTTTCTATAGTTTGTCTTAGAAACGATCTTTCTTTGGACTTACTGCTTGATATATATTGCATATTCCAAACTAAAACCTTCTGTCACACAAAATAAGAAAACCATAGATACTGCTTGTGTGCTGTTTGACTGTCCCACAAAGTAAAAAATGGGATTATTTCTTCTGTATCATGAGCATCACAAGAATTGAAAAATTAAAGTCCCTCAGATCAGATTTATCAAAAGGATTCAGAGATATTTTGCTTTTGTTTGTCAAATGTTGAAGACTAAATGACATTCTGGTTTACTGGTTATTTTAAAATTTTAGGGAAACTTCTGTGATTACAGTTTTTATATTCTCTGGAAAAGCGACTCATACATGTAATAGACCACTGCACAGTTTGACACAGGCTCAGATTTTCAAAAGAATGTGCACACAAAATATGTGCCCCCACCTGTTCGTGCGCAAACTCTGATGTATGAACACAAACATGCTTACGTACATAAGCAAATGAGCGTGGGCATGCATGCACATTGGAAGGTTTGGGCAATGCACCCAAGTGCAAATGCACTTTGGAAAAATCTAGTCCTGAAGTGATATTTTTTAATACATATATTTGAAAAGTCAATGTGATGACTGATGTGTGAGTGCTGCCTTCTTGCTTATTACTTCCTGTTCATGCTCGTTTCCTGCTCCCTGAACTCAGTGTTCCAGTTTGTGTGTGCGTGCGTGCGTGTGTGTACACACACATAGTGCTGGGTGTGTGCAGTTACTCAGCACCTGCCATATGGACTCATGTTTTGTTCACACTGTTGTTGACTAACTGGTTCACGGTTATTACATGTTTTGATAACCACCTACATGGGATCTTGCTTCTATTTCCTTGAGTTTTAGGATTGCTGTTCTGGGTGCATCACAATGATACAATCAGTAATAATCAACAGAACAATTCACTATAATTAAAATTTGTTAATAAATTGAAATGTTACACATTAGCTGCAATTAAAAAATTCAGAAACTAAATCTAAGCACATGGAATTACAGAAAATGAAACTTCCTTCCTTTTGATGGCAATGTGGGATAATGGAAGAGACTGTGGTCTAGAAAATCATAGAATATTAGGGTTGGAAGGGACCTCAGGAGGTCATCTAGTCCAATCCCCTGCTCAAAGCAGGACCAATCTTCAGATTTTTACCTCAGTTCCCCAAATGGCCCCCTCAAGAATTGAACTCACAACCCTGGGTTTAGCAGGCCAATGCTCAAACCACTGAGCTATCCCTCCCTCCCAAAAGCAAGGAATCCTGATTAGGACACTTTGGGTCTAATTCTGCTGCTGTTAGGCCCAACACTGTTATAAGCTCCATGCAGACAAACACCTATATGTAGCTCATTGCAGGAACAAGTCCTCTGATAAGTTTGGAATATTATTGCAGGCTTGAAAAAGCTATGTATTCTAACTCCTCTGTGCATTGGCTTGTTATCTGCAAAATTAGTATAGGTGATTCACTAATAAAAAGAATGAGGAATACCTTAGAGACTAACAAATTTCACTTCACTAATGTTGATGGCAAAACTCCCACCAGCGTGGATGGGGCCAGGATTTCACCCAGTGTATTCTGCGTCTTATTTAATGGTAGTAAAGTGCTTTGAGATCATCACATGGATTCTTGTTATTTGAAAAAGTGGAATTTATTTTAACTACTAGCCAGAACTATTAAGCACTACTTTAAGGTTTAACATTTTGCATTGAAAGTAAGTTATACTTCCTCCATGAACACAAGAGGCACTTTCAGCACTAAAGTCTTTTTCCAAGGACAGAGTTAAAGTATCCAGTCTTAGGTTTCAAACTGCAAAGGAGTTAAACTAGCAGCTTTCAGCACCACATTCCCATTCTCTGTATCAGCAGTGAGAGTAATAATCATCATCTGTATTGCAGCAAGCTTTACTGTGTTGAACTAGGCGGCTAAAGAATGACAGCTTCAGTTTTGGAATTATCATCTCCTGAGGGAACATAAAAAAACAAATGTTCTGGGGAAAAATTGTTCTGAGCAATCAAGTTACAATAGTATTCAAGTACAATCAATACTACCTGGGAAATGGGAGACGTTTCACTGGCAACCACTAAAATCAATCATTAGTGATTAGGTTCAGCAAGACAAAAAGTATTTACTACTTTTCTTGCTACAGAAAGAATTATGTTAAAAAATTTATTCTAAACACAAACAGAATATACCCCCAAAGGCAGAAATGAAGGATTAAAGAGGATCAAGATTAAAAAAAAATCAGAAATGCTATTATACAAGACTATTCTGCTAAATGTTCAGCAGAAACAGTTCAGTTCTCTTACTCTAAATATCACATAAAGCAGTTAATGAAACCTAAGCTACTGTTCATTTTGAGAAATGTGATCATGAATTTTTTCATGCGATTATGTACCAAGGACTGAATGATGTTTCAGAGGCATTAAAATGACGTGGTCAGAGATAATGTTTAAATATCAATTCTCTTCAAATGTAATATCTTAAAATATCCTACTATACATCATGATTGAGCTCAAGCCGTTAACTGCACATCAAAACTAGAACTTAAACTGACGCTCACTACAGCCATACACAGCAGTTAACGTTATGACAGCAATTCCACTATAAAGCCTTATTTCTAGGGTTTATAATTTGGCTACTTAAATTTGCTTTGGTCTGAAACTTGACAGACATTATGTCTTGCTGCTTAGGAGTGATTCTATCTATAGATTTATATGTAGCTCTACAGATATCTTTACATAGCTAAAAATAAAATAAGGGCTGTGGCACAGAAATGGTTAGTAGCTTCTTTCTTCCTTAGGAGGTCTTCAGGACTCTCTAAGGTTTTATCTGTATTAGCTTTTCCCCCCTAAAATTTCTCACCATTGCTATTACCAGAGCTGCCTCACTGGTAAGAGAAACAGTAAGAGCATAAGTATAGACAGAGCACAAGCTTTGATGGTAGCACTGGTGAGAATTTTTAAGGAAAAAAAAGTTCCTCCCATTTATATCCCTCCTCCCAGTTGTGACCCTCCCTCAGTTCACAACAGACATGGATATTTGTCTCAGTTTTCTAAGAGTTAAGCTGTATTTAAAGCCTGTTTTGCATTCAAAATGACCAAAGGATCTAACTCCAAGTAAAACAATGACAGAATATTTTCTGTCCCTACAGAATAGCAGTGCTGTGTAAATCACTGTGAAAAGTTGCATCTAATCAGCAAACAATCTGAAGAACTGTTTGTAATAAATACAGAACTATTATATTTTCCAAAGGTAGGATTTACAGTATTCTGTGATGGGCACAAAAGTTAAATCCTAGCATACAGATTTATTAAAAGGACACAGAAATACACCAATAATCATCACTGGCAACAAAAATGTTATTTCAGTACATGTTCTCTATATAATAATCATCACTGGCAACAAAAACGTTATTTCAGTACATGCTCTCTATATAATTTTTCTTCACTAATTGCAATATTTTCTTCTCTCAGAAAATATGTCCTGGACAGGGACATGGCAGACATCAAAGAATTCTTTTAGAAGAAAAAAAAATGGAACATTGTTTTCATTATTAAAATGTAAAAGTGTTACTTCTGTTCCAAGTTTATTGTATGCTGTTAACAGCACTTAGATAAACAGAGCAGTGTTTCTCTTATTGCAGGCTCACCCTTCTCCATCAAACTACTGATTTTTTAAAATAAACTTCATTTCATGTTCTACAGGTGAGTTGATCAAACACTTTTTTAAACCTTAATTATTCTTTAAAATGATATTATTGATGTTGAAGCAAACAGCTAAGTTAGGCCATGACTCAACAAAACACTCTCATGCTTAACTGCAGGTATATGATGAGTAGCCTCATACATTGCTTAATCACATTTAAACTACTAAAGTTAAGCACATGCTTTGCTGAATCCGGCCCTTCAGGCAACAAAAGTTCAGAAGTGCAGTCAGAACCTCAAAGTTACAAACACCAGCGTTACGAACTGACTAGTCAACTGTACACTTCATTTGGAACTGAAAGTATGCAATCAGGCAGCAGCAAACAAATCCCCCCCCCCTGCAAATACAGTACGGTCTGGTGTTAAATGTAACCTACTAAAAAAAATAAAGGGAAAGAAGGTTTGATATCAGTTTCTGTGGGGTCGGGATTTAGTGTAACGACACTAGCCTGTGCAATCAGATTTTGTACGAATTTCCCATACCTCTCTGCCTATGCAATTCAATGCCAACCATCAGTACTTGGATCGCCTTACATATGCATAACTTACTTAAAACATATCGGGGGGAAAAGGAAGGTTTTAATTCACTAATCATAGGAAATAGTGGTAGAAAATTAGCTTTAAAAACAATCACACTGATATGTATTTCACCCATTTACGACTTCCTTATAAAAACAAAAGTGAGAGTTGAATGAACTGGTTTGAGCAGGATAATCTGCTTGCAACTTTGCCCCTTCCTTTACTCTGATACAGACTTTTAGGAGATCATAGGCAGGTTTGATTAAAGTCACCCTCTTGCTTTCCTGAGCTTTGTCATTTGGACCTTTTTTTGTTGGGATCTAATAGTGCTATTGGCTCTGTAGAGTTCCTTGGTAGAGGTGTCCCTGAGCTCACAACATGCCTGGGAAGCCTTAAAGCTTAGTATTATAGTTTGGAACCTGCATTGCAGTTTTCATGGACAACCCTCTGTTTATGTGGTTCTCGGAGAAGCTGCAGGCAAGAGAGGCCATGGCAGGATGCCTTCATAAGAATGGCACTGTCACAGGGTAAGAAAGGGATCGTGGAGGATCCAGGACCAGTGCAGAAGAACAGCATACCAGCCCTTCTGAGACTCTGAAGAAGAACCGCACCCATGTGCACTCTCCCATCCAAAGGGCTGTCATTTAGGCACTGCCCTGCACTGAGGGTGGTATGAAGCTGCCATCAGCTGCATAAGTACAGATTGTCCCTTTTGAGGTCCCAGCATCCAGGATGAACAAGTAGGCTGGACTGTCTTTTTGATTCTGTGGACTGGTGTGGAGTAAAAGCATGATCCCACCTCCTTCTTAAGAGAGCAATGTGGGGGAGAAATCCCTGAGCTTCCTCAAATGCAATGCACCATGTCTGTCCCTGGGACCTGTGAAGGGCATTGAAACAGCATTGGGTGAGACGCCCTGCAACTCCATTCCCACCTGGCCCATACGCTGTCAATTAATGATCATTTAAGTTACTGGCCTAAAAGATATGTGCAAAGCAACATTGTTAGTCCCAAGAATTTAGTGCATGTGTTTTAAATTGTTTAGAACTATCACATTCAGTATACAAGTTGTCCTCAAAATCAAATTCAATGAAAAAGATTTTTCAGTGACAGAGCAGTTAAAAATGTATGCTGGTTTCCAGTGCTTTTGTCAGGCTCTAGCTAAAAATTGGTTTAACCACTTAGAACCTTAATTCTCAGTATTGGTTGGTAACTACAGCTATTGTCTTCATTTTAAAGCAGAAAATGAACGAACACTGTGTATAACCTGTCCTTGTTCCTCAGAACAGCAGTTTTCAGCTGGGGGTCTGTGGACTCTTGAGGGCTGCAGACTATATCTAAGATTTCCAAAGGGCTCCGCACATCCACTCAAAAATTTTTAGGAGGTCACAAGTGAAAAAAGGTTGAAAACCACTGACTTGGATGAATGTTTTAACACAGATTAAAACTGTAGCATTTTATTGAAAAGTACTTTTTTTTCAGCGGGAGTTTCTACAGTACTGTAAAATTTCCTCTGAAATTATATCAGGTTCAAATGACCTGTTGAACTACTATGATGTAACTGGAAACATGTCTTGCTGCACTTATTGTATATGAGCTTGTGTACGAATGTCCTTTTAAATGTGACTTGATAAATGTACAGGACCCAGTTCTCTGCAGACATAAATTGGAGCCACTGCTGTCAATTTATATCAGCAGAGAATCTGGCCCATTAGGTCAAAGTGAATGAGTTACACAACTGATATAAAAAAGTTCCATTGACATTATAACTTTGAATAAGAAAGTGAGAAAGAATACAAACCAGTTGAACAAAAATAAAAAGAATTTGATCAAATGCCAAAGAAAAAGCATCTGAGGGAAATTTCCATTTGGTCCATAATTCAAACTGTTGTGCCTAACTACTGCTGTATAGTCAGTATTCTTCAGAAAGCTTCTTTCCTTGTGGACTCCAGAACTACAGCATTATCCTGTTTTTGTGATCTTTCTCATTTAAGTCAGGCTACATATCCTGCAGGGACAGACGAGGCAGTCAAGATCACCCACTGTTTTGAGACCACTATAAAACTTAAGCACAATGGGGTGAAATAAGGACAGAAAATTATCCAGGAAATGCATAGTTTGGCTTTGTCCTAGTAAGACAGATCCTTAAATAATTTTTAATTAAAATATTATATATGTGTGTATATATATATCTATATAGATATTATATTAACAACATTAGTAAGCGTGCAAAGTTAAGCATGCAATAATTAGGAAGTGCCAGAATTAACCTTAATCCAGCCCCTTTGTTTATATGTATTATGATATACTTTTACGATATATCCCCAGAGCAGGTCTAGTCTTTAATTGCAAACTATATTTTCCCACAGGACCCATGTCTCATCAGTGCACAGGATGGACTTGCTTTGTCGATGAATCAGGGTTGTGTAGTGAAGGAAGCTATTGTCTGCAGAACCCTTGATTTATTTTGTTAAGAAGCTAGAAGGTACATAGTGAAGGTGGCAGGGGATTGCAGGAAGAGCAAGGCGAATTTGGTTAAAATAGTTAGAACCCAGTTCTCCAGAGCAGCATTTCTCTCTGCCTCTGCCACAGAGTTCCTATGTGATGCTGGGTTAGACAAAATTTTCACTGGTTGTGTGTTCCTCTTTTTCTGGGTGCTGGACTTCAGACGCTGGGGTCTGATCTGTAGAAGGGCTGAGCACTCACAGCTCCAACTGAAGTCAATGAGAGCTGTGCTTTGAGCATATAAAGTGCTATATAATGCCTAGTACTCTGAAAAATCAGGTCCCAGGTATCTAAAATTGGGCATCCACAACTAGTGTACACTTTCAAATTTATTCTCTGGGTCTCATTTTCCCATCTGTAAAATGGAGATAATACCCCATCATCTTACAGAGGTGTTGTGAAAATAAATTCATTAACATCTGTGATGCACTCAGATACTACAGTGATGAACAGCATGGAAAAAGTCCATGAAGAAATTAATAATCCTGTTTTCAGAGCAGGGTTTGAATACTGTTCAGTAAATAAGGCCTGAGGCCACACAACAAGGATAAAACAAAAATACTGAGCACCATCCTCTGCACTAAATGAGAGATGGGTCCTGTTGAAAAATAGTATATTATTGTGTAATTAAAGATTATATAATAATACATACACACAAGTGGGCTGAACTCAGGTTGCTCAGGCAACCTTAATTTCCTAACTTTTGAGTGCTTGACTTTGCCCCCTTAAATGTTCTTTTCATGTATTTTACATTTACATTCTCTTATAGACACTACTGAATTAGGATTAAAGAAAAAGCAACAACTTTTGTGCTCACTGAGCATATAAACAATTTATTGCAGTTCTAATCTAGAACTAACTCCACTCCCTAAACAAGACTCCTGCATTTTACAGGGCTTCCAAGTTGCAGTAAAGAGTCAAATGTTCTCAGTGGGCAGTTTGGAGGGGGAGAAAAATCATTCAAATTTAACCCTGAACCCCACATGAACCTAACCCTTGGAGGCTGAATATTTTCCACTCTCCTGCTATCTACTGCTCCTCTGCACGTGGTAATCTTTGGCAACCCCACTGAGAGCTGCCTGGGCTATGGCTCTGTTCAGACAGGGTGTAGAAAGAAAAGACACTGAGAATGTCATGGCTGACTGACCAGACTACTGAGATCAGAGAGATTATGCCTCGTTTGCTCACCAAGCCCTGCCAAAAGCAACACTAGTTAACTGCAGGTACTCAAAACCCAACAGGCAAGTTTAAAGGAATTTCAGGCTTAAAAGAGGACCATTCATAATGTGCATTTGTTGGGGATACTGTAGCTACCATCTTTTGGCAATTATTCATCAGTGATTCTTTAATAAAAGTTCACTCTGCCCATCATTGAATACATTTTCTTTCAGATATTATTTACAGTTGCACCTGATTTGGAGTTAAAGGACAGACAAGTCCAGAGAAGACCCAGGGTTTATTAAAGAATAAACAAAAAGGACTTAATAGCCATCCAACTGAATGGAGATAAATAGAGAAAATCCACAGCTGTTATTGTAAAACAGCTACACTCTGTTCTTCTCCAGGCTCTGAAATGTTGCACAGTATGGAAGTATGAGAGCTTGGAACTTACATGCATAACCCTTATATATCATCTCATGACAAGGGACCTCCCTTGTGCCAGAGTCAAATATACCTCTGTTCACAGGCACCTCCAATTCTAAACAAAATGGTCGGAGAATCTGCTCCCAGAAATTCTGATTCAGGAAAGATCATTTTAAAGTCCCTACAGTATCATTTTCCTTGTGTCCTTCTGTTTTGAGTTTCTGACCCACACTTTGTCTCATACTTAGTTCTTAACACTTTCAGGGGTACTGCACAGCATGTTTACATACAGAGTACACTGTACATTCCAAACAGATGAATGTAAAAATTTAGCACTATTTAACAACTGTGTTAGAACTGGAAAAACAAATTATATTATACATCTTCCTAAAAGTAATGATATGCCATTACATTGCCACCCTCACCTTCGCTTATGTCAACCAGCAGTAGTAGGAAGTGAAGGTACAGCAGTCAAGCACTGATTATGAAAACGGCTGTGACTCTCCCTTATCTCTGTTCTGGGGAACAGTCAAACACGCTACAGTGGGACATGCTGCCAAAGGAGCTTCAGACCTGTGTTTGGTGAGTGTTTGGTGTGACTATGTGCTATTCCAATCACTAAAGATCACTGGGAGTGCTGCTGCTCTTAACAGGCAGCTACTGCCATTCTTTCCCCTTCCCTGTTGCTCCACTCTGTCTGTTTGGCTGGGAGTTAGGAAGGAAGACAGAAAAAGCTACATGAGAGAGGAGGAGCAGACATCTCCCCCATAACCCCAGCTGCTTTGGAGCCAACAGGCCCTGTTGTTTTGATGATTCCTGGCCCCATTTAGTCTTATTTCCTCTTTGCCTGCAAGAACACAAAGTGGAGGTGAGAATATTGCAAGGCCCTCAGCATCACATGGGGACTTCTAAAATGCTTAGGCCTTTCCCTCCTGGAAATCGCTCCTCTTTACTAGAATTAGAAACAACAGCCCTGATACTGACTTAGGTATGTGGGTTTTACACCCGTGTATCCCATCTATTACAATGGAGTCACTCCTGGTTTGTACCAGTGTAAACAAAAGGAGAGACTGGCCCATTTGTTAAAATTATTAAGTAAAAAAAAATATAGAAATCCCACATTCTGCAGTGTTTTATTTTTGGTATAGACATGCATCATTACAAAAATAGGTTTGAAATACAAAGCTGGCTGTTATTGTTCTTTTTGACAGCTTTCTTAGTTAAGCTTCTTTGAATAGGACCTTCCCTAACAGCCCCCTTTTTTGACTCATAACCTTAGTGACAGTCAAGCAGCCATGCAGAGCCACTTCGTATAATTTATTATGCGAAGCAGCTTTTAATAAAAAATGCACTGGCAGGTAGCCATGTTAAAGCAGGAAAGGCCCAGTAAGAACCTCCTACAATATAAAAGTCTCTGTTGTTCTCATTACTGTGAAGCAGGAAAACCCTTTAAAGGCTTTTGATCCAAACTGTCATTCGACAGAGACTGTGGACAAGACAAATGGCTGTAAAACAAGGCAATTGGATTTCCTACTGCTACAATATCTTACTTGGCTCCCATGACACAATTTGTCTGTTATTCTCTCTTGCCGTGGTAAAGTAAACTTACCGGCTACCCAGAAAACAGATGAGTGTAATCAGGCCTTTATAAATGATATCTTTTCACCCAAGGAAAGCAAATAACTTTGCTTCCCCTATAATAACTGTTTCTAATACTTCATTTATTCTTTAAATTGTTTATAAAACACTTCAAGAGAGGTCAAGCTCAGAGGGCAATAATAATTAAAGATTAAGGAGAGCATCTAAGTATTTTGTGCCTGTGAGTAAACACTGTGGCAATTATTATGATATGGAAAACATCTATTACGAGTTTGGCTCTGTATTTATTTATGAGTTTCTTGATTCATATGTTGCTTGCATCCCACACGGATTCTTCACCTTTCTTACACCTATTTTCAATTCACATTTAAGCAGCTGGAGTGTTTCATGAAAACCTATCAATGAAAATAATCATAGCCTTCACCACTCCCTTCTTTGGAAAATTCTCTTGAATTTTTTCCGAAATCCCTCCACGAGGCATCAGTCCTCCCTGCATAATGAGCTACAGGTTCCAGTCCACAGGAGGAAAGGACCGTGCACTAGCTTTGGGGACAATGGCAGTCCTTTGGTCTTTGGCAATTTGCTTCTATTAGAACTCAGACACAAGGGCATCTTCTGGCTACAGCTGCTTGAGGAACCATTCTTGGGTAGGAAGAGGGGGCAGAGAAAAGGTAATATGGTTCAGTTCTGTGTTATCTTTTTGCATGGCAACTCCATGGCTAGTGGTGAGTTTATGTCCCTCCAGCTGCTCCCAACCTGCTGCATCCTTGCTGCTTCCACTAGGGTGCAGTCCTCCAAGCACAGAGAAGTTCATCTGTGTCATAAAGGGTTAACACAGGGAACCAAACACCTGACCAGAGGACCAATCAGGAAACAAGACTTTTTCAAATCTGGGTGGAGGGAAGTTTTGGATGTGAATCCTTTGTTCTTGGTCTGTTCTTTTCTCGGCTCTGAGAGTGATCTTTCTATCTCCTGGCTTTCTAATCTTCTGTTTCCAAGTTGTAAGTACAAGGATAGTAAGACAATAGGTTTATATTGTTTTCTTTTGTATTTACATGTGTGTAGTTGCTGGAATGTTTTAAATTGTATTCTTTTTGGATAAGGCTGTTTATTCATTTTTTTCCTTTAAGCAATTGACCCTGTATATTGTCACCTTGATACAGAGACCCTTTTATGTCCCTTTTCATTCTTTTTATATAAAGCTTTCTTTTTAAGACCTGTTGGAGTTTTTCTTTAGTGGGGACTCCAGGGAATTGAGTCTGCAGCTCACCAGGGAATTGGTGGGAGGAAGAAGTCAGGGGGAAAATCTCTTTGTGTTAGATTTACTAAGCCTGACTTTGCATACCCTCTGGGTGAGGGGGAAGAGAGATTAGATCTCTTGGTACTTGTGTTTCCAGGACTGGAAGCAGGGAATCTCCTAGGGTTGTCCAAGGAGGGGAGCCTGGGAGGAAGTAACAAGGAAACAAGGGGAGGGAGTTATTTCCCTTTGTTGTAAGACTCAAGGCATCTGAGTCTGGGGGTCCCCCAGGGAAGGTTTTGGGGAGACCACAGTGAGCTAGGCACTGTATAATTCCTAGCTGCTGGCAGCAACACCAGGGCCAAGCTGGTAACTAAGCTTGGAGGTTTTCATGCTAACACTCATATTTTGGATGCTAAGGTCCAGATCTGGGAAGAAATGTTATGACAATCTGTTCCCCACTTTTTCCTCACAGGTCAGGGCTAGTAGGCATGTGAGCTCTATGGTATTACACAGGAGGCAGCATTGGACAACCAAACCCAGTTCCTCACTCTACGGAGCCACATGAGCACCAGGAACTTCCCTTCTCCCAAAAGGGAACTTCAAAATGTCTCTACCCTCTAAAAACAGAAGCGGTTCCAGAGTTGGGAAGGGGCATGGCTTGACAGCCCCTCTTCCCCATCCCCTCCATGGGGAACAACCACTGACCTTCACACATCCCATTGGCCTGGGATATCAACATTTCCCCTCCCCAAAGTACATGATGCTTATTGTCCTCAATTTTAGGAGAGAAATTAGGATGATGGGCATGGGGATGGAACCAGAGGTTATGGAGTGGGAAAGGGGTAATGCTGCAGTCAAAAATATGGATTTCCAAGGTTTAAATAAAAGGGAGATATATTTAAAATAAAAGAAGGAAGAATTTACACCCATAGCAAATTTTTTTTGACATAAATGTATGTATGCATGCATGTGTGCGTGCACACACACACACTCCTGTCTTATAGGCCGGGTGAAATGCAAATTTAAAGACAGAAAGGATATAAATAAAAAAGACTATGATTAAAAATATTTGTAAGCAATGGAGCAGGCTGAGTTAAACAGAAAGAGACTATTCTGGGGGTAGCCGTGTTAGTCTGTATCCACAAAAACAATAAGGAGTCCGGTGGCACCTTAAAAACTAACAGGTTTATTTGGGCATAAGCTTTCATGGGTAAAAAACCTCACTTCTTCAGATGCATCTGAAGGGGCCACCGGACTCCTTGCTGGTTTTGTACCAGCATGGCTGTGTAACTAGTCATGTGCCTATTTTTATCATGTTTGCTTAGTTTATACATTTTATCTCATCTCCCACATCACCTGTTCTCTGACTTGCCTTTATAACATCAATCTTGCAATTGGATCTGCTAGTGTAGATAATTTTCATTCCAATGAAGTTAATGGGCTTATGCATGGGCAATGCAGTCTGTGCTAGCTGGCTTCATTGCAGGATTGAGGTTTTAGGGCTTATTCTTATTAAATTTATAGTTAACTTTAAACACATGAACAAGCCCATTAATTTCAATAGGACTGCTCCTGTGCTTAAACACTTTACTGGGATCAGGCCTGAGTGCTTTAATGCCTGGTAGGACCAAGCCAATGGGTAATCTCAATGAAATCAGCGAAGTACCTGTGTAATTCTTTGCAGGATCAAAGCCTAAGCCTACGTCTACACCACAGAGACTGTACCCGCATAGCTATGTCAGTGTAGCTTTGCCGGCATTGCCCTGTAATATAGGCGCAGCCTACATCAATGGAAGGGATTTTTCCATTGGCGTAGGAACGCCACCTTCTAGAACAAAGTTACCGCCGTTGACAGAAGCATTCTTCCATCAGCATAGCTGTGTCTCATGGGGACTGAGTCAGGAGAGTATCTCAGTCAGGGGAGTAGTGTTTTCACACCTCTGACTGACATAGCTATATCCATCTAGCTTTTAAATACAGGCCAAGCCTTAGACTGGAAGCTACCTTTTATTCTGATGTGTTTGTTCAGCACAGTGCATATACGAGTGACTTGGAATACATTTGAGCACTGTTGCATTGGAATGCCCCGCGCCTCCTAGGTGTTGCATAGCATTGGACCTGTGCCTGTGTGAAGCCCCAATGATTTCGTTTTGCAATTTACAGAACAGGATAAGACAGACAGCCAGTAAGACTAACATTTTGCAAATATATGTGGAGCAAAGAATATAGATTTTAATTAGGTTTGAATAAGAAATTACTTTTCACTAAAGATACATTTTAGACTGTTGCACAAACCAGTTCTCATAACATCTCACCTTCCAATTCATAAATGAGGTGTTGGGGGAGGGTGGTAAGAATATGCCAGCAAACTTATTTACAAATAATAAACCAAAGCACAGACAGTAAGTTTGCAGAGGGATTTGAAGACAGTCAGTAGTAAAGGTATATATGTATCAAGCAAAAGCAAAACGGTGATTCTCAGAAGTCCCATTACCTACTTATATCCATGAGCACATTCATTGGATGTTATTAGAGTAATTAAATAATATATTATTCATGATATAAAATGCTGTATTTTCCCGGTTCCTATGATAAGAAGGTAAGACAAACAAATACTGGTGCAACAATCTGATTTCATGTTTTGAGGGGTGTTTGTGTGTTTGTTTTGTGGGGATTTTGTTTGTTTTTTACTCGCCATGTTTCCCCAATCAAGTTAAAACTGTCATGTTGATTTTGGTGCAAATTTATGTTTTGTCCAAGTATGTTTAACAAAACGTCAGATCAACAGAAATAATTCCAATAATGTATTTCAGTTTCAGTGAAAACAGCTTTTTCCTTGGATCAAAATATTCCGACATTATTTGCAACACCGACACTGCAGTGTTGTATTCATGCATGAGAGCCAAAAAGTGAAACAGACTATGTACAAAAGTAAATCTGACTCATCCAAGCAAAATATAAGTGTAAAATGTAAACAGAAAGCATGAATGGTGAAAAGTCCATTAGATTTTTCAAATATTTCAAGTATTGAAATCCATGGTGTTACTCATAACATAGGAATATTTTTTTTCAAACGAATGACTTAATTCAACTGTGGCCTTTCCCCATAAATAAGTATTGTGGAGTAAAAGTATAAGGCAGCTAAATCCATACTTTCTATTTATTTGAACTTGGTCACATTAGATATGTGATAAATTCTGCTTTAAGAAGTAAGGAATCACAGGATTGTGAATTTTCGGAGATGGTTTCTTAACCTTATACTCTTACTGTGTTCTGTTTATCTAAAGAATTCTGTAATGCATCAATCAGCATGGCATTTAGGCACAGAGGTAGTCACAGTGCTTTGAAAATGAGTACTATGAATGAGTACTATGTAAGTGATGTTATTCATATTAAATAGTAAATGTGGAAATTACCAATGTGACCTAACTGAACTATCATTTACCTCTCACTGATCACCAAAAAAGCTTTGTATTAATGCATGCATACAAAGTTAGGCCCAGATCCTACAAAACACTGAATTCAATGGGACTACTTATGTGTATAACGGTTTCCAGAATTTGGATTTTATTTCCTAACCTCTCCCCTCCCCCATGGTGTTCATGAAAGAGAAGAGCTCAGATTATGTAGAAAATAAAGCTTCCCAATCAGCAGAGAAGGTTTTAAAAACCCTGAAGGGTTCAAGAGAAACTCTTTGCAGCTGGTGGCTGCATAAACATTCCTTTTGGATGCTCTGTAGAACAACAAATGGCATTTAACCTCAGAGGAGGCCATTTGCCTCATCCCCTTCAGACAGGGAATGAGAACAATATTCATGGCCCTATCAAAAAGGGGGGGAAGATATGGGGGATATGGTGGTCTCATGAAAGGGTGATGGATTCTCAGGATCCTATCTGAACCACTGTGGTTGTCAAGTGTGCCAAAGGAGAAAGTCTGGATTCTAGTGGTTGGGAGGGGCGAGTGTACCAGAAAAAATGGGCACACTGTATATATGTGACTTCGCTTCTAGTTAAAAATAATCCAAGTTAAAACAAACTAAATAATACAACTTAAAAGCCTAGTTTCTATGTGAAAAACAAAACAAAAGCCCCCTCCTAAGGGGTGAATTTAGATATTAAAGATCCGGTTCTCTGGATAAGTCAGCAGATGTTCATGATTTTTTTTTTGCTGGAAAAGAAGTATATGGCAGGAAACCTCATGGAAATGAGAACGAAACATAAATGTGATCTACAACTGTAAATCCAGCATCTGCTGTTAAACAACATATGTCTGAGAACAATTTCCATATTAATGGTCCAGATATGAAAAGACATACAATAAAATCCAGCGAAACCAGATTACTAAAATTGCCATTGCTCTTATGATCTTAAATAATTCCACAATAAACATGCACTCTGATTAGGAAAAAGGAAATAAGAGCATTATATTAGAAAATAGTGAAATTGTAAAGTGTGTAGAATAAGTAAATAATATCCTTGATAAGTGTTTAAAATATTGTTGAAAAGGTTGTTGTTGCTGGGTGGTTTTTTTCTTTTCTTTTTTTTTTTTTTTGTATTTCACAAAGTGTTGCATTTAGATGGATTTCTTCTTCAACGGCATTGCTTGTTACATGGTTTTAGAACCAGATCTACATTGCCTGTCTGCCTAGTGAGGAGCATTTCTTTTAAACAGATTTTGTTCATACTTAGTTAAAAATCACTTAGAAAAGTTAGATGCCTGCAAGTCACCAGGGCCTGATGAAATGCATCCTAGAATACTCAAGGAGCTAATAGAGGAGGTATCTGAGCCTCTAGCTATTATCTTTAGAAAATCATGGGAGATGGGAGAAATTCCAGAAGACTGGAAAAGGGAAAATATAGTGCCCATCTATAAAAAGGGAAATAAAAACAAACCAGGAAACTACAGACCAGTTAGTTTAACTTCTGTGCCAAGGAAGATAATGGAACAAGTAATTAAGGAAATCATCTGCAAACAGTTGGCAGGTGGTAAGGTGATAGGGAATAGCCAGCATGGATTTGTAATGAACAAATCGTGTCAAACCAATCTGATAGCTTTCTTTGATAGGATAACGAGTCTTGTGGATAAGGGAGAAGCGGTGGATGTGATATACCTAGACTTTAGTAAGGCATTTGATATGGTCTTGCATGATATTCTTATTGATAAAATAGGCAAATACGATTTAGATGGGGCTACTATAAGGTGGGTGCATAACTGGCTGGATAAGCGTACTCAGACAGTAGTTATTAATGGCTCTCAATCCTGCTGGAAAGGCATAACAAGTGGGGTTCCGTAAGGGTCTGTTTTGGGACCGGCTCTGTTCAATATCTTCATCAACAACTTAGATACTGGCATAGAAAGTACGCTTATTAAGTTTGCAGATGATACCAAACTGGAAGGGATTGCAACTGCTTTGGAGGACAGGATCATAATTCAAAATGACCTGGACAAATTGGAGAAATGGTCTGAGGTAAACGGGATGAAGTTTAACTAAGACAAATGCAAAGTGCTCCACTTAGGAAGGAACAATCAGTTTCACACATACAGAATGGGAGGAGACTGTCTAGGAAGGAGTACAGCAGAAAGGGATCTAGGGGTTATAGTGGGCCACAAGCTAAATGTGAGTCAACAGTGTGATGCTGTTGCAGAAAAAGCAAACGTGATTCTGGGATGCATTAACAGGTGTGTTGTGAGCAAGACACGAAAAGTCATTCTTCCGCTCTACTCTGTGCTGGTTAGGCCTCAACTGGAGTATTTTGTCCATTTCTGGGCACCGCATTTCAAGAAAGATGTGGAGAAATTGGAGAGGGTACAGGGAAGAGCAACAAGAATGATTAAAGGTCTAGAGAACATGACCTGTGAAGGAAGGCTGAAAGAACTGGGTTTGTTTAGTTTGGAAAAGAGAAGACTGAGAGGGGACATGATAGCAGTTTTCAGGTATCTAAAAGGGTGTCATCAGGAGAAGGGAGAAAATTTGTTCACCTTAGTTCCTAAGGATAGAACAAGAAGCAATGGGCTTAAACTGCAGCAAGGGAGGTTTAGGTTGGACATTAGGAAACTGTCAGGGTGGTTAACATTGGAATAAATTGCCTAGGGAGGTTGTGGAATCTCCATCCTTG
This sequence comes from Gopherus evgoodei, assembly GCF_007399415.2. Classification (NCBI taxonomy): domain Eukaryota; kingdom Metazoa; phylum Chordata; order Testudines; family Testudinidae; genus Gopherus; species Gopherus evgoodei. The sequence continues at coordinate 172,643,899 of NC_044323.1, read as the reverse complement.
GAGATATTTAAGGGTAGGTTAGATAAATGTCTATCAGCGATGGTCTAGACAGTATTTGGTCCTGCCATGAGGGCAGGGGACTGGACTCGATGACCTCTCGAAGTCCCTTTCAGTCCTAGAACCTATGAATTAGATACTGAAGGGGAACTTTTCTCCCCATCTTCTCGTTTAATTAAGCAACACAGAAAATATTAAGATGAAAGCTGTGTCAGATAACAGGATCAACAAACATCACAAATGCAACATTTAAAAAACACCCAAAATTTTCAGAGCCAAAATTATTTTGTCTCTGCACCAACAAGCAAGTTAAATAAATAATATCCGGCTGGATATTAATGTTATTGAGTCCCACAATAGGAATCTAACGGAAAAAATGTATTTAAAAGCATGATAAGGAAGTCTTTCGGGGCCTCTTGCAATAGTGGAACTTTTTGAATAAAGACTAATGTGTATCCCTCATAAAAATATAAAAACAAAGAACCCTGACTTCAACTTATAAGGTGAATAGCAAGTTTTAATGAACCTTGAAATACATGACTGACTTTAGTAACAATAAATCAATCAATCTTGATTCATTCAATATTTACAGCAACTTTCACTGAACTTACTAGCTCTTTTTACAGCTTTTCAAATAAGAGCAGTTACACCCAGACACTCACTCTCTCTCCCCACCCTGCTCTCTATTTTAAAGAGTGAATAACTAGGCCACACTACTTTGTGGTGTTCCATCATGGAGTTATCATAGTCTACAAATGTGATGGTAAACCAGATGATGTCACTGTAATACCAAATCCCAAAAGGGTATCTAAATCCTGACTGCTCCCAAGGCAGACACTGCACATACTTGCAAGTAAAATGTTGTGCAATAACTGCAGCACCCTAATGAACTCAAACCCAGAATTACTTCATCCCATAGTTTCACAACATACAGTTTAATTTTCCTTTAAGTGCAACTGTGATGTTCTTCTTGACATCAATATGAGAGAAGGCGAACAGCTCGTTATTTTATTTAGTTAGTGGTTTGCTAGTTTCTTGACAATCTTTTGGCTGCATTACTTGGATTCACTAGCAAGATCAAAACTGTTGCCAGTTCTTTAGTAACATTGGCATGGCCACTAACGGGACTGGAAAGGAAAGGTAGCATCTGTCCACTGTTACCAATAGCTGAAATCAAGCTTTCTATTTCATAGTTTTGCAAGTTACTATTACACCGATCTAGTTCTAAACATTTTTATTAAAAATTGCCTGGCCTGTGGGGAGAATCTTGTCACTAAGCTGGCTAACATGAAGATGAACTGTAATACTATATGCTGCAATTTTTTAACATGAAACAGTTTAAAGAAAAATATATATTATTTGTATTGTAGACTCATTTCCCAGTTGATGAGCATATTCAATAGCATCGTTTTATGAAAAAGTCAACTAATTAATAGTTTATTTTTTCTTAAACAGGCATGCAAAAAAGAATACAAGATGAAGAAGACACAAATTATCTCAAAAAATGCCATATTGGAACACAAAAGGTACTGTTATGCAACTCATGAATTAGACTGTAGTAAGAACGATGAAGCAGGTATGTGCTCAGTGAAATTACATTCTTTTAAGGTTAGAATGCTGGCATTTAACCAGGGCTGCCGGGGGGGGGGCAGGGGGCATGTGGAGCAATTTGCCCCAGGCCCCGGGCCCCACGAGTCCTGGCCCAGCGGTGGTCAGGGTCTTCGGCATTTCGGCGGCAGCAGGGGGGGGGCATTCAGTGCTGCCAAAGATGCGGAGCGACTGAAGGGCCCCTCGCCGCCTAAATGCCCCGTGAGCCCTGGCCAGGCGGCAGTCTGGGTGTTTGGTGGCATTTCAGAAGGGGAGGGCCTTCAGTCGCTCTAGGTCTTTGGTGGCATTTTGGCAGTGGGGGACCCTTCAGTGCTGCTGAAGATGCAGAACAACTGAAGGGCCCCCCCACTGCCAAAATGCTGCTGAACACCCGGATCACTGCTGGATGAGTACAAGCGCCGCAGCCCCTGGGCGGCCCTGTATTTAACTGAGGCCATATCAGGTACAAAGAGCAGCAATGGAGTCATTTTTTGTCTCATATGCCCGATGGCTAAGATTTTCATTGGAAGTCACTGAGACTCTGTAAAAGATCTGCTCTAGGAATTACTTTTGGGAAGTTCTCTGGCCTGTGTAATACAGGAGGTAAGACTAGATGATCACAATGGTCCCTCTTCTGGCCTTGGTAGTTCTAAAATCTGCTTTGGGCCCTTCTGAAAATCCCACCCAATATGTTCAGAGTCCTGAAGAAGCTAAAGGAAAAGGAAGGAAAAGATGTCTTTATTTTAGTTTAAGATGATAAAATCCTGTCCTTCCTTACCTGAGCCACAGTGGGAGAGAGAGATAGAATGATGCCAGCCTCCACACTGAGGTTCCAGAGTCCTCAAGGGCAGGATAAAATTGTGTAGGGAGATAGTGCATCTTACCGCTGCTGTGATAAACACCAGCATATGCTTCCTCCTGCCAGTTCTTTCCACAGTGCACTGGGGACCTGTCCATCCCCCTAAATGGCTGACCATGGCCACTTGAGGCTATGGTGCACTGAACACACAGGGTAGAAGTGTCCCCTGGTACCATGAATCCATCCTGCTCTCCTGCCTTTTGGTGGAAGGGGAATCTCTGTACTCTCTTACCCCCTTCAGCATCCCAGAACTCACAAAGATTTAACACAGTGAAGGGGATGGAGGTGGAAATCATGCTCTTGATGAACACACATGACTCAAGTTACATCTAGCAGTTGGCCAGGCTCTTAATGGTGGGTGCATGTAATTGTGCACATATAATTTGCGCATACAAATACCATGATTATGAAGAAAAATGGGTATCTGTACGTACAAATGGTTAATTAGATGAATAGCTGACCATGGTCCTGATTTAGTAAAACACTGATGTATGTGCTTAAAATTAAGCACGTGAGTAGTCCTTTCTTTACTGGAACTACTTAAGCACATTCGTTCTTTAAAAGTGGGTGTTTTTCACTTATTAGGGCAAGACTAACATAGGATAAATAAAGTGAGTTTAACTTCCTTAGAAGTGTAATACTTGCCCTTGCCTTTCCTCACTTATTTATTCAGATTGTTAAAATGCACCTTCCTCTGTTCTAAGTATAAACAAAGGAAAATAAGTTCAAATGTAATCCCTCGCCACTTGCAAAAATAATTCAAGCAAACAATAAAGAGTAGATTCTACTTTAATCCAGTAATAATCTAACCCAACAAGATTATCAATATCACCTGGACTAAGAACACTTGCTCCTAAACAGCGCCTACCTTTCTGGATCTCTCTCATCTCAAAAGCCTGGGAAGAGATGCATTGTATGCACCGGCTCTATTCGTCCAAGGTTAGAATCTTATTCCAGATTCAAATGCTGAATAATGAATGCAAGTAGCTCCTTCACATCTAAACCAGTAACCTGTCAAGTACTGATCTTCAGTTATATCTGAAGATCACAAGAGTCTAATTTTTATTTCACTGAGTTGTAATTTTAAACTTCTGTGTATTTTGTCATGTTGTGGACATCACTATCAGCAGCCAGTTAGAATGTAAGAATGTAAGAGAACATTTGGTTGAATTTCAGTCCTTTGTAAGCATCCATGAAATATGATCGGTGAGGCAGAAACATTTTTAGTACAGTTGGCAATGTATTCACAGGTGGCAGTGTGGGAAAAATAGGTTTAATGTACAGTATGTACTTTAAAATAAAATATGTTGTGGTAACAAAGAGGTTACAAAATGCTTAAAATACACCCATAATTAAGAGTACGAGACTGCCACAAATTGATAGTCTGTCCCATTGTTTAGATTTTCAGACATTTCAAGATGGGATAGGGTTTTTGCCTAAATATAGTCTTTTCACCAAAAAAATTACATGCATCAGTCTATATACAGAAAGGGTCACAACCATCTGATTTTAGACTAGAATTGTGTTTTCTTACTACAGTGTGATAGGAATTTTTAGTGATTTAGCTCAACACAAGATAGAAAATTTTCCATTTCCAAACATCAAGCAGGAATTGCCCCCTGGGTTCTCTTTCCAGCTCTGGCTCAACTGGTTGTATGACCTTGGATAAGTCACTTCGCCCTTCTGTGCCTCTGTTTTCCTCTAAACCTTTGTTTTTTCTGGTTTATTTAGACTGAAAGCAGGTTGTGGCAGGGACTGTGTCTTACTGTGTGTTTGTATGATGCCTAGCACAATGGGGCACTAATCCTGACTGAGAACAGTGGCATTACATAAAATAAAAAATTAATAAAGCTGCAGAGTTTGGAACTTCCCCAAAATTTGGAGATGCTAGGATCTGGGGTTTTCCTTGGAGCCCAATTGTGTTTTCAATGAGATACTTCAAATTTCCTTCATGTACACATGTGATACACTGAGGGTGGCACTTTACTAGGCTCTTGTAAAATCTGACCATATGCTATTGAGCATGTTCAGAAGTGACATTTGATTACCTCAATCTTTTCAATTTTTTAAATTAATCCTTCAACCTCAAACGAGAGATTATTTTTCATGGAGGAACAGTTTCATGCTCTGTTTGAAGTTTTCTTCTACAGCTGTTTTCAAGGTAAGAGTGAAACAAAGAGCCTTTTATTTTTCCATCTCCCCGTAATTCAAATGGTTCGATGCATTTTCCTTCAGCCTCTTTCTCTCTCTCATGCATTCACATTCAAATCACTTCTGGGCTGAGATCAACCATAGAAAATTTCAGTTCCAGTAGAGAGTTAGTTATTTCAGAAAGATAGGAATGAGAGAGAATGGAATTACAATGGAACTTTGTACCATATTTAACCTTAGCTATTTTTTTTAAAAACAGAAACAGTTGACATTTGTCAATATTTAACACATAATGGTACCAGAGATACCATAATTCCCTTTGGACTTAGAATATGTGATAACTGTAGTGGACTGTATAATATCTCTTGGTAAATTCTGAGTATTTATTAGTGACTACTGTGTAACATTTGCAGCCAAGAAAGCCGTAATATGAACACTCAGGTAACGGATTTGCATTGTACTGAATTGCCAAATAGGTATTTCCATTTTATTTTATTTTTTAATTTGCTAGTCTACTCAGCTTTCTGGTTAGTTAAAATAGGTATTTGCGGAGATTGTGATAAACTTTGGGAGGATTAGTTGTCTTGTTTTAGAGAGTATGGCAGAGTGAAATTATTTGGGAGGTTGATGGGATAACGGGATGACCTGTTATTGGTGGCTCGTTGCTGTTGCAGATGAAGTCCCTTTTATTGGCTATCTGGCCAACAGTAGCTGTGGCCCTTTGATGGCCACATTAAGGTGACTGAAAGAGAATAGGAACAAAGTTGTGTCCTAGGAATAGGATGGTATGGGGGAATTCAGTTACTCACTCCTTGGGCTGATGAGAGGTTGAGACAAGCTGAAAGGTGTTAAATTCTGGAAATGTCTGAGGGTCCTATCTGAGAAATCCCAACTCCTGCGATACTGCCAGAGTTGCCAGAAGTTCTTAAGGCCCTGGTAAGAGGAGAATAGATGTGCCACAATGCACTCCAGCCTGGCCCCCATGCTAGGAACTGTGAGTAGAGGCTTGTGTAGAGACATTATATCAGCTTTAAAATGGCCAAGGATGCTCCCCGCACAGGGGATACCCTCAGGGGAGAGGAGGGAGGAAAAAATGTAGCATAACTGAGAATCAAGCCCACAAAATTTTGTGCTCCTGTACTTCAGTAACAATTAGTACCATGAAGATGAAATGTACTATGCAATTACTAATTGTTCTTATTTCATATTCCCAGAGCTGCATCAACATAAGAGTGTCCATCTTGGGTCAGACCAAAGGACCATCTAGCACAGTATCCTGCCTTCCCCCAGTGGCTAATGCCAGGTGCCCCAGAGGGAATGAACAGAACAGGCAATCATCAAGTGATCCATCCCCTGTCGCTCATTCCCATTTGTCACACCATCCCTGCCCATCCTGGCTAATAGCATTGATGGACCTATCCTCCACGAATTTATCTAGTTCTTTTTTGAACTCTGTTAAAGTCCTGGCCTTCACAACATCCTCTGGCAAACAGTTCTACAGGCTGACTGTGCATTGTGTGAAAAAATACTTCATTTTGTTTAAAACCTGCTGCTTATTAATTTCATTTGGTGACCCCTAGTTCCTGTGTTATAAGAAGGAGTAAATAACTTCCTTATTTACTTTCTCCACACCAGTCATGATTTTATAGACCTCTATCATATGCTCCCTTAGTTGTCTCTTTTCCAAGCTGAAAAGTCCCAGTCTTATTAATCGCTCCTCATACAGAAGCCATTCCATACCTCTAATAATTTCTGTTGCCCTTTTCTGAACCTTTTCCACTTTCAGTACATTTCTTGAGATGTGGTGACCAGAACTGCACACAGTATTCAAGATGTGGGCGTACCATGGATTGATGTAGAGGCAACATATTTTCTGTCTTATTTTCTTCTTTCTTAATGATTCTGTTTGCTGTTTTGCTTAATTTACATTGAGGCACATACAAGGAAGATGACAAAGCAACAATACATTTCCTGTACCCCACTGAAATATACAAATTTGAGAGGACTTCATGCTAACACATAGCAAGCTGAAGTCTTTTCTTGTCACCTGGAGGCCAGTAGATAACTACTGTAATCAAAATGAGTAAGATGTCACTGAATATTTGCCATTTATGGTAAATTAACATTTTAAAGTAGATTAATTTATGAAATATACTAACCCCTATTTTTCTCTCTATCAGGTAACCTTCACTGTGTGTGCTTGTGCTTCCTTGTCTCTCCGCACTTACTTCTTTATATTTCTATTTATAAAAATAATAAAAACTATTTAAACATAAGGGAAAAATAAAAAAAGAAAGGTCAGTGAATGTCTAACTGCAAAGGGCAAAATTAGTAAATTAATTATTTACATTTTCAAGCTTTGGAAGGGCATTACGAACAATGGTGAGGTGCTAAAACAATTAAAGATTACAAAAAGTGAAAATAGTTGACAGCATGTCCATTTTTGGTATTATTTAATATTAGCACTTAAGATCAGAAAATCCCAACTCCGGAATGCAATGAATACAGCATGGTTGGAAGATGTCAAGTGGCTAAAACAAAACATTCTACCACTTATAACAGTTCAAATATATATATTTTTAAATATCTACTTAAAAAAAAAAAGGTTCCTCCTTCTGAGGAGTGTTCTACAAAACAATTTGTGCCTAGAAGCATTTTTCCGGTGCTGGTTATTTATTTATTTTTAAATTCAAGTACAAACTCTAATATTAAAATGTATCTATTGCATTTTATACAATAGAAAGTCAAAAAAAGGGAAAGTACACTAAAATTGGAAAACCCTTCAGTACAGTGACTACCTCATTTTATTACTAATTCTTTGGGATATTATAACAAATTTGTTAATGTTACTAAATTGTTTTGTTAGAAAGTGGCAGAGATATGACCTAATACTCTACCCTGACTTTTACTATTACTGTATTTATTAGGTGATTTCATGCCTTGCGACACGAGGCAACCCAGTATTTCAACCTCCATCTGTCTAATGCCACTTTTCTTAGTCCACTAGTCTGTTTCTATGATAGTGACATTTTGTCAAAGGTTTTTTTATATGTCATATGTTCTCCTCCACTTTCCATCTTCCATCAGGTGGTATTCGGTGAAGAGCTTGTCTAGGAATACCTTTTTTTTCTTTTATATCCATACAATATGTCCAAAATAATTCAGCGCTCTTTTTCTAGTCTGTTGATCAATCCTCTCTCACATCTGAACATTGGCTACTTTGTCCCACCAGTAGACACTGAGTATTCTTCACAAGAATCTCAGATGGAATGTGTTAAGTTTCCTGTTGTGGAATAGGATTTGCCAAGCTTCAGAAGCATATAGCATTGTGGTAATCATAATGACATTGCATAATTTTACCTTGGTTCTTACGTGAATTTCCTTATTTTTCCACATATTTGCCAGTCTTGAAAAAGCTCTCCTTGCCTTTCTGATTCTTGCTTCCATCTTGTTATGGAGTTGGCTATCAGCATTTCTTGTTGTTTCAAGATATGCAAACTCATTAACCATGCTGTATTCATTGCATTCACACCATGGCTGCTGACACTTCTTTCAATGATCATGACTTTCATTTTCTTTTGCTTGATTCTTAATCCTATTTTGGCAGCCTCATCTTTGACATAGATAGTGGGCATTGTCATCTGGATCCAATAGAACAATGTTAAAACAATGTCAGTTGCAAAGCTGAGATCTTTAAATTCTCTTTACTCCACTTAACTCTTTCTACCTTCCTTTGATGTTGTTTTTCGCATCCTATAATCTATCACAGTGCAGAAAAGGAGGGCGGTAAGATTCAGTCCTGCCACATTCCAGTGACAAATGTCAAACCAATCAGTCTCTCCACTTTCTGTCCTTCACAGCATTTTGAACCTTCATACAGCATCTTGACCAGTGACATTGTTTTACTAGGAAGCCCATATGCTCGCAAGATCTTCTTATGAATGCAGCTGAACCTTTGGTGAATCTATGAAATTCAAGACTAGTCCCTCGCTGGTAAGCAAGCCCTTTCTCAATCCATTGTCTCAGGGTGAAGATGTGATCTACACACAATCTTTTCAGTCTAAAGTCTTCTTGCTCAGTACACAGTTTTTCATCAGTTCAACAATATAGAACACTTTCCTGGGTACAGAAAGTGGTGCTATTCTTTGCCAGATATCACACACCAGTTATGCTTTTCTCCCAGTTCTTTCTCCCAAACTATATCGAAGTTTATGCAATGTTGTTGTAGCCATGTCAGTCCCAGGATACTAGAGAGACAAGGTGGATGAGGTAATATCTTTTATTGGACCAACTTCTGTTGGTGAGGGAGACATGCTTTCAAGCTACACAGAGTTCTTCCTCAGTTTTGGGAATGGAATTTTCGTTTCAAACAGAAAAATCCAATATCTTCCATTGCTGTACACCATGTCCTGGGACTGACAAGGCTACAATACCACTGCATACCACAATGGAAGATATTGAATTCTGCCATTTGAAATGGAAACTCCTTTCCCAGACCCGAGGAAGAACTCTGTGTAGCTCAAAAATAGCTCCCTCACCAACAGAAGTTGGTCCAATACAAGATATTACTTCACCCACCTTGTCTCTCTTACAAAGTTTGTTTTTCATGTACTCCCACATCCTCACCAGTGTTGAGCATTTCAGCAGTGTCCTTATCTTGACCAGGTGCTTTGCTATTTTTCAGCCACTTATTTTCTCCATTTCTGCTTTTGAAATTTCTAGTAATGAAATATTTAATTCGTCACCTTCTTTGCATCCATTAATTGGAGTTGTTAGTTCTGGTTGACGGAGTACTTCATTAAAATGTTCTTGCCCTTGTTGTTTTTTTATGCTGTCATTGTCAACAATCTTCCATCTTTTGTTTTTACAATACCACTGTGACTGAACCATTATGACAGTTGTTTACACATCTGAAACAGTTTCTTGGAGTCACCGCTTAGTGATGCTTCTTCAGCTTCTCTCACTCTTGTCAAATCATTCTCTTATCTTTCCGACCTAACTTCTTTACCTCTTTGTCTTTCTCTACATACCCCTGTTGAAATTGCATTGTCCTTCTTGTCCTGTCACTCATGTTTGCCTTTTTTCTTTCCTCAATCGATTTCCATGTGCATGGATATATTCACCTTTTTCCTTAATCATACTTAGCCAAGTGAATTTGTGCCAGCCTTCTAGCAATCATCTCTAACAAGCACATTCTATATCATCATTTATTATGCACCATTTTTGAAATCCATTTGAGAGCTGGATTTTAAAACCCCCACTGATTCCCAGATCAGACAATTTCTTCACATCAAATACCATCTCTCTTTTCTTATTGGTTTGTCTTTTTAGTTGTATACTAACGGTTCTGATGACAAGATAACAGTCACGCTCTACATCAGCCCTTGTAATAAATAACGTAACCCGCAGTGATCTTTTCCACCATCTGCTGACAATGTGATCAAGTTGTTTCTTAGTAATACCACCATGTTTGTTTGTGTTTCCCCCCCGACACATACTTTATACATACTGCACAGCTTCATGAATCATTCACTGGTGTCCATCTGCCCCTCAGTTCTGTGTTTACCCATGCAATGCTCATACCCAAGGCTGTCATTACTGACTTGGGCCTGCATAACCAGAACTGCCATGATAAGCATGAACCCAATTTGTCTTGTTGAAGAGTATGTCTTTTGCTTGCTTTTAGCTGGTTGCTGGCTGAGCCTCCACTAAGCTAGTGCCACAATATCATCCTCATTATCTATGAAAATACATTAGGTATAAAAGCCCTCACTTTCTCCTTCATTGCACTTTATGTAGTTATTTCCATGTGTGCAAAACAAGTGTAAAATGCCACTAAATCATAATGGTTGCATTTTACATACTGTTTGCAGAGGTATAAACGACTGCACAAGATGCAAGACAGTAGAGAATGAGGCCTCAGAGGTTACTGACATTTCTAGAAACTTTGCTATAATTCAATGTGCTAATGAAGCAAAAAGATTGCTGCAGATTACATATGTACTGTGACTACATTGGCCATTGCTGATGCCATAAAAATGGAATGTGATATTCTACGTTTTTCAAAGTCTTGGTCTTTCAGAAAACTTTAAAATAATGTTTTGGTTTCACATTTCAGTGAGTAGTTCATAGTCTGATTATTATATGTTTCAAAAATATCACAAGAATATCATAATATAATCCTGGAAATGTTAAGAACAACAACAGAAGGCTTTGCTAACAGATTATCTAATATTTTGTAGATTGTGTTGCAGTTCATCATTCCTATCTTAAATTGCACAGTGAAAAAAAATCTAAATCAGTAAGAGGAAATAGTAGGAACTATAATCCATTAATTCTTGTCAATGCTGAATGAGACACAGAGAATGCATGATTTAATGACATGAAGATGCCTCTAATAAGATAACAGTTTGCTCAAGGAGAGATCTGGATTGTAAGCACAGCTGTTCCAAAAATCTAAACCCACAGGCAAGAAATTACTGATTTTTTTTTTGCAATATTTATATCCATAATCAGTTAGATAAAATAATGAGAGACCCCTCAGAAATACCTAAAATATATAAGCAAAGAATATGAGCTAGAGAATCTTCAGATGATGAACACATTCCCATAAATTATTATGGCAAATATGTGATTTTATCTAGAACCATTCAACACATAGGCCTTTCTTCTTTTAAGACCTGGGATCCAATTCAGGATAGGTTATAGGCAAAACTAGATTCAGACCTTGCAAACATTTACATGTGTTCCTAATTTTGAATATATGAGTAGTTCCACTGAAGTCAATGGGAATACTCACATGCGTAAACTTAAGCACACATATAAGTGCTTTCAGGATCAGGCCTTTAATTTGGAAGTTTCAAGTTACTGTAGTTACTTGTAACATTTTTTCTCCCCTAGTGAAACCAACTCATACATAGGCATGACTGTGTATCTGTGATGGGTTGGACCCCTTGGGAAGTCACCTGATGTGCTGAGATACCACTGAGTCTACCTGTTCTGCCAACATGGCCCCCCTTTTACCTGTCTTGCTGAGCCAGGCTCTTAAAGCCTCCTCTAGCACACATATACAGCCAGGGCCACATCCAGCTGCAGATCAGCTCTGAGAAGATTCAGCTTGAGGGACTTGCTCCAGCACTCAGATGTCCACCTCCCTTGGAGTACAAACCCAAAAATATATTATATTTGCCTCTTCCCTCAATGTGGAAGAGGGTATGCACAATTTCTCAACCACCCAATTAGGAATCACATCCGCTAGGTTGTATTACAAACCAGAAATAAAGTTATGAACTATAACAGATGTATTTTAAGTAGTTAAGGAGGTAGCAGATAGAACAAGGCAGATTACTAAGAAAATAAAACACGGCACACAAATTAAGCTTAATGCACTAAAGAAACTGGTCACATGCAAGTTCTCACCCTAAATGTGGTTCTCATAATCTCCTTCACAGGCCAGACGCCCTTTCAACCTGGGCCGAGTTCTTTTCCCCATTCAGTCTTAGTTGTTTCCAGCTGTCATCTTGGAAAAGGTCGCAGGGGAGAACTGATGACCTGGATTACCTCATGCCCTACCCTTAAATAGGATTTGCATAAGGTGAGAGCCCTTTGTTTTCTAGTTTGACCCCCCCCCCCTTCCCTCACAGTGGAAAGTTACAAGAAGTCCCAGGTAAAGTTTTAATGTCAGATGACAAGACCACCTGACTCTGTAGAGCCCTTGTAGCCATTCTTCACAGGAAGCTTGAGCTCTTTTATAGTCCATTGTCCTTGTTGATGGGCCATCCACCCAATCTGGCTTTTAAATTGTTGTACCTGAAGTGTTGGCAGTGAGCATCAGCCAAAGTAGCGTAGTTGAAATACAGATTCATAGTCAATATTCCTAATTTCAGATACAGAAATGATACATGCATACAAATAGGATAATAGCATTCACTAAATCAAAACCTTTCCAATGATCTCTCACATGAGCCATCTAGCATAAAGTATATCTCAGTTATGCCATATCATAAGCATATTTTCATAAAGAATATCGAATGACACATCACAGTATCCTTTTCCAGTAGAGGTCCAGTACTAGAAAAGCAAAGACAATAAAATTTAAGATTAAGATGAACAGTTAGCAACACGACAGAAAAGTGCAATGACATGGGTGTGGGCTAGTGGTCTGAGCAGGGAGTGAAAACCAAAGACTGGATCAGATACCAAGGCAAAGGTCAGAGTCAGAAATGGAGTCAGGAGTTGAGGATAATGTCAGGTACCAGGCCAGGCATCAGAGACAGCGTCGGGGACCTGGAGTAGAACAGGACAGCATGAACTGGAAGTAGACAGGGGTCTGGGATAGGAAGACAGGAACCAGAAGCATCCAGGGAAGCAGCAACCAAGAGCAGTTGGGAATGCAGGGCTCAGGTGTCAGGAAAGCAGGAAGGGTCTATAGTCGCAGCTAAGGATTTTGCTAGATGCTTGGACAACTTCCTCTTGTTACTTCCTGGTTCATATAATACTTCTTAGCCAATCAGGGGGATGGATGTTTACAGAATTGGGAGCTTTCAGGGCAGAGCCCTCTGCAAGTTAGCCCTTTTCTGGACCCTTCCCTACTTCCTCAGCTGAGCTGCTAGATGGCAGTCATAGCCTGAGTGCTGCCTAGGGCCTGTGGGACCTGGGTTTGGGGCCTGTGATCCCTCACAAGAAGCTGAATAGCAACTGCGCATATTATGATTTCTTCTAACCATTAACAGCTTCTTGAGCAGTAAAACTAACCAGATTATGTTTTTTAAAAATATTTGATTCAGATAGTACCTTGTTAGGGCCCACACATGCACCTAGAAAGGTAGGTAGATAGACAGTGTCTGATAATCTTCTATTAATATAGTCACTGTTCCCACAAAGCAGTCTGTGCAGTCAGACTCTTATGCTCACATTTAGTCTTATTGAAGTTTGACTCTCTGCTATTGTAAGAATGTATTTCTACAGATCACTTCTCAGGATCAGGCCCATAATAAGGAGAATGAGCCAGTAAGAATTTATGTCTTCAGGCCACTGTATGCTCTCTCTGTTGAAACATGCAAACTAAAAATACATAAAGTCGTCTTGGCTGCTACATGACACACAACTGTCTGAAGCAACTACTTTTAAACTGGCTACAGTGGCTCACCATTCAATGCTGTTATGACCCAACTCACCTTCTCCTCCCTGTGCACCAAGGAGCCATTTAGAAATGAGTAACAAAACTACTTCATTGATGTTTGCTACCCATAGGCTTGAACGAACACCTCTCCCTGGCCTACCTTCGTTGAAACATTACATTATACGCTGAAACCTAGCTAAAGCAAACACTCATGAGGCAGATAAAAACTGACTACTTAGTAAAACCAAACACTCACTGGCTCCACTTATGCAGAAGACAGGAGGGAGCCTTCCAGTTTGTCTCCCCAGTTGGAGAAACAAACAGAAAGGGGAAATGTTAAAGAAAATGGCCAGCTCTTCTTATAGGAGCCTCAATAGCGGCAGCTGCCATGTTGTAGGGCTTCTCATTAGATACCAGCATACTACTACTGCCCTCTTAGGATACACAGACAAATGAGGCATGGAGAAGGTAATCAAAACCACTAATACAAAGACATCCAAAGTAAGCATTACAGTATGTCAAATATACGAAACAAATCACAAATAAAATAAATAAAAGTGAATACAACTGCTAAGATTACCCCCACTCTTTTCAATTTCATGATTTCTTTTCTTTTCCTCTTTTTCTTTTAATCTGACTACAAGTACTTTGACAAATGCAGCCTGCAATCTAATACCGAGCAGTTTCCTTCATGGCTGAGATGTCACAGAAAAGAACAGTTGTATCCTTTCCCTCTGGCTATAAAACAATTGTGTGATGACAACTGCTTCACCTGGACTGATGTCAGAGAAACATGTTTCCCTAATGAATGATCTAGAAAATGATGCCTTAGGTGGAGTAATAATATTTATATAATATGTATAATTTAACTATTTAATAATTCACTTAGTTTTTAAATGCAAAACCTATTTTGATAAACATTTTTTTTCAGTTATACAGCACACTTACTGTAGTTTTATTTAATAGAAAAAAATCCCGTGTTTGTGAATTTTTAATTGAATTTGAATTTTCATCCAAACAGAGCTTGACACAAATTGGAAATAAAAATGAACCATCGAGTATCTAATAAATGTGTCATTTGGCATTTTTAACATCATAAAAAAGGGGAAAATTTAAGGATCTGAATAAATGTAAGTTAAACTACGTAACTGCTTAAATAAATATATAAAGATATAGTGTATCCTTCTGGTTAGCAAAAAGAAGTACCAAATTTAATGTTCAGACTATATTTAGTTGTAAATTAACACTGGTTACAAACTGATAAGTCTGTTAGTCTATAAGGTGCCACAGGATTCTTTGCTGCTTTTACAGATCCAGACTAACACGGCTACCCTCTGAAACTGATAAGAATCAACCTTTTCTTTAGGAAAATAACTGAAGTACAAATTCAATACACAATTAAAATTGATGTTTTAAATCTCTGATTTAAAATTAATCCACCTGATTACCTGAGTATTTTTTAACGAAGAGTTCCTTTCACACACCATTCCAGAAGAAAGTCAAAAGTCAAAATGGCTGCTTGCTCAGTGCTGGTTTATGATGAGCTGAGTGGCTAAAATTAGAGGCACAAGTTGTTCCTCTCTGGGACATGAGATTTCCTGGGGAAGTCCTGCTTTCTCAGGGAAGGGGGGCTGTCGGAAGAAACACTGAGCAATATTGCTACTGAGTGCCTTAGTGGCACCTCTTTGTAGCCAGGATATAAACTCCTAATGACCATAAAGCCTGGGAGTCTTTAAACGAATGCAGGATCTCATCAGTTTTCTCTGAGAACAAAAACCGACCACGAAAAAGTAAGTCCTCTGTAGTTTGCTGCACATCCAGAGCTATATCAGAATTCTGTAACCATGAAGCCCTCCTCAGGGACACAGCTGAAGCCATAACTCTGGCCAAAAAGTATCTGCCATGTCCAAAGCTGACTGCAACAAAGTTTTGGCCACAATACAACCCTCCAAAATGAACACCTTAAATTCTTCCCTGGAGGTTTCTGGCAGCTTATCCATGAATTTAGATACAGTGTCCCATTTGACAAAAGTCATGTATGTATAGCAGTACCTACTTGTTCACAATGTGCATCTGTAAAGATGAAGTGTCATGAATTTTTCTCTCCACCAAATCTAGCCTCTTTGATTTCTTGTCCTTAGATGTGGACATATACCTCCCCTGCTGTGATCTGTAATTTTCTGCAGTTACCATGAGAGAGTTTGGAGCTGAATGGGAATTGAAGCACTCAAAGTCTCTGATGGGAACATAACATTTCTCAGAATGATTCACAGTGGGAAGCAATGAAGTTGGAGTGTTCCATGGGGACTTCACAGGCTCAAGGGGATCTTCATTTATCAGGGGAGCTGATGATAGCAGAATATCCAAAACGTACACGTATTCTCCTGTACAAACTCAGTGAGGATGCTCAAGGCGGAGGCCATAAACTTCAGAAGGTCTTGATACGCCTTAAAATCTTTAGGCACAGGAGAAGCAGAGTCCCATACTCTGGTGATGAAGAAGAAGCAGGATGTGGTCCTAATGGAGACTCTTAGAGGGGAACCAGCTCTTGTACAAAAGGATCAAGCTGAACCAGCTCAGGAGGGATGACATCAGCCTCTGAAATGGTGGCAACCAGGACCAGCGAGCTTACCCTGGACTGGGTTGAAGGGTGGGATTTCATGGACTGAGGGACATCCAAAGAGTTTCAAGGAGGCCACTGGGAATACAGATAGATTCTCTGTCAGTACTGAGCTAGCACCTCCTCTTCCTACCATGGGAGCAGTGCCTGTTGGGTACCAATAGCGCTCCAGAGACAGACTAAAATGCTTTCAAAAGAGGAGTGGGGGGGACTGGAGGAAGATGCCCCTAAACCAGATCCCAAGGAACCCTGGAAGTCCTTATACGACAGTTAGTGCTGACACCAATGTCGCTGTTACTAGACTCAACGGATGCCCCACAGCCAGTATCAGAGTTGATAGTAGAGACACCCACTGGTCAAGATGCAGTACCGAGGAGCGGTTAGATGGACCAGCTGCATCCCACATGCCAGCAGAACCACAGTGCCATCAGCAATCCTCTTAGGAGACAAAGAGGAATTTCCTTGAATCCTGGAATGGTCTCAGTTCGTCTTCTGGGCTCTCTTTCTCAGAGGATCAGGGAAAGGCAAATGACCCTTCCTCCTCTTAGAGGAGGCACCGTCCTCAAACCCAGAGCAACGTCATTTGAAGACAACAAAGGAGATTGTGCGGCTGGTCAACTAGCAGAGTCCCCCAGTGCCAAAGTGAGCTTAATGACCTGCTCCAAGAGGCACTGC
Organism: Gopherus evgoodei; assembly: GCF_007399415.2. Classification (NCBI taxonomy): domain Eukaryota; kingdom Metazoa; phylum Chordata; order Testudines; family Testudinidae; genus Gopherus; species Gopherus evgoodei. The sequence goes on along the minus strand of NC_044323.1, from coordinate 172,626,889 downwards.
TTTCAAGCACAAGCCCCTTACCACCTGCATTCTTCTCTTGAATGACTTGTAGAGGAAGCACCTTTCTTTAATGTGCCCTTCTCCCAGATACAGCAAATACCTCAGGTGGGAATCACTGTTGGGAAGAGCCACCCCACATGTTGAACAATGCTTAAACCTTGGCAAGGGCACCACTTTTAGAGGAGCTAACTACCTAACTAAAAACTAAAACTAAACAAAAAGGTACTATTTAACCACACTAACAAACTGACAGAAATCAGAAGACAACCAGAAATCTCAGAAGACTGAGACTGAAAGTCTGAGGTAAAACACCACACAGAATGAACTAACCCTAGCCATAGGCGATAAGAAGGAACTGTAGGGGTCGGGGAGGGGGTTTCCATAGTGAAGCCACCCTTAGATAGCCAGGGAAGAGGCTAGGTCTACAGGCACATGGATACTGCTAGGAAAAGTTCCCCAGCTTTAGTGCGCTGGGCGCACACACATGTAAATGAACTGCTCATCTGAAACCACTGAAAGAATAATGTGACTTTACTTTTCATTATAAGCATGCTGCAGGAAAAGGTTTCCAAAGTGAGAAGCTACTTTCATGTGTTAATTCAGCTTTCATTTACAGTGCATAGTTAAAGCTCTACTAGTTTACGATTAGTGGAAATTCATCAGTATAAGATGAGAAGGAATTAAACTAATTGTGGTTTATAACTTACCCTTAAAACAAATATTAATTGTTTATGATGCACGGAAAAGGGTGTATTAAATGGAACATAAGATCATTTGTATTCTGTTCCCTGGCATTGCTATCAAGGCTAACTGGAAACAAATAGAAAGGCATTTTAAAGCTATGTGTGAAGACCTTCACAGAAAATATTGCAGCTGGTTTACAATCTATATATTGCCATGCACACCAGCATAAATATATCTTATGAATTTAGAAATACTACTATTCCTACCTCTTATACTATTGTGTGCAAATGCAATGCCCAGCTGCCTGAAACTGTTAAGTGCATTGCCTATCCTAAAGAAAACCTTCCCCTTAAAAGGTCTGCTTTAGGCTTTAACATAAGAACAGCCATACTGGGTCAGACCAAAGGTCCATCCAGCCTAGTGTCCTGTCTACCGACAATGGCCAATGCCAGGTGCCCCAGAGGGAGTGAACCTAACAGGCAATGATCAAGTGATCTCTCTCCTGCCATCCATCTCCATCCTCTGACAAACAGAGGCTAGGGACACCATTCCTTACCCATCCTGGCTAATAGCCATTAATGGACTTAACCGCTATGAATTTATCTAGTTCTCTTTTAAATGCCATTATATATATGTTACAGTTTCCATACCCATCCAGAGGAATAAGAAAGTTTACAGATGTTGTTTCAATCTGTGTAGGACACTGTTACATTGGTTCATATGAAGAGCACTACCTCCTATACCAAAAGAGCTAGAAATGGAAATTTAAGTTTGAAAATGAAAACTTGCACTGTGCAGACTCAATCTATCACAGGGGCCAACTAAACACATCAAGCAGGCAAAGTTTGACATCCCTGCTTCAGAACGCTGGTAAATTTAAATTAAACCTGTGGATATACTGCTTCATTTTTCCTGTTCAGATGTACAATAGGGTGGCAACAGAGTTTTTCAAGGATTTTCTAACCTCTTCTGGGACTCTCATGATTGAAGAGAATGCCATTCACAGCAAAGAGATTGTAGGCCTCCCTGAAGTTCACCACAATCCAGTAGGCATACAGTTTGGCTGCTCCTACAAAAATAAATTTAAATATTACATATACAATCACACACACACACAGTGAGAGAAATGCATTTCTTTACAGAAAGATGAACTAGAGTTTGATTAATTCTCTCAGTGTGTCATATTTCACCATAAAAAAAAAGCCAGCCCAATAAACAGCAACTGAATGAGAAAACACTCCTTTCTGTAAAGCCATAGTCCTGGCTAGGAAGTGTTAAGGCACCTTTCACTTGTTTTCCTATGCACACTCAAGCACAGCACTTTTTTTTTTTTTTACAATATAATTAACACAGTCAGAGCGCGTGAAATATGCCATTGTGGTGACCTCTGCTAATAAAAAAAGTTACTTTGGGGGAATAAAAGAAAATCTGGTGCCTTAACACTTAAATTGATTTGAAACTTTATCACTATAGTCTTCTATGCACATTACTTTAATAAGTGTTTAAGTTAGTTCATGAGAGAGCTCTTGGGAAATTTTCATTTAGGCAACAAAAAATATGAAACCTTATCAATTCGGTGCTATCTTACACCTCTTCACTAAGAAGGAATCACCCCTCCCTCTCACCCGTTTAAAGAGTTCTCTGTTCCAGGTCTGAATGAACAAGGTTTGTAAAGTGAGATAGTAATTTCCAACCCTCAGGCAATGGCAGCAAATACTTTTTTATTTAGTAATTTATAAAGGTATGCTTCTGAACATGTCTAGTCACTTTTGTTCTATCTTTATTTTAATCTCATACCCAAATGACTTCAGCCCTGAGACATGAGGAACAGAGTGGGCGCAGGCGCACACACACGAACACTCACCATATGGAGATCTGGGATAAAAAGGGGTAGTCTCCTTTTGTGGTATTTCTTGAACTTTCCCATAAAGTTCACTGGTTGAGGCTTGGTAGAACTTCACAGAGTGGATAAGGCCACAGGTCTTAACAGCATCAAGAAGCCGTAAAGTGCCAATTCCATCAACATCAGCAGTATATTCTGCTAGGTCAAAAGAAATCTTGGCAAGGGAAAGAGGAAGTAAAACAACGACAGAGATTTACTAAAGGCAACCACAAATGCAACAAGTATACACAACTGATTCACATTTATACCTTGCTAGCAACAGAACCAGCTATATAGATTCAGGCTGATTTCAATTTTTAATTTAGAAAAATATCCAAAATGATTTTTAAAAATACACTGATAATCAAAAACAGACTTCTGCAATTTGACTACAAAATTAAAAAGCAAAAAGAAGCAAAAAAGTCTAAGAGACTGGAAATCTGCTACCAAAGGGCATTCCCATCCCTAGATTATTCCCACTATTCCCAGCAAATGGTGCAGATTTGTGATCCTTCCTTCTCCTTTAGTCCATGTTTTGACAAACAAACAGTGATGACATTTAAATTACTATTATTGGGTATCTGAACTATTACTCCATTGAAAAACAAGGTAGTTCACGCTTTTCAGATATATTGTTTCAGGCTCTCTGCAGATTCAGGCAGAAAAAAAGGTCAATCATTTCACACTTTTAAGTGTTTTTTTTCCTGCAATCATAAGAACTAGAGATTTAGGGCTTCTCTGCATAGCAACTGGAACTAAAGTAACCAAGTCAAATGTAAGCAACATCTCTAATTACTTTGGTGCAAGCCTAATTTTTAACAACATAAATTATGGAGAGGAAATAAACAATTTTGTGACAAATTGATTTTAAAACATAGCAGCTGCTTGAAACTTTTCAGGGCTTTGAAAGGTAAAGGAATGTAAGTAGCATAAATAAATATATTTATCATGTCTCTCCAATTTATCACATGGATACCATCTTCAAATATATGAGGTGTATATATGAAATAAATTACAAAACACCCCTTGACTGCAATGGGGCCAGAATTTCCTGCATAATATATATTATTTCTACTGTATTCCCAGATGACAATTCTTGCTCATATGCAAGCCATAGCAGACTATCGTACATGTCAATTGTAAGTGTACCTCAGGTGAGCTCAGATGAGAACAAGTCTTTTCTAAAAAATATCCCAAATTACAAATTCTCTGTCCAAAGTGAACACTGAGCCTATAGTAACAATACTAGAAACTGATCTCACTGGTCTATGCACAGACCAAATGCACAATGCAAGCTTTTCCCTATTCCTTGAGAATGACCTCAATCTTCACCTGAAAAAATCACTCTTGAGGGTGTGAGGTAATTCTGCCTCCATGTTTGCCCAGTCCAGAGTGTCTCTTGATCAGAAACTGACAGCTTTGTGTGCATTTGGTGTTTTTGTAATGTGGGCTATTGTTCACTAGGGACTGAGCTCAAACCACTAAACTCATTTCAATTAGGACTGCAGGTTAGACTAGAATGGCAGCCGTGAAAGTGAAAAATGTGTGCTTGATCGGCTAAACATTCCAACTCCAATAATGTATCCTAAGACACTTTACACAGCACAGGGGGAGTAATGGCTTGCATGTAAATAACTGGATAACTTCTTAATATGGGACATATTTTTTGTGACTTCATTCTGGCACTATAGAAGACAGAGCTTTATAAGAGAAAAACTGATTATGTAGACAGATTTGCAAATGAATCAGATCACAGAAAATTCAGGGTTTGTTCAATATCAAATTATCTACCTTTCCCTTATACATACTGGTTCTATGAAGCCAAATAAAGATTACAGATTAAAAAAAAAAATCTAAGCCCTCTCCAAGTAAGAGCTTTCAAAGAAAAGAATCTACAGTGACTGGTCAACATTTAAAGTGCATCTAGATCAGTGGGTCTTAGTATACACCCATTTACCCCATTCATGAAGCAAAAAGGACAATGATTTGCAAAAACATACTGAACCTGCCTTCCTACCAAAATTTGGCTAAGACTGCAATCAAAATAAAGAAGAGAAGATAGAAGGATTAAGAGCTACTCCATCCCAAAAGGTCCTGGAAGATGAAGTGAGAGAACTCCTCGATCATTGGCAGAAGGCTAGAACCAAACACTGAGATCTACAATTCCTAAAAGAAAAACCTTAGGGCCAAATCTTACAGAGTGCTGAGCACCCTCAGCTGCCATGGTGTTCAGCACCTTGCATGTTTGGTTCCAGAAAAATTTAAGAACTCTTATTCCTTCTTATGTGCAAATGATTCAATCCTGCCAGGTTCTGAGTGCCTTCAGCTCCCACTGATTTCAATGTGAGAGCTCAGATGATCACAGGAAGACGGCTGTCAGGTTCCAGCAAATACTAGTAATCCGATGACAGTTCTAAATTTTCAAATATAAAATGGTACAAGATTTATCCATATTCTAAATAAAATGTTTCCTAAAATCAAGTTGCATAGATGCATTAGTTGGAACACTTCTGATATCATGTGACCGAATGGCACAAAATAACCATGGCAAGTCACATGATGACCCTCTTTTATATCCAACTCAATACAGATAATCAGTTTTATATAGTAGTTTGCTACATTTTGAATGTGTAATTTTTATTGTAATTGCCAGCTTCAATCTTTACAAAAGAACTGTATATTACAGGGCAATATTTCAGATATGATGTTTCCCAATTAATAGTTCAAAACCAAGCGCAGCAAGGTCTTTAATAAGATTTATGCTTACTGAAAGCTATCTAAATGAAAACATATGGGACTTTTACCCTCCAAAAGAACACATTCCTATCATATCTGTGATTACTGTATACAGGCATACAGACTTACTGGTACTTGCTTCTGACCACTGTGTCATCAGTGATGGTCATTTATGAAAATATATGCTAACTTTGCACACTTAGATAGGTTTAACTTTGTAAGATACTTCATTTCTGCTCTGTCACTAAGAACAATTAAAAGGATGGACTAGAAGCACAATAACATTTAGCACTTGAACAAAAACAACAGGTTAGAATGGTAACATTCTGAAACCACTCGTGGAACACAAATAATGTTCTGAAGTTTAATCTGTTTTCACAATTGTTTCTCCATAAGATATAGTTATTTATTAGAATAGATGAATATGGTAAATGCTTAATGGTTTATTAAAGGATGGAAATGTAAAACAAAGGGAGAAAACAGGATACGTTAACGTTTAAATGATGCATCTCTCATTACTGAAGTAAAATATAATGCTATTAGTAATACTGAGCTGAAAATCACTACACTGTTGAAGAGTTCATAGTACTTTATTCAATTTTACCAGAGTAAGAAATATTTCTCTCAGTGTCACAAAGCTTCCAGAAAGGTTTACCTGAGAAGCAAATCATAAGGAAAGGAAAGGAAGATTGCTGGTAAATGTTTCAAGGTTCAGAAGGGAGCCACAGTAGTTACTTTCTGTGGGTGTTCCTTCAAATCACTAGTTTGCTTTGAATAATCAAGTGTGCTTTCCATTGCCAATAAAAGCACTAGGATCACTTATACTATCTTAATAACAAAAACTGTTCAACTCCTTAGGAATAGGCATTTAAGCATAACATTCCAGCTGCTAAATGTAACACAGAATATGAGTCAAACATTCCTATAAAGGCTTAATACACTGAAAAAAGCAAAATTATAAGGATTTCAACAAATGGAAAGATTTTTCACAAATCAGGGAGAAAAATATCTACCTCTCTAGAAAGCCTTCAAGGAACGGTATGAGAGAACATGACCAGATTCCTCTCAAGTTCTGAACCATTCAGAAGGTGATTGCAAATTTTAAAAGTTTTTCTCACCAGCATGCTTCCACAATAAAAAGCAGTAGGATGGAAGATTGCAAATAAAAGTATAATACAGTACTAGAAAAATCATAAATGAAAAGACAATAGACAGCCATTTTGTCCTCTTAATAGTCACAACTAACACAAGAGAAATTCAGAATATTGTTCCAGCAAGAGAACTAGAGATGGGAATCAGTAACAGGAGAGCTAATAAACAAACATTTGTATCAATCATGTCACCTTTTTCTGATTAAAAAAGAGTTACACCACCCTCACTCAAGCTGAGTAGTATCTTATTCCTGAAGCAGACATTTTGATATCAGGAGTAAGGTATTTCCCACCATCAATAAATGTGGCAGAATCAGATGAAAATGTAATTTGCCCAGCAAGGGAACAAGGAATTTGAATAATAAAGACACATTTCTGCTACTCACACTTTCAGTGAGTAGACCTCACTGGCACAAATAGTCCCATTAAAGTCAATGTGACACTTAACATGAGTACAAGTTTCAGAGTGGTAGCTGTGTTAGTCTGTATCAGCAGAAAGAACAAGGAATCCTTGTGGCACCTTAGAGTCTAATAAATTTATTTGGGCATAAAATTGGGTTTTAGCCCACAAAAGCTTATGCTCAAATTTGTCGGTTTCTAAGGTGCCACAAGGACTCCTCACTGTTTTAAAATGAGTAAGGGCTGCAGACTACAAGTGAAATCCTGATCCCGTAGAAGTCAATGGGAGTTTTGCCACTGACTTCAGAGGTGTCAGGCTTTCACCCTCAGGCCCGAACTGAGAAGATCACAGTCCAAGCTATCTGTTGTTTGGTGATCTTAAGTGCAAAGTACAATTACTACTCTATAAAAATAATAACCTATTGTAAACTACTATAAACATTACTTTAGGGCTCAGTTCACCCCTATGTGAGAAGCAGCAGCACAACTAATCTGGAACAGGCTTACACTAATCATATGAGGAGATACTTAAATTTAACCATATTCATTTTTATTTTTTTAAAAACACAAGTGCAAATTAGTTAGTAAACCAAGTTTAGTTGACTTATGGCTTCCTATCTCCAATCATATGCTGATCAGGCTGCCACTCACTGTTGCAGAGAACAAGGTGTTTTATGGCAGAAATGCATTTCTTAACCTGAAGAAAATGACAAGCAGAAAAAATAAGCATCCAACTCCTCTCCATCCTCATCCTCCAAATACACAAACAGTATTAGGGCCCTACATCAGTTTTTTGTTTGTTTGTTCTTCTGGGACACATTTAACCTTTATCCCCCCTCAACTTCTCAGGGTTAATCTGCCAGTGGCAAAAAACTGTGAGAGGTTGTTTTTATTTTTTAAAAAAGAAGAGTAATTTCCTGGTAGTATTTTCCCCTAAGAATATATGAATCATGCAAGATTCTAGTCTAAGGGGTTGGCAACAAACCAATCTTTGTAGGTTGAATTGGAAAGTTAGAAAAGGCAAGGGTTCAAACTTCAGCTGAGACAAGTTTAGGTTCAATGCAGTTGGGGCCTGAGTTCTATTCTTTTCTACATAGGTTCTTATACCACCCTCATCACCCTAGTATCTAAACATCCTTCCAGTAATGCATTAGGCAATGTGACTAATACTGGTTACATGTAGTTTGTTCTCCCTCTCATGCTCTCCTCAGAGAACTGTATGTGTAGCAGAATGTTTTGTTGATCAGAGGTGTGAGCATGCGTGGCATGTGGATGTTAGAGATGGCAAGGTCAAAGAAACATGCCTGGCACTTCTAGTGAAAGGTGGTGAGGTTTGCAATGGTCCTTAGTTCCTGTGGGAATTAATTTCATAGTCTCAGAACAGCTCCAGAGAAATCCGACTCCCAACAGATGAGCTTTACCCGAATGGTAGAAAGTTCCATTGTCCCATAGGAGCAAAACTGTTGACTAAGATCTTCATCCCAAAGCTTTAGTCGATTTTTTACATATCATGGACCCAATCCATTGAGCACCTTGACAATAAGGACCATGTGTTTCAGTATTCTATGGAGGGCAATACAGGGAGTGGAGGACAGAACTGATGTGCTCGCCATACCCTATGTTGCTGAGGAGATATGTTGCAGTGCCCTGTATGAGCTGCAGTATCCTAAGCGCTGAAGGTTTTATGTCCAAGTGTATTGCATTGCTGTAGTCGGGATGAAAAGTGATGAAGGAAAAGTGATGAAGGTGTGGTGGCTCCTTTCTACACTCAGTAATTTGGTTGGCTGGTAGTTGAAAGAGTCTCTGACATAATTTAGAACAGCCTAAGGTGGCTTTTGAAGGTATGGGTGTCCGCAGCATGCTCAGCGCAGATGAAATGTTCAGAGGTTTTTAGCAGTATGCTCCTCTGTGTATGTTCAAATGGTGATTTTTTTCATGGTTTATAACTTGGCCAATCTAGCCAAATTTTCATGGAGACAGTACAAGGCACCTCTCTGACTCCAAGACCATCCCCTCGACAAATTTCAAGATCTTGCTCCAAACCTCTGAGGTGATAGAGGTCTTCAAAGAAACAGCAAGAGAAACGGGTTAGTATTGTTAAAACTACCTATTTTCCCCTTGCCTCTTTGGGTGCACTCTTTTTATTAAATCTTTAGCAGACAAAAATTCAATGTGAGGCAGAGTAAGCATGGAAAAATTTAGCCTGAGAAGTTAAAGTCTGACAGTTATAAAAGCAAACTGAAAACAGGGGATTATAACTGGAACTGTCAGGCAACTTTAATAATAGAGGTTCTCTAAGAGAGCCCCCTGCATTACTGCAGGTGTATTTAGGAGCCTAGATCACCTCCCCCCTACACACACACTCTTCACTGGTGTCTTTGAAGCAATCTATTGACAGAGATCTGACAGTTGAAAAAATGTGCTGTCTAGAAAAGCCACTGACTGCCAGTTATTTTCAAGTTTCAACATCACTCTTCTTCACTAGAGTATTAGTTGCCTCTCAGAATTATTTTAAACAAAGGCTTCATTGGCTCTATAAAATATTTGAGTCATCTCAGAATATTTTTTTTAAGAAAAGCAGTAAGTTGTGACTGTCAGCTTTTTATAATGTTTAAGCTTAAACAAGCGGCATTATTTGAATAGGAAACAGTAGATACTAGTCACTGAGATTGCAAGCTAAGGCCTGATCCTGTGAGCTAATTGTCACAGAGGGAGTTGAGAGATGCTCAGCACCAATCTGGAGGCACACATCTTTTCACAAGATCAGGTTCCACCTACCTTTGCCATTCATCATCTCTCCTCCTCAGAAGAGCTTCATATAATGGAATGTTCAGATCTGATAGCAATAAAATGCTGAAGAGGAGGAGGAAGAGGAGGAGGGATATCATAGAACATGAGATTTAGAATGACCATAAACCTTTGTCACAAAAATGTAACCTCTCCATTAGTTTTGCTTATCTTCCCATCCATTCATTATTAATTTGATGGAATTGGGAGTCGACAGGGTTATGTGATGCAAGGAATTTATCTTGTAGAACAATCTCCAACCAAGTGTTCAAAGAAGCTTGAGTTTCAAATTACAGAAAGGTTTTTTTTAAAAACTTAGGAAAAAAATGTTTTGGGGGAGTTTTTAAACCATTTTCTAACTGGATATTTAGAGCATATCTGTGTTTACCTTACACTGCTAAAACACAATAAGCATGTAGCAAAGCTAGGAAGGGTTTTGAAATGTTGTAACTTCAATGATTAGTGACACTATAATACTCTGAAAGTTTTCTTACATAGTGAAATCCAGCTGTGCCAGAAGCTTTAAACACTATTCAAAAAAGGCTAAAGGGGCGACTTGCAGAGT